>NC_071289.1:82371258-83086758 GCF_943734705.1 Anopheles coustani
TATCGCTGCATAATACCCGGCGGATATTATTGGTTTAGCTAACGTGGCACACATAAATGATCTGTCAATTAGAGAATCCGGAATTTTGAGCATTACATTACGCTGGCTGTCCGCTGGAGATTAGACCGCAACCGCACAGGCCAATTTGATTTCAGCCAGGGCTTAGTTGAGGTTTTAAATAACGTGTAAATGACAATTGAAATTAAATTCAGTTTTTATCTATTTTTATCATTCCTGGATATTAGTGGAAACATCAAAAACATGGCGATGGATAATTTTCGGCTTCGGGTTTGTTGCGTCGAATAAAATATTGCAATGTGTGCTTTCAATACACATTTATTTACCGAAAACATTTCCTCGACACGATTCAGACAATTGCTGGAAATGTGTTAAAAAATGCCGCTGGTGCGATGTCGGAACCGCGTTGTTGTGTGTTTCTGATCTTTACGAGCGATCACACAAAATATTTGAAGAGAAAAAAAGTTAATAGCTATCTCGTCCAAACGCAGGCCACCAAAATCCCTTAATCCCATTCGTTATTAAAACTTCATAATAAGCCAGCAGCAATGAAATGGGATAATGAATGGTGCTATTCGACCGGCAGAGCGCGTGCATTACTCCTAATTGCCAGGTGGAGAATCGAGCAGGACGTGTTTTTTTCTCTTGCTTTGGTAAAGGAAAAACAAGCCAACGAACACGGGCGGCTAAAGCGGGAAAATCCTAGATGATTTTTTTATGCCGTGTCAAGCCAAATTTTGCAACATTTTTATCACGGCGCGGGTCATCGGAGGCTCGCGATTGAACGCAGGGAGGGCGAGGACAAAGAATGGCGGGGGAAAAAATACCGATTAGTTTTTCGTTAGCGTTCGGTTGTCCGCGGCGGCGAAGCGGTGGGCTGGAAAAACTTTGCCGCGCTTTGTTGGTTCCGGGTATGCTAGCAACGACGGCTCCGTCGGAAAATCCATCGTTACATTATTAATTATCTTCCTCAGCGCGGGAACGGCTCGAGCTGAATCGTTGGGTATTTTTTTCTCCTCCTCGCTGACACGCAAAAGATCGGTGAAAAGTTTTCCCCGAAAGCGCTGCTGCCCGCTAGATGAGGTAGCAAAAGTACCGGAGCGGATTGCTCCACCAAGAATAGCCGAGCTGTTTTCGTAGAAGTAGTGGCAAACCGGAGTCCCACCGGCACAGCATCATCCACGGCAAAGCTCGGAAATAATCGTACCGCACCATTCGAAATTACTTCATTAAATAAATTGCGAATTAACACTAAGCGGATTACTGCTTTTTCATTTGCTCACACAAACATCACTGCTTTTCTTCCTTCGCACATCCACAAGGAACAGACGATGATGGAGGGCACCACCATCCACACTCTTGGTTTGGTTGTTCCTTAAAATTCCCAACGAATCCAGGCGTAAGAAACCCGGGTGGCCGCATTGTAAAAGAAAGTGCGATTCAAGATGGATTCCATCGCGAAAGCATCTGACGATATTGGATCCCCACCCACCCAAGACTGACGATATTTTGGAGCGGGTGGAGAGATTCACCCGGTGTTCGCTCGCAAGACCCCACAGGAAACAATTTCTATCAAATTCGCAGTTCATTTTTCGACCACTTTTATGGTTTCCTCTTGTTTGCCAGTCTTTCCCTCCGCGGGCAGTGGAGGAAAACTTATCGCACCTCCCGCACCTTGGAGAGTTTATTGTTCAAAAATGAAAGTTCCGGCCGTGAACTGTGGTAGCGAATCGGCCAGAGTAGTCATTTGTATTAGCAGCCAAACGCGACGAGCTACCGAGTTAGCGAACTCAGCCATGCCAAAAGAAAGGCAAACTGATCGACTCAAGGCAATGTTTCCATAGGCTCGTTAATATTTTCAAAAAGCGCTAGAGAATTTATATTTATAAGTTATGGTACCGATTCTATTAGTTATAAACACTAGAATAAAAATAGGAATTGAATTTAATATCCCAAAAATGGCCGAATATTCTTTAAAAAACTGACTTAACTTTAAAAAATAATAATATAAAATAGTCAAAATTAAATGCTATATCTAAAAACGCTACAGTATTCTATTATGGACTTGAAAAATCTTCAAAACTGACTAAGCTATAGCGTGTTAAAGAGTGATTGAAAAGATCCTTAAAAAGCATTAGGGCAAGATTGGAAACCAATGTATTGTAGCTAAAATTTAATCAAATTTCATAGTTCACAGTCCTGCCTAGTTGAGAAAAGGGCTCAAAAAACAAACAAAGTGCGACAAAAAACTTTGGTAAAGCAGTACAAATTCCATCCGCTTGCCCGAGTCAGGCTCGGGCAAAACTGTGCAGGGGTTAATATTTTTTCGAATCAAGCCTGTATCCTACAAACTCCGAAATGCTTCGTTCTATCTAACGCAGATCACTCCTTTCACTTGCAGTGTATTCTATAGCAGATTGTTAGTCTGGTTGGTACTGATTCGGGGAAAAACATATACGACAAAAATAGATTACAGGAAATCGCCAGTGCCAGAAAAAACAATTTCACTTGCAGCGTGAAAGTGCGTTTTAAAAACTGGTTAGCAAATAACATTTCCTAGAGATGCAGCGATGTGATTTGAAAAGATGCACCGTTATAGTCGGTTAAATCATCATGTAATGAAAGGGGGCATCACGCAAGAGAGGAGGAGGCTTCACGTTCGCGTTTGTCACGCGAATTTATTGTTATAGTTCACAGACTGACCAGCGGCATTTGTACGGGACGCCCGGGACCCAGTCGCAAGACGAATGGGCTGACATTAGGGTTTAGGGCACGGGCACATACGATCCAAATGCCACCACCAGCATCGCGGCACCAACTGTCGCGAAATGTTGCACCGGACCGAAATCGGTCACCATCACACGAGGGATGCACAATGACCGCATGCTAGAATCCCAAAATTGGCAAGGGCACTTAATTAGAATGGTGCGTATGGAAAATGTCATGTCATTAAGGCGCACGAAAGGTATGTGGATGTTAATGTCAACTTAACTACGGTTAGATAGATGATTAAGCTCATCGCACCAATGTATGCTACATTGTAGGGGAATAAATTTGATTCCATGTTAACTGATGAACTTTGTCTTCGCCAATCGTTCGTAGAACCGGCTCGATCTATCTTTAAATCCTGATTTATTCGGTGTGCCTTTTGATAATCATTTCATTAGGTTACCATTTCATGAAAAAGATGACCTGCTCTATTACAACATTAAATTTTTTTTTCAGTAAACGGTTGACGCTACAGACAGTCCGCGGTGTGTTGAAAATATCAACAAAACAAAGTGTTGCAAATAACAACAAAATTGTATAAATAATCCAAGGATGAAAGGGTTTATAAAAAATATGTTATCACATTTGTAATTATTATTAAAAAAAAATCCACGAATGATTTTCTTCTAAACTGACCAAATAAACGTACAGCAGTAGAATAAAGAAACAGAAAATGGAAAACAACCGAAGATAACCCGTAGAAGCTTGGTTGTTTCAGCTTCTTCCCAACAAGCGGTAAGTGAATGTTGTAAAATATTTAAAATTGTAGTAAAATACATTGTAAGTAAAAACACGTTTTTCAAATGCTTGTTCACACCCCGGGCATCTTCTGGGGTTTTTGAAGTTTGCTTAAGATAATTTATTTAATAAAGTAACTTATTTGGTAAAATTAAACATTGTAATTTCAAGGGGAAGTTTTTAGTCGATTTTAGCAAGACTGTCCATTTTTATCAAGGTCGATTCATATCTCTATTTAAGTAGGATCGTTGTTATATTTGAAGGTATTGATAGATTTGTTACCATTTTTAGTGAGTCTCATAATAGTGGCACTGAGTAAACTTACCTCCAGCATAACGCAGCATATGTGATAGATGCACTGCGTAATCGCTTCGGCCGAACCGCTCAACGTGACGGCGCGTTCCGTCGAATTTGGCAACATTTCGCTTGCAACTTGTATCGAGCAGCCGGTGATTTCTCGGATTTCCTTGATTTTCGAGCCACCCTTGCCTGAAAAAAAAATTGGAATCGGAATTGGGGACGAGAAAGATGAAATGGATTCGAATTTCGCCTTTCCGAGGGCAACAAGAACATCCACTTACCGATCAGAGAGCCGCACTGACTAGCTGGGACGATCAAGCGGATTGGAATTTGTGTTTTACCCTGTGCATTTGTATTGTCTTGAAACTGTGAACACCACTGCAATCGAGAAAGCGATAAGAAACTTTTTGGTTAATAAACACGTCAACAGGACGTCGGGTTGTCAACGCCAAGGCGGCGCACGGGGGAGTGTATTGCGGGGGGACAGGGGTTTGTTTTTTTTCAAAATGAACATCTCATATTTACCTCCTCGAACTTCTTCGTGATTAGTGTAAAGGCTTTGTAGATCGCACTTCTGGACCCGGACACCGTCACGATTCGCTCCGGGCACGAGCAGTCTGATATGTTGATTTTTGCACCGGACTGAAAAGGAGCGTGGGAAGAGATGAAAAGACAGCACAAAAAAGTGTGATAAAAAATTAGAAAACTTTATTTAATTATGAACGCTTAAAGTGCAAAGATGGTGGCGGTGGTGTGTCGTGTGTTGGGCCCCCCGACCGGGTTGGTCTCGGAAGAGAAAAAAATGCCTAGGGCATCGCGTGACGTAACGCAGAGAGCGAGAGAAGGAAAGCCCGGCGAAAACTCTAAACAAATTTCGGAACGACAAAACTTTATGATTTGGCAATGTTTTTTGTTCTTTTTTTGCTTACGGCCAGGCGACTCGACGGAAACGACAAAATAGCATCCGAGTGGTCGATTTTGTGCCACAAAAAAAAAAATACGGAGTAAAGGAGCATCGAACGAGAAAGTGAACGAAAAATTCTCCCCCGAAAAACTGGAAAGAATTAAACTTCAGCGAACACACTCACTTCGGTGGTCGCTCGATGCCGGAAGTATCCCGGCAGCAAATCACATGCGGGGGCATATCAAAAAAAAAAAAGAAGGCCAAAAGTTTTCCCCGGGCTCCACTGAGTGGGTCGGATGTTGGACACTAACGGCGCGCAGCGCCGGAAGCGCCGGCGGATGTTTATATTCCGGGTGGAAAAAAAAAAACGTGAGCGTGGGGCCATTCGCTTTCGCGCTGGCCTTCACGCCCGATGGACGCGAGAATCAACCGCTTTGCACCCGATTTGTGTGTAATGGTTGTGCGGCACATAATTTATAAAAGATTTCCGCCTTAATTCGGAGCGCCGTTTCTTTGAAAGGCAGCGTCGTGTTGAGCTGCGACCATTTGCCCGAGCGAAGAACTTTACGCCGGCAGGACATTCCGAAACGATAAGAGCTAATCTAGGTGATTGAAAAGAAAAATAAAGCTTTGTTTATTGCTTGGCAGATTATTGAATAGATAGAATGCTCTTAAAGGTCGAACGATTCATCTTGTTATGCGATTACTAATGTTTTATTGCAATATCGTTTTCTTGTGAAAATCTCCATATTTTTGATTATTGTGTTCAAGTGTTAATAGTTTAAATGCAATGAAACACTTCGATCATCTAACGAAGTTTTGTTACTTTGCTATCCTCTGTTCGTCTTAACGTAAAATATTTCTTAAAGTAACTTTTTCTTAAGGAAAAAAGTATCCCTTTTTCTTAAGCGAAAAGACCAAACTTATAAAACTTATTCTAAATTAATTTATATACGTTCGCAATATATTTTGTGAATTGATGCGGGCTGTGGAAAATTCATTCAACTCTCCCTGTTAAGGCGGACAGATCTAATTTTGCAGCCATACGAAACGTCCTTTAAGCCATCGGCTCGAGGTTGATCGATTGCATTTCTATCAACGATTCTGATTGGGAATGTGAAGCGTTTACAATAGGTTTCCGTTGCAACTTAACAATCGCGAGAAGTTGCATCATAAGTCTCGATGGATGCAAGGACCGGTGAAACTAGCAGCGGAATCTTTTACCTGTTGGGGTATGTTCCTGTTCGTCGTGAAGGATCAGCGTATTTATTCATTTCTTCGTCGACGGTGGAGAAAGCCAGCTTCGTTAACGAAAGGATATGAAAGGTAACAACAACGACCGTACGAATCGTACAACGATTTTAATAACGTTTTCCCGAACGAACGCGCACCGTGCCGGAGAGGAAGGAAGGAAAATTCTACCCAACGAATGGTGTGGCACAACAAGGTGGGACAGGCAGGGAGACATTGTGAACGAACCGCGTAGATGATTGGGGGATGGTGTGGCACGGATTGGCTCTGGCTGCTTGGAGAGAAACCAGGAATTTCGATAATGGGATTATTTCATTCCCCATCCTTGCCACAGCCTTCGCCGGTTTTCCGTCTCCGAGGTGCCTTCGACGGGAAACCTCGAAGACTGAAACCATATTAGCGTTCTCTGGGGACCCGGAGGGGGGGGGGGGGGGGGGGGGGCGACCCGGGCAAGATGTAACAATAAACCGAAGCGGAAATAGATATTCTCTTCCCTGGGAAGCTTTTGTCTACCTTCGGCTTCGGCGAGCATTAGTACGTATCGTATTCCTGCTTGGTTGGCTTCTGCACGCTTCCACACCATTTGCACTCTCCTCGACACCCCGCCGCTCTCTTTCTAAGTCAAATCCTTCCGCAGTGTGGCCAGTAGTTATCGATCGGGTGAAAATCAACCTCCATTCGGCATCTTCGGAATGGCAAACACGATTGCAAATGAGCTTAACGATCGGTGTGAGCCATCCCGGGGTGCCGCAGCTTCTTGGCGCAAAGGAAACACAATATAACCTACCAGACGGAGAGGAACCAAATGGAAGACCTTTTGACTCGTGCTAGGGAAGTGCAAAACAAACCAAAAAAAAAAAACAGAAAAAGAAAGTTACGAAGTTCGCTCGCAGTAGCGCACGCGGGTCCTAATGATACTACTTTACGATTGCTGACAACGGGTGCAAATTATGAAGCCACTAATTAGGTCCAAACGCAAGTCGCTACCCCGGGGTGGAACCTTTCTGCAGTTCCATTTTACTGACGTGCCATAAGTTGGTGGGGTTGTTGAACGGGAAAGCTGGAGGGTTCGGTCATTCGTTCGCTCCCGATGTTATCGGGTGGATGGTAGAAGAAATTTCAATTTGTAAGCTTCTTAGCTTTTGCAAGCAATGAGTGTAGTAGTGTATTTTAAAATAAACCAACTTCTGCTTGTTAATAGTTTACATGCTCAGCTGGCAACACGAAAACATTCTCTTTGTAGGTATCATAAGTTTTAAACATAGTTTGTCGGTGGAAGGAAACATTAGTTGACCACATCACAAGCAAAGAACCGCAACCACTAAGGTTGGCAGGACAACTTAACGAAGTGTCATTAAATATATTCCTCAGGAAACAAACGAATGAAAACTCATTTGTTTAATGTAAACTAAATTGAATATTATAGCATGCCTTACGTAGAGAAATTTGTTACTCAACCAGAGCACTGCAGGCGTCTTTGAAAGCGTGATTTGGAATGAATTTGGCAGACAATCAAACCCTTCGGCTTCGGGGGCGGAACACAGAAGCTTTACAAAAAGCAATACCTCCCCCCACGCAAATGGAAACAATGTAGTCTGTTGTTGCTGTCTTGTTGTTCCACCCTACGCCGGTTGGCTAAATAAAAATAAAATCTCAGGTACACGAAAGCGAACAAATCTTTACACGATCGCGAAGGAAAAACACTCCCCGTGGAAAACTTGGGCAAACAAGCAACCTTCGAAAACGTGACAGATGGCATAGGAGCACGTTTATTGGATCATGCCCTTGAATGCGTTTTCTGAAAGCAGAAATCGACGACGCAGCAGCACGATGTGGAGTGAAGAACCACCTCCCACTTTTCTACCTAAATCTCCTTCAGCACTCTTAGCGAAAAGGAATGGTGGAGAAGGGAGGCGGGGTGGGGGGGTGGGGGGGGGGGGGGGTTCGGGGGGAAAATCTATTCCATCGGAAAGTAGCAAAACCTCCCCACTCTAAAGGACTGAAATTTCCAGAATCGAAGGAAAAAACCAGCACACAAAACCAAAGTAAATCAACTTTGGACAGAAACAATCGCACGGGGCAAGAAAAATGGAGTGTTTTGTGTGTTTTATGCGAGAGTGTGTTTCTGTGTGTATGTGAGTGTATTTGTGTGTTTGCAACTGGAGAGGAAAAATCAACTTGTTTTTCCTTCCCATTGCATCGGTTTTAAGCTGCCTGCCGAACTTACCTCTTCTCTGAACCGCTTGACGATTTCTCCCTTTTTTCCGATGATGCTGCCGACCTCCTGCGAAGAGGGAGATAGAGAGAGAGAGAGAGAGAGAGAGAGAGAGAGAGAGAGAGAGATGGTGGAAAGAAAACATTAGTTTAACAATCTTACAACCTGCCGCACGTGTTTGTCTTACAGGTGATTTGAGCACTTCGTTTTTGAAGCGGTTACAAGCGGCGCCGAAGAAAGGAAAACTTTTACCATACAGTTACATTTTCCAACTCTTAGGTAGCTTTACGAACTGATCGAAAATGTACAGATCTGCCCAACTGTACGGCGAGCATGGGGGAGCGTTCTCCCGATGGTAATTATGATCGAACGAACATGGGACCCGGAAGAGGATTAACTGGCGGCGTCCGAAAGCATAGGCATGCCGTTTGCAGAGGACTCGTGGTGGCTTTGGCACGAACAACTTAATTACCCACATGTTGCATATGGCGCCTCGCATGATTAATTATCTTCCCCATTTCTACCACCTCCCTCCGTCCTTCGGGGTGGCCCCACTGGAACATTGCTCTACCACTCCACGC
Source organism: Anopheles coustani (assembly GCF_943734705.1). NCBI lineage: Eukaryota > Metazoa > Arthropoda > Insecta > Diptera > Culicidae > Anopheles > Anopheles coustani. Next base: position 82,380,035 of record NC_071289.1, read on the forward strand.
AGCGTACAAGTACACTAAAACTAGCAAAAAGGTACGTTCGAGCTTTTTCGTGTTAATTTTTGCATCTCGCCGTTTTTACCCACTTCGGGCGTGATGCGACCCCCGGACCGGACCCGATCCGGTGGGAAACAAGAATGTTACCGACAGCCGGGAAAATGCGAAGTTCATCATTAAGTTATAAGCCAACGGTAACCCTCTCCTCTACCACCTCCACCACCTACGGGGCCGAATGTGACAATAAATCATCCCTCGATTAATATTTAATTCGTGTAAGTTATGGTGCGCGCGTAAAATCGCTTAAAAACGGAAATAATTGATTTCCAGCCGTTTTGAGCAACGTTGTGTGCTAATTAAGATTTATGTTGTTTAAAATGGCGGTAATTATCGTGTGAATGTGAACAGTAATGTTACTATGATTTAAGTACAAAGCAACTAAACCAATAAAAGTTACCTTTTTTATTTTATGAGAGTAATGGGACAGGTGTTGCCGATCAAATTTGCCTCAAAAGCGGGCGATTTTGTCTCTGAAGCATTTTGTTTTGAAATAGTTACTCGAATTTTGTCTCTAACTCATCTGACTTTGTCTCTAAACCATCTTGGTTTGTCTCAAGCCGAAAACCAGGGAATAAACAAATGAATTGTGGTTATGCTACATTTTAAAACTTCAAGAACAAGAAACACTTTATATTTGTATGCTTTAAAGTTATTCTTACGTATTTTTGAATTATTTTCCGTATTATTTTTCTATGTGCATGCGTACGTATATCAACTAAGAAGGGAACAGTGTAGTGTTTATCTCGATGGCATAAATGTACTAACTGAGATCAACCAATGTCACTCAACAGCTAACCACAATGCTGCCATCTTAGTGGACATACGTATAGATGCACGTATAAAAAGTATAAGTCAAATTGGTCAATAAGAATAATTTTAAAGCATACAAGAGTATAAATGTTTTTGGTATCTGAAATTTTAAAATGTAGCATAACCACAAATACTTTGTTTACCCTGTTTTTCGGCTGGAGACAAACCTAGATGGAGGTAAAGTCCAATGGGTTAGAGACAAAGTCAGATGAGTTAGAGGCAAAATTCGATGAGTTATTTCAATACCAGATGCTTTAGAGACAACAGTTGATGAGCCATTTCAATCATCGGTGAGCTAGAGCTGAACATAGGTGACAAACCCTGTATTTTCATTGCACACGATTATAAAGGGCACGGTAAACGAAGCGTAATCGCTGGTCTCTCGTGTAGCGTCGATATTCAGGCCAAGCGTCATCTTTGCTTTGTTTATGTTTTGCAATTTGGTAAAAATGTCAACTTTTCTTGAAGCTACTGCTATTATTTTGTTGTTTATAGTTAACAATACAAAAACCACGCTAAATTATCATAGAAATTTGATAAATAGTCACGGATGAATGAACTATTGATTCGTTTGTTTACGTACTGACAAGATTACGCATGCGATTATAGGGTAGGTGAGCCAAAATTCTTTTTGACAGATGGACCAGCAGAATGACACGATTACGCTAGCGATTACGCTTCGTTTCCCGTCCCCTTAAGAAAGCAAGAACGCATCCTTCAAGCATGCATGTGCCCTTCCTCAAGTGCATAAATCTTGCGAAGAGTTATAAATGGACTTGCACCTGTCGACTGATGCAACTCTTGCTTCCTTCGCATACTTTCGTGCATGCGATCGTTTGATAGTGTGCCACAATGTGACTGTCTGTCTTGGCAGGGACAGTGCTTTCCGCTCGGTTTGATGGGAAAAATAGATTCTGCTTGCCCGGTTGATGTGTGCGGCGTGTGGTCAGGAAGTGTGCCCGATTGATCAAACTGTAAAGGCAGGCATCACTTCCGCCTAAGCAATTGCAATGGTCCATCGGTCTTCGGTGCACAGCATCGAAATTGATTTAAAGTCGTTGAGTAAAAAATTATGTCACGGAAAAAAAATGTCAGAAAGAAGCATAAATCGTCGTTTAAATGCAGCCTCCTCCAGAAATCGATCGTTGCCTCGAAAATGTCTAACGGTGGAATAATTACTGTGGTGGCCGAGGATTATTTATTCATCCCATTGCCTTCATTAGGTAACACGCTTTGATGAACAGCTAAAAAAAGATTGGCAGTAATCTACTTAATTTGTTTTTAGTCATCTCATCTGATTTAAATTAACCTGAAATTTTGCGTCTACCTTTACTTCTACCTTTAAGCTGTTCCACAACAGCACCTACCAAAACGGACTCCCCTCGTGCCAAGATGAACTATTAATATAAAAATGCCAAGCAAAACTGTGAACACGATGTAACTTTTTCCCCCGATACACACACACACACAGAATGATGTTTCGTCTCTAAATCGTTTCGGAAAGCGGATAAAAAAACCGTCAAACAAGTACATGAACGAAAAGTAAAGTAAAAAAAAACACCTCCACGGAACTCGCGCGCAAGTAAAACTTTCCGAAACGCGAACCCCACCGACCAGACCAGACAAGGTCGGGGACAGGTTTGGCTTTTATCTCCGGTTATTTAATTTTCAGTTATGCAAATGCTCATGTTTATTTAATGTTTTCCCTTTTATCCAGCCGTATCCGCTTGTTTGAGTCCTTCACCGGTACCGAGAACTGAAGCCGGCCGCCTCCAGATATCCCCCCGGCCCGAACGACCTTCCAATCCTGTCCTAATTCTCTGTCGTTCGATTTCGTCTTCAACGCCGTACGAACGAAGAAAAAAAAACACAAAAAACCATTTTTTTTGGGGGTCCGGATTTCCGCCCAAAGGACGGTGCAAGAAGAGTGGGTGGAAAATTTCTTCTTGCGTTCCCGTGACACAAAAAAGTGTTCACCGGAATTGGCTATTTTCCGCCCGTAAATGTTGTTTTCTTCCATTACTTACAGGTCGTTCGACACTCGGAGGAGCTTGTATTCATAAATTTCCTGATTCTTTTAACGAAATTCAGGGAAAAACGGAATTATGTTTGTTGATGGGAATGTGGTTTTTAAAGCAAAAGAAAGAGGAAAGTAGTTTACATAAAGCGTCCTAGATTATTGCTATTGAAAGTAAGCAAATCGATGGGGTATTTAAAGTTATGTTTGGTTATAACTCACGACTAAATTAGAGCCCGCTTAATCGCAACCAGCAAAATGGTGGTATAAAAAAGCACATTACATGCCACAAACATAAAAAAGGAGTATCTGGCGCATAATGCGAAAATCCCCCTTTTTCCACAATAAATTTACCACGTTCCGAGGGCTACACTTAATGCCTCCGATGCGGTCCAGACAGGAGGAGGACCCAACTTAAGAGATAAATTAAAAAATCACATTATTCAATACTTTGCCACCGAAACACTGCTCCACACCATTGTAAAACCAGGGTGGTTTACGCTTGACCATTCCGACTCAGACCATTCCGCCGAGCCGCTGCGAAAACTCATTAGGGCGAGTCGAGGAAAAACACATCCGAGCGCGGGGGGAGAGGGAAGAAAAACAAAATGCGGCCGTTCATCCGAGTCCGAATGCTCGCGCCGGGCCGACCGGGATGAATACTTCACACGGAGAAAAGCACCAGCCTACACCCACACATACACACAAACACCTCAGGACGATGAAAATTTATTTCAATTTTCACGCACCGTCGCATTCGGCGGAGTCATAATATTTCGCGCGGGATGTCTGTCCTTTCGCCGCGCCGAGGAGGATCGGATTCTGTCAGGGAATGCTTTATTTTCTGACAATTTTCCACCGCCCCACTCGGTGTGAGTTTTATTATACCGTGCTCTTTGTTGTAGGGCGTCGATGCCGTTGTCGTTCGTTGAGCGAGAACGCACAGAAACACGGAAAGCGAGCCACAGAATTGGGACTACTCCCCGTCCAACGAACGGTTGAAGCACGCGTAAAGGCTTGTGTGAAGTTGGGGGACCAAGGGCTCGAGAGCGAGAACACGCGCGCCCGCCCGCCTGTTGGACATACGAGCCCCATAAATATTCACTCCGGTAATAAGCCAAACAATTTAGTATGAATTATGGTGCTCCTGTTTCGGCGCCTTTAGGCTTGCGGCGTAATGGGAAAAATGTATCCTTCTCCCCCATCTCCAACCGGTCGCATCGGTGTCATAACACACACTTCCGGGCCCGATGGGGGTGGGTTTGGAAGGGTGGGGGCGAAAAACAAACGGTAACATCGGTTCGCCACAAGGCGCGCGGACACAAGCACACGAAGGACGAACCGTTGCAGGACGACTTCGACGAACGCGTTGCCGGACGACGATGCTGTCTGCTGGAGGGGGGGGGGGGGGGGGGGGGGGGGGTTTGTTGCGGAAAACAACGGGTCGTAATCCCAGCAGACCACGGAATTTTTGTTTTCACGCTTTCCCAAACTCACCCCTTCTGGGTCAACCCCTACCCTACGGAGAAATGGAGCGAACCAAAACACGAGGGCACGTGACGTGGCAATTCCATCGCGAGCGAATGGTTGCGTGGGGTGGGGAGAGGAACTCCACCGCGTGTTTTGTTTGTTTTTTTTTCGAAAGTTGTTATCCTTTTTTATCTGGATTAAATATAAACTCTTGCAGGAATATTCATGACAGTGTCGTGAGGGACTGTAGAGCGAAACCCCAAACACCGATAAATGGCCGCGGATGGGCGGAAGTAAGCCATAATCATAAAAAGTATGCTCCCGAGGGAGCAAGCGACCACCGGCGCCCTTTCGCACGATGCAGAATTGTATCCCGTGTCGGACGAAGCTTGCCAATGACTTGTCGAAATTAATGTGTGCACCGGCACACCGATGCTGTAAACTAGCGTTCCCGCAAGCCGGCGAAGAATTCCCCACGGTTGATCAAAAGGTGGCTGTTCGTGGGAAAAAAAAAACGCTGGCCAAAACCATCCCTTGTCTCGTTATCGCGTCATTAAGTATTGCCTTCTAACACGCGACCGCTAGCTCCACTTTTCCGTAACCGGAATACGCGAGTGACGCGATTGAAGTCTTGTAGCATTCCGTCCGGCTTTCCTGGTTCCAACAACAAACCGGGTACTGCGGCACAGCTGGCGACTGATTCGTCACATAGAATCTGCCCGGTGCTGATGATGCTTAAAGAGGTGGAAAAACCTGTTCGCGTTCGGTGCGGAAAACCTCCAGTAACGATCGAAAGAAAATATCCAAAACACACATGGAACAAACCGTTATCGTCCGCAGATGGATTCGTTTACAGTTTTCCTTAGCGGCGCTCACACAAGGCATGTTTCCACTTATGGAAGGATGTGCGGACCAATTATTGCGATGTCTAAGCGAAAATATAAAACAACTTCGTTCCAACGCGATCGAACGGGATAAGAAAATAATGCAGTCGGTGTGCGATGGGCAAAGGCAAACAAAAACAATATACGACAGCATATCATGCCACCGCAAGACCGCCGGTGGTTCGTGTCCATAAAACACAGCTGGATTGAAACAACAACTTCGACACGCAACCACGATGTTGTGAGGCGATGAATCTAAATTGATTTTCTCGCGAAAGAAGGAAAACCCCCCGGGCAAATGGAATTCAGGTGAAGAATGTGAAGAATTAGATCAGGAACTCTAATAGCATGAAAGTATGAAAGCAGAAAACTCAACGACAAACAATGTTTCCATTACAAGAGTAAAGTATGATGTATAGTAAATTTGACTTTACTTTTTAATACCATCAGCTACATGTTAGACGTTTAATTTCAAGAAGATTTCAGACCAGAAAATGTTAAAAGAAATTAAAATGTATAGTATGTTCACTACTCAAGTTAATGTGATACATTTTATTTATATGGTTTTCTGTACCATTACTTTTTAATTTTACAATACGACACGTACCGTAACACAAGAAAAAAAACCTATTTTAAGATTTTGTACATTCAAAATAAAATGTAATATTTTTTAGTTTTGACACAAACTAATTGACTACGATAAATTTCTTCATGAAAGATGAAATGCTGTCAAATTATTAGTATCCCTTAAGCAAGAATCGCTTTAGGTTTAATTGTTCTCATTTGCTTTGAAGCTTAGAAATGATTTTTTCGAGGATGTTTTCGGGAGTGGAGGAGGATGCTTAAGGGATGACAAAATAGGTTCAACAATCTTATCAGTGGAAAATTAACTGCAATCGCATGTTTGTCGTGACAATAAACATTTTTTACCCGAGCTACACTTTTGTTTTGTTGCAGAAGAGAGGCCGGAGGAAGTATTAGATGAAATTTTGCATTAGGACTGTGTCTATTCGATCATCCCCGGCCCTAGACGGATGAAATTTTGATTATTTTTTATTTTTTTATGACGTGAACATATTTAAGTTAGTTGTGTACCATTTTTTGGACAAATTCGCTCCTGAATCTTAAATTTTGTTGTTGTTATTTTTCGTAATTTTAAGGTGTAGGTGTTCGAGAAGGATAGGGAGTAAGAAGGATATATCAACATGACAAATTCAAAAACATCAGAGTACAAAACATTAGCTACCTTCCAGCCTGACTTTGCGTGAAGATGACATACATGTCACAAGATTAAAAGTTTCCCAACTAAGCACCACCATTGTTTTATTACATAGGAGACGGTAGAGAGAGTTAGGGATCAGGTAGAACATTACTACGAAATCGATACCCATATTGCAATTTGATCATTTCTTAAGCTGGGGGTTATGTAGGAACCACCCTTTCCGCCTCTCACACGGGGGTGATTTTCCCCTCATAATATGTCCTTATTTGAGCAGGGTATGCACCAAGTTTGGGTGTTTTTCATCCATTTTAGCGGCGAGAAGTTAAAGTAGAAAATCCTTGGAAAATCAGCTTCCATTCCGCCAAGTTTGGTCCGAATCGGATCGGATGATTTTTCGCGATGCAATGACATATTCATGTATATACAACCAATGTTGCCTTTATAAATATACATTGACAGGTGCATGTATTGATCTATTCCAAAGCTGATCCAATTGCATATGGAAAGGAAGAATCGGGAACTCAAGGAGAAACTCTTGGGGTATGTGTCTTACCAAACGTGTGTGCTCTCGTCACTTTCTTCATTTCGTGTATTACCTAAAACGAGAGCAAAAGACAAGAAAACAAAGTTTAATAACGGTTGTTGCCTCCTGTGAACTATCTAGGCAAAGAATGTTTCCCCAATGGCGCAAATGAACGTTCTAGATCGGACTGCACCCGTTCTTGGCAGGTGCACCCAGCATCGGGAAAAGCAATAGGTCGATGATTTATGCCACCATCTCAGACGTCTTTGTACCGCGATGAAATGTGATCACCTTTCAGCACGAAGAATGTCGTGGCCACCGTGGTATTCCCGCGCTCTTCCTCCCTCCCTCTCTTCCTCTCTCCCACCCTCGATCGTCGATGGAGTAATAAATGGTATAGGAGTAAAAATTTTATTGCTGAATTCCCGTCTACGTCGACGTTGCGGTCGTCGCCGGGGTCGTCCTCCTTGTTGCGGTTTCCGCGTGCAGTGTTGGATATAAATTTAGACCAGCGTCGTGTCACTACAATCCACCCGCCTTCCACCCCCCAACCTCATTGATCTACCGACCCCAAAACGCCGAACTTCCACACATTTGAGGTGGAAGCGAAGAAGTACACCTTGATGTTCTTCAAAGTTTGATATTTATAAACAACGGCCGACCGACGACGGCGCAAATAATTATCAATCTGCGCTTCCTTGACGCTTTTTCCTGCCTCTGTTTCGCGCGCACGACGCGTTCGGCTCTTAATTTTCTAAGAAAACGGTTCCGGCAACACGCGACGGCTGATGCTGTAGCGATTGTAGCGTTATTTTCTTTGCTTCTTCCGGACGCTAGCTGGGTGCCCGCAGCGCTAGGGTGGCGATCGTTTATCTCCCAGTGTAAACAACATAGACGAAACATCACGAAACGATACCGGATCGAGCGCGAGAAGCATAAATCAACAGTCGGCTTGTGAATCATACCGCTGCTTTTGCACACGAATGAAAACTCAAACAACTGTCTAAATGGAGTAACAATATTTCAACGCGTTCGAGTGGTGATTGGCAGGAAAGTGGATTAAGTAATGGCAGTCTATTCTATTTTTGATCAACCTCCCAAGCATCTATTTAGTTGGATGTTTCTGATATCAGGCGTCAAGTTACAACACACCGGTTCAAATTGCACCAAGCGGAAGGTTCGCAACAACTAATTTTCATTGATTTTCTAAACCGACCATCTTGGGAGCAAAGGAAAGAGCAGGGGGGTACAATTGGCTCCATTCACATAATTATCACGGTAATGATAGCATCTCTTTTTTCAAGCGGGCGGCGGAACACCGTCCTGGTAGCGACGAACGAGCATCTAAAGCCTCCGTTTTTGGAACGTGAACGATATCACGTTTTGTATTGATAAGCAATTGAGTAACAGAAGGAGGGGGGTAGGGGGGAGGGGGAGGGTGATGTGAGAGCATGCGCGCCATTGAACGATGTTGTTGAAGAGCATAACGATCTCTCCGTAATCTTAAACATCTTGCTTGGACTACCTTCGGCGGTGGGTTGGTAAATTTTCTCCCCCCTCCCGAAAAAGGTGCCCCAATGGAAACCCGGGTAGGTAAACGCGTAGGGAAATTTGGCACATACACACACAGACATCTTCGTAACTGAATAAAATTGCGACCGGTGTGCGGTGTCTCGAACGCAGACGTGCGCTTATTGGCGGAAAATTGGATACGCAGGAGACGAATTAAGATAGGCGGGGACCCATCGTTTCCCGTTGCCGGTCGGTTTTCCACCCTCGCACCAGTTGACGTGTTAACCTGCCGAAGATATGTTTGCTCCAGCTCCGGTTTCCATTCCACACCAGCGTCGGAAGAAAATTATGCCCCGAGCAGCAATTTACGGCCCCCGGATTCACACCCTCGGGGGTGGAGGGGTGAGCGGAAGGAACCGGTAAATGGAAGCAATTTCGTCCCGAATAATTATGCGCATAATAAGAATTGCAAGACACTCTTTAAAGCAGTGAAAATATCGTTATTTAAAAGGCAACATGATTAGCAAACTGATAGCTGACAAAGTATCAACAATAAAAGTGCGATCAAAATTTGAGAGAAGTGCAACGTGAAGTGAAAAACTGGAGAATAAAAAACTACTTTCCCCTGAAGGAAGGATTGGAACTGGTAAAAACAACTTCTCCTATTTCTCTTTCATTGTTATCAAGCTTATCTAACTTAAATCACGCATTAGATTGGATTCAGCAAACAGGAACGCTTTCATTACCCCCAAAAAGAGACTTGAATATTAAATCCCAACCGGAAGGCTTGAAGCTGCCGCTCGGAGCTAAAATGCTAAGCACTAAATGAATGATTAATGATGCGCAGCGAAGCCAAGCTTAGGAAGAAATTGTATTTAGTTTTAGATGATTTCAATTGAAACGGCAAGGGTTGAGGTTTATTTAATTTAATGAACATCAAATCAATCCGTATTTTCAAACGAGGCTTCCGTCTTTGATCAGTGATTTGCGTAGTGGACTGAATATTTCGCTGTAGTAGATCGTTTGAAGTATAGATTGATGCATTAATTGTTGGGTTAGCATGCTGCAAAGGTTAACATGTAACTAAACACCACCGAACAACTGACGAGATCACGAAGTTCATTGCCGGATTGAGTAATTGCTGTCGGCAGCAATTACACACGATGCTTTCGTGAGAATCGTTACGTTGAATCGAACAGATCAACCGAAACTAAGCAATTGAAATCTACAATGATGATGTAACAAGCAGGTAGTGCTTTAGAACTTTTCATGTTTTTAGATAAACCAGAAAGATGGAAATTTTAACAAAAAGTATTAAGTTCTAACTTGCGATTAAGTAAACAATATGTTAACTGCAATATATTTTCAAGGGCGCCTACATTTGTAAAACACAGCCGTTTAAAGGATCCCCTCCCTTTGTTGATAGAAAGCAAAATGCCTGCTGTTTTTTAATTATGGGAAACACATCAGGTTACGACAACATGCCTTACTGTAACAACCGCCCACAGGCAGTGAGCGCGCGCGCCCGTACGTAAGCCCAGGGTATATTCCTTTGAAATTATATTCCACTGTTTCGTTTTGGGAAACTTTTCTGCTCGACTTGCGCTCGGGGGAGGTTTTGGATCGAGGGATTGGAGGGTAAAAAAGCTAAGTTCGTTTCTAAACCGTGTAACGGGCCTGCTAGCACTTTTCCACTCTTTGTGATACTTGCAGCAGTGTTTCGTCCTTTGCAGGACTTTTTTCTCTTTGCTCTAAAGCCCATTCCAATCGGCCTTCACCGGAGCACGGATCTTCACAGACGATGGATAACGGAGGGGAATCCTTGCGGTACACTGCTCTGATGCCGGTCCCTAGTAGTACGCCATTTTTGTATACCTTAAGAAGACAAACGGACCTTGTACTTTCCCTCCCCACCGCTTGGGAAAGTTACTTTCCGGAACATGGAAAATAATGGAAAACACGGTTCGTTTGAACATGATCGAACACTGTGCTAGAGTTGACAAATAAAAAGCGGAAAAGGGCGCTGCAGGCGGTAAGGGCAAACATTTGGATGGAAAACATAGGGGTAGGAAAAATCATCCCAAGACAAGGGCAGTGAAAAGTGATCGCCGGAAAAAGGTTCTTGTCCGCTGGGAGGGGAAGTTGCTTGACGGGCAGCGGAAGGAATCCAGGAAGCCGCGAAAGATGATAATATACCTGCACAGTTGGAGGAAGAAACCGGTTGAAATTGTTGTCAAATAAGGGCGGAAATGGATGCTCGGCTGCGATGGAAATATTTTAAATTCTAATAGAAGCCTTTTCGGAGAAGGTTAACAGTTCGCAGCAAAACCTAAACCTACCAAATAACATTTGTTTTCGTACGGTGATTTAAATGTTTTGCTAGAAAGGCAACGCAAACAAACCCCATTCAGGCGGTCCATATCATTTTTTTCAAGTGTAGCAGTGCTTTTCATACTCATACTCATCGCTTGATTGTAGGAAGTGTAAACAGTGAAAACATGCACAAACATATCCTCGCGCGTCTCTTTAATGATTTACTCCGGGGTCTTGGCAGGATTCGGCTGACAAGCGACCGGGAGGGCTCGGTCGGGATTGCGGGAAAATGCTGTGCAAAATTTTCCACTTCAACCACACATTAATCCATGATAATTGGTTTCCTTCAACCACAGCTACTTTTCCCTCCCAAGCCTCGGTAGAAATTTTCATAAAATTCCCTTCCTCGCTCCCTTTGAAACGCCTCTCCAATGGTTTCGACTAAGACAATATAGCTGGGCAGACAATATACCTGGTTCTTTGTTCACCCGTCAGTCTTCCGACATGGCTGTCTCCGAGTAACCACCGGCTATCGCACACACCACATCCAACCACGAGGACGACCACCGAAAACGCTGGAAAATATTTGTAAACGGACACAAACGGACTTTGAGAGAGTTGTCCCGTTTTGCATCGTTTATGATAGTTAACAACCCTCCCAAATACCACCAGCTCTATCAGGTACAGCTTCTGAGGCACCGCAAACGGCAAACAGAACGAATGGTCGCACTCTTTCCATCATCATACTATGCTCTTATAGAGTACCGACATGAGAATGCAATAAGGTACACATTTTCCCAATGTATTGTTTATTTCTGGAGAATGTTGAAATGAAACACTGTAAAATACAGGTCGAAATGTAGAACAATAACAGAAAATGTTGTGAAGCGTGAAGATTAAATGGTTGTTATGTCAATTATATGCATATGTATGAAATATATTTGAAACACTAAGTACATAAAATAACCAACGATATTTGCAAACTCTCCACTGCTCCACCAAAGCAGCAAACCGATAATATAATGTCCCCAAACTGTTGGCAAATTCCATTAGCGACAGACCGAGTGTGTGCTTGGGACAGAGAAATACAAAACAATCAGCTACGATCGGCATGAAAAGGCACAGCGAAAGTAGGGAAAAAAGTTAATTAAAAAAGTTTTGATATGTAAACCGGCAAACATCGTTTATGTGCTTATGTGCCAAAAGCAGCATGGCCTTATTGGTATTGGAGAGAAAAGGACTTATTGGTCTAGCCGATGGGCCGGGGAGGGGGGGCCTAGACACCGACGGCCATCCCAGGTAGGGCACGACAATCAGCGACAGGATGTGGTCGGGGTATTTGTGTTTTGTTTGCACACAGGCCGACGTCTATAGCCGATGCTGAATGCTGGTTGGGAACCTTCCAATTCTGGCGAGAGGCGGGGGTTCGATGTTGCGCCAACGATTTCGATTTTATCCTGCACTCCCACATTCCCCCCCATTCCGGGACAGGGTGAAGTGAAAAAAAAGAAAAGTAGAATGTGTTTCAGTACGAAGAACCACGTGCCGGTCGGGACGTGAAACCACGCTGTTTTGTGATAGTTTTCCTTTCTGTTCCGTCCATCCACAGAAGTTGACTCTAGTGTGTACATCTTGTGTGGTAATGACAGGGCACAATCGTTATCTCAAATTGTTTTGTTTGTTTCCTTTCTCTCTCCCTCTCTTACTCCCTTTTCACTTTGATACAGTCTGGAACCCAAAAGTAGGACAACTTTTACACATTAAGGACTCTTTTTTGTTGTTCAGGCAAACAAACTTGCGAAACATAGGGACATATACTAGTTTTGTTGTTTTGGCACAAGGTTTTAGGTCTTTTTATTTGACTGAAGACTAGACATAATGATGGCGTGTGATCCAGAAGATGGTTGAAATATTTAAAATTATTTTACACGTCATTTATTACGTCAAAGAATATGTTAATTAGCGTATCTAATACATTCCATGTTAATTTCACGGCTCTAAATTAAGATTTAACAAAGAAAGATTTTGCCAAAGTAGTTTAAGCTATAACCAATGTAAAAATAAAATTTTACTATCAAGCAAACGTTCATCAAGTACCCAATTTATTATTTAACGAATTCTGTACAGAATTGGCTTCATTATCCTTACATTTTGGTTATGGAAACAAAAGCAAAATGGTTATGGAGAGAAAATCCCTCAAGCTTTGCAAATTTATTGAGAATGGCACTGTTCCACCATTATTTACTCCAAGTTGTATGTATTCTGCATCCACAATGCACACATGATTAATTATCGATGTTTCTTATATTATTTCATATATGATGTAAAAGTAATCCATCAAAGTCAATATTTATAGGGAGTTGGAAGCACAGTCAATTAGATTTCTTAACATAATCTACCTTGTGTTGAAATTGTAGAAACTCAAAATATATCAAGTGTCGATAAATTTTTTTTTTTTTTAATGTGGCACGACATCCCCTAGTGGGACAAGGCCTCTCTCCGAAGAGAGTTTGTGTGACCGAAAGACGGTATATTATAAGATCGGTGGTCAGCCGTTCGTAATACCGGAGGGTGCCAGACTCGAGATTCGATCCCACACCTGTGGTGTGGTGTTTCCTCGCGCTACCGCTGCGCCATGGGCACCCCAAAGTGTCGATAAATACCTCCAATTAAACAAGTATTAACGGCGTAGCTTCTACCCCACTATTTGGGTCTTTTTCCCACGTGTTAACTTACACCATTTTGTTTCAATAATCATCTAAGAGTTTTGAACGTCGTATTTTTATTACCTGGTAGTAGAAGAGAGGGCAGTGAAGCAATATTTGAACATTTTGACTACTTAAATAATTTACGAGGATATAAAGGTTTCCGCTTAAGGGGGCATACTGTTTCACATTACCTTATTGATTCAAGAAAGCTACACTACGGGAAAAAAAACTATAAATAAACGAAACGTAGAGTAATTTCCAAACTGATAAGCCTATTAAGAATACAATTCTAATACTCAATTCCAAAAATCAGAAAATACCTTTTCAAAGCCTGTGTTTGTGTCGATTGGAAAAACTTTTACAGGAAGCAGATAAATAAGTAATAATACGTAACATAAAATTAGAATGTTCGCAGGGAATGATTCTGTGCGCTAGCTGACACCCTTTCGCGTACAAGATTGCACGAATCGTTCCCATTTACCAAGCGCACCAAATATGGCAACGATCGTGCCAGTGATATGTCTCGTATTAGCTACTGTCGGTGTAATGTCCAAAAGATTCTCCTAGAGGCTCCCAGCCACCGATGGGATGCCCACATTTACCATCTTTGGACACACAGGTCTCCGCACTCGGGTACTTTAAACAAAATGACAAATGTTTCGGTACATCAGACCCATCATTGTTGGACATTGAAGACGGGCGCGCTCACGTCCATCCATCCACTACATCCATAACCATTTAAAGAAATGCATCGTTTGCTTCGCCGATGCGATATCGAGATTTTCTTCGTCTCCACACTTCGGACGGGCATACATTGTGCATGTACGTGCACTTCCAACCGGGATTGCAATGCTGTCCATACCGTTAGCTGCCAACGGTAGCCAACGTGAGCCAATCGTGTACGAATCAAGCTGTTCGCTATCAAACCCGCGTAGGTCACCACTTCGTTTGGGGGAGGAAAACGTGGAAAATCGTGCGACGCCGGGTACAGCATTCTTGCATCACCACCGTATCGCTCCACAGTCCCCACGCTGCCCTGTATCTGATCTCTTAATCGACTTGATCAATAGGGTTCAGCATCTCTCGTGTCTTGTGCAATCGATGCGACTGCGCTCGACGTTCGTTGCGTTCTTCTTGGAGAAAAGCCGAAGGTAAACGTGGCATCCTTAAAACGGTCCGGGTATGACCCGGGTGTACGGGATGTGGGCAATACTCCGACCGGGCAGGCGTAGGCAAATGTCGACGAGGGTATTACGTGCCTCCAGCTGCTCCAGACTCCCACATACACACACGAATTCACCCAGGATGCCTGTTCCGATGTAACATCAATTATTTATCTTTCAATGGTTGCACCACCAGACGCATCAGCATCTCATTTGTATAATGTCGGCACTTCAGGGAGCCACTAGAGGTGCCGAAACCGATGGGGGGACGAGGAGAACAAGGATCCGAACACAGCCAACACAAGCAGCCTCACATGATTACGATAAGTGGGCCAGGAATGTGAAACGGGGCCGACCGAAGCGCATTCATGGGCATTGTTTTCTTCCCAAGGCCTATTCGTGTGGGGGTCAGCTCACTTTGGCAATAAACGGTAAGTAGTATCCTGGTGGTGAAGGCATTTTGGCCTGCGTCTTACGGTTCATGTTAGCGTTTGCCCAACACTGCGCCCTACGGATGGTTATATCAACGGAATAAATCTTCTCGCAAACAGCATTTTCGACATCAATTACACCGAGTGCACACAGCCTCACCAGAGTAATTTTAATTTCAATAAAAACCTATACCAATTGTCGATTGAACCGTTGCATGGTACCAGTTGTTTATATGAGTATGTTGAAACTTTGGGGATAGTTTTCCTTCCACGAAGGGTTGGTACACTTTTGGACGGATCTTTGCTTCGTTTAAACACATTAAAGGAAACCTTTTCAGTAGGTTTTCATCTCCCAGCTATCATCAGGGAATGTCTTATGTAGGTGCTGACAACTGCTGGAATCGTTACGCAACATCCACCTTTATTCGCATGTTAACTAGAGCATCAAGTTATTCCTGAGTAAAACAATTAGATAATTGCTTTTCTATGGCAGTGGAAGGGCTTCAACCGTATTCGTGTAGGGGAAGATGCTAGTAGTTCGATCGTATCCTTAGGGATTACCGAGCCTTAGAAAAGCATGCCTTAGGATACGTGGAAATGCCAGCTTACTACAGAATGTAGAAGAGGAAAATGCAACCCTTCCTGTGCTAGTAACGCAAAGGGAAGCTATTTGATCCTGTTATCGATCGGAGTCGTTTTTCCAGCATCGCACAGGTATGTTGGGCGAGTAATTTAATCATCACGCTCCCGTGCACCGAAGCTGCTAGCTAAAGCATTCTTTTGCTCAATTTTGCATAACTTGGGATACATTGACTAGAATTTACTCGCATTTCTTACAATTGCGATGCTTTCTTTTTCCTAATTTTTATTTCAATCGAATACTTCGACGAGAGTCTCACCAGGAGGTGTGGTATAATAATTGAGTGTGTTTAATTATTGACCCTCTCGAAACCATTTCTCGCCAAAATCCCCGCCCGGACTGCCGATCACAATCATGGAACAACTATTGGAAGCAAAAAATCCGCTACTATACTCCGCGCGCCATCACGCAAAGGCAATATTTGCATTCAATCTGTAAAGGAACCCAAACATAATCCCGCCAGTAAAGATAATCTCAACCTAGAGCATGCTCGATATAATTGGTAGAAACATATAACAGCACAAAGGCACCGCCGAAACTTGCTTCACCCCCACACCGGAGGGGGGAGGGAAAAACGTTTCGCAAATGGCGACCGACGCTCCGGGCACTCCCCGCCCACTCTGGGAGAATCTGCCAGCTGCCCCCGGGAGGGAAATCGATATGAATGAACTTTTCAATTATGAGAAGAATGAATCCAATTCAATTAAGCACCGACGAATCTCGGTGCAAAACCATTCGGGTATCGTTAGTTCCACTCGCCAGCGCACATTCTGGTCTGGTTCGTTGAAAATTCGCCCGATTCTTATCGGTAGCTCCAGAGCACACTGTACTTTCCCGAGGCTAGGAGCGTGGAAGAAAAAAAAATTGATCACATCGGGAAAGATATAGATGAGAGTGGAGAATGGAGTAGGTACACTTCGAAACGCTGAAAGTGTACGGGAAAATTTCATTGCAAGGACAACAAAAAATCATATTGACAGTGACGAGTATTTCCATTGAAAAGGACGAAAGCAAAAGCTTGGAAGTAAAAACCGTAAGTAAGCTGGAAAAAAAGCCAACACTTTTCTAACACAACTGCAATTGCAGTTTGCTTCGGTTTGATAATATCAAAGTCGGTTTGCTCCGTGGATTGACAAACCAACTGTGAATTAGTCCAATAATGGTATCCTTCGGTTATTGCACCTGAGATTATACACCTTTACAATAAAAAATTTTATATTTTCATTTAGAACATACCTTTTTTAATGACAATTTTGTAAAACTTGTTAAAAAAAATTGACTAAAATGTAAATTATTGGGAAACGTTTTACTTGGCTTGAGTTGTCAATGCTATGTAAATAAGAAACAAATTCTTATGAATTTGAATTTTAATTAATAACAGGTTTCTTTTTCCAAGAAAACATGGCGATCCCAATATCTATATATTTCTTCCTTCATGCCGTTGAGTTGTGTGTTCATTTATTTTTCACCAAAATATCAAATTTATCTGTAATTTGCTTGATGAATATTATCTAAATATGAAAAAATTCCTTGAATTTGATTTTTAATTAATTATAGGTTTCTTTTTCCATTAAAATATGGCGAACCCAATATCGATGAATTTCTTCCTTCATGCCATTGATTTGTGTGTTCATTTATTTTTCGTCAAAATATTAAATTTATCTGTAATTTGCTTGTTAAATGTTATCTATATATGAAAAAAATTCCTTGAATTTGAATTTGAATTAATTATAGTTTTCTCTTTGTTTCTTATAAATTTCTTCCTTTGTGCCGTTGAGTTGTGTGTTCATTTATTTGTGAAAAAATACAAATTTTATCTGTAATTTGTTTATTGAATAACGCAAAGAACTCAAATATGTCTCCTTTATAATCCTTGTTAACAAACATCTGCCCTCAACATGTTCCCGAAAATCTTGCCTTAAATCATTTAATTTCCCAAATCCGTTTACATCATGCCGCTACGGAAGCACTCTAATTGTCCCTCGGCATACTTTTAGGTATCCGAGCTTACCGTAAAACGCTACTGTTCAACAGGCGCTCGAAGCAAACCGTTGACGTGATTGTGAAATTTAATTTTTCAATTTTAATTCACACAGCCCCTACCCGTTTCGCACGACACATTAGATTTAATTACGGCCAAACAACAACGGCCGTACACACACACACGCACATGGTTAAAAGTCCATTTGCCCAGTAACAGTGACAGTTTTCTAGGTTCGGTGCCATTTTCCACCCCAAGCCCGAGGGAGCGAGTCCTTTGAAATTGAAAATGATTTTCGTACAAAAATCACATGCCAGCTTTTGCGTAATTCAATTGCCTGCGAATCCGTAGAAATGCGTCCGGACGCCAGCGCTGGGATTTTAATGCCTGCTGACTGCAAACGACACTTCGGGGGAGAAAGGGTAAACTCGCACAGTGGGTGGCCCACATGTACGTATTTTTCTAGGAATCAATCAAAGGCGAAATGTCCTCCCCGTGAAGTTATTGATTTTCATGAAAATGAGACAAACATTAAATTATTTTAAAAATAATAGAAACGGAGGCAAAAGAAGGAGTGGCTTGTAATATGCTTTGGTTCTTTTGCTCTCCTTTGCACGTTGCGTACCAAGTGTTTTAGCACAACTTTTAGTACAATCTTTTTAATTACAATTTGTTTATAATATTTGTTAAACCGATTGTTTTCGAAGGCCAAGCAAAAACTTAGCTTACCAAATAACTTATTTTTTTTTTTTTATGTGGCACGACATCCCCTAATGGGACAAGGCCTCTCTCCGAAGAGAGTTTGTGTGACCGAAAGACGGTATATTATAGATCGGTGGTCAGCCGTTTGTAATACCGGAGGGTGCCAGACTCGAGATTCGATCCCACACCTGTGGTGTGGTGTTTCCTCGCGCTACCGCTGCGCCATGGGCACCCCCACCTTATTTTTAATATAACTATAAATTTTATGTTCCATTTTCATTTATTTATGGGTCAAAAACTTTTTAGAACCAGAACTGCTGTCACCCATATTTGGGTGACGCGGTACGGAACGTGTTAAACAAAACAAAATAAAGACACTATACTTCATGTCTCAAAGTGCGCTTAAGGCCTGCCAATATCAGGCACTTCACTTTCCATATTTCAAGTACGCACGGATTTAAAATGTCTGTCTCAGGCACCGACGAGGTATTGTTTCTGACAGCTCGGAGCTGGCGTGCTCCGGACGTCGCTGCCAACTATTTGTCACGGTGTACACTGCCATGTCAGAAACACTATTTTCGCCTTAGTAACGACTATCCTACGTTTTGCGAAACATTTAAATGTCTTTTGTGGTGATCCGCGTTTTAAAGCTCTCCACAAAGACGAACAAAGCCAAAGGCATTGAATTTAAAAAAAATCCTCAAGTGAACTGATCCGTCAATAAGCGAAAGGACTCGCGAGCTCACATGTCTGACATTTCCGAAAGACTTTTCGCAACGCATTTGGCAGCTTTTCCCGCAGAGAGCCCATTGCAAGCCCGATTGAGATTTAAGCAGTTTGCTGATGATGGGGAAAAATAAAAGCAGGAAACACAAACGCTATGGACTCCCCTCGTTTGCGGTGTGCAATTCAATTAATTTAATTAGCCATAAATCACACACCACGGTTCTTCCTCGCGACACAAACTTTCACCAAGAGCGGGGTCGTCACTCGAGGACATTTATGCTTCCGCGTCATCGTCCCGAGGAGTCCCAGTCTCAAGGATAGCTGCCAGTTGTTGTCGTCATCGTCGTCGTCCCCCGTTCGGTAGTGGATAAGAAACATTCTTCTCTCGCACCGGCCGCATTCCGTTCCGAATCCAATTAGAATCTTCTGCTACCGAACGTCGACCGTCGTCCTCGGGGTTGCCAGGTTTTCACCGGCCAGAGCGTAAAGGGGTAATGGCATGTGTAGTGTGTGATGTGTTTGCCGTGCCGCGGACCGCAACAAAAGATTCAAAGTTGGAACCACCCCGCCGCCACTGGTTCACCCCGTTGGTCGTGGGTTTTGAAAGGCCTCTTATGTCGGGATGATCACGACCCGGCATTCTCGACCGCCCGGTGAGCCACGGCTCGCGTCTAGACCCGCGCGACCTAGCGGCAGTGAAAGACCTTTCGACGGAAACATGCTTCCACCTTCCACCGGACCCGTTGTCCCGATCCTGGACGCATTAATTCTACGTCACGTTGTGACCACCAACCAACCAGAGAGAGAGAGAGAGAGAGCGTCCGGGGATGAGTGGCACATCGTCACGGCAAAAAAAAAACAGGGTATTTCGTCTGGGACATACAGAGCCAGGGAGTGAAAATGCTACGCATATTTTACTTACAAAAGTAGTGGCTCACGAGCGAGTAGATCACGGGGGGAGGTATAAGAAATTCAACATTTTTCATAAGAAATTAAATAAAACAACAACCCACTTCGCTTTTGCCGTCTCAGTGTACATAGGCACGTTTTAGACGATGAGCGGGGAGAGATGAGTGTTTTCTTTCTCCGCCCAGCCTCGGACATGCGGACTAATTAACGGAATAGTCCTGCTTAGATTTGACGTATATATATAGACGCAAGCCAGACCGGTGTGTACCCGAATGTGTGTGCTGGCATTTCTCCGACTGGCGACCACGAACAGACGGTTGTTGCAACATAACGCCAAAACCGTGTGCTTGTATCGTACACATCGCTGCCAACCCCCATGGTGCGCACCTGAGATCAAACTATCCGAAGTCCGGCGGCGAAGTCCGGATCACTCACACGCGCAGTGTGACAACTAAATCCTCTGTCACATGACGCACATCGTTCGATGGGTATCGGTAAATTGTCCCCCAAAAATCCACCGACAGGATGCCGAAAGGATAAGCCTCCCCAAAAACAATGCTCCAGTGGTCCCGCCGATCGGAGCCGATCAGCGATGCCGAAATGCGGCAGGAGGCAAAATGGCCCCCACCGGACCGGGATAATAAATTATCGGTCACGATCGGAACACTGTCCCACCACACACACACACACACACAAACACCCTTCAGCTGCAACAGTCCTTTCCCGGCACGCAATGAACGCAGCACGTGCCACGTGAACGAATGTGTCGGCGAACGCGGACGAAAATAAATGCGAATTTTAATACCACTCCACGATGCGGCCGCCTCATTGCGACACTTTCACTGCGGCCAGCTACTTGCGTGTGTTGACGCGGAACAAAAATGTGCTGAAAAAATTAAATTCAGGTTCCTCAACCAGCCAAATATATTACCGGCTCGGCCGGCGGGAGATTATTATTTTTACGGAAGTATATCGCTAGAACAATGATGCTGTGCGACGGGAATTGAGGAAAAACTTATTTTATCACAATATTTATTCCACTAGGATGCCAGTTTTCGGGAAAAATAATGAGGGACTCGTGCTACGAAAAGTACACCAATGAAGAATGTAAATAAACAGGGTTTACAGATAAATTTGTAGCTACTGATAATTTGTGATTCGATGGCATTATTGTAAAAATGAAGCATAACAAATTCCCGAGCGATATTCATATTACATTTAGTGGGTGGCAGGACCAATCGTCGTCAACACACACACTTTTTCTACACTTTTTTTTATATTAAATTTGTTTATATAATATATAAAACCGACGGTATTTTACGGCTAAGCAAAGACTTAGCTTCCTAAAGAATTATTTTTCAATGTTACTATAATGTTTATGTTGCATTTTCATTTACTTATTGGACAACTACTTTTTAGAACTACAGCTGGCTATCAAAAGTGACAGCCATGGCAGTCAAGGAGTTAATACAAATACTAAACCTTGTTTGAAGGAAATTAGAAAAAAACTTCCTCGAAGATAATTATTTGTCACTTCGATAGTCTATTACTACATAAGTGCAATACTATAAAAGTTTCTATGTCGTCCATTGGCAGTAAATGATTGTACTAAAACGATGTACTAAAACTGCCATCGTGTTAAATCTAGCTTGATTCTACATTCAGCTGCTCGTAATAACACACATTCAAATAGTGTAGTTACATGGTAAAGTGTGATATCCCGGTGTAATTAAAAGCAAAACCACAAACGCATAAAACAAAGCACGTTTTAAGCTGCGAATTTCTACCGACAGGGGCGAAGCGAAAAAATAAAGGCTTTCAAAACCTGCACATTGGCAAGGGGAGAAAAATATTCGTCTAAAATTTCCCGCCCGGAACCCGCATCATAATCGTGCACCCGAGCACCGGGGGGAGGGCCCTTAAGCGGGGCGAGCCAGAAACCCTTCTTATGTCCAGGGATTTCCACCTTTCAAACATGCATAAACTCTTCAGCAACGATACCTTCCTCCTTCTCTTCCTACTCCTCATTTCCTCTTCCTCTGCTAGTGCGTGAAACGTGAGTCAGTGTTAAAAAAAATGGGAAGCAAAAACCGGGCGTTTCTTTTTGTTTCTTCCCGTTCCCTTTGTGTGTGTGTGTGTGAGTGTATCCTATAGCCGGCTTCCGGTGAAGTGGTGGGAAGGGCGAGTGCCCGGAAAAGAATCCTTTTGATGGCGAAACGCTCGACGGTGATCATGAAAATGATGAACCTGATGATAGGGAGCCACAAGGCTCCCGGGCAAAGGGGACGGAGGATGAATCGGGGGTGCCTGCTGGACTTGGCCGAACCGGTGAGGACTCTTCTGTATTTGCCGCTATCGCTGCCTGTCTGTGTAGTCCTGCTGAATATGTATAAAGCATATATCCATCGTAGTCGAGCCGAGAGTTGAGTTTCCCGTTCGTATTCCTTTTTTTTTGGTATCCAGCATCAGCTACAGCACGTGAGTTTGATCCAGACGCAATAGCTCAAGCTTGCAAAGGGAACGATAGCAATGGTGTAAGGGCGAGTGAAGGATGGTTAGTGGCGACTTTCCACGATACCACGCCATCCGCGCAACGGTACGTCGCACTCGCTCAAGTGCTGTATAATTAAAGAGTCTTCTTTTTTTGCTATGGCAGCACAATTTCTCATGCTAAATGAAAAGAACGAGCGCGCCGTATACTCAGCCACGCGCGATTCTACAATCGAGCATCTTCGCCCCCCGCCTTCGGCCGGGCCCTCCTTCTTCGCAGCAGCCCGAGATAATCGAAGGATGACTTTTTCACGAGCGTTGGAGGGTTTACAATAGTACAAAAATGGGGAAAAAAGTTGTTTCCTCGAGTTCCTCCGACTTTTTCGTCCACTTCCGTAACAACGAAAACCCTGTCCCTGGCCTCCCCCTTTGGTTTCTTCTATTACTGGGCTCAACATGTAGACAGGAAGTTCGCCGAACGGGAAAATGTTACGAAAAAGGACACGACACGAGCGTTGTTTCTTACTTTTGGCCGGCCTCGAAAGAAAGCGAAGCGAATTCTAAAGAAAAACTTTACTCGATGCTCCTTTAGATTTGGCATTTTTTCTAGTTCCTAGTAGGTTGTTTACTTTTTTGTATGCTCACGGGCAAACCCGCGTAGGAGAGGGCAAGGTTTTTCGACATTGTGTTTCTTCCTGGTAAGTTTTTGCTTTTTACTCATTGGGGCGTTACACTTATTTCAAAATTGCTTTGATCAGCATATTATGTAACTTAATTTGCAGTTGCTAAGCTTCATCGTATCTTGTTAATAGTTTACACAGCCGGAGATATTTGATTCCGTTCACTGGGTGCTAATTTTCATCGTTGGAAGGACTTGCTGAGACCATTTTCATGATTGAGGTCAAGGGTCGGAAAAGTCCGGCAAACAGACCAAAAACAAAAACATTTGAATTCTTATCGCAGTTGTTCACGATATTACTCTTTGTCTTCCTAAAAAAGTACGTTGAAAAAAAAACTCCCTCCTCCTTCCTAAAAAAGTACGTATTGAATGATGTGGTCAGTAATCAGGCAACTTCCTCGTTTACTGTTATTAGACGTTTTCGATCGCAAATCAGGTTGCCTATTGATCGTTCTAAAATTCCTATTTCCCGTGAATCTCGCTCAGAACTAATCGGAAAAATAACATGTAAACTTTGCATCCACAGTAACTCAACACTGAAGGAATACCATTTTCGACACCATTACCAAACAGAATATGGTTTACAATATTCAAAACATCCAAAAGCTCGTTTATGTTAATTCCAGAGAGCATGCCAACAAAATTTTGCCACTCTTATATAATTTGAGTGGTGGTTAATGTTAATTATAGTGAAAAAATTTATTGAAAAGTATAACGAACGTAGATTTATGTTGAAAAAGTCTAAAATAAAAATAAAGATAAAAATTAATGATTGTTTGAATGTTAAACTTTAAAATACGTTATCTTGTCTTTATGTTACTTTCTGTATTAGATAACTGATCCCCTGCTTTTAAAGCTGTTTAGTTTTTTTTTGAACAGCTTTTAAAGCTGTTTAGTATCATTTTCAAAACATTAATACATCGTTTGAGGTATCTGCCCCCCAACATGAACCCTTGATTTAGATGATTCTGGGTCAACGAGGCCGTCCTCGACGCGACTTGTCGAATTGCCTTACAAAACGTAAACAAGAACTGCCACGCAAAGTTTTACTTTTTTGCAATAAATTTTTCAATTCTTTTATGATATTTTGATAAGCCACCTATAAGAAGGTAGCATATCCAGAACGATCTCAAATGATATAAATTAC
Source organism: Anopheles coustani (assembly GCF_943734705.1). Taxonomy (NCBI): domain Eukaryota; kingdom Metazoa; phylum Arthropoda; class Insecta; order Diptera; family Culicidae; genus Anopheles; species Anopheles coustani. The sequence goes on from NC_071289.1 coordinate 82,404,416, forward strand.
ATCCTTAAAATAATCTACCCCCAACTGAAATGCCTCCATCGCATCCGATCCCCAACCCGTAGATGAATGTCGTAAGACATCGATAAAACCTACCTTTCCCTGCATGATGAGCCGGATGGTGAGGGTGATCGCCGGATCATCGGACAGATTGATATCGTTGAGCTTGCCTTTGGATTCCTCCATTTCGCTGAACGACTCAATGATGCTCGCGGGTACGGAACGGTGGGGCCAAGAAAAGGGGTTTTCGCTTTCTGCGAGCGTTCGCACACTGTTTTATTCACGCGCGGGGGTTTTTTTTATTCTATTTCGCAGCACTGCAGCAACAGCGAAGGCGTTTGGTAGGGGGAATCGTGTCGATCGGCTGCCGTCACGGAGTATTGTTCACTTTGGGTTCTTCGGGTGTATGCGGTTTTGTTTTTGTCGACTGAAATATTTCGAACCGAATGCTGTAATATTTTTCTTCTCCAATGGAGAAAGGGCATTTGTCGTTTGTCGATCGGGTACGGAACAGATGCCCGATCACGATTATCAGACGGGCACAACCACTCCACGCGCTCGGACAACACACCACAATCGCAGGACGTTGTGCTTGAGTATGACTTTTTGCTCCACCACCAATCCTGCCCGCCTTAAGTTATTATCCTTTATCGGAAAACTGTCCGCATCATAAAAGGGACGATGTTGATTAATTAAAAATATCCTTCCGTCAATTAGTGGCCATAAACCACGTTTCTCCCGCCACGCGAAGTTTATACTTTCGTTCTAAAAAAGGAGCAGCGAATGATGCGAAGGACCAGTGGCACGAAATATAACAACATTTTTACCCAAAAAGGAAAAAAAAACAAACAAACCTGGGATGAAAACAACCCCTTTGCTCGGCGAAGAAAACTGTCCCCGAAAGGGGGCAAGCAAAAACATCCAATTTGAAAGAGTTCAAAAGAATTTCTCCTACGCTTTATGAACGATGTCATCGCTCAAGATGGATTAAATGAATTTAAAAAGTAAATTCAACATTCTTGCGCTTCTTCGTGGAAAGTGACGCCACTTCGGAAGCGGTTCGTTCCTCGGGATCCGTAGTTCTCGTCGCTCGTTTCTACCCCGTGTGGCTACTCCTGGCGCACCAGAGAGAGCGCGAACTAAAGGGTAAAGGAAAATAAAAGTTTCCCTCATTTTTTCCTTCCTTCTGGCCGTTCACTTTTCCTCATTGCCATTATATGGTACTTTAATTTTCCGTTCTGCTCAGCCATAAATTTAGCCACCGAGGCGACCTGGGCAGGTTTTTCAATCCACTCCCCGAAAGCGCCATCTTCGTCGCACGTCGAAAGCAACGCGCGTATCCAGAGGGAAAAGGCGCGCAAAAAAAAGGGACTCCTAAGCCATTACTGTCACCATCATTACACGGTCAGCGACACTTGGCATCAGCCGGGCCACTGCCGAAGCCCAGATTATCTGATGGTGTGGAAAATTGTACAACATCAACACATACAGCACCCTCGTCAGGAGTTTTTTTTCACCTTAGCTTGGGGATGTTGAAAGAAAGAAAAATTCTTAACTGGAAAACGGAAGCGGAGGAAACCAATTCTTATCGGATAAGCATCGCAAAACTACATTGAATTTAATTTTAACCCTCAATTGACTTCGCTAACCGTTTCCCCGGGGTCTGTTTGCCTCCCACTAATTGTATCCTTCCGAGCGCAAAGCTTTTCTTCGGTACAAACGCGGTACTGGAAAAGGACAACGAGGAAGAAACATGTTTTTCCGCTCAAAAAAAAAAAAAAGAACTTCCTCCCGTATTCTCAAGGTAGGGAGAACCTCTTTCTTGTGCTCCTTTCTATGCCCTTCCTCTGTCTAAACATTACACCCAACCCAACGCCGTAGCCGCACGTCAATCGAAAAGCGATCAACACGAAATCAACGAAACATCCATCCGAAAGCCATTCCCAGTTTAATCGAGGCCGAGGCATGGGTGGCAAACGTGGGCTTCTTGGTTGGTGGGGAATGCTGGCGGCAAATGAAATATATTTGTAAAAAAAAACAACCAAAGTGCGGGTTGAACCGAAATTGGGTTTAATAGCAGAAACCCCTCCCCTCCCAGCCAGGTTTGGCCCGGAAGGAGGGAAAGTTTTGCTGCTGCTGCTGCTGCTGAGGGGTTTGTTGGAGTTTTTCGCTTCGGGCACGTGGAAAGCGGCGTGAGATGAGTTGCGGCTTTGTGGCGTAATAGTAGGTAGGTGTGCGTGATTCAAGCCAGGATCCCCAGGATCGTCGGAAGCAGAACGTACGAACGGTTCACATGTCACTAAGCGGTAGCAGCGCGTGGATGTGAGATGGCGCGTGTCGGACGAGCGCGTGGAGGGTTTGTGGGAAAAGATTCAATTATGTAGCGATACGGGATGAATAATAAAATCTCGCATCCATCGTGCGCCTCGCGAAACGTATCCTTTTCCGCTTAGATAATTTTTTGCTCATTTAAAAAAAAAAAACATTTCTCTCGGTCTCTCTCCCTCTCTCTCTTTCTGTGTTGCTCCGCTATTCGATTGTGAGAGTCCGCAGGAATAATAAAAAAAAACAACATAAACAAGAAACTCGATCAGCAGCAACCAAGCACTGGAAGTGTGTTTCTCTCCACAGATTTGTATGGTGGCTTTCCTGTTTGGTATGGTTTGGGTTCCGTGCACTTTCGGTAAGCAGGTTTTACGTGGAGGCGGTACTTTCGGGGGAGTGCAGGAGAGAGAGAGAGAGAGCGAGTGGGGGTGGCTTTCGATTAAGCGGGGTATTGTGGGCCGGGACGGGGTGTTTCATTTTTCTTCTGCGCATCACTTCCACTAGGCGACCTTCAGGGCGCACCACTTGCGTCACCGCCACCCACCACCACCACCACCACCAAGGAGTAGCACGCCGATATACTGAGGGGTCGCGGCCACAGCCACACACACACACGCACACAAGCGCTTCGGTTGGTTCTTGTTGTTGTTGGGGGTTGGATTTCGTGGGGTTAATTCGTCTGGAAGAAAACGGAAAGAGAAAGTACGTGTCAAAATAGGAAGGAACAGGAAGAAATTTTTTGGATTAGTATCTAATCTACAACACATTAAAACATCAATCAATTCTAAGCAGATACCGCAGCAGGTTGCCCACCCCACAGTTTCCCCCCGACACCCCCGAGGGGGTGGGCGTGGATGGGTGGAAAAAAAAGTGTGCTATAAAAGAAGGAATTAAGTAACCGGCGGCAGCAATAGCAGCAGTACCACATTTCGGAACCATCAAGCGGTACGCAGGATGAATAATTCGTTCGGCCGAGGGGACGTTCGGACGGGGGAGTCCTTTGTTCGGAAAGTGAGTAAATTAAACGTACGTGAAAAACAATCGAAATCGCTCAGAAAAGTGTATGGAAAACGCATTGGGAATTACACCCGCCCGAAGGATTAACATTATTATGGTTCTTACAAAGCAATAAAATTGCTCCCCTTTTTTCTGGAACCACCCAGCAGTACCACCCAAGAATATATTAAATATTTTATTAGATACCCTAACCCTATTCTGGGAAAAAAGCTGCCTTACAACTCGAGTTTGGATTGTGTAAATCTTTCGATTCGATCTGAACAGATATCTGTCGAATGGCAACCGGGACGGTACGCCCGGCTGTCACTCACAGCAGTAACCATCAACTCCTCTCAGAAGCACCCTCTCCCCACCAAGAGGAGGGCTCACTTAGATTTTTCGCAAAAGCAAATAGACCTCTTCGCCCCCGTACCTCGAAGCATTGTTCCAAGAATGGCAACGACGATTGGCGAATGCTGCGCTTCAAAGGGCTACTTGTTTGACGAAGCCCGAATCCTTTTAAAAGCCGTTCAATAATCCACCGAGACGAATTGATTCACCCGCTGTCTGGAACGATAAAATTCCACCGGTTTGATCCATCTTCGGCTTCGGAAGGGCTTTGATGTAGCATTGGTAAAGTGGTTGGCGTTATTGATTGGAAAATTCTTCGTTCCCATAAATATCTGGAATATAATTTTATTCCCCTTTTTGTGAACCAAATCATCGGCAGCAGAACTTACATTTGATTGTCTTCAAATCATACTACGTTCTACCGTAGATTGGATAACATTAAAAGATGAATGCGTTAACGAGACCAATAATGTGGCATACATTACATCAAACACTATATAAGGAATGTGTAAGGTAGGGATAATTCTTTGATTCTTACTTTGATACGGTAAAATTTAAGTAAAATTAAAAATTGAAATTCAAAAGGCAACAAATGTTTTGTGATTATGCCCAAGAAAAATTACAATGAGTTCAACATTACATAAGTTAGAGATTCGATTGTAATGGAAAATGAATGAATCCGTCAGGAAATATTAAACATATGACAAATTAAAAGAAATCTGACCATTTGTGTTTGAAGAAAAGAGGAAGCAAAACATATTGTTTACCTCACAAACATAATAAACGTTGGTTAAACGTAGCTACAACAGGAAGCATGATTGTTGTGCGCACAATTACTTTATCTGAGCAGTGAAGCGAACAATAAAACGGGGAAAAACAAAACGAAACTCTATTGCCATTGAGTGAAACACTCTCCGAACGGGTGGCCAGCAACCACCGCCAATAAAAAGGACGACGCATGTTGCCGCACCGGCGTGGAGTGGAAACAACTATTACTGGCCGGGGCCGAAATCTTGTGCGATAAAAATATAACGCACCATAATAGGGCCATAAAAGTTTGGCAACGGCATCACGACGACGGTGGCAGCAACAACATGTTGTTTGAATCGTTCGTGGATATCCTTCCGTGCGCCCGGGGTTTTTTTTTCTTTCTTTCCGCTCTTCCTGCCCAGCTCTCGGCAAAGGACGCACACCAAAACGCACATATGTCGCCCAGACCGCCCCAGACCAAAGCACCGGCAAGCGGTTCTGGTGGCGGAGTTCTGGTTTTCATCTGTATCCGGGCCCGTTTTGTACGGTTGGGAAACGGAACCTGTGGAACAGAAGAAGAAGAAAAAAAAATGGCCAAGAACCGGCCACGGGAATGGAATATGGGAGACGCTGCCCATGTGGGGCTCTGGTGTCTTGTTTTTCCGGACCCCGTGCAACGCACATAAATGGTATTGCGGAATGCGCCCCGATGTTGGCCAAACCAGTGGTGGTGGTGGGGGGAAGCAAATCATATGAGAAAAAATCCAACTCCATACGGCAGTGAGCCGAGGCAGGCGGCTTTCGCGAGCCTGGGAGCCGAGTATCAAGTTAATACCGTTACATGAACTCGCCTGAAGGAACCAAAAGTATGTATGTGTCGCGGAGAAAAAATAAAACGAGAGCTCGATTGAAAGAGTGAGCGTCGGCACATCCAAACCCCATCGTGTACCGGTTCGGACGACAACACGCAGCATTCGGTGGCGATTTTAGGGGGGGGTAGGAGGCAGCGGTAGCGCATCATATTGCCTTGGCTGCAAAAGATGAAAAAAAAACGGTCGAACGGAGTCATAAGAGACACGCCGAACACGCCATGTATGAACGCCGTTTTCGACAAGTGATCCAATTCCAATCCACGGAAATCGGTAGAGTGGAACCATTTCGGTAGTTTTCTTTGGCAACCATTTGGAATTAGAATTGAGGTTTAGTATTGGGTAGTTTTCGGGAGGGAAAAGCTGTAACATCTTGCCCGTTCCGTATATGAAAAATTTAATTAAATAGTTTCAATGTCTATAGTAAAAATATTTTCCTAAACTTTACGCTCGTTTCAAATACGATCAATTCCTAGAACGTGCAAGATACCGTGTGACGATTTGTAGGAATTCTTCATGAAACACATGTTGCAAAGCAACGAATCAACTCAACCTTCCCATCATCGGACCTGCGAGTCACAGAATTGCTATGCTAAGTAAGAAAAAATGTTACGCTGTTATGCTCATCTTTCGTCCGTAAGCAAAGGCAAGCAAGTAAGCGACCAAAGAGACGAACGGCAGCACGACACGTGAAACATGAATAACTAAAGTCGTCGTGACGGAAAAGAAGAACCGAAGAATCGCGCCGGGGAGCGTGAAGCGAAAAGATAAAAAAAAACAACAAAAACGATACCAGCATTCATCAAAACCGGCGAAAAGTATGCATAAATTACAGGAAAACCAACGCAGTCCATGTGGCAAATGGCAGAACGAAACGACCGGCAGCCGCCATGTTGGAGAGAAAGATCGGGCCCGCGCACGGTTCTTTCGGCTGCATGGCTTTCGCCGTTTGGCATTGGCTTCTGCCACGATGGACCCAGGGTGGTTATCTCTTACACATACCGGGTTTTTGTTGGAGTATTTTTTTTGCATTTCTTCACCGAAGTCGTGGTAAGAGTCGCGGCTTTTCGACAATCACGTTGTTGCAATGTTTGCGATGAACGAAAACTGCCACGGGAGCGGGAAAGAAAACTCGTACATTCAATCGATGGGCAACCAAAACCCATCAGATGGAAGATTTGCGGCCACACAAGTACGTGTGTAACAAAGTGTGGGCTAGCCCGCGCGGTCGAGTGCCACCCTCCCGTTGGCCATTTGTCCAACCGTGCGCGACAGACAAATTAGACACCGTTTGTTGTCGTCGGTTCGGTTTCAACCCCGTTTTATCGGTGGTGGGACATTATCGATATCGATGCACGGTAGCAAACGTTGGTTCTTTCTTTTTTCTTATAACAGTTCGAAACCGCAAACGTTTCGCGGGTATGATAATACTGTTTGCAAACACTGGCTCCGGCTATTCGCGGTTTATGGAACCTTATCGGAGGCAGTTAGCAGCGTCGTACGCCCCTTCGGATTGGTATACAATGTTGGTCCGTAAGTCACAATAGGCACACATTTGGCCGTTCAACTAGAAGCCAATGCTGAGTGGCGTTCGATCCAATATTGGACAACATTATTAACATTATTTGAACGTAAATTTGTGTTCGAAAAACATTTAAGCCATGAAATTTGTTTCATTCTTACACATTCGTTTTACTTTAGGCATGAAATTTACAGGAACTTAGAAACGATATAAGTTAAAAAAAACCGTAAACAAATTATATTTCAAGTTTAGATGAGAACACTTGTACGGGTTTCTCAAACGAACAATTAAGATCATTATGTGGCAACGACGCAAACAATGGAACGAAGCACAGGACGGAAACAACCTACAAAAACTTATAAAGTCCGCAACATCAAGGACAATTTATCATCTTTAAAATAACAAATTATGTTTATGTTTTCCATCTTAAAAGTAAAAAAAAATTAAATAACCAACTTTAAAATAATAAGTGATTATAATATATTAGATTCCAAGCACATATTTTTGATATCGAAAATATAAAAGATGAAAAGGATTCAAACTTTTGGGCATCAGAAGTTAAAACTGCCAAAAGATACATAGTAAACAAGTATACTAAAAAATTCTCGTTTACCGATTGGGAAAATCTTGTAGAGTAGAGAAGCTATAGCGTGTTAAAAAGAGCAGTTAAAATTATCGCTGAAATGTATTCTGGAAAGATTCCAAAGCAATGTATTTTAATGTTAAAAAAAATGCCTTGTTTGAAAAGTTTAACAACATTTTGGGCAACAAAGCATACAGATTTCTGTGGAATTTGAAGAAACCACATTTGACAAATATCATTAAATACATCGTTTGTGAAAGGCGATCAAACAGTACGGTAGAAATGCAAATAAATAATTAGAAAAATTTTCCTTTAGGGTGACAAGATAAAACTCCAAAATGAAATTGATGTTCCCCCCATGTATCACCAAACGTACATCGGTCACAAATGGTGTAAACATTCGTGGGGCAAGTGTTTCGCGTCACATTTTTCAGATGCTATTTCAAGCAGCCATTCGGATCGATCATCGTGTCTTGCGGGTTGGCCGAAAGGAAGCGGGAAAAAGAAACGAATGAAGCACGATTGCATGGGCCGAGCCCAGTTTAAAACCTCTTGGTCACACATCCGTCATGCGTTGGGCGGTGATAAGAACGAAAGGCGACGACTCGTTCCCCTTGCCAGGCGATGGGCCAAATGTGAGTGTCGGTGAGGAGGCGCAAATTATAAGCTCCCTTAAAGAAACTGACCGATGAAGGCGTTTTTTTCCTTTTCTTTTCTTTTCTTTTCGTCTTGATGCGCTGATATCATTGGCACGCGAAAGATTCCAGTCGTAAAAGTGGATCAAAGCGCACACTGTCGCGGCAGCGATCCACCCGAAGGCGTCCGTTCCGAAGATTGTGTTGACAATGGCCACCACCCGGGCCACGCCGGAACATGAGACGTGTAAGTGAAAATGGAGGAATAAATCCTCTTATCGCTTTACGCTGGGTGCTGTCGCTGCCATCCGTCCATGTGTTGTGTGCAGCAGCAAAACCATGAAGTCGATGGTCTGTTCCCTCGGCTGGTCGTCTCGATTCGGTCATAGGCTGGTGGTCCACGGTGGGCCGTTCTCGATCGATGCCCGCCGCCGCTGGACAAGGCCTGGATATTGGTGTGCCAGTGGTGATGACTCTCTTTTTCCCTCGGATGTCGGGGCTTCCCGTACCAACGGACCGGCGGTAGGGGTGAGCTTCGCCTCGTGGTGGCATCTGGCCCCCGGTACGGTGTGCGCTTATGGCATTATGGGCCGGATATGGTGCAGATAGAGAAAACTGGCAACCGAAGCCCTCGCCGCTGGGAATACGGCAGGAAGCCATACAGAGGCATATCAGTCTCCGGCTCACGTCTGCTGGCGTTGGTTTACGTTCTTCCACTCGGAACGGGCCACTCGGAGGGGATGGGCAGATGCCCGGGGGGTTAGAAAGCTTACAGGAGCAGCCCTCCATTACCGGACCGAAGTGCGAATGAGGCTTCTAAAATCGATAGCAAAAATAAACACAACAACGGAACAATCGTCTGTCAAAGCCATGGCCTCAAACGCTTCATTGGCCGAATGACGCCTCACTGCTGCCCGAGGTACAAATATCTGGTAGTTTGCTCTCCTTCAACGGTGTGTTTTTAGATGGACTTCTTTCATTCAAGAAGAAGAAAATTGCATCAGAAAATGAACCGAATTGCTCCATGGCATACTTTTCCATTTCTACCAAACAAATAGCGTTCTTTAAAAACCAAGGATGCAATCAAACAGGATGATCACTGACGATGATAATGATGATGATAGCGATGATGGTCAACGAAATGCACAATTGTGCAGCAGACGTGCAAAAGGAGCAATCAAACACAAATAAAACGGAACAAACATATTCTCCAGCCTTCCATTTTCATTCCATTCCTCCGCTTCGCCATTTCGCCTTCCCTTCGTGGTCATCGAGAAATAAAATCATTCGATTCCAATTCTGCTGGAAGGTTGGAGTAGAATATTGAAATTTGGTTGTCGAAACGTAAAGCAAACAAATACCAACCAACAAATGCCCCTTTGAATCGAAAGCCAACCACCAGCCTGTGAAACCGATAGCGATTGGATGATAACGGGATGCAGGGCTTCTCAACTCTCTGTGAGATTTTTTTTTTTTTTTTTAATACCATTCAAAACTATTTGTACAGATTAAAGTAGCCACTTCAAAAAGCACTCAAACACGTCTACAAAGGTAATTAATTGTTTTTTTAGATCAGAATGTCTATCCGATATACTTGTTTCATGTAGTAAGAATTGCTCAAGATTTTATGATACTTTAAAGACGGCAAGAGCTTTTCCGCCAACTCACTGTTTTTCAGGTGAGTGCAAAGAGAAGACGTATGCCGTGAATTGGTGTCTGCAACCTTGGCAAAAAAATCAGTTTGCCAATAGCTTCATGACCTAATTTTTGCTTGATTTCAAATTCAATTCATGAAAGAGAAAAGAGTAATTGTGAAATATTACGGACTGATTTGCTTTTAAGTTTTTTGTGAAGCTCCATTTAGGCTCCTAGCAAGTAGCTCAAAAGGCGTTATCTGAGAACAGAATTATGACAAACTGTTAATTAAGTAAGCAATATTTCCATCAATGATAAAGCTGGGAAGAGTTACCTATATTATTACTAAAATGATCAGCAATAATAGTTTTTCTCATACCATCTACGCTTTCGAACGCTTCCAAAAGGACAACATTCAGAAACACTGCTTTTTTCGTTCGTCCTCACTGTCGTGGACCGAAACGTCATCCGGGACGAACTGTCATCCTTTACCGTGTGCATCTGGATGTGGTAAGGAACAGGCCGTGCAAGTGCACTTCGTACCCGGCGGGTAAATGTAACACAAACCGAAGGAGAACACCATCTCGGCGACTGCAACTTTCCCACATCCCAAACCGGTCACATTCCTTCCGGTCAGCGTCCATCGACAACACGGCATATTCGGTGAACGGCAAGCAAGCAAACCAAGCAACAACATCAACAACAAAAAATAACTGCAGCTGGGCAGTCTCGGTGATGATTGGTGCCGTTGCCTTTCGCCGCATCTCTTTTGGAAAGCCACGGCACAAAACGGCCGCGAAAGGAAGCGAAATGGAAGAACGAAATGATGTTGCTCGGACTGGTGCCACAATCTTACGCTGCCCTCGGGCGATTTAACTGGATGGCGCACAGGGCCACACAGCTGAACGCGAATTCGTCACATCCGGTGCCGGTCGGAGGGAGGCGTGCCGGTGGATGGCCAGCGCGTTGAAGGCTCGTTTTGATACGGGTTTTATTCTCCTGCTATCTGTGACAAAGAATGTTAACAGTGATTTTTACTTCTTCGAATTTATAGATTAGTTTTACAGCTAGAAAACACGGCATGCTGCGATTCTTTGCTAACATCCGCGATTTTTGTTTGACGAACGTCCCCCATTGTTCGGCCAGGGGCTATCTTTCCCGCTGGTGGATGGAAAACAACATGCTAGATAGAAGGATACACTTACCCGAAACAAGACGGGACAACAGGGAAACGTCGACAACCCGGCACACTGGGCGTACGGCCGGCGTGTTGAAGGATAAATCCGGAATCGATCGAAGCATGCCAAGACGTCAAAAAAAAAAAAATCCGTGCCGGGGATGAGATGACGTACCGGAAACGCTCGCGCATCGAAACAAAACATTTATCATCCACTCCGCACACCGTTAGTAGGTACAACACAGCGCAAGTTCTTCGGTGTTTTGCGAGTCAAAGAGTCCCATTACACTGAGCAATGCAAAACAAAAAAAAAACTGAAAAAAACACCGACACAAAAGGGCACCATACCCTCCGTGTTCGCGGGAAGCGCAAGCTCGCGATTGAAAACGATAGTGCGCGAGCGAGAACGCGCATCAGACGAGAAAAAAAACAACGCAAACAAAGAGCCCTTCGATGGAGCGAGAGCAACGAAGTGAACGAGATTTGCGGTTTCGTTTATGGTTCCTTTTCCATCGACACAGGCAAAAAAAACCCTTATTCACCAAGAAATGGCCGCACTTTGGCGTACGCGCTGTATGTGTCCCGAATTATTACAACCGGGAATGGCGCTATGTAAAGGGTTTATTTAGCTCGGTTGGGTTTTTTCTTCACTTCTTCTGCTGTGCATGTGGAATTCATTTCATTTCGATCACGGTTTTACGCTTGGCAGAACGCCGGGATTGTCACTTCGAAGCGATTTGTTTTTTATCTTTCTTTTTATTTTGTCTTCTCACGAACTCGAACTGAATGTCAATTGTGCCTTCCCTCGCAGCTGCAGGACGCAGGGTTGTCACGGGAAGGTGTGGTGTAAGGAATTTCGCTTTACCGGGATTATCGACTTATTAGAAAAAAACGCACACCAAACACCGTCCAAACGCACGCCGGAGCGCTTGTAAAGCTATCCTCGTTTGAGAGATTTTCATCTGAACTAAACGCTCCACCGTACGCCGCTTCCCGGTCGGACCGTCGACCGGAAACCAGGACACCGTAATAATGGCACCGAAAATTCACAACCGAACGCAGATGCACGCGCACCAAAACCCTGCTGGTGGCGGTTCCGAAGCGGGTCCTTTTTGGGAGCACCAAAATGTGTGACACTTTTCGCCGCCGTCGCACAACGCCACCGATCTCTTAGCGGCGGAAGGTCCAGAGTTCAGCGGCGACCACGTATCACGATGGTTCCAGCACGGTTTTCTTGGCACGATGCCCACAAAACAAACATAAAAAAGGAAAAGCCAAGAGGAAAATCTATCCGCCTGGCGTAGCACATACGCTCGTGCTGGGGGGAAAAAATCGAAGCGGCGTAGCACCGAAAAATCGACCCGCCGTCACACCGAGCATAAAAGTCGAACGCAGCCACGTTTAATTCACCTGCCCGGAAAAGCGCGCACGCAACCCGCAAAGCAAATTCTCACCGGAAACTGTGGGAAATGCTAGATTTCCAATCGCTGCCGACGGTGAGGTGTTTAAAAAACTACTACTTTTGGGATTGATGAGAGAAATGTAGGGAAGCGTGTGTAGCTCAAAACAAAGATAATACAAAACTAGCAGCGAGTTTGACAAAACACACTCGCATTGATCGCAACGAGAATACAGTCGCGGTACGGGTGTGTGTGCGTGGTACGAATTCTGCGAATCGTTTTCAATGCATACACTCACACCACAGCAGGAACCGGGTAGCAACACACCAACACCACTGCAAAATGCGGTCATCTACGTTCGAGGAATTACTAACACACAATCAAATGCTACTCGAATTCTTCTCACCAACACCATCCTGCGAAGCGCGAGATGAAACATGACGGAATCGTTTATACTCTCTCTTTGAAAAGTGCAACATAGATTCGTGTTTCGTTTGGTGCTTTCATTTATGAATTTAAAATCGTCAATTCAATTCAATTTTTCTTTTGTTGACTTCATGAAATTGACTTGTGATCATTTTCATTTCATGGTTTAGATTTTTAATAAGATTGTACTCCAATAGAAATCGTTGAAAACCGCACGCTTAACAATAGAAATCGTCATTGCAATCAAATTTGAACATTGTAAATCAGTCAACATGAGATAGAGAGAAATGAGGCAAAGCTTCTCTTAGTGAATAATTTCAAGAAATTACAAATTACAGTGGTAACAGTTGGAAAACATTGTTTGATTAGAATCAATCTGAAATCCAAGAAGCACCATTATGATAAACTTTTTGCAGACTTATTGTGAAATACTCAAAAGAGGTAAAATACGTTAAGATATGAATAAAAAGGTATAAATCATCTAACATTGTTCATTACGATTCGAATAGGCATATAATTACTTTTCATATGAGCTTTATTAGCCGACAATCCGTTTATTTGCCGCGTGCTTTTGACAAGAACAATCCACTTTTGTTATCTGACTCGTACTTTTGCCACACAATGCTGCCGATATGGAGGATTACGCGAAACGCTTGTGAACTCGGTTGATAGTTAAATAATCGGGACTATCTAACCGTGAAATATAATCTTGATGATGATTTTCTACCCCTCCTAGTCCGTAGAATCGACCTTCCAGCCATTTCCTATCATTTCCAAAAGTACAATACACCTAGGCACAAACCATCTCCATCCTTCCAAACAATGGAACATAAACCCCTCCACCCGCCGGGCCGAAGAGCCAAACTGTTTCTTTTACGAACCGTGCGTTAACCGTTGCTTGGTGGGACGAGGCTTTCACGAGCGCACCGCAAAATTGTTCAATCAGGGTGGTTTTCGTATGATTTTTCTGTTATTTTTTGTTCACCCTTCGGCAGGATTCTGATACTGCGGGACCTTTCCTGCTAGAAGAAGCAACACTACAGTAGAGGAATCGGGTTTATCACTGACGAACGTGCCATTCGCGGAATATTGGAGAAATTGCTGCATAAGCTTATATTTTGATCCCTTCACTTTCCGTTCGCCAAGGGGATACTTTTTTCTCCTTGCCATGTCGTCCACGTTTCTGAGCGATTTTCCAGCGTGCCAGCGGGTTTCCGTGTCCCATTGTCCGCACGGTTCGTGTCCCAATCGGTACTTAGGGAAATTGAACGGTCGCACCCGAGTGCCACTCGCCAGATCGAACAAACGTTCCGGCTGGTCGAGCATTATTGCGACTGCCCTCCCGGTCGCCAAACGATTCGTCCGATCCGGCGTCCGGATCCTTCGCGTGCCTCTGTTTTGTCGATTAAACAATCGAACGTAGCAAAAACGGTCGGATGCTGGACCGGTAAAGAGGCAGCAAAATAACATGAAGCTACAAAAAAAGGAAAACAAGTGGCACGTAATACTTGAACGGAAACGCAAGCAAAAGAATATTTTGTGCAAACACTTTGCGTTCCTTAATTTTTTCTGTCAATGTTATCGGGGCAAATAAATCCGTGCCGAGCAGGAAATCGAATTTGTGTTTGGGATGAGGGGTACCTTTTCGATAATTTTTAATGGGCGTTATGAAAGCGATCCAAATATATTTGTCTTGCGAAATGGTCTTAAAAACAATTATAACGCAATCTAACATTGAGGAAAATTTTACCTGAATTGAACAGAATCGCAACGGGTTGTATATTTCATGGAACAAAAACATTTACATAAAAATGCTAAATCCCTAGAAAAGTTAGTTGTAATTTCATTTCGCGTGGATCATACTTTCCACGTTGACAGTTCCGGCTTCCGATTGTTTTTCTCAAACAATTCAAAAGAAAACTGATTATAGTTTAGTGGCAATTTTATGTTTTGCTAACATGGCTCGTATCCACAAAGAGTATTCTATTCAAACTAGTTTATCAAAGGTCTATAAACTTTATCGACTATAAAACAACCATTTCCTCACCGGATCCAACCAACCTGTTGTTTTCCCTCATTTTCGGCTGTGTAATTCGGGCCGACCATACCCAAAGTTGCCGGATCAAATAACAAATCAGCTCCGTTTAGGGAAGAATCATCAGCAAGAAAAAAAGCCAAGAACATGCAAACAACAAATGGGTCAAAAGCCGTGCCACAAAATCGGATACTTTGAATGTCTTTCTTCCACCCTCGGTTTCCCAGTTGACAAGAGTGTGCGAATGAGCAAATCGCAACAAACGAGTATCGATATCCGGGATGATTAATATATCCCTTATCCGTGGCGAATCCGGCAGTAATCCTCGCAATATGTGCCCCGCTTGCATGGGCAAACATACTTAACGCTCGTGCCTGTAAACACTTGGTGCGATGGAAGTGGCTGGGGCCGCGCCATGTGACGGCAGTCACATAAAACCTAATAAAAGCGAACTTCGCCCTCCCCCCCACCGCGCCGGCGCTCCGTTTCGTGCTAATTTATGATCCTTGCTTTATCCTTTTGAAAAGTCATGCTGCCGGGATTGTGATGGGCGCCTGTCGCACGTATATCATTGTTCGTTTGTGCGCACGTTTTCGTATTATTCGTTCAACATCTAGCGCTGTCTGTTGAATGGTTCGGAATGGGAAGTGAGAATCAACACGATTTCAATTTTGTCACCCAGTTCGGGCTGGAGTCTTGTCCTCCTGTTCCACCCCGTAGTCCGAGTCTGTTGTTGGCCCCACCTTTTTTATGTCTATGTGTGGGTGTGTGTCACCGGCCGGCGGATCTTCTTGCATTAATGTCTCGGGGCGAAAACGAAAACTCGGCGCCCCCTCGGAGGAATCATCGCGACTGGTGACGGATTGTGGCGAGAAAGCAATAGAGCTGCTACATTTAATCAGATCCCTCCGGAGGTTTATTGCGATTACCGCTGTGCCCTTACGGTTCACTCTTTGTTCCTTCCAAAGACGCCAAAGTGTGACACCGCGGGGTAATGAGGTGCTTAAAGTTGCAATAAAAGCAACTTTAAAATGGTTAATGGTGCACCCGCGACTGCAGGATCAGCCCGGGATGAGCCAAATCCGAATGCCATTAGAAGTCAAGTAAAGAAAAATACAAAATAACAACAGAATAAAAAAAAAGCGTCCTAAGACGAGGTCAAACGAGATTGGCGCCTTTGCCCGACGGCGTAAACGAGGTGTCCTTAATTTATGGCTGTTTCATTAAGGATCTCGTCACTAATGTGCCATCGCAGCCGACGATAAATTAGCCGAAAGTTTTAGCTTTTTAATACCTCTTCATTTTTAACTTTGTCGGAGCCATTTCCGGGAACGTGACCCGTGCGTCCAGCTTTGATTAAATGTTGCGCTGTGTTTATGGCGAATGTTGAAGTAAAGCTATAAACTCTCAATTGATGAAACTGCACTGAAATAAATCTAATTATATTGTGTAATCGAAGTTGTGTTTGTGAAAATTATGATTGTTTTGTTACTTTGTTTGGTTTACAAGAATAACATTTTGGCAGTATAAGTATATTTAGTATTTCTTTCAAAGTGAAATTTGCACATTCATTGTATCGATAAGAATGGTGAAAGTAGATGCAAAATTCGAAAAGGTTTTTATCGTGGAAAATTGTACAACCCCAGTCCTGAAAGCGAAAAGCGGCGGTATTCCAACATCAAACATCGCACCCTTGTGCATTCCGGAACTGCTCAACGCTGGACGAACGATACCCTAAACACCCCCGGTATGCTTGTCAAGAAGCATCCGCTCAACATCAATCTCGTACGCAGCGTGACAGGAAGTCCTCCCCCCACCATTTCCGCCCACCGCTTCTCCGAAGGCTCCGCAACGCGGGCCTACAGGAGATGAAGGGAAGCATTCTTCGTGACACTACCACAACGCTTGGGTTTCATGGGAGGCTCCAAGGGGTGGTAATAGAAAAAAAAACAGGGCACCCAAGCAAACTCGGGAAAAATGGCGAAACCCATACACAGCGCAAAGCAGAAGGGAGGAATAAAAAGAGATTGACATCAAATCGCTATCCAGAACCTTCGCCAAACGCAGCTGGTCGCGCCCGCGCTCGATCCCCGGCCGAGTTATTCTTCGCCGATCAGTGTCGGTGCTTGTCGCCGATTTTGCACATCCTTATTTAGCAAGCGAGCATCCTGCTTGCGCCCGCCCAGAACGCGACACACAGAACGAAAACTTACAATCAAAACCCGGGCACGACAATGACTTTGTTGGCACGCGGGACGTCAAGACGGAGACGTTGAAGGTCTTGAGATTTCGTTCGCACTTTTCCAGCGCACTTTGCCGGTGCTTCACCGTTTGATGCTGATGGCAAAGGAGGGAAACAACAGGAGCGGAAAGGAAACCTTTTCCCTTTCTGTGAAAAACTACGGAGGAATCTCTTCGGGATAAAAGTGAACAAATACCAACACGTTGTCGTGCTGGTTCTCCGTAGGGAATTGGCAGCGGAAAAAAGGGAACTTTCCGATAGTATCTACCATTCGTTCATATTGCAATATCATAAACCCACGTGGTGGCAAATAAATTGAAACTTATGTCCCTGCCTACCTACTGGCTTTGCTAGGATTTTTCCTTCCACCAGTGATCTTATCGCATATTTGCACCTGCTTTTATGCGTTATATTTCTCTTGTGTATTTTTTTACTGCTCCGAATTTCTCTTCCCGTCTAGACGTGCGAAAATTCGAGGTTTTGTATAGCAGCGTGTTCATAAATCGCGCACAAAAATGGCGCTGGATTTTCCTTTTGTTGCGATTTCAATCGAAGTCAACCCGGCGTTCCCGGCGGGTGGTCATCGACCGGGGTGGTATTTTCTTTTCAAACGTTTCACAGATTTTCACCAACCTCGTTTCACAGCGGTGCGTCTTTATGCACGCCCTGTCCAGTTTGGATGACAATGAGTGGATCAAAACGTTGGTTAAGACTTTTATTCCTTTTTTTGTTCCCTTAGAAGTTTCATCTGTTGACCTGATGAGGGTTGCATTCATTTTAAATTTTATTTACGCAAAATTTACAAACTTTTTACCTCAAAATTGGTCTCATAGACATGCACAATTTATCAAAGATGAGGCGATGGCTAACATGAAGTGGGTGCATGGGGAGTATATCACTTTTCCATATATCAGTCACGTCATGCGCAGAGATGTACTTCCTAATGGTCCTAATGGTTTGTAATGAAGTGTGAGTAGTGTTTATATTAGGACTTTTTCTTTGATATATTTTAGCTTTTTTGTATTGTTTTTTGGTGTTCACTAAAAATACCATCAAATCTGAACCAATCTAAAGTTTTGTCGGGAAGAGTTATTTTACTATACATATGAAATGGAATCTAGCATAACTTTTAAATAAGTCTAAACACAAAACTCGTAAGCACAGAGGAAAAACATTACTCTTTTCTCCAAATCTCTCGTCTCACCGGGGCGTCAAGCTAGTTGGCTAATAAATTACATCAGTATCATCTACAATTTTAGGTGTTTTCACCAAATATAGGAGGATTAAACTACCCCAAATTGGGTATTATTTTCTCATAAAATAGTTTTCCAAATAAAGTGACAAACCCTTTCATAAAATCACATTTGAATTTATGCTGGTATTACAGCTATGCTGGATAAAAATAAGGCCCATATTTCTCTGTTGGATCATCACTGGGTGGGATGGGTTGTACAGTCAAACATATCGTATTTATTGGAGCACCTCTCGTAAGCCTCTTATCAAACATGAAAGACATATGTATGGATCCTTTTCCTCACACACACACACACACAGCCTTACACCCACATCTCCTATTTGAAAGTGGGGTATCCAAATTGGATGCCCTTGTGTGAACGGGAACGGGTGGATGCGGGCAGGGAGAAACAAGCCTCCGGCAGATGAAGGTGGGCGTCGGCTCGAACAGGGTCGTCCATTAACAACCTCCTTCGGGATGGGTCTGGTTGGGCGATCTCTTGACTTTCGAGCCGATGGAAACAAATAAAAGATCCAACGAAGTTGACAACTTCGACGCGATGATGATGTTGATGTCAGAAAGTCGAAATAATAAGTCGTCTCCATTTTATGGCAAAATGTGCGGCCGTTTGTTTGATTCGGGCCCAACCCACCGTAGGGCTGTTTGTCGTTTGTTCAATCGTGCAGACGGAAAGCTGGACGGAAAATTCATATCGTCGAGCAATGCGACTAAGCCCCAAGCTCGACCGAGTTGAGCTCCGGGATGGTATCCGGGGGCGCAAAACATTCTGCATTCATCCATGGTTTGGGAGAGGGTGGGAAAACGCTACCACAACTCGCTTTCAAAGCCCGATTGGGAGCCGTCTGGGCAGCGGGCGCCCTATCTTCGTTCCCGGCCCGGTCGGATCCTTAACCGGGGGGCGAAAATCCGCCTGTCTATCCGAAGCGTTTGCGGTTGAAGCGAGTCTGATTAAATTTTCAACGAAACTGTCAACATAAGGCTTAAATCATTAGGTAATATTGCTTCGAAGGTGACGCGCTTCGCTCTTCGCTACGTGACAAGTGCCAGTTTATACTAATTGAAGGCTTACGCTGACGTCCTGCGTCCTCACCCGGGAGTAGGTCGTCTCTGCCGACAATGTGTCGTGCCGACACAACAAGTACGTGGCAGTCGGATTAAATGCACGGAGGTGAACTAAGTGGACGGACTAGTTTTGAATAAGCAAAAAGCCTCTTCCACATACCAAGCAATTGGTGACGATGGGTAATTTACTCTTCCGAGCAGGCATTCACCATTTATCGTAGGTCTGCTGTTGGATTTTTTACCATCCTTTCGACGTCGTGTTTTGTGTTATATTCGACTTTTTCATTGTGGTCTTCGATTCGATCAATGTTGAAGACCTTTTCTGTTCCATCGATCCAAAAATAGATTAGTTTCATATTTAAATCGATGAGTAATGAAGGATAATTGCACACCGGAAAATCAAACAATCAACTCCCTGCTTGGGATTTCATTTTATTGAAAATTCGCCCCGAGTTCGTGTACGTTTACGGTGAACCTTGTCGTATACGGAGGGTGTATATGTAATGTACAATTAGCATATCTCATCAATATTCTTAAAGCACCCCGAGGGTGCCATTGCAACGCCATAGCGTACCCCATTGTTTCATCCGCCAGGACCTCATTTTCATTTCATTAGCCTCCGGTGGGCGAGCGAACCGTATCGATGATTTTATGCCCAGTTTCTTTTCAGACGCAACGAAATGAAGGGGAGCTTCCGGGCAGCTCGTGCACGGCTCGAGGGAGAATAAGAAGATCGTTTCGATTTCATCGACCCACTGAAAGGGTAAGGAAAACGGCTTGGGGCCAAATTTAAGCGATTGTATGGAGTGAGCTGGTGCTTGACGAACGTTCGAAAATTGAAAACTATGAACGAAACGAACGTTGCTAGTTGCTTAGCTGAAGATGGTAGATGAGATCAGATGACTGGTAATTAATAAACGATATCCGAAGCATAATTTACCGCTTGAAAATCAAAAGAAAATTGAAAATGAAGATAAAATTCATTCGATGGAGTAAGAAAAACTGAATATCGTGTACAACCTATTCAGTAAAAGTGTTGGAGCAACAATTTATGCCTTATTTAATACACGTTGTCAAAAATTTTAATTCTCCACCAAATTTATTTCAGCTTGTGGTTTGAAAAAACATATTTTAGGTACATTATATGGCGTTTAGTTTAAGTAGATTTTTTTTGAAATGGTATTTTAGATGCAATAAAATCCTTCTGGTGTTGCAGAAACAAATTTTAAAAGCTAAAAAATAATTATTTTAAATTACACTACAGTAAAAACCCTCAAGCTCAATAAAAGATGCAGCATGGGTTAAGACATAAATATGGACTGGTTTACAATTGAAGTAGGTATACTATATCATCATGTTGAATTTGTTAGATAGTTTTACATCAAGGAAATACATGAGATCGTGTCAATATTTTTTTCATTTTTTGTGAAGAATACTAAAAGTTAAATTTTAAATAGAAATGACACTCTGCACCCCCCTTTTAATTTTATTTAATAAACTTCACAATGTAAAAATAAAATAAAAAGAAACCGGTATGAAACTAAGAACTCAAAGTTTATTTTTATCACGAAAAAACGCCGATCCTACTCTTCACGATTAAATCTTTCGACGATTTGAAATTGCGAAACATTTATGATCTACCTTACCGCGGGAGACAGTTGGGTGAACATTTATAGCATAAATACTATTACCGGCATAAGTGCTACATAAAATCAAAGCACCTGCACTGCCATTAGAGTGGTGCTTTGAGCTTATTACATTAGCTTGGCACGACCTTGCTAAATAATTCCGTTCCGCTGGGTATGGAAGGAGTGCTTAAAAGCAAGGAATTTAAAGCGTGCTTGTGCGCGAACGAGGAAAAGAGAGTATGCTTCCTTTTTTCTTCCCTTCGTTATGCCTCCTCGTGAGCGTGGTTCGAAATTCACCCATGGATTGAGTGTGCGCCTCACTGGTCATGGTCGTAAGGCACAACGTAAACACCTCATATTTGCTCGTTGATGGTGGGCCATTTATTGCGTGGGGGTTGGGGTGAGATTGGGTGGTGGAAAACCAGACCCGCTGTTCCCCGCGCGCCCGTTGAAGTAGCGGGGACGTCAGGGATTTCCCTATCGCGACATCGAAACGCAAACACGGACGCACCCGTATTGGGTTGTTTGTGAAGTATTCGAACAATATTTCCACCAGATTGCGTCTTATCAACTCAATCTCGTCATCGTCACCGCCATCCATCCACCCTGGTTGTTTTTGTCCCTCCTACTCTCCGTGTCGCCCAAGGTGTCGAGTGTTATGGGTGTGTGGGAAATGAAAATCGGATGGAGTGAGTCGGGTTCGGGAAACAACGGGGGACACCGACTTTGCCGGTTGCTCTTCGCCGAGCCGTATCCTTCCGCTTCTATAACGGAAAATTGTTAAAAATAAGAAGACGAGGTCGTCTCTGGAGAACGCTGAGAATAAACAACATTCTGAACAGTCGTTTGCCCCAGATGCTCGGATAGAAAAATAAGCCATGCATATGTGCGACGATGTTTGCCGTTTGTGGGATATTTTTTTCTCTTTCTATCTTCCACACACACACACACATAGACATACACAGGCAAATCATCACATTCAAATAGATACGGACGAAGTAGTTAAGCCTTCAGCAACTCGTCTCCTAGGCAACACTTGTGCGTTGTTGAAAACACATAGGGGGCATGTTTGGTTTTTCAAAGGTTGATTTCGATTTTTCCACATCAACAAAGCAGGCTACGAATACTACTTTAAAGCTACCAGCCCACTCAACCCAAAAAAAAAAAAAAAACATCGCAATGGAAAAGACAAGCCAGTTCTTATATTTATCACCATTGCACTGACAAATTTATTCCCCTCAGGGAGTACCGAGTACGAGCCGATGGTGGCAAGTGATGGGGGCGCCTGGTAGCTGGTGAGAGTGGTGGCCGAAAAAAAAGGTGGGAAAAATAAACTGACAATTGAATTAAGGAACCTACCGTTTTTCGTCCCGAGCGTTTGTTTTTATAGAACCACCCGCTCCCGGTACGTTTTTACTCGTTCGAACTAAACGACAAGTAGCGGCGCTGAGTAGCTCTATCAAGTGCCGGGAAAAGGGGTACGACAGTGTGGGCGGGGAGATAGGGCATCGGGTCTTCGGGCAGCACCGGACAAAAAGGAGTTTTTCCCTCCGAAAGGTTACTTGATGGTTGGTGCGATCCCAAACGAGCGAAAATCAAGCGCAAAACGGTGTTGAAGATGTGCTGATACCCGAAATGTGCCATCAGAGAAGGCTCCCGGTCAAAGGTCCGCTGGGAAATCCACGACACCGTTGTCCTTCGGTTGAGGTTCCGTGGTGAAGCATTTTGTTTTTGTTGTTGAATTTTTAAACACGTCAATTTTCGTTAGTTACTTGTTCGTGTTTAATTTCGAACCACTTTTTGTTCGTTGCTTTTGTTTAATGTTGGTTAAAATCTCTGCCAGAGAATGTGGTTTGAAGAATTTTCGAATGTTACCCTTCAAACCATTGAGGCTAACGTTATGTAATAAAATGCTCTCAATCAACTTTGTTTAAATTCGGACAGCTGTTTATATTTATCAAATGTTCTAATTCTTAACCATCTTTGCTATAATTGAGCCATTATTTTATCTCCCTCCCAAGCCCATGAGACAAATTAAGCTTGCTAACATACAAGATTGCCTGTTCATCCAACAAGTTTATTTTAAAAGCAGGATAGTTGAACCCGCTTAGTTTTCCCTGCGGAATTTCCGTTACGAGCGTTTCATATCGATGAGAGATTGCTGATGAAAGTGCCATTCCGGTGTTCAACGAGTCCAATGGAGTGCCTGGTCACTTTTCAATGATCGCTTTGGGCCCAAGCGACCCCGGAACCCGGCAGGAAGGAAGCAGGCAAGCAGAACGACATGTGATGACAGTCACACCCCCAACAATGGACCTCAACGACCTGGTCGCCCTAAAGCGTTGCCATCGTTCCTGTGACTCCCCCGATGAAATACGTGAGCAATTGGAAGCGTCGGATAAATTACGACAATGTATCACAAGCCTGCGGCCCCCTCGAAGGCTCGATGAATTGAACGAGTAAATCCCCACGCCCACCGGCCCGCGTGCGATGTCCTCCGGGTGTAAACAAAATATAATAAATCTTTATTAAAGTCGGCCCTCTGGAGGGTTTTCCGGAAATTACCTCCCGCGTGGGCCGATGGTCGGTTGGTTTTTTGGAACCGTAGACCTACGGACCACGCAGGAATCTCCAATATCCGCCACGCCCTGGTGGTCCTGCCGTGGTTCGTTTTTCTTCATTTATGTCCCACATTCCTCCTTCCCCTTCCCCTCGGTACGCAACGTTCCGTTAAATGCGGTCAAACACATAAGTCATTCGGTGTCATCGGGGAAAGTTAATTAAGATGATCAACAGTCATGCACGGGCCAGGATGTCCTTTGATTTAGTGTGTGCCACGCATGGGAGTTAGTTTTGGTATATTGATTTTGAATTTTGTTCTTTTTCGGATGGTGAGGAATATATAGTGGATTGTGTCCTAATCAAACTCATTTTTCAAAGAATTATACGGTCCATTTGAAGTACGCATTGGAGGGAAAGCATTCTGAAAAACATTCAGGTTTTATATATATTTGTTTTGGTTTTCTTTTTTCATAGTCAAATAATGTAGTTGTAATGGAATGTCCTACTGTCGTTGCCGTTCACTATCTGAATATTTCTCCTCAGTTTGCAGTGGTTTGGTCTGGTAAACCACATGATTTCGTTTTCCATTTTTATTTTTTCGAGCCGTTAACCGCAAGTAGTAATTAAAATATATATGCTCGCTTGTCAGATTTCCCAGCCACAAATGAAAATCCCCTACGGTGCTTTGCGCTGCTTGTTCGTTCTTCGTTCGCCCACAGCTTTTGTTAGATGAATGTTTTAATGAAGGAACAGACACGGCTGGTGTGTGGGAAGAAAAACGGGAGGAAAAAATAAAAATAAAAATAACCAACGCCATACAAAGTCAAATGGTCAGTTTTGGTCGGCAAAATGAAAAGTAATGTAAAGCCACTGGATGGACAGCAGCTTCGGGGAATCTTTTGCTCGACTTGGACGGTCCAGGTGTAGACAGATGGAGAAAGAAAAAAAAGGGCCACACCAAACGAGCCTCGGAGACGAGCTTTCGCTTTACAAAAGGGAGGATCATGGGGGGATGGTTCTATTTTTGAAAGAAGAAATAACTACGCCGATGCTACACTATATGACGGGACTAACGCTGTGACAGGGGTCGTACAGGTGAGGGGCACAGATTTTTCAATTACCAAATGGACCGCTTGGTGGAGAGAGTTTTGTGCTGCAGTCGGTTGGAAAGCAATCCGAGTTACAGACGAAGTTTTTTTTAACTTTAGTTTTCTAGGTATAAGATAGTGGACAAACAATGGAAAGAGAATTGCCTGATGGATTAAGTTGATTTAAATGTCACAAACCGATGTACAGAAGTATCCCCTGAAGGATTGGCAGGAAACTGTTAGATAATTATAAAACTAAATGTTTATGAATGGTTTGAAGCATTTAAAATGAGCAATTCAAATTGATAAAAATGAAAAACAAAACTATCAATATGGTAAAGAGAAACATTTCAAATAATATTGAAGATTTAGAGGTAAGAAAATGTATAGTACTAGCTGGACGCTTCGACGATGTTCGGCTAAAAAGAGGTAGAAAGTAGAGTTATTTTTTTAACTCTTCACTTTAGAGCTATGGTTTTACGCTTCTTCAAAACATATGCTTGCACCTTTTCACCCCCCACCCGCTTATTTGATACTTATAATCATGGCATTTGACGAATGATTACCACACAAAGTAGTAAAAATTCTTAGTCTTCTGCAACACAAGTAAACATTTTGTACATTCATACAAATGTACTGTTTTTTGGTGCACAGTTCGTGCATGTTTCGAACGTTTTTGTATTGTTTATGTTAGTCAAACTTAGTTTCAAATGCAGAAGTTAGATGATTTTTTTTCAAAAACAGGAATCGAAGAAATATTCAACAACATCTGCAGTGTTTGACCATAATATGTACAAAGTTTCATAAGAACTAATTATTGGTCGAGTTTTTATTGTACCCAAACTTCATACAAAGAAAGCTATAATATTTGATAGATAAGAAAAAAAACCTTCAAAGATCCAATACAAAAAAGTACTACTGAACTTAATTTATTTTCCAACTCTCTGTGTTTGCTAAAGTTGTAAAGGATGTATCTAATGTAATGTTTCAGTTTTGCAATACTAGCAACTACAATCACGCACTGGACTTTTGCTTGAAAGTGGAACATTTTCCTATTTAATCACTACCGGCGACCGATGGCAGCCAACGTGAACTATAATTACGTTGCACGGGTTAACATAATCATCACCATTATGCAGCGCATGAAGTAAAGAAGCAGCGAACACAAAGCCCTCAATGACAGCATCTGCTTTCGGAAGGATAAATCACTCCTTTCAAATCACTACGGTTAGGCAAAAAGCTTCGAAAAAAGAAAATCTACCCCATCAACCGATGGCAGTCCCATTTCCACCAGTACGATAGTGTTGCAACAGATAAAGGGAAAACTTTCCAACTTCAACCATGGCTGAATGATGTCGACGAGTTTGCATGAAAACGTACATGTGCAGGTTCCGTTGTTAGAATTCAACATTCGACGGAGCAATGGAGTTCTTCTACGAAGCGCAAGAGTTTCAGTTCCTCTTATCCGTCGAAACACCGAATCTAGAGGATAAGCTTTCGGACCAAAGTACCGCCCCCGTTGTTGCCCCCGCATCGACAGGGGCGCGTTTTTATACGTCTAGATAAATTAAGCTCATTGTTCGTCATGCTTCGACTCGGAGAAGGAATGAGTGCTGTAAAATTTCGCTACAACATGAACTACATATACATCCTACTCGAAGCCTCTTCGAACTCGGGCTCGGGTCGGATCTGGCCGTCGTGGGCAGTCGGCATTTTTCCCGCTGCACAAAGTTCGAGACAGCAGATTTTGTCAGAAGTCCCTCATCGGAAGGGGAATCCGTTCGGACATAACGATGTTTAACATGGGTTTGCTTTGGCCGGAAGTATCGAATTACCTGCTAGTTTTCCGTGTAATACAGCTGGTGTGCTGGTCGCGTAATGGGGGGGAGTTATATTTGAACAAGAGGAGTTTTTCCTGTAATAAAATGTCTAAACCTCTCTATTGGAAATTTTAGATAATGGTCCGAAGGATGGTTATTTGGCTGAACATTCCACGGAAAATTGAAAGGTTTTGGTTAAACCTATGTCGACCGTTGAGTTGCCTGAGGGCCCAGAGAGCATTATAATCAACGTGGAAAAATACCCGTCACCCGTAAAACAATCGAGTACTTTTCGCTGCCCACCCCCAACGCCGCGTTGACAGCCTTTTCCGGTGCGATCCTAATTATAAGCAATGGATTATTAGACAATTTATAACAAATATGCCTGCCAGGGTAGGGGACGCTAATGAAACCATTTAGCAAGGTCCTAGCGTGGGCCAACCGTTACCGAAGCACTTTCGCTGCTTTCGTGTCGTCTTTTGCATACCCACTGGCGAACGAAAAGGTTTCAGGTATCACCGAGCGCTTGTCGTTTTTCCTTTTGCCGGTAGAACATTTGGCAAGTGCCACTCCACTGCGTTCCCCTTCGAGTTTCCCTCTCCCATCCACAATAAAAGGACGAAAAATGCAAATTAACAAACATTGGCCCGTGGCGAAATGTAAGAAATATAATTACTTCCAACCTACAAGGACGCACCTTCTTCGTTTCACGACTACTTACGCTCGGAATGCTGTGAGGTGTAGTGTTTCTTTGTTGTTTGCCCCCCCTCCCTCGTTCGCTGCACTGCAACCACCTGCGGGCGGTATGGAAAACCCCTTTCGCACCCTGACACTCTGCTCAGCCGGAAGCGCAGGTTTGGGAACGCAATTAGGCAAAAACATCTGCCGCAAGTGAAACTTCCGTCCCGTAACACCCCGGATAAGCTGACTTTCTGCGCCCGGAAACCACCCGGTTTTCCGTAATGGCAGAAAGCTTTCTTCTAATTTTCATAAGCCACAAATCGCTTTCCGCTCAGCACCACCTTCCCACCTTCGCACGGGCTGCAAAATCGGGGTTTCAGCTAGCGAGCTGTGAAATTTGTAATTTAATGTACGTGTATAATCAGGAGTGCCTTCAACGAAACCTCCACCATCTCCTGTCGCCGAGTGATGGTGCAAAGTTGACTACGCTGTCAACTGTTAGTTGAGATTTGTGCCGGTAGTTAAATCGATGTAATAGATTCGGTGCGACCAACGTGGGTGAGGAAGTATATAAATACACACAGACACGCACACAGATTCACTGCAGGCGATGGGTCTTCCTGTGCATTATTATCTTTAGGTGCCTGACAAAGTTTATTCTCTGCCAAGTTATACTGTATGTCGTCTGTGTGGCTTTTCTGGACAGATTTTGAGTAATCATTCATGATTTCCGTCAAGCTCGTGACGTGGAACCATTAAGAATTTTGAGTTTCAACACAAGGTTAGCAGCACGAAATGCTCTCCATTAGAAAGGGTAGGGAGTTGTTCAATGATGCCCTGCATTAGATGATTAAAAGATCGAGTGCCATCGGTAGGTTTTGGAAAGCGCTGTGATGATTTTGGTTGTTATGCTCCAAACAATCCTTAAAATATCGACTAAGAAAAATTGTTTCCCGAAAGCGCAAGACACTGTTAAGGTCTTTGAAAAACATGGAATTAAATGAAATAAGAATCCCGAAAACCAATTCCACAGATCGCGAGCCCGTATTATTCTGTAAGCGCATTCGTTCTACCAAACCCCTACATCCATTGGATTTGCGAGCACGAATAAATTAATTATTTGGCCCTGTCAATCATAGTCAAAAGCCCCGCCCGGATGCTGTCCTAAATGACGGATTACGTCCGTAATGGCACCTGAACGCGGCAGAATGGCGGATTCCACGGATCGCGGTGGGATTTCGCGAGCAACATTCCACGAAAGATTCACCTTGGCAAATGGAAGCCCAGAATGGAAATCACACCATGCGTCCATTAGCTAAGTGGATGGTTTTGTTGGCGAGCACAATTGGTCCTGTTTGATGCACGATCTAAAACAACAAAACACACCGGGAAGCCCTTAGAATTTTGTTTGCATGTTTGAATGCTTGAAAACTAGAAACGCTTCCATCCAAAGAAATTAAGGCAAACGTGTGCACGGGTGCATTATAAGAGTTTGACGTATAAGGTGTTTGTGTTTCGGTTCCGCACCGAGTGCCTACAATGGATGTTTTAACTTGGCCACGCGTGTCCACGGCCATCCAATGGAGTTTTCTTTCTTACACCATTATGAGCCAAAAGTGCTGACTTTACATCCGACTTGAATCCGCTCGAGCGTTCATTGAAGGCCTACAAATGGATTGTGTGCTGAAAAATGCTCACAAATGGGAATTTCTATCGCACCGGGACCATGCCTGGGTGCATGTGCAACGCATGTAGGAAAGCGGGAAATGCAGAAAACTAGAAGACTGTTGGTGTACGAGCGATTTGTGAAGATGTAAGAAGCTACAAATAGCCTTTTGAGCACGTTGAATTACTCGAAATGGATTCGCTTGGCAGCGATATTTTTCGAAGCGACTGCTGGGTTGTTGCCGCTGCCGTTATTGTTGCTGGTTTTATTCGCATCCCATCCATTTCCTGTCCTATTTATTGGGCGTGCAATAACAAGCATTAAACCATTTTAAGCGAAGATTGTCGTATCGTATCCGCAAGCGGAAAACCTAACCCACCGAATGATTTTGTGGAGATGTTAGAAAGGACATTTTTTCACATACACACACTCACACACTCACAAACCCACACACACACAGCCAGTCATGGTTGCTGTGCCACTAAGTTCTTTTTCCTTTTCCCTTCAAGTATCCATGCAGCCGTTTTTCACACCAGCAGCGATATGACAGAAGTTTTTCGTACGTGACAGTCCTTTGTATCGTTTTCAAGCGGAACGAACAACTTCAACGATATAGCAGATTTGTGTTTCTTCCTTGTCGCTTCCTTTGCTGGTTCCTGGAGCTGAAGCCATCGCAAGCGCTGTTTGCCGCTACTTGCCTCTTGTTAGTTTTCCCACTCAAGGACAACAGACGGGGGTATCTATTTCCGTGCTGAGTTGCAACATGATTTCTATCTCGTGAAGGACAAGTTTTTCTAAAAGAAAAACACCTCCAAGCTTTTATCTGCCCGGCGAAAGCGTATCTCATTTTCACACCCTGTGCTGAGAGTGTTGTACTGATGTGTATGTCATAATAATACCCATCAACAGTGAACTAATTGAACAACCAATTAATGCTTTTATGGGACTAACAATATTTTTCCTTGTGGCATATTGATTTTTATTAGTTGCATATGAGAAGGGTAGCAAGATTTCTCTTTGTTGCATATTGCTTAAACAACCATGCAATACAACCAAAACCGTTTGTACTCCCTTGTGAAAATCATCCTGTGTTCTCATTGTGATGTTATAACCGCTTTGAAATGTTTTTTACCTTTGATGAAAAGCTAACAAACCCCATGGAAACCAGTTAATATAGGGGTTGATTCCCCATCGATTTTCAGTGCAAACATTTATAAACCAAAATAGTAAACATTGGTGCAAAAGAATTATGTTGGTGGAAAATGTTTAAAAAAAGCTGGCATCAACGGTTTTAAACGGTTGTTGTTGGATGCGTTTTGGAAAAACCTAATAAAAACAGTCTGTGTGGATACTACTACTATTGATAGATGGATTAAATATTTGAGCCCCTTTAAATAGCTAACAATGTTGTAGACCTAAAGCGAAACCGTATCAGATTGTGTTGTAAACAAAGTCAACCTTTCAAACTAAGGTTTATTCGAACAATTAGTTCCCATTAAAGGTTTGTAGCTGTGTTTATTTATTCACAATTGATTTCATTTGGTTTCATGTAGTATAACCAAAATATCAAATATCTTGTTCAGATTTGCTAATAAGGAAATAGGAGACAACTTAAAAGGTACATGGAAGATTTTAAAAATATAAGGGAAGTATCCTCAATCATAACAAGCGTTCGTGAGTGAAGAGAACTTCAATGGCTACAAAATGAATTTTAAATTCTAATGATCAGGAAATACTTTTGTGACCTGAGAAACACGGCTTGAAAGCACGAAGTTGATATTCAAAACCATCTACAAACCACCACTAGCGGAAATTGGACCCGTGTTGTCCCTGCCGAGGCACAAGGCAGTATTAAACTACCAACGACCAGGATGATGCACTGAACTTTTCAACTTTCTGACTCACAAACATAAGTTCTGCAATTTATAGTTGAAATGCACCTGGTGTTTATTTGTGAACTTTCTCCGCTATCTCTGAAACGGTTTGAAAATTGGTATCTCCGGTCTGGCAGACTATGTTCCCGCGCAGTTGGTTCCCAGTTCGGTCTCCGGTCAAGTATATGATAGAAGGAATATCAATTGGACGGATAGCTGTTGCGTTCGTTGGGCAAAGTTTAACGATCCGAACCCGACCAGGAGTAAATGGACAAACAAAGTTCGTGGTAGTATGATTTAGCTGGCTTTGTTGTGTTTGTGTTAGGAAAGTTCACTGCGAAATGGAGACGAGCTGTTTTAGCAGATGCGTTTTAAATTTTGACAACTTTATTCATCCTAATACTCAGTGACTTCACTGCTATTGGTTTGGAAACAAGAAACATTTTGGTGGCTTGAACCGGGCACGTTTCAACCTACCCTGGGTGATGCAAATATTCGTCCCTAAAAGTAGTTACCTAAAATGACCTGTAAACTGTAACTTTTTACAAACTTTCGAAACTGAACTTTCAGCAGCAATAACATATCCGTACCCTGCGATGGACGGAAAATCGTTGCTACAACATACTTCATGTTCCTCAAGGGTGTGAGTAATGCTCGCACCGGATTCCATTAGCCATCGGTGGTCGAGCCAGCTCAGAAAGGATCATCCCCAGCGTCCCATTTGCTTCTTCACGCTTCTCTACGCCGGCTCCTGCGGACGTTCACGTGCGGGCACAAAACACAAAACCACAATGAGTAAGCTTTCGATGAACTACAGAATCAATTCTCATATACTCACGGATTCGGGAAAAACAACGTTGGCGGGGAAAGTAGTGGGCAGGCAACGAATGGAGCAAAAAACAATTCACTTCTTGTTTTTTCCTCTTGCCACGTGCAAGTAACGAAGCACGGAGGATGTAGCTGAGCTTATCGTTGATCTCTCCAGCGAATACTTGTCCGTCCGTTGCTTTATTTTTCGCCCTAATTCTATGTTTTTTCCAAGAATATCTTCTATGAACTAAACAAAACATGGAAGTGGGATCGAGTATGCTTCAATCGCAAGGAAGTGCCGTCGAGTTACTCGGATTCGAACTCATCTTGAACTCATTTTATTAGTTTATTAGGCAAGCATTTGGTGACGCGTGAACAGACACAAGGAAAGGAAAATTTTCGATCGTTGTTTGTTACTTTTTATTCTTGCACTTTAAAACCTACACACTTTTCAAGCAAACATTTGAAAAACATACACTGGTAACTTTTCGTACCGCCTCCATTGGTGTGGAAAAATAATTCGACAAACTTTGCTCGACTCACACACACACACAAACGTGCACGAGGGAGGAAGGTGTGGGAAGGAGAAATTACGAGAAAATAACGAGAGTAGAAAAACGGCTCCCGCTGGCTCGGGATCGTAGCAAGAAATTGATTATTATGAGATTTTCCCCCAAAACGCAAAAAAGCTACAAAAATTGGAACGATGTATATTTGAGTGGTTTATTCGAGTGTGCATAAGACGAACGAACGTGTGAGAACGACGAGGGAGTGGCCAGGGATGGCTTCAGAACGGTGCAGGGCAGGGTGTAGGGGACATTTGAGATGCTTCAAGATGTTCCCTGGACGACCATACCGTGATGGACTGAAGCCGCACTTGATTCGGGATCCGTTTCGCAACGAGGAAAGAATTCGTTGGTGAATTTTCTTATGCTTCTCCCGGCGCTCGGTGGAGGTGGTTTATTTTTTACTCATGTTCCAGCGTGGCTAGGCCACCGTTTGCGTGGGCGCAACCCCCTCCTACCTTTGGTAGTATTTTATGGCGCACCCGTCGTACGACTTTCGCTGGCGAGCCAACGCGCAACAATCGTGAGCTTTCGAATCATCATTGCTGGCACTTGTGCACGCGTTATTTTATATGTTTTTCAATTTGCCTGAGTATTCTTTGGTATGTTTTCTAATGTCATATAAACTTAAGTTAATTGGAAGACTTGAGGCACGGTACGGGTTTACGATGCTGCCGCTTTTTATATCCTCCATTTCGTGCTTAGCCTTTTCCCCCCATTTCGTTGTTACAGATGTCTCCCAACGCCGCGCGCTTGGAGGGAGGATATTGTGCTCGTCTGCTATTCCTTAACCCACGGGTTCACCTACAGCGAGATGAGCCACACACCTTACCAAGGGGAGAGTTATGATGAGCCCATTACCATGGCATGTAGCCATCGTATCAGCATAATCGTCGGCATAAACATCCGCCCGAAAACTGGAAAGGGTCTCGCCGGTCGCACGGAACCAGTTGACTTTTTCTTTGATTTATTTTCCTCCCCCTCATCCCCTTGACTTCCTTCTCTCCCTCAAGCCACCTCAGCCGAGGCACAGATGTATCCTGCATGGATCTATCTATTAACGAGCTCCATCCGGGCGCAACAGAATGGAGGGCAAAAAGATTGCCACATAAAAAGTTTCACCCAAGACAGCTCGTCCTACTAATTAGAGCGATTGCGTCTTGGTGAGGGTATGTTGTGCATGCTCGTCGAACGGGAAGGTTAAAATAAATGGTTGCCCTAGGAGAAACATGAATTGGCCACGTTTGTCTGCAGAGCTTCTTCAGCTGTATAACACATGTTGCCTTAATGCGGCCATTATTTCGTGCCGTGAATTATAAAAATATGATTTTTCAAACAAAACTGTGAAGAGGTGTTTCAATTCTATGTTTCATTATATGTTAAATGATATTTAAAAAAACCGGAGATTTTGCTATACTATTTATCAACCAATTAGATATTTGTAGTAATGTCGTAACATGAAAGTATTCATATTTAAAATAGATTAAGGCATTCATTATCAGATCATTAATCATTTGATCATTTCAAAAAGAAAAATGTACTCCTTTGAATATAGAAACTAATCAACAATTTAAAAATAGAATTGGTTTTTAAATATACATTCCAAACACCATAATAAACATTCCAAAAGAGCAATCAATACTAAATAAACAGCGTACAGGACTTTAAAATTTCAAAACGGGGGGTGATATGTTTAAAAGTGTGGTGTTTCAAGCTCAAAGCGAAATAAATCAAACAGATGTTTCCGGCATTAGGGTGCTTAAGGCATACAACACACAAAAAGGATCTCATAAGTTCGACACCTCATGCCTATTTGGTTTACTATTAGGCCAGTGCTTAGGAGTTGAGATTTAGTAAAAATATTGACCCTTATCATTATACCCTCAACCTTGGCGTGCAAGGAACAATCGATGGGCTCTATTCAAACATGTAAACATTTTCACTCCCGATGTTTACCCTCCAAGGCTCGGTGGAACCCAAACTCATTCGAAACTGGGTCCCGAAGGGGGTCGCCTCGGGCTGCCGACACGAGGAAGCCTTTCCCAGTTTGACTGTCTGCGCTCATCGGTATCGAGATGTTTCATCCAAGCCGACGTTTTAAGGACACGTTTCCGGTTTAGTTTTTTTTTTGTTGTCTTAAAGCAGGAAGCTAGGTGTGGAGCAATTACGGTGGGAAATGCTTGCACGGAAAACCGAGCGGATGCATCGGGATGAGGGAAAGTGGGGTGAAGAGTTCGGGTTGACAGTTTTCTTCCGAACCGCTCGGAAAAGGAGCCAATGGAGAGTGGTGAGGAGGGAAAAATCTGAAGAAAGTATGAAGAAACGCTAAAAGCTTGTCTAATTGAATTTGCTTTCCTATAATTTACCGTAAAATGGTTCACTCTCTTACATCCGAGCGATGCTGATAATAATGCATCGTGGCAGAAAGTGTGGCACGGAAACACAACGGAAAGAAAGGTCTCTTTTCAATCCATCTTGGCGCTTTTTCTTTCGCCTCCACCTTCACCATTCATTCAATTTTAGTTATCACATCCACCGTCTGATGGACTTCCTGGGATGGAAAGGGAAATAATAATGCATTCAAGCCGGCTAGAGCCAAGCGTCCCGTGTGGCCCTCGGCCAGCCTCCGTACTGTCATTTGACAAACGGTTGATGTGCCCGGCTCAAGCGTTTGACGGCGAGCAAAAAGCGCTACGCTTCCTTTGCCTGTCGTTTCCAACTGGTATTAATCTTTACGCCAGCGAAGATGATCGAGTGTAATAAGTGCACAATGCATGCGGAACTAATGCGAAATACGCTTACGCTACGTTAATGTGAGAAAAGTCGCCAGCACACTTACCACCGACTGTTCGGAACGGGAGGAAAATCTGCAAGGAATAAAGAGAAAAATAAACGTGAGAAATTCAGTAGTCAATTAATCTTCGTTCATCCACGTGAATCGAGACTGGATTGCGTATGCCATAAAAAGCAGCCCAGATTGGGAACGAGCTGAGGGCTAATTAGATTGACCCCTAATGGTTCTGTTCCGACGGGCTCGAGTGACACATCCGGTGGCGTGCCATTGCGAATTGGACGATTAGCGAAGTTAACCATGCGAAACCTTTCGCCACCGGCGTGCCGAAAAAGAAACAAACTCAGCTTAATTTCCGTTTGGCTAAACCTCACCCCACAGCAGCGGGAAACAAACCCGGCCAAGGAGTCAGAGAAGAGGCCACTCACGGGGAGGCTGCTTTTATGAATGAAATTTTGTCACACTCTCGGCAGGGAGGGCAGTTTGTAAGGTTAAGGATCAGCCGTGCGGTGCATCTCGGTGTGACATCCGTGTCGATTGGAGCAGACAGCCTGGAGTGTGTGATTTTCTCACCGACCCCGAAACGGCTGCTACGGCATTCCGAGCACGAACAAACGTTCCACCGTCGGCTTCAAAGACGCCCACCCGCCCCTCTTTGCGTCCGATCAAGGGGCGGAATGGGGGGGGGGGGGGGGGGATGGCTTGATTTATATTCCAAACATGACAGCGATCACTTTCGGAACCCTTGGGAAGGAACGGAGCGAAACGGTGGGCGGATCGGGGTGGCTGCAGAAGGCGTAAGGTGTCACAGTGTTTGAGGTAAAGTGCCCGAAGAAGTGCACCGAGCTGGTTGACATCGCACCAGAAAGCAAGTGGCACGCCGTACGGCAGGACTTAAATATTGTGATGTCAAGCAATTGGGTAGAATTTATGGTTCAGCTATTAAGGAATCCTTGCATATTTGGACTGAGGAAATTTGTTAAACTTTTCTACGTGCGAGAAAAATATATTTACGCACGGTAGGATCAATTATACCCTTTTTAGTTCTGTTCTTTCTATTGTAGAATAAAACGAATAAAATAACCCTATACCGTCGGAGCTTTGTAGAAACTATATTAAACAAGAACATTAAACATAAATGAGCATGAATAAAAATAAAATCACAAATATAAAAATCAGCACATAACTTTTATCCCATTTTGATCCCTTTTAGGTAGTGAATAAATTAAATTAGCCACTATTTAAAGCCGACCAAAACACCTAAAACCAATTTAAACATTCATCAATGTTTGATAAAAAAATTTAACAAATTTATTTAATTTAACACGTTGACTGCCAAGCGTACCATCTTTTTTAATAAAATTAGTGGATAACATTTATTAAGGCTAAGTAAAGATTTAGCTTCCCTAAGAATTAATATTAAATTTTACTATAATTTTTCATTTATTTATGGGGCTAAAACTTTTTAGAACTAATGACAGCTGGCGATCAAAAATGATAGCCATGACAGTCAACGTTTTAAACTTTACTTATTTAAAAACATTCTTTTAAAAAATGTTTGTTCTCAATAACAAACATTCTCTGCTGCTGTAAACATTGAAAACTAATCATGTTACATGATATAAACTCAACAGTGAAGTTTATTTACTGCAAGCTCATTGAGTTTTTATTTCTGTTGAACAATAAGTTAGTTTTCATTAGCTTTGGTACACGTATTGTGAGTTTTCCGATTGTAGCGTGGTGTGTGAAATGAGATACCCTGCCCTAATTAGTTGCTGAGCATTTTAGAATGATATGTTTTTGGCTCTTTGCGTCACATTGTCACCACTTAATTAAACTTTAATTATTTGAAATGATGTATACCGTGCCGGACCACATCAAGCCGATATGTACCGGTAATGGGGAGGAATTTTCCCATAACTAGCCGGAGTGGTTTCCACTTAATGATGACAAATTCGTTGCCAGCATAAATATTGACTTAGACCAAAGTTAAATGAAAGACAACACTGCTTGCCAGCAGTTCGGTGTGGGCTGTGGAAACCCGAACGAAACGATCTATCACTAGCCACTCTCGAGCGGGAGGTGGTTTTGTGTGAAGAAATTGTCATCCAGTTACAACCCGCACGGTCCCGAGCCACCACCGCCGCTCCGGTCGGCCTCCGTGGTCAGTATTTGGTTTTGGAGCGAAACCACGGGCGCAAATAAATTTAATGATTTGCTGCCTGCCCCAGCTAGACCCAGTCGGTTCCCGATGGAGAGTGACGGCTTTGCGTTGGTTTTGGCTTAATGAAAGTGGTTTCGAGGTCGACAGCGCACGTGCAGCCTCGAAAGTGACACTGAAGCCGAGTGGCCAGTGCCTTCAAAATATGCTCCATCATTAGAGTCGAGAATGGAAGATACAGGATAGGCAGAAAAAAAAACAGAACGCAAACCTGGAGTCACTCGGAACGGAATTGGATCAATTCAATGGGATTAATTATGGAGCTTGCAGTGGATAGTGAACCGAAAGCATGGCCTTGTCAACGATCCCCCGGATTACACCAGATGTCCTCGTCGTCGGCTTCTCACTTGTGTAGCGAACGGCGTGGAGTAATTTGCTTTTTAACAATTTTCATCTTGAAAATTTTCAAATCCCATAACACTCGGACGCTTCTGGCCAGGGTAATTCACAGCCACTTCACGGCGTTTTCCCACAGACAGACACTTAGTGCACCGCGGATGGCATGTTTTGGCTCGGAGTCGATCTAAAATTTATGCTGCATTAAAAGATGGAAATGACAATTTCGACACCGACATCCTCCGCACGGTTCCGCCCGATCGGAGGCAGGATTCGCGGATCTGTGGGATATATTGTTCAACTTTTTCCCTTCCCCGAAACCGCCCGCCAAAAACATCTCACGCTGGAGAGGGTTTTCCACCGCTTTTCCGGAGAATCTGTACCGCTTCTTGGTTGACTCGTTGACTTGTTTGGTAGAGCACAGGAGGTGGGTCCCGGGAAGGAGGCACGTGGCAAGCGGTTACTGGTAAACCAGACCATCGTATGTCCGGGGGCGCATGGTGGGAGGGACGGTGGGGGGGGGGGGGGGGGGGGGCTGCAACATAAATTGATTTTGCTTGTTTCGAGCGACAGTCTCGTTATTATTCAATTACTGACTGAAACTTTCCTAGCTTCGCTGTTTCAATTTCATACATTCCGGCCTGCCATCCTCCCGGCACTTTCGGTCTCCCTTTCCCTCCATCCGTCTGCTTACTATCTAGTCGACACCATTTCCCTGCAAACGGTACGTGTATGTGTGTGTGGGAGTGATTTTGTCGGCATGAGATTTTTTGCCATCGTTCCTGTAATGATCTTTACCAACTAGCGAGTGCATACTCGCAAACAGACCGTTCCCGCATCCGGCATCCCGGTGTTGCCCCTTGGTGACATACGGTTCGTCTTCCTACACTCCTGCAACACATACACACACACCCACACACATCGCCCATAGAGGACATCCGGTATCTTTGTTCGCCGCCATCGCCATCCTCTGTCGGCTGTTCGATGCCGATAGAATATTTTACAACGTACAAAGGAGCGCACATAAACTCGAAATCGAAGCGACAAGTCGGTGATCGACCGTACCCGCTTCCGGGTTTCCGGGAAGCCCGTTGCAAAGGAAGTGGCACGCCGGAAATGGCCCGGTGTGACGCTGGAAGAGACTGTTGGAGCCGGTGCCAACTGTACGGTGAAACCTGATGCAGCATCACCGACATTCGCTGCCTTGCGGTTTCTTTACGGCGACGGTTATAAACGGCTGGCTATAGGTTATTGTGTGTGTATGTAAATGCATTTGTGTGTGGGTGCTTTTGCCGCTGCCTTTCGGGTGCAATTCACCCCTTTTGCGAGGGTGTTTGAATTTGATAGTGCAATTCACGGCAACGTACCGCACGACGGTTTGGTGGAAAAGTTCGCGAGTTGATAATTACTTCGTACTCCGCTGTTTGGCGTACTTCTCGCGAGTTTGAAAAGGTTTTTGGTCGCGTTTGAAGGGGTATGGTTGAGTTTTTCCCTGGAAAGTGGTGACATGTTTTTTTTTGTGTTTTCGGTATGATGTTGTCAGTGACAAATAAAATATGTAAATTTTGAGAATCTACTACAAAGTCGGAGAAAGTTTTGTGGCTGTGGTTGAGTCAAATTAACATGTTATCAGTGATTTTAAATAGTTCCTTACAGCCATGTCACTGTCGACAGCTCAAGGTATCAAATAGACAGTTTAAGTCAACAACCTAATAAACAATTGTTACAAGATACTCAAACTACAACCAGAGGAATCTTCTCGGTTAGGAGGATGAAAACAGCACAACAAGAACAAGAACTAAATCGAATTCGTCAAATTTAATATTTAATAGAATCCAGAAAAATAGAAAACTCATGCTTTTTACATGTTTTGTTTACTTGATATTTTTATGGTTTTTTCAATGTAATTTAAATTCACAAAACATGTATGGACTTAAGTTTAAGTATTACTAAAAACACTCGAATCCAGATAGCGGTTATTTTGACACCGCACCGCAGTTTTTGAATTGATTTTCTCAAAAATAGCTAAACATTAAAATAGACCTTTTTCAAAATCCAAAGCTACATTTAAAACAAAAACTTCAGATTTTACTGTTTGACCAGTTCCGGGAAGCAAGTTGACCAGCCCTATATTGATTTTTAGCGTTCATTATACTCGCTCTTTTTAAGATGCGAAAACCTTTCTATGTTTGAAACTAGATTTTTCAATTCTGTAAATGACTACTTTTTAGGCTGCTATATTTGTTGACTATCAAATAAGTTTTTTGGATTTTTTTAGTTTTTTGGTATTTTTTAAGTATTTTGGATTTTTTATGCACCTTTCCATCATTTCACAAGCTCGGTGTAAAGCAAAACAGCGCGAATGTTATTTGAACTAATTTTATTTATCATATTTGAAGTACTACAAAAATTTTATATTAGTTATCCGCTACATATTACAGAATTATGAGTAGATTATAATTGAAATATACTATTCTACTATATTTGTACAAGTTTTTTAAATGGTTACCGACGACGAAAGTATTGCATTTTTGTTAAAGCTGCTCTCCATAAAACCTTTAAGTTTAATTTCAATTCAGACTATACATATTAAATGACATTCTTCTGTTTTATAATTATACAGTTGGATTGATGACTGTAAAATAAAGTATCAACACTTTGGCGAGATTTTTCTCAAAATATGCGGTAGGTTTTATCATTTGTTTTTGTCTGAGTATTGGACGTTTTCAACAATCATATCGTGTTGTTCTGCGGCTGCGAAAAGCAATTAATTTTAACTTTACCAAACGATCAAAAATCTTTGATGTTTCCGATCAAGACAAAACCCAAGATTGCTTGTCATTCATTATGCTAAAAGCAGAAAACGCATTGAAAGAAATCCATTCTCCCGATATGCATGATTGCTTTTCTATTCTCAGGCAGGGGAAAAAATTGTGAAAGAAAACGAAAAATATCAACCCATCTGTGGCAGCGTGGGTTTCGCAAGTCTTTTGGTTTCACCTGTCCGTTGTCGGATGAGTATACGAATTTTTCGGAAGTGCAACTGAATCATTCGAAGGTAAAATAGTGTTTCTTTCTTTCACACAGTATGAACCGCAATTGGTAGGTGCTTTGCGGCTAAGGACGACAGTTTTGGGGTCTAGTTGTGTCCGGGAGTGTTATTTTCAATCTTAATCTTTTGCTATTTCAACCTGTTCTGCTCGTATTCTTGCATTACAACCCACAAGCACATGCCAAGGATGAGTTTTTCCGTAACGACTCGGTTGCTGACCATAAAGCGTGCAGTTTTCGCAACAATCAACTACCTCGTAACAGTATTGCAATGGGTAGAAAGAACAGGCTTGGAGAGGAAAAGAACAACAGTACCAACCAATCGCTGCAAGTCACGCCACATTTCTTAATGCATCCATTAGAACTGGAGACAAGTACGCGGCACACGAAAAGACGCAACGGGAGGACTCTTCCGCGTGGCAAGGTGTGGCCCGAGGGATTCCAGTTTTGGGGGGTAGTAACCAAGACAGCGTGCACCGGGGGGGCGTATCGGCCATTGTTGTCGCCGTTGCCATGTTGTCGGGCATGCTCGAGTGACACTTCGCCGCGACAGATCGTGACTGGGAGTAAAAATACGTCCTTATAAATCTTTCATACCGCAGAACATTGCTGCTTGCTACAACGCGGCGTATCACCTCTCTCCT
This sequence comes from Anopheles coustani, assembly GCF_943734705.1. Classification (NCBI taxonomy): domain Eukaryota; kingdom Metazoa; phylum Arthropoda; class Insecta; order Diptera; family Culicidae; genus Anopheles; species Anopheles coustani. The sequence continues at coordinate 82,445,414 of NC_071289.1, forward strand.
CCTGGTCTCAACCATGCGCCACGTCTTATGTCTGCGATACTTCTATTAGCCTCTCCTTCCTTCTAGTACTTGGCTTTTTTCCGCTTTCGCATCAAATCAGCCTCATCATTATGGGAATAATGGAGCTTGCGAAAAGAAGCTGCACAAAACTCTCCTTTCCCAGCCTGTTTCACCTTCGCCTGTTTTCGCCTTAAACCCGGGCGGGTGTACACAACACCGTTGAAACGGAACGGCCGTAGATGAATATTATTAAAAAGGTACCGCCTTCAGACCGTCCCTACCAATGTGCTAGAAGCTGCAGTGTGTGTGTATGTATGCGGCACACGCCAGCCAGAGATATAGAAAAAAAAATCGTTGTAGAAGGAAAGGATACAATGCCAGCACCGTGTTCCGCTCGTGTGGCGTATGAAATATAAACCTGTAGCGCCCGCGATGGCACGCACGCCGGGTGGCACTTTACAATACCGCGCCCGAAGTTTCTCCTCCACCGGAAGATGCGAAGACATTAAACGTTCGTGATAAGAAATAATTATTATTCTTTTATGACTCCATTTTCCTCCACCGTGTGCTCCACGTTACTTGGCGGCGTCCTTTAACATGGCTACGTTTTCAAAGACACTGTCGTTTCGGGATTGTTTGTGAGAGGCTCGTGCAACGACCGCGTACTGGAAGTGCCCGAAGCGGAAGGTTGTACCGGGTAACATGATTCCCCAAACTCGATGGTTCCGCGTTGAGCATTTTGTTTGAAGCGAGAAATATCTAATTGAATTATTGAAAAGTCTTTTAAATTGAATGAAATGCACACCGGAATGGCAATGTGCGTACAGAAAATAATGATTATTGCTGTCGACAGTTACAATTGCTTTTGTTTTCCCAGGAACTTTTAAAGTAACATTAAAAGCAATGAAAATTCATGAGCACACTACTCTTTAAAAGTCTACCAAGTTTTTGAAGTGTTTTAAATATGAATATAAATGATTCTAGGTGAAAGAAATCTTTAAAATGAATACAGTTATAAAAATTCCATGTTATCGTTTTAGAAAATCTACTTACTTCCTGAGTAGATACTATCTACTACTTACTGATTTAGAATCTTTACAGCACTTTCCAACCGTTTTCTGTGTTTAGTATAGATATTTACGGCATGTAGAACTAATAAGCCATGTTTTCTATTTTCATCCGATACGATGAACGAATCAGGGCTTAAGCCAACAATTACTTTCCGCGAAAATGTTAACGCTCTCAGGCTAACGTATGCGAATGAGTTGCAGCATTGGACTACAAATGACCAACCAGCATCGAGGAAAATACAGAGATTGGACTGACGTAAAATCAATACGCCTGCGGTGGCTCATGGTTACACATCACCGCCGCATCAATGATTGGTTTATTAAAATATCCGTAAACTCTGATGCTGTGTTTCTATTTCGACCCGTCAGTTATACTCAGAAATTGGAGCCCTTTTCCCAACCCTTGCCACGCCCAACGGTCATTAGTTTGGCGTTACAGTTGTTTGACCAACCAGTGCATTCAGCGTGTTTCAGAAATTCATTCGCATCAATAAATCCACCTAGAGTACCATGGACGGGTTGTTTCTGAAAATCCTATATGTATTCATAGAATTTCGCCCTATTCGAAACTGGAACGCTGTGCGAACGATTTTGCTTTTTCGTTTTAGCGTGTTCTGTGGTTTATAAAGCACAGTTTTAAATCTAACATTCATTGATTTTTCTGCGTTCAAAAAACTAAATTGACAAGCAGTCCCCAAACAAAACCATTAAGAAAAACAAACAGCATGTTAGAACGATTTGTTTTTCCTCAACACCGAGTTTTTCAACACTTCATTCCGAGTGAAATAAAAACTAATGCGGGAGCTAAAACATGATTGTGGTGTATGGGATGGACACAAACCCGAGATTAGTTTTCTACAAACAGCCTTTGGGGTGGAAGTCAAATCCTCTTAATGTGTTCAATGCACTCACTAGTCGCCAACGCCGTGTCTGTCACGGTCAGCTGAATCTGATCGTGTGTGGAAGTTCCGGTAGCTTTCACCAAACCACCAGGAGTACGACTTTTTCCGACGTTTTAATAACAAACGAAGCAATCGCGCACAAAATGAAGCGTGCTGATAAATAACTTCACGCACCGGTGAGTCACAAACGGGTGGGGAAAATCGGCAAACATCTGATGAAAACTGGAGTGCCGGTGAGTGAGTGATGATAAAACACCGATTCAATAATACTGGGTCTCTCGGGGAAGGAGGAGAAGGACCAAACTAATCCATGTCCACCGAGAAGGTACTATTGTTCGCGGCCACCGGAGACGGTGAAGCGTGGGAAAACTGAATTCAATTTTCCGATAATTTGATTGAGTGGCACTAGTTTGCCAACGTACATTTTTCCCGCACGCGGCCCAACAATGCCTGTCAGTCCGGTTTTACAACGCTTTCACTCAGCTCGACCTCAGGTGTTTTGTTTTTCCGACGGATCAGCTCTCGCTCCATTTGGCGAGCAGTGGTTTTTCCCTGCGGCTTGGGCTGACCTCCGGGACGTGGATTGTGATGAGCAGCAATGGGACGACGGTGGAAAAATAAAACAATCTGAATCTTCCCGATTAATTGCCAGCGCCCACAGAGCATAACGGAGCAGGTCGGTCGGTGGATGCACCAGGCACGAAGATTGGCATCCATTCAACGGCGAACGCTGATTGCGTTCACCTTCGCTTGTCGTTTGTCGAACCATGTGCACATGTGATAGCAATTCAGCGTACAGTAATAATGCATTTTTACAGCGGCATGTGGCGGTAAGTAAAATCAATTTTACGGTCGCGAAAAAACATCCTTTCTACTGCGAATAAGGTACTGCGTTAAAATGTATATCCAAAGGCAATAAATAGCTTTAGTTTCGTTTCAGGACGAATTTGTCAAAACTGCGTTTAACGGCATTAAAACATGCTAGTTTTTTGAGTCCTTATTTACACAGAATACTTATAGTATTGAGTTAAATTAAAAGTGAATTGATTGAAAAATCGAAACTTATTTTGCAATCATAATAACATCCACACAGAATTCGATAAGCCATGTTCATAAATTACAAACAAATAAATTACAATCATGGTTGGAACTGCTTTTGATTTTCCACAAAAAAGCAGGCCAAATCATTGTTAATTCAATACGTATCAGAAGAAAAAATTTAGACCGGATAGAAGGGCAGCAAAAATTGAAAACAACATACCTTACAACCAATCGTTCTGGAAGCCTTTGTTTCCAAATCAAACCCCACGCAGCGTACGATGTGAATTTCTCTTTGAAACAATTTTCATTCTTGAATTTATGTCCCCTTTGTGTCATCATTGGCAATGACAGGGAGTAGCAAAAGAACCGAAGCAAAAAATTCTATTAAAAAGTAATATTCGTCAGTAGATTAAACAACGCCTCAGCGCATCCCGGTAGCGAACCGATTCGTTCCGAGGGAAGCACAAATTCAAATCTCTGCACATCAGCGCCGACATGTAACGGGAGAAGCAAAGGTGGGAAAGGATTTATGCTACCAGGAACCACATCAAATGGGACCAAAATGAAGCAATGGAGGATGAAAAAGAGAGCCGAACGAGGGAACGCAAATGGGAATGCATTTTTAATTGGAGTGGTTTATTATTAATATACAAACTTGGAGCTGTGCTCAATGGAACGTACAATAATCGTGCTCATATGCAAACTGCACCGACGCGTACGTATGTGTGTGTTGCCGTGCGGCTAGCGTTCGGTTGTGTTTGTGGGTAGGACTGTGTTTTGAAGTGGAGTTTTCATAGAAAAAGGGTAGAAAACGGCGGAAGAAAAACTTCCCCGTCACACATACACGCACGCTCGCGAGTGTGCAGATGATGCACCTGGGCAGTTTTGCTTCTCTCTTTTCGGGTGCAGTTGCGTCATTACAGTGACTGTCGGCCCGGAAAACTCACGACCACCGGCCTTTTTCATAAATACGGTACCGCAGCGGAAAAACCAAGGCGAAGACCAGACCAACGCTTAAAACGCTTCTCTCAGCCGTCTCTGCTTCCTCCTTTTCGGCGCTGCAAGGTGAGTATCGTAGCTTAAGCAGCACGTGGCGCATGGTGTGAGTGAAAGTAGCCCCCCAGAGCAAATCAAACTCCAGTCCCGTGGTTCGCATACGTGGGTACATATTTACCAAAACCAAACACCGGCTGAATGCACACCGGAGTACAAAGTCTCGGGTAGGAAAATTTGCCCCTTTCGCTCCCATTCTCGCACACTACACACTACTCTAGGCACCATACTGCTGCGTCGTCGTCATTGCAGCGATGCAGCCCGACCCGATTTTCCGATTTCCATTTCCTTCCATCCCCTGGCCTGTGGCTGTGCAAACATCAACTCCGTCGCACTTGCTCGCTGACATATTGCCCTTGTTGATGATGTAGTTGTTGACTACGACCAACGAGGATGCTGACGGTGATGATGACGTTGGTGGTGGTGGTGGTGGTGGTGGTGGTGGTGCCGGAGGGAATGCATCAACCCTCGGGGGAGTACTGGAAAGTACGCCGGAGTGCCGACACTCGTTCGGAAAATGGCTGCGGGCCACGCAGTCCGGGGCGGGGGGTTGCCATGGTGGTGCACCCATGGTTTGATGCGAAATGAAAATGTCCACCGGCACATCTGCCCAACATGCAACAGCACGCGCCCGGAAGGAGGAGTGGAGCGTTGCCCTCGTATGCGCTGGAATTAAAATATCAGCTTGTCATCTTTCGTTCTAGTTTTATGTCATAGACGTGGGTGTGTGTGTGTGTGCTCGTTCCTTTTTTTCGTGTCCAGGTTTTCACCAAACAGTACAACATCTCTTGACACTACACTCGGGGAGAACATTCCACTCCCATCCCTGCGCACCACACCCCCTCTCCCGCTCTCTCTCTCTCTGTCCAACGATTGTGTGTACAAGTCCTTGTCAATCCCCGTCGGCGGGTTTTGATGAAGGCTGGAAAAAAAGAGACTCATCACGTTCGAAACCGGGGAAAAGAAGCAAGTTGAAAAAAGGTAACATAACATAACATAACACTGCCTGACTGGTTAGGAGAGGATATTGCGTTCGTCCGCCAGCCCGTGGAAGCGCCAACCGGAAACAGGTGGCTTGATACGCGAAGGCTTATCCCGTGACTCGGCTGGACGATCAATGTTTGCATCAATCTAAATGAACCCCCTCCTCCCACGACATGTCATCTAGGAATGTCGGTGGAGTTCATGCAACGCGATCGATGACAATCGACACGCGCCAGCGAGCTGCTGCATAATGCACTTCGTCGCTACATTGCGACGATAATAGGATGGGTTAATAATTGATCCACAGTCAACGCGCCTCTTGCGGCACGATTACACGTGGCCACGCGGCGTTCGCCGGAAGCTGATGGCTGCTAATGCCATCCTAATGGGTACGTGAAATCTCCATTAAGCGGTCATACGATGATCATCTTAATTAACATTCAATTGCCGCCGCCACAAGTCCTTTTACAAACGCACTCCGTAATCTGTGTTGCACACATACACACACCCTTTTCGATGACACCGAAGGATGCCCCTAAAAGTACGTAGCGGCCATCTCTAGAAGTCTGCACTTTTCGCTAGCAACCGTCGAAAGTTCACTCCACTTACGCCGTGCAAAGTTGCTGACGATGCTACCCTGCGCTCTTTTACACGCTGCCGAACGATCACCACCATCACAACCTGAGCGCTGAGTGCCTCAAGCGATGCCGTGCAAAACCTCGCTTGCTCCGGGGTTTTCACATTCGACCCAAGTCGGGCGCTTTTCTCCAAAATCTCCGGACTCGCCGGGCTTCCGCAGCACAGATTAAACAATCGTGCAACAAACTTGTCCCTAAATGCTTGGTGTATGTGTGTGTGTGTGTGTGCTCTTGTTAAAGATTCTTCCCCCAAGTCCGACCGAACCGGAGTCGAAGCGGCCCTTAAGCTTGTGCTGGAAAGTGGAAAATGGTGCGCGCGGGCAAACGATTCTCGAGTACATCCCGTGCTCCGAAGCGATCGGAGGTAAACATATGCGTCGATAAGCCGTTAAGATTCGTCGGGGAAATAAAATATTCCTCGAGCAGTCGACAAGTGCGGAGATTACGGGCGGACGGTCGAACGGAACAAACAAGCAGCTGAGCAGAACTGTTAATGCCTGGCTCGGAAACTTCCTTGCCCTGGTTTGGTTGAAGTTGAGTTGAATATTTTTCCTCGCTCTCATACTTTGCTTTCTTTTTTCAATGATAGTTAAGCTCTACTTTTTCCAAATCGAGTGTGTTCATGGAGTTGAATATCGTGGTTGTAAAAGATTTTCAATGTTTGTAACTTTTTGACATACTACGTCAGAATTGTTTACTGCACGATGGTGAAATTGTCTTGGAAAACTTCCAAAACAGTATTATAGTTGTTTACTAAACATCAAGACAACTGTATTCACTAAAAATACAGAATTCGATAAGCGTTATCAATCGATAAGCTGGATTAAAATCATTATCTACTGATTTTAACATCTTCCTTGAGATTTCTTCAACAAATCGACGCCGTTCAATAATAATCCGATGCGCAATAAAAAGCTTCACATAATCTGAATTTCCTAGAATTTTAAATCTACCAGAAGGCGTCACTTGAACTCGGGTTTTTTTTTATTAACTAAGGGTTTAGTTGAGATGTATGATTCTTGGAAGAATGATGTACTCCAATGCTCAAAGTAGTATGCTTGTTTACAAATTTTCTAGAATACCATGCACGTGTATCTATCAGATCTAAATTCAAAAGCCTCTGGTAAGTAGTTGTGTGAATCGTAGTTTAGTTTAGTGTTTTCATATCGGTTTCACAACTACTCGGTACTTTTTGTGTGGTTCGTTTACTGGAAAATGTATTACATTTAATCCCGCATCCAAAGCAAACTACCACTGTAGGTATCAGGTGAGAGGGTATTTACCAGTAAACACACACACACACACATCCCGGGTAATGATTCGTTACTTTTCCCGTGCGCTTCCCGAATGGCCCCTGAGCCATGAGAAACCGGCCAAGTGGTTGGTGTTTCAATTTCTGCTCAACCATAAGGGAACGCTTTCATGTTTGTTTGCGGAGGTGACTAGGCGCCCCGGGAGTCGGGGATGTTTGACAGGCATTTCGTTTGGCCACAAGGAGCAGGAACACATCGAGACCGAAGCGAGAACGTCTCGGCGAGACGTGTTTGCACGCACATCAAGCAAAAAGACCCACCCAGGGTCGGGATGGCGAGTGTAATCGGGCCACTCTTGTCCCATTACCCTGCCCGGGAAGGGGGCATCAAGACGTGTCGGCATCAAGTGAAATAAAATAATATTATTTTACGACATAATAACGATTATGTATAAATAGAGCGAACACGCTTGGACACGGAGGGGAGGGCACGCGGTAATGACGATAATGTCGGTAATGACGATTGCCTCGGCGACCGGGCGATTCTACCGGTTCGTCCTGGTTCTGGGGTGAAGTCCTGTGCCGATGGGTACGTTCTGCCGCTCCGACGGTGTTGCGGATTACGTTCAGTGAGCTGGAAATTTTTACCACCATATCTTCCTGGAACACTGCCGGCACTGGCGGGATTTGCGTCATTGTTTCGGGGAGTATTCGGGTCGGTCCACAATCTACCACGATGGCAGCTGCTTGCGCTGGCTCGGCTGCATCACCGCCACCGGAGGTCGGTGTGGTTTTACTCCAACCGATTGCACTCTGCCGAGAGGGCCTTCGCTTAGCGCCAGACGGCGAGCGATGAACTCGAACAGCTTTGCGACCTGCCAGTGCGGTGCAGATGGTGGACCGGTTTACGTTCTGGATTTCAGGACACGATAAGACGTGCGATTGCACACTTCCCCGACGAGTAGAGTGTTTGGATCCATCTCGTCTTTTGTCGTCTCATCGTCCAGCCAAGTTGAGTGCGTATAGTTCACGCAGCTGATTAAAGCCGAAGGCTTAGTGGGTTTATATCGGATGGATTTTTTTATAATTACCTGGAGCTCGTTGTTACCCAACTCGATGCATACAGAAGTGCTGAACATAAGGATGGGAATAATTAATTATGTCCATATCAAATATCCACCCCTTGCAGGCCCGGACCCCAGAACGGCTGAACGGGAAGACAGATTTTGACCTACCGCCGACCCCACTAAATACATGCAATTAATTCCCTGTCGCTTCATCGACTGTATCGTCATTAAAACGGACTGCGGAGTGAATCTGAAGCATACGCGCCGAAGCAGTTTTCACTTCTGTTGGCGGATGGATGGATATGGACACGGATGGAAACATGCGATCTTAATGTTGCTTTCCGGCTCACCCGAAACCTTCAACCAACCATTGAAACAATCCCATTTGCTGCCGCCCGTAAGGCCTCAAAATGTGTTCTTGAGGTCGAAAATCATGCTCCAACCGGCAGCCCACCGACGCTTAGCGCAACATTAAACTCCATTAATGGTAAACAAGTTAATTTCCCCAGGGTCAATAAAAGCACCATTAAGCCCGCACGGCCCACCGTTAATGCCGTGCGCTTCACTGGGCATATTCATTTTTTTAAGCGTGTGAATTTAAGCTTTTATTCGTACGAGAGTGTGTGCTTGTTTGTTTGTGTGAAAAGCTTTCATTCGAGTGGGCTGGAAAGGAATTTCGTTGCTTTTTTTCACATCTTCTTGCTGTGCAGCACATACCGACGTGATTGACACTGCTTTTAATTAAAAGTTCATTTTGGATTTGATTTTTTACCCCTCCCGCTGCGATATCATAATGCGTTAATTATGCTACATATGGGAGCAATGTTTGCAGTTGATAAATGGCCATGAATGTAGGAGGAATCTCAAATGGGATGTAAAACACCAGGCGTCTCCATCTGGTGATAAATTGGAAAATAAACCATGGCTGATTCAATGTCAGGAGGAAAGCTCTCATAAAATGGTGGTTTGATAAGCAAATTTGTTTATCAAAATCAATTTAACCATCTTTAGTCCTTAGATTTTAATTTACTTCAGCATTGACCCCAAATGTTTCATGTTCTGTATTTGATAGCCCGAATTTAAACACAAACACCCAACATAATTGGATTGGAATGGGAAAATAACTCAATTAGTGCTTTTTGAGGGTCAGTTTCAGAGATTCGCGTACACTCTTTCCTGTGACTGATTCAACGGAACAAATTGTAACAATCCTAAGCGAAAAGACAATAAATTCTCAATTAAAGTGAAGCCTCATCCTCGCGCAAGAAAAAAGTCTGTCACAAAGAAAAAAGATTCAGGAAAAAGTATGAAGCCAATGTAAAAATATCCCAAGTATGTTGTTTTTGGTCCATTAACTTATCCGAATATTTTCCAATTACATTATACTGAGATCGTGTATTTTAGTATTCATTGCAAAACGTTGATTGATGATTTATGACATCTTTAAAAGAAATTGAATAATCTTTCCATCCTGGTGGACGTCAAAACCCAGATGAGACCTGACTATGTTAAGGATTTATTTTCTACAAGTAATTCAATAAATATTTGAGAACAGCATTAAGATTAGCTTGAACATAAACACAGTGGCGGATTAAACGGTACGCGGACAGAGCGGCAGCGGGACCTTCAAGGGCTAAATTTACGAGATTTATACTTCTAAATGTTCGACTGGTTGGAATGAGATCAATCTTTTAATAAAGGATGTTACTGTATCCTATAGAAATTAATACTTAGAACCATAACGAAATACGAAACGTAGTGATGATTCACTATATAATAAAGCAGTATAAGCATGTATTTGCTTAAAAACAACAATGTTTTGGAATATATCAAGTATAGGACTATAACAATGCGTTTAAAACAATTTCATCTATCTGATATCGAACAATTCGTTTTTGACATATCTTGTTAGATGTTAACATACTCTGCGCAAAAACGCATGCATACCATTCCAAATGAAAATCATTATTCATTCTGAAACAAGATACGTGTTTAAACGCGTACTTTAAGCGGTTCTTAAAAGGAGACATAATTTTTCTCTTACATATTTTTTTGAAATTCTATATATTTAATAAGAATTATTTAACGACATTGATAAAACTAACCATCAAGGAGTCAGCAAAAAACTTATTTATTGTAAAAAAAGAAGTAGGTAACAATTCATTTGTTGAAAATAATTCAAAATAGACAAAAATTTATCATATTTTACGATATAGTATAGCGTAGTGCAATGTAGTTTAGCATAGTTTAGTATAGTATAGTATAGTATAATATAGTATAGTATAGTATAGTATAATACAATATTGTATAGTATACTTTTGCTTAGTGTTCTCCGTTCATTTTACCGCTTAACCTGCATAAACATTTTCAACTGTGCTCTGGTTTTAGATGAACTTAACAACAATGTTATAAAAAAACTGATTCACAAGAATCTTGTAGAACTAATGAAATCATACTCGCTTTTCACACGGATGGGTCGCAATTAGCAAAACACATTCTAAACTTTGCTACTGCGAACAAATAAACGCTCTGCGGAATATATGGCTTCAAAAAACATGCCGGAACCGTGATGACCATATGGGTTAAACAGAAAATTGAAACACCAACACACTGCTTGAGGGAATTTATTTGCAAAGGGTATCTGCTAGCCTAATGTTTGTTGGTGTTTGTCTTGCTTTCAGTTGGCAAAGAATTACTTCTGAGTCGCAAAAGCCCCACCAGCGAGCACGTGCTGAAAAACGATAAGTAACCCCAAAAACAAAGCAAGAAAGAAAAAAACGAAAGTAAACCCCAAATTCAACAGATCTAAGGGATGGATCAAGCTCAGAGCGCGTTCCGGGGGTGGACTAAAGTACGTTTCAATAAGTCATTCCCATCCCTGATTACCGCCCATTTGGGCGCAATGAAAAATTCAGTAGGGCAACATTCAATCAGCTAACAAATTATCCGTAGGAAAGTTATTATTTTCTAAGGTTTACTTTCATGATACGATATCCGCATTGTGGGGCAGTGTGAGAATGAGTGTTAGCGTATAAGTGTGTGTGTGTGTGTTTGTTTGGGATATTCCCTAGATACTACAGCATCATTGCTAGTGCTGTGCATAAATTTGTACCATTCTGCCATGAGTTTGTGTTTCTTAACTTTTAAAAAGTAGAAAAGCATTGTAACGTTTTCAAACAGGTATTCCGTTCAAAGCAGGAAACACTTATTGATGTAATGAAGGAACACTAGTTCAGTCACTTTTAACTTTTAAAACAAAGTAAAACTTCTCGGGTTCATATTAAATTGTGTTAAAAAGCATTCATCTTAATTTGAAGATTTTTCAGTTTACATTATTAGTGTTTACTCCTTTTTTTCTAAAGAGGTTTTCCCCCAATTTCGAAGTTTTTAAAGTAAAATCTTCTTTGCAAAACATTTTTTTTATATTTAAAAAACCTGTTTAAATCTTTCATGGACAATTTTTTCCCAGAGAAAAGGGTAAAGAATGAATGGAACCATGTTCGAGCATTACCTCTAGGAAGGTACAGTGTTTGATGCAAGTGCCTTTTTCGCTCCTCTCCCCATTGTTCAGCTGTATCCTTTTTGTCAGGCATCCTTTCAAAATCGACACAAGGTTGCCCTCTGCCGTCGACGTTATGTTGAAATAAAAAGCGCCCAGAAATGAGACCCGAAAATTTTCCTTTTCCCTTCCCTGCGGTGTCGTGCGCGTGGCCAGCGCCTTCCACGCGCTTGTTCCTTCTCGCCAGCCATATTTTTCGTTAAAAAAGTATATTTACGCATACTGAATATTTAATGCCCCGCAGAGGTTGGCCCCGGTACGCTACGGTGAGGCCCGATGGTAATGGCGGAAGAAACTCGCCACCGTCGAGAGAACTGTAAGAAAAAAGGCAACCCGGTGGCTTTTCTCGCTTTCTTTGCCGAGGTTTTCGGCGGCGATGACTTGATTCTTATACACTGCGGACCCGCTAGTGGGCCATGTGGTGGGCGCTTCCCGCACCAGGCCGCCGGGACCACCGCCGCGGGGCGTAAACGATCCACCTGGGCTCCTTGTTGAGCGCTGGAAAGTAAAAGAGATCGTCTCCGTTCGAGAGTCGATTACACAGCAGGAGGGCACCGAGGTCAGAGTTCAGAGGTGATGTGCTTTTGGGGTTTTGCCAGTTTCGCAGAACCCAACAAACAACGGCGAATCCTTTTCGGCTCGGTACGCTATCGCTGGCCATGGATCGCAGGAGCAAATTTGGTTACAATTTACACTATAATTCGAAATAATAAATAACTTCCCCATCCCGTCCTGCGGGAGTTTCATTTTATTCAAATTGAAGTTTTGATGAAATTGAATATTTGTACGTGTACTGATCTGGTTTTTTTCCGGGTGGGTGTTTGTTTCTTTTGTGATTGAATTCCAAACACAACCCATTTGTTTTGGAAGGGAAAAGCATACGGACGGAATTTACGAGTTCTTATTTATCAGCATGTGTTTGCTGGAATTTTTAAAATAACGAAGTTTTATCAATTTACCCGCATCCATTCGAAAGGATGATGTAAGAAAAATAAAGCAATATGCAATTCACATAAACAATGTGGATCACTTTTCTAATACTAGGGATCATATTTATTGCTTTCGAGGTATGCTCAACATTAAAACTTGTGTTCATGTATACATTTATTTGACTAGTTTACGTGAACATTTCGTGACTGAGGTTTTGGTGTTAATTTTTTTTAATTGTTTAACAGCAAACAAATACCTTTCATCAGTTTCCATGTTATATATTTTAGTGATAATAACCACAAACGGATGCAATATATTTTAAAAACATATCAAAATTATTCGAAAAGTTTAAAATAAAATTTCAGAAAAAATAAAGCGTAAAATAAACGGATTGACGACTTTAAAAACCAGCATTCGATAGTAATATGATGACTGCTCAGCAAATAAAACAGTAAGTAAATGAACCAATAAGGAAAACCGTTGGATATGTTATCGTATTCATAATTTTTTTACAATAAATTCTACAATAACTTCAATGTTTGCCGATTTTCTTTCAGCTAAAACTAAAATGAGCTTTTACATACCATAACAACAAATGGAAAGTGCACTGAAATATCATAGCTACCGGTTGGTTTTCACCGGATAAGGATTGAGTTGCCTAAATTTGCCTATCTTAGTTTCAAATTAAAAGTAAAGGCATCGTGAACCAAACACCTTAAGTTGCGTAACTTGAGAAGTCGTAATGGAACTTGAATGGAAAAAAATATACCTAACCCAAGTGTCGCCCGAGTGTCGGTCGCTTCGGGGAAGTGCGGCTCGAGCCTCGAAAGCGTCGCACCGCAGTCGCCGAGAAACATGAGACTTATTGAAACTCGTGCTGAAGCATCATTGATGCCTAATTTGACGCGAAAAGAGCCCGAAGAAGTTGGCGCTTCCGGGCCAGGTTACGCACACGCGCGACGACTGGGAACCGATTTCCTGGAAGATTTCATCGGAACGGAAGAATATGCAAATTGGGTAAGCTGGAATCTCTGGCAACCGAGACCGAGGGCCCAGCTAAACCACACCGTCATCAACGTCAACGAGTGGGTTAATTTTACCAGCGTCGAATGTCTCAACGTTTGAAGAGTGGATGGTATTTATTACTGGGACATAATTCACTCGGATGGTGTAACCAATTTTATGGAGTGATGTTTAACTCCCGAATGCAAAGTATTGTAGAAACTTGAGGAAGCAAGACGTGAAGAAAAAACACTTGGGAAACAGAAATAGTATTACAAGAAGTATAAAAATATAAGAATTTAACATTCCCAGATTCCGACAACCGGGAACACTTTCATGCGCAAAGAACGATGAGAAATGAGTGTTTACTCATAAAATCGCGCAAAGGGTAACGAAAGGCAAGGTGAGCATGTCTGCTCGGAAGGGCCAACGACAAAGTTCAGGAAAGCGACGTTTCTTCTGACGGTTTTATTGCAAAATATTGATTTACTGCTCCGGACGATGACGAGAGGTGGCGAGGAACAGCGATAGATTGAGCAGCACGAATGTACCATTTCGAGACCGAAGTCAGTTTCTTTAAGAACAAAACACACACACACACACCACCATAAATACACCGACAACAAACACGCAGGAAAACCCCGAAAGCGAACCGTCTTCAAAGAGCCGATTTTTCCACCTAGACAAACAGGTAACTCTAGGTGAGTGTTTCACTTGCGAGACGAGAAATTTCCGTTCGGTAGTACTTTTCCGCCGGAGGGGTTATTCGGGCTGTGAGAGGTGGGGGAGCGGGAGGAGTCTATCGTCATCGTCATATTTACCTTCGCACCGCGCGCAAAGGGCCACCCGGGACGTTCCGGATCGAGCTCTTTGATGGTTGAGGCTTACTGTGCGAGCACCAAACTGATTTCACCGCAGCAATGCCATCCGGTGGCCTTCGCCTGTCCCGAGATTCTGTTTACCTTGCGCCCCCTCGTGCCAATGAAGTGATGTAATGTAATGGCCATCGAGTCGGCCCGCGGGGAAGCCACCGGGACTCCGGTTGTGGGTGGGTGGGCCGATAGTCCGCCGAGTCCCGGAGTCCCGGTCCCTTTTTTGATACCAGCGCGCTCGGTGGAAATATTTGTGATGCGAAATTTGTGTACCGTAGGCCGTTCAGCCAGCCGTTGATCCCCGTCCGTTGCCACCCCAGCTCGTCTGTCTGCACATGAAAGCCTGCCTGTTGTGTCTTCAGAGTCGGGACGCTTCCGAGCAAAGCGCAAACTTTCCCCCCAAAGTAGCGAGTTTCTTTCGTGGAAAAGTGAAACGAGAAATGGCCGGTTGGCTCCTAGACAAAGGCAGAAGAGAATGGGAGGGGGAGAGGGGGAAATCTTCGAAAGTCGTTTCACAGGCTAGAGTAGCCTCGATCCCCGGTTGGCCCGACCTTTGACATCAGGGTAGAGATGGAGATGGTGTGCCCAACCCCTAGTAGAGCTGGCATCCATAATCAGAACGGATCGAACCATTGAGGAAACGGTTCGCTGCGCCCTGGAAGTGAACCTGTCTTAGGGGAATTATAGGAAAGGTAGGGATGATTTTTTTCCCCCGCGTGGAGGAGATGCACATCGAGAAGCACAAAGGTAACGAGGCCGAGTTCTTTTGCGTCCTTCAACCAAGCACCAAGCTCCAACGGTGCACCGTTGGAGGCTGCGTGGCATAAAAGAGCAACCGTTTCGGGCAGCCACTGATTGCTGGCGTGCCACCGCTTCGAGCGCCAGCTTTGACGTGTTCACCGTTCCGCCTCGCCTCGGCGATGGAGTTTCCGAGCTTCGGGCGGGCGAAAGCACCGCCGATACGCCTGGGCGGACACCCAACGGACGGAAACGAGCGTAGATGGATGGCGAAAGAAGTTTACCAGGCGGGGAGGAAAGAACCAACCGGCAGCCGAGCAAAGGATGAGGAGCGAAAATAATAATAAATCTATAAATATCACGGATTAAGGAAAGAAATTTGTTTGCTCCGATTGCTTTCCGCAGCCTCAATATACTTTTTCTCATGTTATTTCTTTCTCTCTCTGTATTTCTCTCTCCCTCTCTTTCCCTCGTTTTATCCTTCCTGCGATGGACGCAAAGGTGAGTTTTCTTTCCCTGAACCAGCCAGCGTAACGGTTGCGCCAAAGGTAATGCGAAATGGTACGTGGCTCATGCTTTCACCGTCGATTTGATTACCATTCCGAGTGGAGCTTGAGACGAACGGTGGCATCGGTTTGGGTTGGAAAAATCAGTTCGAATTTGTGCACATTTATCAGCAGCCACCTGCGCGGCAGGTGGAGGGTGCGCAATAATTTCTGAGCACTGAGCAGTAAATCGGTGATGTTTTACAAGACCCGAGTGCGGTTAAAGGCTCCATCGGTTGGAAGCATAGCTCACGGGGGACATTGTGTGTAACCAGTCTTTAAGAACCAATTCATCCTTTAGCAATTTATTTGTGGATGGTACGACTGTTCACTCTTTCTTATAGAAGAGATGTTTGTTTTTGGCTGTTTTACATATTTTTGTAAGAGTTACTCTTAACCTCGGATTTAAGTATGTTGTCTTAAATAAGTAATAAATCTTGAAAAATTGAAATTTATAAAAAAAAATATTGTACAATCGAATCAGGTTTATTCATAACATTACTTTTGGAATAATGTAGTGGTATGAATTAAGTACTATTTGTGAACTAAAGATTGTAAACTATTTGTTAAATTTAATGATTTGTTGGGTATCGTACCTGTAAAAATATTAATAATATACCTTAACACCTTATCAATATTGTCTACCAAGGATATACAAAGTATCAAAGGATGAATACTAATGCATTTTTCGTCAGCATTAGTTAAAGTGGAACTAAATTATAAATTATTTAAAATTATTTCGCGACCGTTTCCGAAATCTATTTTTCCAATTATTTACAATAAAAATGAAGAGAAAGGTAAAGGTTAATATACTCCTACGAAGAAAACTTTTACTCTTGGTCAAAACAAAGAATCAACTTGATGGAAAATTATCAACTTTTACATACCTTGTTTGACAAGATCCCACCGAAAAGTAACCAAATCCAAAGTGCAGATAGTTTCAAATTAGACTTAAATGTTGCTTTGTAACACGATTCTTTTTATGTTCTTCATACACAGATCACATTAAAGTTTAACGATAGTTATACTGCACTGAAGTTTAATATTTCTCTTTGTTACGTTTTTCGGTGACGTTTGACTTTCACGATGATGAGTTTTAAACCAGAGTTTTCTCCTTTATCTCACGATAACTTACGTTTGTCAACGTTTCTTAACTTGATCATCGTGATCAACCTATCGTTTTCACTTATACAACGTAGAGTACACACGAGTTCGATTTCATTTCGTATATCGTTTCATCTTTTATTGATTGCAACTAAACCGATGGCAAGACCAGCATATTGTGGGCACAATAAACAACTGGCAACCGTTTGAAAAATAAAACGAAACTGTAACCTTTGTAGACAACGTGTTTTCTTGACGATTTCTCAAAATGGGTCCCTTACACCCGAATGTTGTTTTGCGCTTCCTCTGCCTTCCTATTTAACCTGCTCGAGGTTTTGGGGGGTGATTTCCGGTCGTCTCGGTTGACTTCGGGGCGATTACGAGTATATAAATGTTTATTACGGTGGAGAAAAGGTACCAGTATTTACGCACTCCGAGTTAAATCGATGTAGGATATTACTGTTTGGGGGGTGTCGATTCGGATGGAAAATGTGTTTTTCAAGAGCTTAGGAACCGCAGGTTAAAGACACATTTTGAAACTCCTTAAGCAATAAGCATTCCCACTTTACACCTGGTAATTGTTTTGTCGTCACAACCAAGAAGTTCGGTCACAAACATAGATTCACAAACACATTCATGGATTTTTATTTGAGTTTTAAACTAGTTGCTTATAAACTAAATTCAACGCGACACGTGTAGTTAACTTAAAATTAACAAGTTGAAAGCACTGATAAATCAATTACCGATATGTTGAAGGATCACAAATTATGAGGGTTCGGTGGAGGATATACCAACTTTCAAATATTCTCGCGTATTTTCACTCGCCTAAGATGTACGCTCTAATCACGTGGGGGATATTCGTAGCGGGTAAGCACACGCGGTCAGAGCACACGGTTCGGTACGGATGTCGATAGCAGAAGGAACGCTCCGGAGCACACGGTGAACCGGTTGGCACGGAACACGGAAAACGCGCGTGGATTCGCGAGGGAGTCGAAGGATTCTCGGTTCGGTCGAGTCACTATCGCCCGGACCGGCTGTTGGTTTCGGCTGGCCGATGGAAGGAGGACCGAGTGTGTGTGTGCGTGTATGATCGGGAAGTGATGTGTAATGTTGGAAATGTTGTGGTTCTGTTGGTCTGGCGGAGTAAGAAAATTGTTCAAAAGCGTTCAGCGCGCGCGGCCGTACGGGTCAAAACTGCACAGAAGACTGAAGCGTTCGCGCTGCTGGCACGAGATGGGAAATCTCATCTCGGGTCGTCGGTGGTAAGCTAACTGCCAGCATCCCAAGCGGCAGGTGAACCCACACACACACACACATACTCACCAGCAACCGCCCCACACCCGTCCCGAACAACCACGGACCGATGCATCGTGTAACGGACCAGGCGCCTCCATGCGCTTCACTCCACCGGAAGACGACGCATTTTCCATCTCCGCTTTCGTTCCGGCTGCCTTCCAGCCACGCGGCACGGCCGCTTTGTTGGTGTGTTGGTTCTTCGGTCTTCGGGCTCGTACGCTCGGCTCTGCGTCCTTCCCCCCTCCGGTATACTCCTTGCGGGCGTCGCCCGATCGTCCACAGGAAGCCCGCTTTTCTGCCTGTTAACTTCATTTGAAGAGCACTTTGCCCGATGCTGGGTGTCCTGGGGGCAGAAGAGCGGGAGAGTACGAGCGAGAGAGAGAGCAAACAAACAGAGGGGAGTGGAAAGAAAGAATGAAAGAAAACAGAGAGTGAACGAGCGGAAAAAAAGAAGAAGTAACAGCCGGCCAAACGGAGTTCCTCTCGCAGCTCGATATCGCTCTTTCATTCGCTCCGTTCGTTCACTTCGCGCTGGCAGGCAACATCCTGGCAGCCATGCCGGTTCCCATAGCACCATACGGTGGGAAAGCTTTTCCCTCGCGGTGAGCTTTCACGGCTTCGGAGGACGAAAAGCTCCGAGTGAGGAAGCGTGCGGAGAAGAACAGCTGTCACTTCGCGCCTGAATGCACCTCACGTTGAGCAGAGCGGGAGCACCGGATGTTTGTGCCTCGTGGTCGGAACGGGTGGCTTGCTCCACTTTACGTTGCTCTGATTTCTACCCTTTGCCTGCGCCCGTGTGCGATGGTTGACGTTGGGCACTGTAAATTACAACACTGTTGTATGGCACGCTCGCGAGCATAAACGCTGACAGCGAGCGATGGAAAGCGAAGAGAGCGAAAGACGTATCGGCACATGGAGCTTTCCCTTTGACGGACAATGTACCATCGACCACGGTCGATATGGGTGTGTGTGTGTGTGCTTGTAAGGACTTTCCCGCTGGAGATGCGGGATGCTGGGGGCGGCGCTGGGTGGAAGCATTGACGAATGCCGAGCAAAGAGTTATGTGCAGCATCGTCTGTTTCATCAAATCTCCTCCACCTTTCCACCACCCTCCGTTCACCGGGGGGGAAGACATGCATTTCCACTCGAAGGGTTTTTGCTCGCACCGGCGAAGGCGTCTCCCGGGGACAGGTACGGACGAGTTTGTGGAATCATTTCCCTTGTAAGTTATTTCAGCAAAATTGTTCTGCATACGCCAAACGTTCCTGACGGAGCAGGTTTGTCGTGGGGCAGGCGAGGCGCGAGGCGTAGGTCCGGGCGAGGAAACTGTAACCCGAAGCAGAGTGCAGGTTAGCAAGGATACACGGAAATTAACTGCGGCAAGCTAATCGATGAGCGACGATTCGTTACCGGTCTGGTACATACGTTTCGGGTGTGGGGATAGTTTATTCAACCGAAAGGTAGGAAAATCGCGGTCTTTAAGTGTCAACCGGTGCACGGTGTGGACGAAACTGATCCACGGCACGATTTTTCACTCAGGTGTTGATTGTGTGAGCTCCCAATATTAATCTCGAATGAAACTTTTACTCAGAAAAACGAGATTTTGTACAGTTCTTACGTTTTTGCGGGATATTTTCAATGAAGACGTGCAAATTGGTGGAAAAATGGAAAAATGGAAAAGTGTCTCGTTGTTCTGTTATCAGTAATTTTTTAATAAGGAAAAATGTAAATATTACTCATATTTCAATGAGCCTCAAAACATAATAGATGAAAAATACAAATTAATCCATTCCTTGAAAGCCACCTTTGAATCGATCAATCATTTAGTAAAATAAAATCTAAAACTAGAATAATAAGTTTAGAGAAAAATGCGGTTGGATGATTGCAATATTTGTTTTTATTTTCACTTGTTTTGAGGTTTTGAGGAGGAACAAGTACTAAAATTACATTTGAAATAATTTTCAAAACTATTTAATCGAGTAAAAACAATGATTGAAACTTATGAAACTGTTTTTGTTTATATATCATGGTTGAAAAATATTATGCAATTTTGTAAAAAGTGAATTTGAATCTATATTACGTTATTTGGCGTACGCAATGGTAAACCAAACATACAGAAATTTATGTTGTATTTTTTAATACCGTGTTTTATTTCTCTTGGTTGTTTTGCTTGGTTTTAAAGTTGTTATTTTTTTTTGTTTTTAAGCGATATCAAACAATTGACCTTTAAATTTAAATTTTTTTAAATTTAAAATTGACCAATTGAATTTAAAATTTTAAAAAACAGTTTGGGAACCTTTGAACCCAACGAAAAAGACTGAAACAAAATAAACTATCAGCTAGTTTTCTACGGTTGTATCGATATCAGCGGTTGTTTTCACATCAATGACTATTTGTTGGACCTTCTAACCTCGAAACTGTGCGGAATGACCTTTCGGGGGAGCTTCCCAGGGTACATTTTCAAAATTGCGTAATAACCTTTCCGATTCCGGTGAGTTGGGGGTTTCACTCACGTGAAGTTAAACCATCCCTGATCAAGGTGGTGAACTTGTATTTCGACCGCCACTCACATCGTTCCCAGGAACAAATCATTAATCGCCGGAATTCATCCACTCCAAATTCCCGAAACATCGGCAGGACTATAGTAGCTCCGATCGACCCCGCAGTGCTTCCGACAATTGGCAAATACACCCTCCCTCGAGGTCAACCAAACGCACACGGGCACACGTTGGGCGCTTGAACAATGCATTGGAAGCCCCGTTGGAGTGCACCGATTGTTTTCCAGCACGCTTCACTGCTTGAAGGTCGGACCAAGTGGTGGAGGAGTGGAGTGATGGTATCGAGAAAGGAATAAACAAATGCGTTGTGGTAGCGAGGGTTTCGACATGTCATTGATATGGTCTAGTAGTGATATGGTTTCCACAGACACACACACACCCCAAGGTAGGAGTTGTTCTGAACCATACCGTGCGGAGGAGGCTGAAGGGAGGAGGGCGGTCATGTGAGAGAACGAGGGCAAATGTTATGATGAAAAGCTCAATACGTCGGTTTATGGTTAGCTATTTTACCTCCCGACCAGCAGACCTCTTCATCCAAGCCTGTCTACATGCCGGGTTCACTTCTTCACCCAGAAAATGTTCCCGTGTGCAAGCAACGCTTTCGGAAGCTGCCGCGCCAACCAACGATTCGAGCACTGTATGTGTGAGTGTGTGTGTGTTTTGGACGGGACGCCAGCCGATATCATTTACGTTAGCCAGCACACATTCGGCGGAGAAAAAGGGGGGGAGCTTTTCACACCCGTGTTTCAGTGAAAGCTTTCCTTTCATCGCACCATCCATTTCCGGTGGCAGGTTTTTCCCAGCATCCCGGTTTTCCCTACCGGTCGGTGCATTCAAATACATGCGAACTGGAGCTGGGAGGGGGTCTTTGGTCGAAGGGAGGGATAAAAACCTCACCAGTTAAACAATGTTTGGCGCTGAATAGAGGACGTATGCTGCCAGCGCGATAACAGACTGCAAGGGATGATCGCTAGAGTGGGAAATGGCTCAATGCTGTCCGCCCGTCCGAGTAAGGGGCTGTGATCGAGCGCTACAATGCACCTGTTCTGCGGGGAATGGCTACGGGGCGTGATGTAAAAACCCTGGCAACAAGCAAGTGCGGTGCGATGAGGGAAACGGGACGCGTGGCACGAGCCACGTCAAAGGTGTGTGTGGAACAAAAATATGCAATGCAATTTGCATGGGATATTTTGCCGCTTTACTGTCGTGTTTTTTTCTCCGTGCCGTGCTTCTCTTTCTTACAAACAAATAATTTCCCAGGATCTATTGCACTCTTTCTTCCGGGGTTTCCACTTACAGTGTTTACCGGAAAATCGTGATCGGCTCGAAAAATTTGCAATTTTTAGGAAAAACTATGAACGAAGCAAAAATAATTGCTTATTCCGGCACCTTTACACCCAATTTACAAATATTTATCCAACTTTAAACTCTTTATTCCGATAAAAATGATGACGACCACATCACAAAAAAAACAACAGATTGCTAAAAATATGTTTTTGGATTTTAAAGCTGCAGCAATGATCAAATTATCTTCTTATTTTGCAGTGCATCAATCTGTTCGAGTATATTCAATCACATCTGAATCATTTTTCATTCTAGCAAATGCAACACAGCAGATGCAAATGAGCAAGTGAATTTGAAATACGAGACAAATTAAAATTAATTCATAAGGAAATTTCCGCTTACTAAGATATGTTTACAGTAAAATTTTAATTTTTTTTTTTTTTAATTAATAATAGAAACTGAAAAGAAATCTAAAAGAAAAAGAGACCACATCTGTTTCAAAACAACGAATCAGCAAACAAAAGGAGAATCACAAAAGAAACTTATTCGTGTCTGGAAATAGGTAAGGAATAAATTCGCTTTTCCAGTACTCAACGCGGCCACATTTTTGTGGACGAGACTGTATCCGATATTATACAACATCGTTTTTTTTTGTTCCAGGTGAAGGTTTTAACAGCGAGCAACGCCAAAATGGAAGGAAACCACGCGTGTTTCTCCTTACACATACAACCAAACCCTTCCTGCTGCGAGGGGGAAAAACATTTTTATTGATATTTAATGTATCGAAAACAGGTTTTTCGTTGGTTTTCACCCCCGCTACTGGTAAGCTTCCTGTTTGCACGCTACCACGGAGCGGAAGTTTATGCAAAACGGTAGTAATAAACGATTACCGAATAAGGGGGTAGTAAGTAACAGGGTTTAACGCAAAAAAGTGGAGAAAACATTCAAAACAGCATAAACAACCACAAGAAGAATAAATAAAATCGTGAACCTTTAAAACGAGTGTGGAGGGGGAAGATGATAGTCATCGACCACATTGGGCGGGTTGGGTGGATTTATTCCGCTTATCCAGATCTGCCCATTACGAAATGCGAGCCTGGGAAAAGCTCTTCGGTAGGCCCTTAATTAAGTCATTGCAAAATGAAATGCTCCAATTGACACCCATCATGTGGGCAGGAGCGGTGGGGAGATAAAAGGGAAGAGCGAGGGAGAGTTTGCGAAACGCGGGGAAAGCGGGGAAAACGGCAAGAAAGGAACCCAACGATGATACACTGTTGTGGAATGGGATGTAATATTACGAATGTTAACATCCTCATCGTTGCTGTACCTTCATCAAAACCCTCCCCGAAGTCCTGATGGTTCCTCGGGCCTCACTTTACACTTTACATTTCCTACACTTTACACTCCCTCCCTTACTCTTTCCCTCTCACAAACACACACTTTCTCTCTGTTATTTTCACTGTTTATATTCCTGTTTTTATATGTATTAACTACATCATCAACTTCTTTGTTTCCCGGATCTCTTCATTCGCCCGACTCGGCGAGTGACTGGCGCGAGTGGCTACATGACCCAAATTCATCCAATCGAAGAATTTATTCAAATGAAAAGATTATGCTACTTCAGCGACCTTTGTGTGCCAATGGATGGACGGCGGTCGGCAGGACCGGCAGTTGGAGCATCATTCGCGTGGGAAAGGACCTGAATTTAATATCCTTTCAGTCAAGCACGATCCCGGCGAAAGGAGTACCAGAGGAGAGGGTCTGTTCTCCCCACGAAAAAAGATCGTATGCCCAGGATCACACACACACACACACACACACACACACACACACACACACACACACAATGGGAGACGGGCTGGATAAAAGGATTTTGCTTTCGTTAAAATTGTGCCTGTGGGAAGCTTGCTTCGGTGCCGTCTGTTTTTTGGAGCTCCGTTCGAGTGGTCCATTGTTGACTACCTTTATCGTATTTCTCGAAAAAGGGTACTTCTGGTACGGGCCATCCCGGCACTGGGCTGTTTCCATTGGCAACAGCTTCATACCATCCCAGATGAATACATCATCCGAGCGTTTGTTGCCATAATGATGATGAACCGGGGTCGGTAATTGAAGAACGTTTTTCCCGAGGCAACGCATCGCCGGGGTAGGTTTATTATTGGCAACGGAAAAATCAAAGTTCGTACGACCACGAGGGGCACTTAGTTGCTGAAGTTTACGAAAATAGAAAGTCTCACAACATTCACATGGATGGAAGAGCACGTAAGCTACCTTGTGATCTTTAATTGGCCTGGAGAGCAATCTCTCCAGGTACCTTCCAGGAAGCTTTGATGAAAAATGTTCACCCGAGCCTTCGGAGAAGATTTCAGCGGCTTTTGGCATCTTAAAAATACACATGGTTTCGGTTCCCGTATCACTCGCCAACACTAATTCACTTTAAAAGATTGTTTTCCAGTGAGAAAATGTGTTGTACAGAAATTAATATATTAATTTTAATTAAATAACCAAATTAAATGGAAAGGACGATAGAATAGACAGGATTTTGAACGACGTTGATCAAACGGTCGTGATCTTGAAACGACGTTTTCAGAAGTGTTCTTTTAGAAATAAAAACAACATGTAGCTAACCTATGCACAAAAAATTCTATCGTCACACCATTCCCCTGACCTGCCCCAAGAAGGCCATTTATCTTCATAAAAAATACACACACGGTCGTTCAAATCGAACAAACAGAAAAGATGGAGTACATTTTCATGCCCCTTTCATGTACGGACACACTAAGGTTTGGAAGTTCCGAGTGTCTTTTTGCTCCCCAAATTTATGACATTTATTAAGAAATCATACGATTAAGATTAATGATTCTTCAGGGCGAGCGCAAAGAGGGACAAGGAAAACGATAACCATTTCCCAGTTTTTCCATCCGAATGTGTGTTTCTTGTTTTTTTCTTTTGAAAAAGTTTTGCTCACCTGCCTCGTTCGGTTTCTTTTAAGGATTTCATATCGCCCCTCTTTTTTTCAGCAGGTGAAGCGTTTCTTAAAACATTGGAAAACAGGCAAACAGCGCAAAAGTCTAGCACGAAATTCGATTATGTTTACTGCTAGTGTGGAGGAAGTCGCGCGCCTTTTAGAAGCGATTGATTTTTCCATTGTGGTTGGTGTTGAGTGTATTGGAACGTGGAGCGAATTGGAGGGGATGGCAAAAATGCCATCTGTATGGAAAGATATATGTCCATGCTATCGGCGATTGTTTTGCTGATATTGAGAATTATTTTTCAGTCTTAAAGAATCAGAAGGCAAGATTTATTGTACACGGAGCGACACCGGCGGGGTCTTTTTCGATAAAATACATAAACATGGCTAACATACTTTGTTTGTCAAAGAGTGCCACTGGAAGAAAAGTGAATGCGATTGGGTTCGGTAAAGTTTTGCCAAACCAACTGGAAGCGGCACGGACAGTCTTGAGGCCCGTTCAATGTCGGGAAAAGTTGGTTCGGCCACCGGCAACCTATTCGGATCATCAAAAAATCATTCGTATAATATATGATATCAATCAAATTATCTTCTTTGTGCCATCAATAATTGACCATTTTCTCGTTGATGAAGGTGTACGGACTGGCCTGTTCGGCGTTAGGAAACTCCATTTTCCTTCTCCATTACGCACACACACACACACACACACACACACACACACACACACACACACACACACCCAACCGTCGAAACCATTCGGTGTGCGGAGAGTTGTAAAGAAAGCAAGCCAACCGCCGGCGACCACCGGTGACAAAGCGAATGGGAAAAAGATTCGGAAAAGCTGGAAATGTCATGCCAACGGATGGAAACGAACAAAAGTTTTCCCTTACTTGGCACGGCTCGTCCGGTGGGTCCAAAGCATTGTAGCAGCTGAATACATATTGAGTGAGTACTGTGCATGATACGCTTGATGTGACGTGACACAAAACGGGGAAGGAAAAAATAATAATTGCAATGATTGATGTCTTTGCAGCATTTCAATCAACAGCAACATTCGACAGGCGTATGCAAGTCGGTCGACTTTACCGACTTTAGGCTGCACGGGAATGGTGCAAATGTGTTGGCGGCGTCGAAGAAGTGAATACTTATTTTGCAGCACCGCCGTTGACATGTTATGAAGTAAATTTCGATTTCTGAATTTGACATGTAACGAATGTTTTGCTAGAGAAGAGTGCCGGACTTGAGTTCAGCTGGTTCGATTTGAATGTATGCATCTTTGTATTCAGCCGCCCTAGGTCTATTTTCATTTTTTGAAAATAGACACACATCAGATATGGTGAAAATTCTGGAGCGTTTTTCCAATGCTCAACTGTATTGTGATTTTATCAGGCAGTTGATTGGAAAAGGTACACCAGACTTGATTTCCATTCATTATCGTCCTACAAAGGCAAATAGAAAATTTATGTTGGGTATGAAAAATCAAATAAAAATTTATTCGAGATCTAAATTTGTTGCAAGCAACTTAATTATTTTCCTGTTGATTAATTGAAACCTTTTGTTGAACTTTCAATCACTATTAGTGCAACAATCGTCGGACCTTTCCCGTTCGAATCGTTTTATCGTGATGTAGCACGAGGTGTCAGGTTTTACAGGCACACGGACACCCGTGTGTCAATATTTAATACTTGCTCCCAGCTGCAAACACTAACACACTTGTTAGCTGAAGTGACTCTCGTATTACCGACGTGTCCTTCATCGCAGCACCGGACCGTCGCCGTCATTCGATTGCCAAATATTATGCTCCCAAATTTCCGCTCGTTACATGCAGACCTTGGTGCACTCGGTACCGGGTATCCACCGACTGTTCCGTTTGGTACCGCAGGAAAAACCCCGGTCGGGTTGTTGTTGGGTTCCTGGTTCGCCCGCACCAGGAGTGCATCGCACAAGGGCTGGGTTAACGCAATTATCGGGCCTATTAAATTATGACTGAAAGTAAATTCAATTTCCTGCCCCCTTCCCCCTGTTCGTTAGACGGTGCAGCGGCGTAGTTTTTAAAAGAGCTCAGCAACCGGTAGCAACCCTCTTCAGTGCTGCTTCCTGTTTGCCTCTCGAGCGTGTGCCCCGGTCCGGTTGAGATATGATACCATTTAGTGCATGTTGCAAAACGCTTTGATGAGTTCGTCCTCGGCCCACACTCGCACGGGACGATGGACAAGCTCGGATCGAACCCGTCCGATACCCGTCCCATCCGAAGGGGGGACCTGCTAATGACTAACGATGTGGAAAATGTGGCAGGTATGGGTTTGCTACACGGTGAAATGAGCATTAATGAGCAGTTGGAATATCAAAGGCGCTTTGATGGTTAACATGTTTGCCTCGGTGCCTTCGCGTGTTTGTTTCATTTGGTGTAGCCATAAATAAATAGCCGTGGAAACTCCGCACGATGTGATGGAAAATTAGGAATGAATCATGGTAGATATTTCAATTTTAAAGCTTGTTCTATTTGAATTACCCATGGTTATAAGATACAAACATGACATAAATAAAAGGTAACACTAAGTCGTGTGTTTAAAAGAAGCATATTACTTGCTGTATGCTTTTAAAGTTTTTATGTTATGCATGGGAATTGCACTAAAACAAATATATTGTAAGGTTTAAAAAGGTTTGAATTGAGTTTTGACAATAAAAGAGTGAATTACAATGATAGGGATTCAAATTATTCCAATTGTAAATCGTTAAAAATTATTATTGAGTCAAAAAAGAGCTTCATCTCTAATTAATTTAATTTAATATGTTGAAAAGGAAAGAGCTGTTTGGTTTTACAAAATGAAAGAGAAATAAACTTCAAATTGGATGAAGTGGATGATTTTTGCTTCATTTTGAATGGTTTTTGGTTTGTTTTTGCGGCTAAACCACGACTATGTATTCATAATGATGAGTTTCGGATTTGATACAACCTAAGTGTATCTAAAATTAGATTTTTTGAAGAGCACATCACAAAGTGCAATATATTTAAATGACGAGCAACTCTAAGTGATCCTAAAAACATTCACTCAACGCTGGACGGTGATGAGGAGTTGAGTGTTTTGTGATGAAATTCTTGTTTTGCCGCACTCGAACGTTTACTAGTTGTGCAATAACGAAATGAATTTCATGACGGGGTTTTTGAAATCCACTAAAACTGTTTCTAGCACGGAATATTACATACCGGCAGGCAGTGGGTTGGAAAGTGTTCTATCATTTTTTGACGGACATGACAATGCATTCCGCCACGTTGAGGAAGCTCCAGCACACAAGGCCTAGGTTTGTGTGCCTACACATACTAAGTGCAATGGAAAGCAGCTATGGTAATGTACACCAGGAATGAACCACACATCGGGGGGCTCGATATGAGCAACAGACCTTCCCAACCCCGGTTGCCAGCGAAGCACAACGAGACGGAAAACCGAGATATGAAGTTTTGCGAATGGAAGCGAGCGCTGGCCCAACAATCGACCCAACCGAGCCGCCTTGCATGACGTTTGCCCGACACAGACGACACCTCGCCCACTGGAGGTCCTTCAGGCGTCGCACCGTAGTCCGCGATTGTTGCCGGTGACGTTGTTGCCTGACAGCTTCTGGCTCGTCCGCTCCCCTCCACCTCCGCTGTAGTGCGAACCGTTGGCGGGAAACTTTCAATTGGAGCGAAGGAAAAACTGAAACAAAAAAAGACACTCACACATCCTGACAGTCGCCGGGTATTAATAGTGGCCCGGTAGAGTGTGGTGGGACTATATTTTTCCAAACTAATGGAAACATTTATTTCACTTACCGTGTAGATGAAAAGTGTCGTGTCTCAGTGCCTCGTTTACCGGTGACTGCTTTTCCGAAGGATTTCCTCTTGCGCCCGGTTGGACACATCACGAGCCCAAATGTTCGATTTACCGCAACCGTTCGTATCCCTCCTGCCCCGCGGGACTCACGACACGGATGAATGGTTAAACGATCTGGGATACGTACGTCACACGCTCCGGGGCTCAACACACCCAACCTCCCAACCAAAACCGTTCCTCCCATGTATTGGGGGTGAAATGAAGAAAAAAAAAAGTAGAACCGTCCCCTCTCTATTTACGCACACACTCCCGAGAAGGATTTAGCGCTGACAGGGTTCGATCCGAGATTTTCACCCGAGACCGACACCACAAAACAGTGAGAGGCGGCACACTCTCTACGCAGACGAGGGACGCTGAAATTGTAGCTTTACTGCACCTGAAATGTTATGATTTTCCCATTTGGGATTCGGTGTGTTTGGTTACCCGTACCCAGGATGGCTGGCTGCCTGGATGGTCCACACACACACACACACACACGTACGGGGGGCGACGTGTGAGCAACAGAGAGTTTGGGCAACGGCGGGACGTACGAAAGAAAAAGCCTTACCGTGTATTCATTTATGTTTTGCTTCAATTAAAATCCTTTTCTATTTCACTTTGGCAGCTGAACGGGGGGACGGGTAGACGGTACAAATGCAGGTCAGCTAGTGGACGAGGATAGGATCCGAATGTTCTAACGCTTCCCGGGTGGGGTGGGAAAGCTGAGTTGATTAAGGTTAGAACAGGATTTCATTTTAATTGGTTCGGAATCGCTCGGCAGTCACCTGAGCTGTTGGTAGTGGAATAATTAAAATAACAGGATTTTCCCAGCTGTCAGCAATGCAGCTCGATGCAAGGTGTACGATTTTCCAAAGAGCCTGTTCCATGGCGTATGGGTTGTTGGATGTCGAAACTCCGACGTTTGTTCGTTTATGGAGACGCAAATGTGGGAGTGAAATGATTTGCCCATCAATTTTTTTTTAACTTTATTTTACTTCTTTGTGCTTATGATCTTACACTGATTTTCTTATGTGAAATTTACATGCGCAATTTAAAGTTGTTGGGAATGGGTAATGTCAAATTCATGATTTTCCTACTGTACCGTCCTTTTGGCCCATATTGTTTTTTTTTAATTTTAATGTCGAAAATATTTTGCAATAAATCTGATTTTTTTTATCAAATGTGTGACAATTTTGTGAATTTACTTTTCAGTGAAAGAAAATTAATAATATAAAAATGGGAGAGTGATCCAACCTTCATGGATTGTGCTTTGATGCAGAAAAGCTAACTTAATTTAAAGAAACCAGTGTAAAGGTTTTATTAATTAAGAGAAAAATTCGCAGAATGGTTTGAGGATGATGGACATGGATTTGTAAAATAAAACATTTCATAGAAAACGATATTGGTGGAAAATTGTTCTCTTGGAAAGTTATTGATGGTTTCGCAGAAAATAAGGCTTTTGGCAATGAAAATTTGTCAGTGGACACATAACATAAAGGAAAATAGTAGGTCAATTTAAAATTTTACTCCTTGTCAAAAATGTGCGGTTTAAGCTAAATTAAATTTGTTTTAATTTTGAAATAAAAAAATCAAATGGTGGATGTATTGCATGTTTTTAAGGCCTTCAGCTTTTAGTTGCTTGTGCCCCCTAGAATGCTAAATCCACCTCTGACTGTATCCAATATATATTAGCATCATAAACACATAAACATCTCTCCAGAAGAATCTTTATGTTCCATAAAATCAATGATCAGTTCAGATTATAAATGATCCAACGCTCAAATTAGAAAACTCTTCATTAATTAATAAAAATCTATTGTGCCGCCAGCCGGCTTCTGCGTGCACAGTCATTTTTCCCCGTCGTCGAAGGAAGTTTGCAATCAATTTTAAAGTCGCTTCCATCGCTGCGCCATGTAACCGATGCTGGAGGGTGTTTAGAGGGCTCTAAAAACTCAACCATGAATCAGCACTTACCTAGCCAATAATTACACCTTACGGCGGCATCAGGGATCTCTTGCCCTCACTCTTTCTCTCTCTCTCTGTCTCTTACTCTTTCCATTTTAGAGGAGCCTACCACCAGCACTACCGGCATAGTAGGTTTTGGCCGGGCATACAAAAGCAGATGCCATCAAACGGACTAATTTTAATTAATTAATTAATAATTCACACAACAATACGCCTCGAGGGTGGCGGAGCCGAGGGCGTACCTGGCGGCATCGAGCCGTATCAAAGATCGCCATGCTCTCGATGCGGGGAGAGATCTTTGAGTTTCAATCTTCGTTCGTTTGTCGCGCCGGAATTCCTTCCGCCATCGGAGGGGGCAGCAATCCGGCGCGCGCGTGCCCTACAGCTATGTTTGTCTGCTTGCCAGGCGCAGCACGAAGTTTAACTCCTGTTCCCTCTCTCCCCCACCCCCACCCTTGACAACCTCCGGAAACGAGAGTAAAAAGGCGGTAAACATTCCAGAGCTCCGCAAATATTATCAGAACCACCCCTGACCCCGGCTCTACGCCCTGGCCGGGATGTATATTCCGAGTGGCTTCTTTCCTTCCTTCCTTCCTTCCTTCCTTCCTTCCTTCCTTCCTTCCTTTCTTTCTTTCCGTACCCTTCAAAAGTGAAAGCCCAAAGCAAGGGTGAGTATCTGATTCCGGAGTCCCGATTGTACCAAGTTCTGCCGAGAACCCACCCTGCCTACTAGGCTTCTCAGACCACACGGTTCCGACTCGGTCCTGCCCTCTTCGACAATCTATTCCACTCTCAAAGGAAGCCAATTAAAATGGAAAAACTTGTCCCCACTTTCGAGCTTATGCGGACTATTATTCCGGCCGTTGTATTACAATAACAAAAGAGGAAAATTAGTACTCACCAAGTGCACCCAGGGAGCGTTACAAACTACGCCGACCCGTTGCGTTACGAAGAGCAAAGGGTGTTGTTCCAGGCCGCCCGGAAAGACAACCGGAAGTCGTGCCGTGTCAAGCGGGAAACTTTTGCCATGCGAGAAAGGGCGAAACGAAACGCACCCTGCCGGATAAGATGGTTCCTGGGCGGATGCGCTGGACTGTGTGGTTTTGCTAACCACTTGGCGGTAAAGTTCGTCTGCTCGGTGCAAGACACGATAGAGAGGCTACCTGGTCAGCACAATCGGATAGTTCCGTCCGTGATCCGGAACCGGTGAATCAAGACGGAGTGTGTTTTTCTTTATTCTATTAATTAAACTCTTAAGTAATGCAGCAGCGTTGGGATGTTGTAATTGAGGTTAGGAGCAAGAAAAATAAATGCATCCAAAGAGCTTTGTCAGCTTGCGGAGCAAATTGTTGTCTTACAAGGCGTGAAATTATTTGAAATGTTAATAACCTTCATGCCTTTTCACCACACTAAATCATGCTCTTTGTGGCCTTCATCGTCTTAAATTTGCCATAGTTATAAGCGAATGCAAGGTTTACAGATTGTTTGAAGCAAGATAGGCAAACCATATCCGGTACATATGGTAAAATTTGCTTAGATTGTGATTTTGATCGGATAATCAAGTTAGGAGCGCAGCTACAAAGCACAAACTGTACAGAACTTATCCTTTTCTCGGACCCGCTCTAGCGCAGGCGGAAAACTGTGGACGGTGCTAGAAAGTTGAAAATTGTAAGAGGGCTCGAGCAGCTCAATGAAGGAACAAGGTGTGAGGGAATATGGAGTAAGGTACGGATTGACCGGTCTCCTCTCGAAACGGAAACCATGTTCATGCCAATGTCGCGAAATTCCATGGCCATCATGGCTGAAACTGGAAGTTATTTCTGAGCTAGTGTCGAGCTCAGGGTGATCGTATGCCGGTGGTCTCAGTGTGTAGTTTGGCATGCCTTTTCGGAAAATTCTTCCTCCCTACTCTATCGGGACAAAAGGCAGAAGCTATCGGCCTTGTGGCTGCGGAATGTATGCCAACATGTGGAGTAAGTATTTTATCGCTTGAATGATTTTATTCACGTCAGTTGGTTTACATACTTTTGAAATATGAACTTTTCTTTCGAAAATATGTTTTAAATTATTCCGTTGGGTTGAGCAACTATAGTCAACACATTTTCAAAATCAATCTAAAAGCAAGATCTTCAACTTTCTGAGTTCGCCCACTGAACACATTTAAATTTAAATTGAACAAAAATCCGACACAACCCATGAAGAAAAACCCCCGGAACTCGAAACGGATAAGAAAAACCATTAGGAATCCCTAAAATGTTTTATTAGATTGCAAACAAAACTAATTAAGAAACTAATCAAATCTGTCCACCTGAAAACCGTGCACTAGATTTTCCAAATTAAAATTTAATCGACATTAAAATAATTACCCATCACCGGGGCCGGGCCGACGAGGCGAAATCTTTGGCGAACTTTTTCCGCCCGGCACGCCAAGCCAAACGTCATGCTGAACCGCGACTTCCGGGACTTACAGTCCGTCCGTGGGACAATAAACAAGTTCGGCAAAGCAGAAGTTTACGTTTACCATTTACCAGCTCCGTTTCGCTTGGTAGGTTAGGAGGTATTTTCGGCTTCGGGTTTTACTTTTCCGGGGTTTGCTAGAATAAACCATCGCTAATTCGGGGGGGGGGGGGGGGACGTCTTGAACGATTGACAGCGGGGCAGTAGTTTCACTAACGTTATCATCAGTTGATCAAGATGCAGACTGCGGTAGAGGTTAGAGTTGACTGGCTTCTGGTTAGAGACAAATGAATGAATTTATAAGTTTCAGTAATTGCAAGATTTGTGTTTGTGAAAAGTGATATTATGGGGTAGTTTTGGTAGGGTTTATGTTGGTGAAGAATTAGTTTACTTGTTATTTATGATAGTTTGCAATTCATAAGTGAGAAGCTACCAAACGATCATAAATTTAAAAATACATTGTCATTTTTACATTATAAGAAATGTTCAGAAAATCAATCTTTTCCGAAAATTACTCTTCTAATAAATCACTCCCTCTAAATAACTCTCTATACTTACTTACTTACTTACTTATGTGGCGCTACAACCGCTGAGCGGTCTTGGCCTGACGAAGCTCCATCCGAAACCGCTCACGGTCGCTCGCCACGCTGGTCCAATTCCGTATCCCGGCTTTATTGGCGGCTTCGTCTACGCCATCCTTCCACCTCAATTTAGGCCTACCACGCCTCCTCTGTCCTTGGGGACAGCCTAAAAGGACTTTACGGGCTGGGTCGTCTGGTGCCATTCTCATGACATGACCAGCCCACCGGAGCCTGGCGAGTCTAATTCGCTGTACGACAGTAAGGTCGCCGTACAGCTCGTAGAGCTCGTCGTTATAACGGCTCCTCCATTGTCCCTCCTCACATACTGGGCCAAAAATCCTCCTGAGCATCTTCCTCTCGAACACGGCTAAGAGGGTTTCGTCCGATTTGGACAGAGTCCATGTCTCGGAGGCGTATGTGAGCACTGGTACTATGTATGTTCGGTATAGTCCCAGCTTCGACTGTCTTGACAGGTATCGTGAGTGGAAGAGATTTCTCAGACTGTAATATGACCGGTTGGCTGCCAGCACCCTAGCGCGAATTTCATCTTCAATGTTGTTGTCGGTGCTGACCTTTGACCCAAGATAGGTGAAATTTTGGACGACTTCAAAAGTGCGTTCACCTACTTGTACGTCACCCCCGCGTAGGCTTTCGGCAATTGTTGGCAGGGCCGCTGATGGTGCCACCATCATCTTGGTTTTTCCCTCGTTTATCTGCAGTCCGAGGTTATTCGCCGCTTGCTCGATCCTTTGGTATGCTTCTGCTACATAGGAGAGTCTTCTACCAATAATATCAATATCATCAGCGTATGCCAGGATCTGGATTGACTTATAGAAGATGGTCCCCGAAGTTTCCACCTCCGAGTCTCGGATGGCCCTCTCTAGCGCTAGGTTGAAGAGTATGCAGGCAAGCCCATCCCCTTGGCGCAGTCCCTTGGTGGTAGCGAAAGAACTTGAGAGTTTTCCATCCACCTTCACCTGACAAGTGACGTTGGTCATGGTCATTCTTACAAGTCTGATTAATTTAGCCGGGATTCCAAATGAGCTCATGGCTTGATACAGTTTTACCCTGGCTATGCTATCATATGCGGCTATGTGTTTTGTTGGTACTCTGCCATCTTCTCCAAGACTTGCCGCATGGTGAAGATCTGATCAGTGGTTGATCTCCCTCTTCGGAATCCCCTCTGATAGTTTCCTACTATCTCTTCAGCGTATGGGTCAAGTCGTTCTTGAAGAACGAGGGAGAATATTTTGTAGGCGGTATTCAACACCGTAATACCCCTGTAGTTACTGCAGTCTAACTTATCTCCCTTTTTGTATATGGGGTAGATGATACCAAGATTCCAATCACAAGGCATCGATTCGCTATCCCATATCTCAGATATCAGTCGATGAATTTCGTTCTCTAGAT
Organism: Anopheles coustani; assembly: GCF_943734705.1. Taxonomy (NCBI): domain Eukaryota; kingdom Metazoa; phylum Arthropoda; class Insecta; order Diptera; family Culicidae; genus Anopheles; species Anopheles coustani. Next base: position 82,480,544 of record NC_071289.1, read on the forward strand.
TTGCGCCTCCGTTTTTGATCAGTTCGGCTGTTATTCCGTCCGTGCCAGGCGACTTGTTGTTCTTGAGGCGACGGATAGCCTTTCGTGTTTCTTCAATGCTAGGTGGCTGAAGCATGATTACATCTGCTGGTGGAGCCTCCAGCTGCTCGTTAAACTGATCATTTAGTAATTCATCGAAGTACTGAGCCCACCGCGAGAGGACCTCTGGCTGGTTGCTGACCAGATCTCCATCCTTGCTGCGACAGCAGGTCACCTTCGGAGTAAAGGTGCTTCGGTGGCCTGCTATTGCTTGGTAAAACTGTCTTGTGGGTCCGTAACGCACTCTGGTTTCCTCGAGTTTTTGCATTTTGGCGTCCTCCCACAATTGCTTCTTTCGCTTGAAAACTCGTTTCTCTTCTCGTCTGAACCGGTGATATTCTTCTGCGCATGCCCGTGTTCTTTGTTTCTGCTGCATTGCTCGGTATGCGCAGTTTTTGCGTTCATTCACAAGTCTACACTCCTCGTCGTACCAGCCAGATCTGGTGTTGCCACGACGTTCTCCTAAAATGTTTTTGGCACAGTTCGTGATCGTTGATTTTAGAGCATCCCATCTCCCACTCGTATCTGTTTCTCCTTGTTGCAGTAGTAGAGACTCATTTATGGCTCCCTGGTAGGAGAGTTGGACTCGACTGTCCTTAAGAGAGTCCGTGTTGTATCGTGTCTGCGTGTTGTTTCTACCCACATTGGCTCGTGGGCAGGCGATCCTGCATCTTATCATTAAGCCAACCAGGTAATGATCAGAATCGATGTTGGCCCCTCTATAAGTTCTGACGTTTAACAGACTCGATTGGTGGCGGCGATTTATCAACACGTGGTCGATCTGGTTGGAAGTGGCTCCATCCGGGGATACTCACGTGATTTTGTGGATGTCCCGTCGCGCAAACTTGGTACTTCCGATGACCAGATTGCTCGCTGCTGCGAACTGGACCAATCTACTACCGTTTTCATTACTGTGCTCGTGTAGACTGTGGGTTCCGATGTACTGGCGGTACATCGACTCCCTACCGACTTTTGCATTGAAGTCCCCCAGGATGATTTTGAAGTCATACCTGGGGCAACTTTCATAGAGTTTCGCGAGGCGGCCGTAAAACAGGTCCTTCTCCTCTTCATCTTTGTCTTCGGTAGGGGCATGAACGTTAATGAGGCTTATATTATAAAATTTGCCTCGCATGCGTAGGTAGCATAGCCTATCGTTTATAGCCTTGAAATCAATGACTGCGGACTTCGCGCGTTGACCTACGGCGAAGCCCGTGCCGAGCATGTGGTGGCGGTCGTGGCAGCTATAGTAGATGTCGTAGCTACTGCCACGCCTATTCTGCACACCACTACCTAGCCAGCGTATCTCTTGTAGTGCGACGAGGTCCATGTTTAGCTTGGCTAGTTCTTCGTCCAATTGTTTCAAGGCTCCGGTTCTATACATTGTGCGTACGTTCCATGAGCCCATTTTAATCGTTGTCCGGGGGCGTTGCATATGTCCGTTACCGTTGAATCCGTTCCGTATATTCGTTCGTCTTTCTGTAGTCGGAAGTACTGGGGCCGAGTGACTGGCCCTGCGACCCAGTGGCAGCTTTGGTTGCGCCTGGTTGCCCCCCAGGCGTTCAAGCAGCCCGGCAACCCGGACTGAAATAACTCTCTATATGAATGTAAAATTTGTCTATTTTCATAGCAGCAAATTTCTATTTAGATCAATTTTCTTCTCTTTCTTTAATTTTAAATTGAATTTAATTTAAACTATGGGCTTATAAATTAAAAATAATTTGATTTGCTTTTTTAAATAATTTATCTTTGGTTTTGTTTATCTCCAAACTCTGCTAGATAAATTTACAATTTATTGGTTAGACTTGATTTTTTCTGTAAAATCTTTCGGACACTGATATCTCCGGACTAACAAATCACCTATTTGAATGCCTTATGTTTTGCGTGATACCGAATTTACCGTAACTGCTTCATACAGGTCCAAATAAACCCAAGCGCAGGGGCCTACGTTGTATGGCCACTATTGGAGGTTTCTTCACATATCTTTCTTTTTATCGCAGTTGTCGTCTTCAGTCGACCAACTTGGTTCGTTCCCTCTCATGGGACCAACACGTTACGGACTAGTTCCTTCAGGCCCTCGCTCTGGGGGTTTTTCGGTGCGGCGTTACGCTTGAACTGCGTTGCGAACGACTACTTTGAGGAACAATTTTTGCATCATTAGTTTCCTCTCCGCCCATTCGCTCTGTGGCCGGAAATCTGCCCCTCCTTCCCTCGTTGCGTCATGGCCGATGGTAGAAAGGGCCCTACGTGTCGCTGTGTTTGTATGTGCGTTCCCCATTGTACAGGTACTTACCCAGTTGGCGTATGTCCTGTCTGTAACAACGACCGTCCGTGTGACCATAACAACAACCGTCCAGCCTCAGCCCCCTCTCATCCACCGCGCGAACGAGAGGCCGGAAAAGAAAGCACTCATCTTCAAGGAGCAATGGATAACGTTGCCTGGTGCCTCACACACGAGCACACGATAACATCTTCTCGCAAATGCATCACGAAGCGAGGGCGACTGGTGCAGATGGGTTTCTTACCCGGCACGGAAGATGGCGACCTTCCGGTGCCGCCCCCTCCGTTCACCCACCACCCAGCAGGCACCTCATTGTTCGCTTCGAAACCGATGGGGTCGCCCGATGGTACGTTTGGGAAATTTCCCGCACCCGCTAGCGAACCGACACGAGAGTGGAAATGTTAACAAAAAGTAAATATGACATGCTGTCAAAATGCCACGGAAATGATATCGTTAGGCAAAATTTGCTCAATCGCTAAAGCTCCGGCTGTGGTGGCATTACGTCACGACAAGGATCTCGTGTCGGTGAATGCACGCCAACGACGGACGGCTTTTCCAAGCCGAGACGGGACACGGATGCCGGTGATCGGAAGCAAGTGTACGAAAATTGACTGTGATGAATTATTGCAATTGCTGGTTTTAAGAAAACTCCAGAAGCCCCGTCTCTCCGTGGGGTTTCTTTTTGATGAAACTTTCAGGGTTTTCAGTACAAACAGCGAATCATACTTCTGTTGTTCTCTTCGCAATGCTTCTCCCTATAGCATTTCCCCGTTTTCTATAAGACAGTAATCTTTGAAATTTAGTTTTAAGTTTTGTGAAATATGCACAAGATTTTTAAATTTCTCATAACGTTTGTAATTATAAAAATAGACAAATTTTCATCGGTGATAAGAAAAAAATTAACCAAGCTAATTGAATGAAGTAAATTTTTTTGTAAAGTTACATCTTTTCAGTACATTCTAAAATTATTCCGACGGCCAGTAAGCCAGCCTTACGGTACTTGGCCGAAACTATAGCCATAGCTGACAAAACCAATCGTTGAAGGATGTTTTTCAGTTGTTGTGTGGCATGCACAACCAAATGCTACTTCGTTTGGACTTCAAAATTTTGCAATAGATTCTTCCCTTAAGTATTGTAAACTTTTTTCCGACTGGTTGTAGTTGAAAGGCATAAGGAGGGTTAACTGTGTTGGGTATATCAATTATATTTAATCCGTTCAACTCCTCCAATGCTCTTTGGACATGATTTACTGTTACCAGATATGCCCAAACCACTGAATCGTACTCATGATGATGTTTTCTGATAAAGTTGTTTAATTTCGGAAGGCACTTCACACTATACACTTCTCCATACACCGGAAGACTTGACAAGGAGAACAGAGACCTGCTCGCTGGTTTTCAGCCACGATATGGCGATCTATGGGAGTTAAGGGACCCCAAAACAATTTAAATATACTGTAACTGTAAGCTTCAAGAGCAACGTAAGGTACCAGGGTTTTTTACTATTTGTCGCAGTCTGGCTATAAATAATCTTTGGTCACGTGGTCAGCGATAAATCTGGATGTTTTCGTTAAAATCTATCAATTTTTTTTAATGCAAACATAAGAAATTATTGGACATGTGTAGATTTTTTAATTTAATTTAATTTAAAATTATATATTTATTAACTTATACTTTTAAATATTAATCTTTTTGAAATAACACCCAGTTTGTGACGACATTTGATAGAAAATAAATAGCATGTTTTATTTCCGATGCAACGTGCGGTTAATTACCCGCTCTAATGGTTCAAAATTGTCTTTTCATTTAATTTTGAGCGTGTTTTTATGTGCATCACATCATTCACACTTACTCCAACGATGTCTCGGGCGGTCACAATACTCTGCCGTTCTTCATTGCTGCTGCTTCCAGTGCTCCCGAGGGAAGGGTTTTTAATGTTTTCCCGTTTCATAACGGCGAAAAACAACATTTGTCTCCAGCCAGACACCGTGTTAACCATCCTCACCCCCTCGGTATCGGACGTAGGTTGGATGTTTTTCTGCAAACGACTGCCGATCGTTTCACAAGTGTGCCGATAATAATTACTTCATCAAACAAACCATGCATGATCATTAAAAGTTTTATTAATTCACATCGCTAGCAGCACCCGGAGCCCACTTTTGCGGGGATTTTCCCGCCAAGCACAAAACGAACGTCGGCGGTCCAAGATGGTGGAAAAATCGAGAGCACCATCGACATCGACTGGCAGCGCCGGTTGTGCGTCGTTAAAATGCCGTCATTGCCGGCGTTGGCAGATCGACGCAAAAGTTTATTGAGCCTTCCGTTCCACACCACACGCCAACCCGAAGGTGGGGGTGCTTATCGCGAACAGCGGCTGTGGCGGAAATGTGTAAACACGGGCTCTGTTTCGCACCGCTCTGCAGACTGTTGATTCATTTTTGGCTCCGATAGGTAGCCATTTTCTAATGTCACTGCACTGCAGAAGGCAGGTTGTGGTGTTTTTTCCCCTTCTTAGGAAATTCCTAGCTTTTATATAGCGTATATAAAGTAGTGCCATCGTGGGCAACATAAGCGGGATGTTGTTGCAAAACTTTTCCGAAAGAACGCTCCCGGAGTGCGAACGACTCGTTTACGGTAATGGAAATGACGAAGCTAGAACGAACGGTGGGCTGTATTTTTTGTCTGCTAAACAAAAACTCGGGAAACGAAACGCCAGCTAGAAAATTCTTTATTATTTTTCGGTTCTATTTTTCGCTCCGTTTCGACGTCGAAAAGATTCGATACCGCACGCGCCACGTTTGAACAACGCTCCTCCACCTTCGAAACCCGGGGCCCCGGTGGGAAATGGTGTGCGCTGACAGCAAAATTAAGAACAACAACTTAATGACAGTGATTAATACTGGGTAGGTGCAAAATAGTTAAAAAACTGTGCACTACTCTTGGCATAGTTTGCAAGTTCGTTTCGGCAAGCTGCCGGAAAAAGGTGAGCGGTTTGCACCGTCGGCGGTTTCGGGCAGACGTGCGGTGGTGGGAAACATCCCGGGGGGATTGGTTTCTTTTTTGTTAGTTTTCTTCTTGGCCAAACTTGATTAATTTTGGATAGTTCTGGCACGAAGGCAACGGCTCCATCCATTTACATTGGGTGCATCGGAGGGGTGGGCGAAGGGGGTCAGCATCAATTTGTGAGAAATTCAACTTTTAATTAATTGCAAGAAGGTAAACAAGGTCATTTTGAAAAATCTTCAGTATGTGCTAGGAAAAGAGACACATTGTTTTTCCAAGGAAATCGTGTACAAATTTCTTAGAACTAATGCATTAGCAATTGACCGAACAATACTTGTAAAATAAAAATGTGCTGCATGGAAATGTGTTTCATAATTCATCACGATTCGAGTAAAACCAATTCACAAAATACCTTCAATTTTAGGCAAAAATATCAAAAGCCCATACTCGACATGCTGAAAACGTTAAAGGATCAATCCATTTATTTTCACACGCACCACAAAACCCTACTCGGATGGTTGGTAAACGGTCGAACCGGGCCGACAATAAATCCAGGAGGCGTCGGTGCAATGGGGTCGCCTGGTGCCTCAACAACAGCGACACAGTTTTCCACTCACCGGCGCCGGAGCGCCAGCGTTCTCAGGCATGTAGTTTTAATTTCAAAGAGCATCATTTTATGCTCCAAATAATAATATCAAAGCAGGCCGTTTTCTAGATACCTGCACATTACCGGAACCATTAATCCGGTTAGGTGGTGCACGGGAAACCCCGGCTACGGTGGATCAGTGGAAAAAGGGACCGTGTGAGCATTACTCGTGTGTGTGAGTTTTTTTTTTTGTTTTTTTTTTGTGGCATCCTTACTCGGCCCAGGAGCACGAACTCTTGTAAATGTATCCTTATTAGTGCCGACTGAATGAGTTTTATTTATAAATGCTTCCATGATACATCACGGCTGAACGGTCGAGACGGGGCATCGGGCCTTCCCCGCACTGGATCTAGCAAACGCCCTACAATACACACACACGTGCTTACACACATAAACACACTCCACTCGACACATTCCAGCGTGGTAAGAAATGAATACCGACCACGGAGCTACAACCTTCACCTGGTGTAAGCAGTTTAGCGCACCGGCGGGGGTAAAAAAAAACAGGCAAAAATAGCCACAGGAAATCGGATACATATGATAAACGCTACAATGTATGTAGAGTGGACTGGTCGGAGCTTCTTCAAGCGTAACGGAGCCTGAACGATGCACGACGGAAGAAATCCAGACAGCGGACTAGCGGAGGGTGGCTGCCGATTCGGTGGCTTTGCGATGGGCAAAGGGAGGGAAAACCAGAGGGAGGAAGAGCGGTAGCTAGGTACCGGAGCAAAACCCGTCGGTGGTGGATTGCGCAAAAATTACTGTTGATGCCGGGTCGAAAGGTCGTTTTCCTGCTCGAGATGTCCTTAATACCTGTTTTCTTTTCGTGGCGCAACAGAATGAAAGTAGAAAAGGGGGGAGAGGGAAATACACACACACACGCCCCGTGTGTAGGCATATGCTCGGTAAAACTGACTCATTGAACGTAGTCTGTCATCACCCCACGCAGCCAGCCAGCCTCCGGCCGAACCACCGGCAATAGGCCAACACAGTGGTATTAACACACATTCAAGCTCGAGCAAACATACCCTCTTCCGCCATAATTATCTCATATTTTATTTAAACCTTAATTAAAATACCGTGTTTTTCGGAGGACGAGAACTATGCCACAAACTTACTGAAAAGGCTTGCTCCTCTTTGTACCGGGTTTTTTTTCCTACCCCCTACAAGAGAAACCTGAGAAAAGCCACCAAAAACACACTGCTTCAGGAGATGATCGCGTGACAAGACTTTCTCCTTAAGGCTGCAAACCGCGACGCGAATTTCCTCAGCGTCGACCGTTTGGCCCAACCACCGAACAAGCTTCGCTATTAGCTTTTTCACGCGTGAATACGAGTAGACGCGTGTCAGCCAGGTTTCCCACCCCCCTCCCGTTTGTGAACTTCAAGATGCGTACCGAACTTGGTTGGTTTGCTTGCTGATTCAGTTGAATACTTGGAAGCGTAACTTAAATATTTTGACTGTAAACAATTACTGCTTGCGTCATCGTGTAGGTTTGAAAAAGGGGCCTACAATCAAAGCATTTGGAAACGAAATTCTTGAGAAAAATGTGTAATTAAGTCTGTAAAAGGATATTACTTAACCTATGCAGGTTTGAACGAGAATTGAAGCTTGTCGAGAAAACAGAAGCAAACAATTATCTCCACCTTTTGTGCGAATGTTATGTTGATTTAATGACCCTTATGTAATGGTTTTTTTTAAACGTTTTTCTATTTTCGATGTTACCAATCAAGCTATTGCAGTATGAAAAAGAGGAAAGAGGAATAAAATTTAAATACAGATTTGGATGTTTGTGTAAGAATTTACATTACATCATATCTAAAGAAAGACAAAAAATACAATTATTTTGTTGTACTACTTATGTTGACAATATGAGAATAAAAAGATAAAAATGATGCTATCAATAATTAAACAGCACCTGTTTAATGAAAAGGAACGAGATTTAAAGTTAGGAAAAACATAAAACAAGTGGAAAGCAGGAAAACGTCTCTCTTTACTCTGATATAAGCACAAGGAGCACATCCTGTAATAAGCAGCAGGAAAAAAGGGAAAAAAATTTAAAAATAAATCAACAAATTTGTAAAAACGACAACAATTCTATAAAAACCAGAAATTTTGTTGTTTTTATATTTGCAAATGTGTTGCGTTTTTAAATGTACGGAATCGAATATAACGAGCAAAAATGGATTTGAGATTTAGTACAGATGGGTTATTATGTTTGTTCGTTCGTTTTTATGGCAACCTTACTATTCAAATGCAAAGTTCTACTACAAAGTTCTCGGACGATGATAATGCACTCGCATCCTTTTTTAATCCTGAGCTTTTTTCGCTTGTTAGCTTTCTCTCTGAGAAAGCATATTGAAAGCATGAAAGCTTATGTTTGTTTCGTTAGAGAATCAAGCTTGCGTAGCATACAAAATGGCATGCAAATCGTTGTACTATTACTTGTTTATTTTTCCTCTAAATTGTATGTTGTAATTGTTCCAGTTAGGTAATAAAAAATTCAAATATTTATATATTTTACATGAGAAATGCTAATGACAACTTCGTAATGTTTTAGTCGTTTCCATAGCTGCGGGTTCCTGCACTCATGCATATGTTCCAAAGATCCTTTCATAGGCCAATATATGTAAGTGGAAGCCCATAAGAACAATTGGTTACCACTAATGCTCATAATTGAGTATCCATCTTTTATTTGAACATACTTAGCCAACTATTAGCGCCCCACAGTAACCGTCAATATTGACTCGGACAAACATCTCGCATGATTTCTTATTTATTATACACTACGGGCTCACTCTAGCGGCAACTCGTTTCTCGCTCGGCTATCGTGTTACAGCCGACGCATCGGTATTTACATGAAACCAATACGCGGCGCCTGGTGGTCGGGCCGGCTTATTTATTGTTATTATCTTCCTCTTCATAGGACTCGCTGCTCGTGTACACAGCCGCGTGCTGCCAGTGATATGCATCAGAAGTGAAAGCGGTACGGGTCGCATCATCTTTGCGCGTTATGGTAAACGATTAATTCCAACAAACACTTAGAGGACAACACCGGAAGTTAGCATTGGAACGCACAAAGCGCAAAAAGGAAGTGAAAAGTGCCATGGAAATCTCGCGACCAGCTTTGTTTGCTCGGTTGCGTGACAGTTTGCAAACAAACCAAAACACATGTCATTCTTTCGATAGTAAATGTTGCGCCTAGTAGATCGTAAAACCGTATTTTTGTCCCTCTTCGGGAGTCCTTGCGCGGTGAGCAAGTTTGAGGAGCGTGGCAGCTCACCAACCTTTGCTCAGCAGTCTCACGGACAGCCACATTTTTCTCTCTCCTTCTCAGCTAGTTCTGCTCAAAGAGAACGAGAGCGCCATTCCTCGAATCCTTCCGAGCAACCGAGGGAAAATTTCCATGAGCACTTCCGAGCAGGAAAGCTTTCACGCCGTCAGTTCACGTCGTACTACTTTCCAAGCAGCACCACACCACGGGTTTTTGGCTCCGGAGCACCTATCACCTACATTATATACCACCTTTTGCTTCACTTCCTTCACGGTGAAAACCTATCGAAGCCACCCTGTTCCGGTGCGGGGAAAAGGCATACCCTTCACGTTCGCTTCACGCTTCTCGCGCGCACGGTTGCAGTTTCACGATTGAAAAAAACGACTCGGTTTGAAGTGCAAGAAAGCTTTCGCTGTAGGTAAAACGAGGGAAGAGTGGACGAATTGTTCTTCTTTCTTTCGCCATGGCGGCCCCATCCGTGGGGGTTCGTTAAGAAGTGGTTTGAAGTGATGTAGAACGAAGAAAAATGGACGAAGATTCTTGAGGTTTTACAGCAATCCCGAATGGTGAAACCAACCCCCGTCACAAAAGGGGAAAAGAACAAAAACTCATTCTCAAACAGACACACATACACCTGCGCACACACACATACAAAGAAACACCCATACACCAATAAGCGTGATAGTGTGCCTCTCCAATAAGTTTATCGGGCCTGTAACGTTCGGAATCGTTTCGTTTTGGAGGAAAGCAATGGCGTTTGGTTTGCGAGGCGATTGATAAGATAAATTTGCACGTAAGAAAATGTGCCAGCAACGGGAGAAACTCGGGAAAATTCTTTGTTTGTCTTTGGATTTAGGAGTGAGGATCGATTTATGTAATGTCTACAACGCTTCGTTGAATGTGATCGCCGTGGCGTTGTGTACGTGGGTGGAAATGGGAACCGATGCATGCTATTTGTGTGTGTGTATGTGTATGTGTACATGATAGTGTAGTGTGTAAGTGGCGGATAAGATGGGCACCGTTGCATGCCTGTAAAATCGATTATACTTTTCCCATCGTGTCGAGTGGAGGTTATCCACGAGAAATGCAATCCTTGTTTTCTTGTGCTCGAAGAAAGTTTCAGAATAGACACACATGCAAGAGGCCTCTTTCCCATAATGTCGAGGGGAAAAGTCCACAGCACCTGTCTAGCTCTAGCCAACACCGGTGTCGTAAATAGTTGTTGTATAAGTATCACGTTCCAAACTTGAGGAGCCTCTACGTTGTGACACGAACCAGCAACGTTCTGGCCTAATCTCTCGCCCAGGAGGTTCACTTAAATCGGATTAGTGCACCGTTGCCCCCCCAGGTCGGTTGCAAGAGAGTCCTCGAGTGGCGATGAAAACGGGTACACGCTGGACAACATGCTACGCACATCGACCACTCCGAAGAACCCTTATCACCAGTCGTTATGTAATCCGTCAAATGTCCGACGAAATAGACCATTTCCGGACGAGATGATGGATCCCGCAGTTTAATCTATTTAAAATGCCAACCGATTTTGGGGTCATCGGGAGCGGGCGGTGTGCGGGAGGTAAGGCTACAGACCAGTGGAGCCCGTTTTTTGGAGTCTTCTTCCCCATTTGACGGCGTCTTCTTCCAATGCACTCCTTCCCGATCCCGAGAGCCTGCGAGGCAGCGTCCCCGTCTGAAGCGTCCGCACGCACACACACACAGTATGAATCTTCCCTCCACGGGAGCGACGAACGCGTGCGGACACTGAGCATCGCCATGTTTTTGGGCATGTGCAGAACGCTCCAGCATGCCGAGCACGAGAGCATCCCTCCGAGGACTATGTAGTTCCACTTCGAACCGATGGAGAAACCTCGGTTGGATAGTGAGAAAGAGAACTTTGGTTCTCTCGGGACGAAGCGTCGGAGTAGCAACGAGTTGCTGGCGACCGGAGGCGGTATGACGCGCGGCAGAAAATAACATACCGGCTCCATGACACAGCACGAAACGGGACGCAAAGGCCTGATTCTGCCCCGAAAAAGGGGCGCCGATAAGCGGAAAAGCCAACTTCACCGGTTGCGAATATTTTCGAGCTAATTGTCCTCGCGGGCAACATCCGGAAAATTGGCGAAACAACATCCACCGTTTCGGGCAACATCCGAACCGGACACTCGCACTTTCGGAAGCACTTTTGACCGGGGAGGGGGTGGAAGTTGTTAAAAGTCGCCGATCGAACGTTGTTGTTGTTGTTCGGTTGTGTGCCGGAAAAGAATACCGTCTTCTTTCAAAATAGAAAATGAGCTTTTGGGCTACTTCCAGGAACATCTTGTTGCTTTTTTCCACTCCCCCCCAAAATGGAGTTTCCGGTGCCCGCCCCACTCATAACACGTTTGGCAACAACGATGGCAGTTTAATGCTTTTGCTTTTCGTGTCGCTACCTCCCCTCCAATCGTCCTTCCCGCCAGGGGTTTGTTGATGGCCATAGGCGCCATAGCCATGTTGATGCGCTCCGATGGTCGACTTTCGCCGCCCTCGGCACGGTCCGACGCTGGCCGGAGGATCAAGGGCAGGGAAGGGCGGGTCGGGAGGGGCCACATTTAAGCCGTATGTAGGTCAGCCACAGGCCAGATTCGGACTGATTGTTGTTTCGTGTTCCGGGAATCCTGCCTCGGCGCGCTCCAGGGCCAACGGGAACACATTAGAGCTGGGCGGAAGGAAGTAGTTCGTTTTCGTTCGTTTCTTCGCTCCGACCTCAGGGCGATGGACGGCTTGATACACGGCACCAAATCCTCCTTTCGAACATACGTACGTGTCTTCGCGTGTGCGAATGTGTGTGCGTTTCAGTTTCATGTCTATTTTCGAAAGATTGCCAACCTTATTGCACTCCTTTGCTCGTTAGCCACTTTTCGTTTTCTGCTTCAGCCAGCCCGCGGAGCAAAGGTCATGAAGTCATGCAGAACACACATAAGCGTGGCACGGAGCATCCTGATGCCGGAGCGAAGAGCTTTCATCTGACGCGCGGTCACGTGCGTGCAGGCGAACGTGCGCGGGGTCGGGGTCATACACTTATGAGTGGTAATCGATACCGGGCGGGAAAACAAACCGAGTTTCCGCTAGGCAAATGTTTGCCATAGTACTTACCACTCGCTTGTTTAATTCAATCAACGAAACTTGAAAGAGGGATCTGATTCAGTAGAGGAAATCTGAGGAGGAGAGATATCAGTAGATCTCACACGGAAGAGAAATCTCCGGTTTTTCACTTACCTTAATCTAGAAATATGATTGAGGAAATGATTCATTTAAAAAAATTGACGTCTAGTGTTCTGCCTTATGAATCTTTTAGCGAGATTCATTCATATGAATCTTTCACCGAAGATTCATTGAGATGGATTCATGAATCTTTTGGGATTCGAATCTTAAAACGTTTATATTTCTTTCGAAACCCTAATGAATGTTTATGAATCTTTCATGGATCTTTCACGATTCTCCATGATTCCTTCATTGGAGTGGATCATGCGACCATAAAAAATGGATCACCCAACCAATTTTTTTTTTCTCGTAAGATTTCTATCAATTGATGCATTTTTGGGATTCATGAGTCTCGCATTAAAAGATTCGCGAATCTCTAAAAAGCAATGAATCATTCACATTCATGAATCTGAGTAAAAATCACACAACTCCTTTGAAGTCATGGATGTCTTTATGATTGTATGCAAAATAATAACACGGGTAGAGCACGGACTACGACCGGATAAAATCCGTTCGACGGTCGGTGAAAAATGAACTCTGTGCGTTTATACCTTATATGTTCAAAGGTTCCTTTGAAGCCTCCAGCTTCGTTTATACCTAAGACGCTCAAGTGTTTCCGTGAAGTGGATGATTGTATCTTTTCAAACGAAGTCGTTGGTATTCATTTCAATAATTATACAAAATGATGATAAACTCATAAAAAATTACAAATAGGATCCTCAGAAAAGCAATAAACACTCTTTTTTTAAATAAGAACTCTCAAATGTACGAATTCGTTGAGAATCCGCGGCTTAAAACCTCGCGGATTTCTTCCCATACAAACGGGAACGAACGGATTTGCGAAAAGAGTTCATTTCGTTCATATTCAAAATGGCAGGTAAAATGAACACATTTGAGAGGAGGTGAGTGAAACTTGACAGCCAGATTTGCCCGCGCTTTTCAATGTGAGTGACCTTTGACAACTCGATTCGAACGGATTTTATCCGATCGTAGTCCGTGCTGTACCCGACAATCTTGTAATTATTTTTTTTCTGAGCAGTAAACTGATTATTTGAAACATATTTGTCGAACTTCTATAAAAAATTAACTGAATACAGAAAATCTATATTTGAATTTACTGCAAATGCTGCTTTAGATTTTTAAACGTTTGTTGAAAGGAATTTTTGTGGATTGCAATAAGATTTTAAAGTATCTGTTAGAGTGCAACCACTTTAATAGACATTTATTTTTGTAAGTTTTCAGGACTAACAGTAGTTTTATGGTTGGTTTTTAGTGTCGATCTATATTTATTATTGAGTTTGGGTTTTTAACAGAAATCCGGGTAACCTTAATGCTTGGTTTTCAAAACATCAGCAAAAATACTAAGCATTTAATACAATCCAGGAATCTGTTAAAACCTTTTTAACATTGAAAATTCGGATGAAGGGTTTTCATTGCAAAGGAATTCAATAAACCATCTAAAGGTTTATGGAAAGTTAAGTGATGTGTAGAAAACATGTAAGAAGGTTAAGTTTACCTATTACTAGTATTAGAGTAGAAGTAAAGTGATCAATTATTGGTTAAATAACTGCAAAATGAAAACCGGATTGGTGGCGAACTGATCATTGTAGAAAAGTGAAAATTTTCGATACTTTACCTGGATGGAGTCGTTTGGACGATTATGATATTTTATAGAATCTAGCATTAATTTTTAGATTAGTTGTTCGCAAAGTTCTGCTCACATCGCCTGAAATAAGTGTAATGAAAGTGCGCAAATTCTACAACGCTCTTCTCTGCTAAACCACAGACTTCTCGACGAGCTCAAGCAGTTGTGTGACATAGTGAAAAATGTGAGGAATGGTGCAAACAGAAGTGACTGACAGAACGGTCTCGCCCAAAGTGCACCAACGGCAGCAGCAGCAGCATTAAAGTGCAACGAACGGGTTCCATCGCGTTAAGGTGGAGCCTTGCACCATCAGCCACAGCCTACAACCACTGCATGCGTTGTTAAATGAGTCTGCCATCACGCAATGCCCGGCCTGCAGTAACCCATCAAAGATGATAGTGAGTTTCTTCCCCGACAGTGTCTGGGGATGTACAGTGAAGCAGCACCAAAAGCAGAAACACCTCCTGTACCATAAGATCATCTACGCCCTCATTAGCGATAAGTACAAAAACCGCAACCTGCGCAAGTCGTCCTTCGCGCTGCTCTACCTGTCGTACGTCTTTATCAAGATGCTTCCGGTCACGCTGGCGATCGAGTCGCACACCGGCACCAAGGCGATCACCTCGCTCCCCGCCAAGCCGCGCACGGTGCCGGAAATGGTGGGGGCGGCGCCACTCGGCGACGAGGACGACGACTACATCGACGATTACGGCGACGAGTACGACATCGTGAACAATAAATCCGGTAAGTGGTTCGCTTCCGTGCGCTGGGCGGTGAGTTTCCCCAGGACGAGGGTAAGGCATGATAAACGAAAAATACAATACACCAACCGAGGGAAACATAAAAATTGACCTTTGCAAATGTCGTACCCTTCTCGGAATCATGTCAAATGGAAAGAAAAAAACGTATAAATTCGGCGATAAAAAGAAAACTGGATCGAAAATGAAATGCTACCAGGAACAAACATCCAAATGCAGATAGTATCCTCCCGCGTACCGGTGACATTCGAAATTCGTTTTTATCGTAAATCCAATAACGCTACATTGCCTGATCTATGGCCGACTCTGTCGTTTCGACAGAAAAATAATACAATTTAGTGCGTAACGTCTTTTTGGCCTTACGTACCGGATACAAACCATGAGACAAGCGGTAGATCCGGCGACGGAGTAGCTTCGGATCTCGTGGATGAAAAGATGCTTCCGTGTAGCTCGAAAAAGGAAACAAAACATTACCACACCGATGAGTTGTTGCGCAGAAAATTCACGATTAGAGCGGCAAAATTGGAACCCGAATGGAAACTAATTCAAAACAAATTGCCCATTCATGCGAAATTCTGTCCCGTCCCCCCGGACTCGCCGGGGGAACGAGGCTTATTTTTCCCAAAAATAGCTTGACAAATTTGCGTTCATCAGAAAATTTGATTAATTGCCCCCATTGAACCCCTCCACATTCTCCTCCCATCAGCGAGGTTTCCCGTCACCGTCATGCATAAAACAATTTTCATCCCTGTCCGACTCACGTCGGATGCTTGGCTTTTGGCCGTTTTCCCAAACATTAAACAGCCCAAGTAACCGCAGTGCTGCAGAGCGTTCCAGTAAAACGGGCGAAAACCCGTATGCCGGGTGGAAAACGGTACGGTGGGCAGGGGTGACGGTGGTTAAGGGGTCCCATGGGGCGGGCTGCTCTGAGTTTTCATGTCCGCGTGCTTTTAAACTCCGTGATTATACACTCACTGCCGGTCACTTTCCGCCTCGGATGGCGTTTAATGATTGCGTTTTATTGCTGCATGTCGAAAGCACGAAAGCATGGTCCAGGCTCGGTCTCGGGGGTTGCCCGGTCGGTTTGTGGTTAGTTCGCTCATTAAAGGAACAAGCGTGTTGTCAGCGAAACGCCATCTAAATTACTCGATAATTGGACGTGTTTCGCACGCTTGCGGTAAACGTGAATCAGGAAACATGAATTTTGCACGATAGCGAACACACAAATGCTCGATTATTAAATCAGATAACCAGTTCTAAATTATGTAGAACGGTGAGAGAAAAAGAGATGTAAGGCAAAAGTTATCTATCTATTTACTTGTTTACTTTCCTGTTGTACAACTTTTAATGATTATTTATTTGGTGAGGGTAATTTTATGTACATCCTATTTGTTGTTTACTTCCCCTTTCCACTGCGTTGCGGCAAACTTCATTGAATTCTATAAAAGGTCACACTTTTGCGCCCGCAAAGCTGCACCTCAAGGTTTCCATAAATATTCCTTTTGGCACATTTGCCCAATCCACCCACGGGGGAGCCGGCAAAGTAACAACGTTGTACGTTTTAAAAAATGACAATATTAGACGGCAATGTTGGCCAGGCGCACGGCAGCCCGGCATTCGCGTTCGCCAAAATGACCCAAATATCTGTCATCCAGCGTTACATACTACGGCCGAGTGGTTGGCAAATGGCGATGGCAAGCGGCCAACGTTCTGTTTATCAAAAACAAAAAAAAAGCATAAAAATCCCGCTCGCCTGCCAAGATGTGCCAAGAAAAGGTGATAATAAAAGCAGAAGTTATGGCCGTATCATGTAACACTTTTTACACACCGCGCAACCTGTCCGGGTTACGTAAGGAAAAGGGCGGCCATTTGCCGGCGTGGTTGACTTTTAGTGATAATCGATGGCTATTGCAGTACGTTTCGATTGTTTTAAACTACATTGAAGATGATATTTTCCATCATTGATTGGTTGACATTTTGAAGAGGTCGTGGAAAAATTAGATAATGCAATTGCCAAAATTAAACCAAGAACATAATTGAAATAACAGAATAGGGCAGAAAACACCCTGTGACCATAAATGTTCATGTATTATTACATAAAAACACGGAAATGAAATATATACAAACTTTGTTTAAAAAATTCATCCTCATATGAAGGATAGAACAAATGCTAAGTTTAAACGTAACTAACTAAAATAAAAGAGTTAAAAGTAGCATTTTCAGAGCAATATTAAAAAAAAATGAAAATATGGTTGAACAACTCTTCAATACGATATGCTTTTTGACGAAAACAAATGATAAAAAAACTGAAGAGTAAACTGGACCACCTTTAAATAATACATTTAGTAAGAATAGAAACTACTTATAACTGACTACCGAATTTAGTATCAACATGCTCCATCAACTTGAACCTACATAACGTTGTGCGTCTATTCATTTACATCCATCAGTCATCATCAGCGAATAAATGGACCTTCGATCGGTTTACTGATTGCTGCTTTCCTTGCATTTGCCTCTTCCCCCTTTTTCACGGTGCTTTTCCAGCGAAAGGACGGTACATAGGTGCACCGTGCGAGTTTACGTGCCACACCACCCTCCATCACGTCTACTGCGACCCGACGACGAACACCTGCAGCTGCGAGAAAGACTACGCCGTGGTGATTGGAGTACTGAAAGGATGTGCCAAGCGTAAGTTTTCCCACGCCCCATCGCGAGTCTTCGGCGACTACTCAAAGTCGATCCTTTCCCAGCTTTGCCCCAGAAAACGACCCCTCCGAGGGGTGCGGTCGGGCCGAGCGGAAGCGCGGAATGTTTCCGTTTTCCTGTTCCATTTATATTATTTTCACCTTTTAGCGTACGCTGGCCGGGCGCGCTCGTGAATGTCCAGACCGTGCGGTGAGCTGACCGCAGACGACGATGAAACGGACGAACTTTTGCTTCGGCTTTTGGACAAATGCCAAAGCCCGGTTCTCGAAATTATCCACAGAAAAAGCCACATTTGTAGGTGCGCACATACACGCGCGCCCGTTCCGAGCTGGTAAACATTTGAAATGTCCTCGCGTCCAATATTGTCCGTCGCCCCGCTCGGGGATGGATCACGTTTCGCCTGATGGAACATTAGTGCCTTCTTTGTTGCGATTTGTGTTTTACTTTTTGCGCTTCTCATCAAAGCAACCTTCAACTTACGGAAGGAAAATCACAAAGCGTTAAATGACGAGATTTTGAATGGAAGAGAGCCGTGGCCCGCCGTGGTTGCCAGCAATTCGACTTGCTGTCAACAAACAAACAAGACTTCCCTCCCGTGTTTTCCTTCTCCCTCCTTACCTCCTGCCCCATGGAAGAATGCGTTCCGATGGAGCGTAGCATTTATCCCCTCCGCTCGCGCGTGTATCCTTTTTCACCTTGTTTTCTCTTTCTACTTTTCCAAAATTTAAAAAAAAAAACACACCGTGCAGCCAAAAAACTTGGGGAACAATGCTTCTACGATGAAACTTGCATCTTCAACGACGAGCATGCGCTCTGCCAGCAGATCGTGCACAACGCCATCTGTCAATGTGCGCCCGGTTTCCACTCCGTCAGCTACTCGAAGCCGACGAAACGTGTCTTCTGCACACAGGGTAAGTATACACCGATGGGTTTCGTGTCACTCACGGGCAGGCGAGGGGGAAATCGGTCACGGCTTCCCAGCAAATGCAAAAGCAAACAGTGTTCTCGCCAGTTGCGATTGGGTTCGAATTATTGCTACAAAATCGGTTCTACAGAAACATAAGCTCCTAGCATACAAATTAAGTACCGGAAGATCAGGGCAGAACTTTTGATTCTATGAATTGACAGAATTGAGAAATAAGGGAAAATCCGGCTACTGTCGAAATAGTCTGTGCATTTATTCAATTTTTTTTAAATTGTCAATTCGTTTAAGTTTAACATAACAAACAAAAATTGGAAGTTCTTTAACTTTCCGAAGAAACTTGGCTGATTGGTTTTGGTAACATTCAATAAGAGAATTTCATAGTTTTCGTCTTTTATATTTTATAGTTAGACAACGAACGTCGCTTTTTGGTCGATGAATATGTTCTGCTAATAAAATAAAATGGTAATTTGTACTTTCTGTACTGGAGTTAATTCAATTGCTCTAAAGCAGATGATGAAAAACAGCATGAAAGTGATACTTTAGACGACTTTTTCATGTTTTGAAGGTGATATTGCGCCTCATTCGAATTTAGCATGATTTTTTAAGCCCAGAAAGTAACATAAACGTAAGCTATGATATTTCAAAATATTCATTGTATTTGAAGTTAATTTCTTGTATTATCCCTGAAACCATATTTTACCTGATGGAGTCGTAAATTATATAACTTGAATGTAGTGATTCAACGTAAAGATCTTATTTTACCGCCAGAGTATGGTATACAGTTTCACATGGCGATTTAACAGTTTAATCGTGCATTTTCAGGTAAAGACAAGTGAGGTATTCGAGGTTCGAATTTTCTTACGGGCCGCATGGAAAATGGTGCCCGGACTTTGCCGACCCCTGCTCTAATGTATAGGAGCAGTTCGGCTTTCACTGATCTGTACTATCTCTTGAAATGAATCATTTCCATCTTTTAAAAACTTTGTTTTTTGTTGTAATGTTACAAGAATTTCAGGATTGTATGTAATATTTTTATTGAATTGTCACTAAGATTTTAGTTCTCAAAATGTTCATGTCATCATATAGTTCTAACATTGGGCGGAAAAATTTTAAATCAAAATCATACAACCTAGTGCGGGCTAGGTACTTTTGTCTAGGAAAGCATTAGAACGAAAAACTCGACAGAAAAAACATTAAAAGGCTCGCTTAAAAGCGAAAAAATTGCACCCAGAGAGCCTACCTTAATCGACCGGTCGCGCTGCTCCTGTCCGGTTCGGCAGTTTCGGTGTTTGATTTATGCAAAAATGAATCCGATGCTGCGGCAAAACACGGCCTAGCGCGCCCGATAATGGTTCGAATTACGTGCGACACCTGCTGGGGACGACCCGCAGGTACCTGGCGTGCACTGGAGGGCCACGCCGCCCCATGCCGTGACATTTGACAACATCTGGCAGGGGCCCAAAACCAGCTAGGCACACGCGGCAGTGCAGAGGCCGAAAAAAGAAAACGAAACAGTGCGATTGTGTTTGTGCGGAAAAATGAGGAAAAACCCGCCAGCAAAATTCCCCGTTATCCCGTGGGGGGTTAGCAGCTGTTACAAAAAAAGGAAAAAGGAAAAGTGTAAAAAAGGACGTCAGGGACAATTCAGGAGTGACACATGCACACACACAAAGGAACACATATACGGTAGCGGAATCACTGCGGTTCCGGCAGCGCCAATCATTTAACATTCTAATCTACTTCGCAGACATGGCCTCCATAACTGCGGATCTTCCGACGCTCTTCGGTGTCACGAGCGGCATTGCCGTGCTGGCGGGCCTCATTTGCATGGTGCTGCACTTATTTAGCAAAACGAAATACCCTCGACCTAGGCACTTCGGCGATGCGAACCTTGCACCACCGATACTATTTTCCAGTGATACAGGTAGGCTTCCAGCGCGACTTCCTCGATGTGCAGTTGTTCGTGTGACTATTTTTATAATTTGACCACCGTCCCCTCCCCACCATTGCCCCCTTCACGAAGGATGGCCTACCCAGCGATTTTCTTAGTTTTTCCTCTCTGTTTCCTCGTGCCACATCGCGAGTCGACCTTGGTAGTGTCGCGTTTTCGGTTCCATTTCCGGGATTTCTTTTCTTTCCACTCCTTCCGGTTTGGTTCAAACCTGCAATTGCATTTCGGTTCATTTTTCCCTGCATTTTACTCTAAATTGTGCCACGGAAAACATTCCCTATGACGCAAAAAGTAGATCAAGAAATTAGACAAGGAGAAAACTGCTGCATGCCCTTAAACCACGCGACGCTTAGTGGTCGTTTCTTCCCGATGCATCCTCCAGTGGTCACCAGTCCTATACCATTATTTCAAAATGGCACTCTAAAAAAAAACCCTCCACTCGACTTTCTGCATTAATTTTCCATCACATTTCCTATCATTAAGTTGAAGTCTTTTACGTTTTCCTGCTCGGCCTCCAGTAGCCATCTCGACAATGGTCCTGTTGGAATTTCCGTTGCCTAATGCCTCGTTTTTCTTTTTCTCTCACTCTATCTGTGTATGCGCGTGTGTGCGTGCGTGTGTGTGTGTGTGTTCTTAAGTACGCTGAGTGATAATTTTACGCGTTTTCATTTGTTCTACTTTTTTCCGTCTCTACTTTCATGCTAACCGATTAACACAAAATAACAAAAACACGACGGCGTTAACGTTTTAACCTTCTTTCTAACGTCGGGACACCATTTTGAAACCAAACGTTCGTCACACGTCACACAACATCTCGACCAAAACACGCAAATAACCGGGCATTGCCGTGGGAAACCACTTGTACACACATTCAAACAACCGGTGCCCGGGTCCACCGCAGGGATACCATTGACAATACAGTCGGCAAGACCGTCATCTCGTTCCAGTCAGCGCTCGAGCGGCTCCATCGGTTCCTATGGCAATCGGCGGTCGTCCAGCGCGCCGCTGCACGGCTCCAAGGGGGTCCTGGTCTCGACCTCCCGCACAGGTGCGGCCCGATCTGCCGCCATATTGCTTGTATCATGTCACATATCTGCAATTAGAAATAGTCAGTCCACTAGTACCGATTCCCAGCACCCCAGCAGCTATCTGAGCGACGACAATATGACCAGATATCTCGAGCGCCAGCTGGAGCACCAGAAGCAGCTGCTCTACCTGGACATACCGTCGCTCAGAACGCACAATAAGTTGTTTTCCAAGTTTTGCAAGGCGACCGCACTGATCGGCCAGCCGTCGGCCGCCGCCGCCGCCGGCAGTGGGGGCCGCCGGAAGTACCAGGGCGGCGCGAGCAGCAGCGAGGACGAGGCCGGCGGCCACACCGCGGGCACCATGGGGAGCGTCGCCGGGCGGCTGGGCGGCCGGTACGCCGGTGCGTCCGTCAACGACGACTCCAGCTTCGACAACGACGACGACGACCACTACGACCGACACGGCACCGGCGAGCCCGGCTTCGCCAACCACTACTACAGCTACGATCTGCACGACAGCATCGAGCTCGGGGCCCTGCCGACTCCGGCTTGCGAGGTCGCAAACGTTGCGGTAAAACACATTCACTCCACATCCGTTCACAGGCTACCCGACCCCTCCCCCCACTCTCTCTCTCTCTCTCTCTCTCTCTCCACCATCCCTCTGTCTCTCTGTCTGTCACTGTGTGTCCCTTGTTGTGTGTCGCAGTTAACCCCGACTTGATTACCGAATGTTAGATGGAACTCCAGCTCCTGGAAAACGCACACACATATCCCACATCCTAGCCCCAATTTCCTTCGCGCCCGGGACTACTTCCGGCACCCTCCCACCACAACCCTAGTGTGTATAGTGTGGAATCGATGTTCTAGCTGTTTCCGTTACATTCTGATGTTTACTTTCTCTTGGTTTCATTTTATTCGATGTGTGGTGTTGCTGCTCCTTTCCTCTTCCACAATCGTGTCCTACCCCACCGCACTCCCGTAGCACTCCGCGTGTATGTATGTAGGTGTCAAACGATCGGGATTTACACGGTCGATTGTGCCCCCGGCAATTGAGCTTTGGGCAGGATGTCCTTCCGAATGCGTGCAATCAACAGCTACTTCCATCTCGTTGCGGCTGATGCATTTATGGATGCATTGAGTGTCACGCGTCCCGCCACGTTCACGGTGCTTGGTTAGGAAAATCGAACTTTGATTGCGTAATTGGTCGGTGCGGCAACTTTATTGGTTGCCAAGAGAACTTTCGTTTACTATTGCAGTCGCGCCATGTAGATTGGATGGAATAACAGATAAATATTTATGAAACAGAGAAGAATACATTTGATTATCACTAAAATTTACAAGTTTTAGACGGAAATTGGACTTTTTGCATAACGATTTACTGTGCAAAACCATTAACTGGGATTAGATTAGGACTACCAAATGCTTGTTTTACTAGCAATTCACTTGTAACCAAATTTTAAATTTATTTTACACGTGGTGATACACGCTTAACGCACCTATGGGCGTTGAAATTGACTTGAAAATGATCTAAAAGCGATGCAATCGAAAAGGGTTTTCTTCGCTAGACTCGTTAAAATATTTTAAAAATAAAATATATTTTAACAATTAAGTTACGCTTCAAATTGTGTGTGGTTTTGATAAATGGTTGTTTTGAAAGTAAACAGCTTTTTTGAACCATATTTGTGTTCAAGCATTTTTTAAACAATGCGGTGTTAGAAGCTTTTCACCAAAGACTTGGTTTGGAATACAGTTTATTTTCCCTTTAAATACTTAAAAACAAGCATGGCAAAATAGCAATTTAATATTAGATCTTCTTTTTATACATAACAAAATCACAATTAACGAGCAACAGATAGCGGTTAAAGACACGAAAAGCATATAATCAGACAAAAAACTAGTACATCAAAATTCACCGTATCGACCAATCAATTACTGTACAGCATGGTTGGATAAATTGGACATAAACACGCACGCCGTAGGGAAATAAAACTAAACGAGGAGATGAAACGAACCCAACACTGGTACACGCAAACCCGAACGTTCCTAATTCGCCACACCTGCCAATCGCGGCTAAATTGTTTTTGCCACTGATTACAAAATAATGCACTTGCGTGACGTTGCGCATGCACCCGGTTGCGCGGTTTGGGGCGGAAAGGGAAGTAGCTGGCCGGAAGCAACGTACAAAACACCGCAACAATTGTCAAGGATAGGGATTTGGTGCCAAAGTCGGCCGTATTCCTTTTTTCAAGTCACGTTTTCTTAGCGTGCTATAAACGTTCGCTGCCGTGATGAACAAGATTGTGTCCTTCACACATTCGCATTCCCGTACGTCGTAAAGGTCCCCGGAAAGAGAAGACAGAAAAAAACAGTCCTTTCACAATAGTTCCACGTTTCTTCCCCGCATAGCTGTGTTTCGTGTTTTTGGGTGTTTGTAGTAGTGTTGTGATTTAGTGTTTAATCATTAACCGTCCGTATGATTTTCCGCTCCGACGGGCGGCCAGCGTAAGTTTATGGTTTCCGTTTCTTTCCATTTACAAATGACGAACTAATTTCAGAAGTGTTTCATGCATATAAGCAATATGGCGAAATGATTTACCTACACACATGAACGAAAAGAAAAACAATATGAACGAAACCATTCACACAAATCTGGTAATGATACTGACATCCACAGGCTGTTGTCATGGTTTTTAAATAGGTTTTTTCTACTTTATTTCCAATGTATCACATGTGTTACTTTCATCTACTTCCCTATTTTTCCACTCCTTGGTTTGCGTTTTATCTTTTTTCCAGCGGTTTTTATTTCAGTTCTTACGTTTCACATTAGCTTTTTTGGCATACGCTTACACTTTCTCTCTACACTAGGCTACTCTGGCTGTTACGTCTCTCACGTCTAGCTATTCAATTCTACGGCTGTAAAAAAAGTTATAAAATGTTCTACAATTTACAAACAAGTTTTGCCTCCTTTCTGTAATTTACATTTCTAAGTAGAACATACATTAAACATTGAATCTCTTTCTCCCAATTAAGCCACTAGTAGCATTCACACGAAGCTTTACTTGAGCTGCAGGATAATTTTCTTATCATATTGCTTCCGACCAACACAATACACATTTTTCTATATTAAATTTTTATTCATTTTCTTCTCGTTGCTACTAACTAAACTGATGTTTCATTTAGTTAATTTCGTTTCGTTGAACCGTTCAATATTCCTGTGTATAACCGCACTGCTTAGCAGCTTTTTTTCCACAGCGCAGAATAAAAATGCATTGATTTCTATTTCGATTTCCATTGTGAAAGTGATACAATTATCTTACCATTGCATTTAAAACAACGGACGGATGTTGTTGCAAAAAATCACTACAAATTAGCAATTGAAGATGTTTTGCTCTGTTTACTGCTCTTCCCATGGTTTGTGGTGTTACTTATATCAACGAAATTGTTCCATTTCTCTCCGAGATATTTGGTTCATTGAACATAAATTTATTTTTGCAAAAACAAGACATTTGTAAAAATAAATCTAGACAACAAATTGTTGCTCGAGACTAGTAAAGAGATTGAAACTCCAATGGTTTTTTTTTTAAATAAAATTATAATGAATCGCTGTTGCCATCCAGTTAAAAATTTATAATTTATATTTTCTCTACGGCTTGTGTTAGGATTTATGTTTTTGTTTAATTACGTTCGTAAAGGATATGTGCATTGTTTTGTGTAGCACTGCCAGCTTGCAAGCATCTCACGGAAAATCTATGAATGTGTCTTTATCGTTTCCTTCTCTTATCACTGTCACTCTATTCGATGGTTGCTTACTATCTCGAAACCAATTCTAACGCGTCACCAAAGACACACGCCATTGGTTCATCCACATCGAAGATAAGTAATTGGGCCGGCAGAGGATGAAAATGGTCTTTTTCCCCCTTTGTATTTTCTCCCCCTCCACTCTCCCGTCACCGGCCACGACCCCCATGACCGCAGGTTCCCGAAGACCCAGTCTAGCTTCCGTACACAGCACCAGTTCGTCCGTGCGGAGCTACAGTATGCGTCGGTTTGAGCAGGAAATCCAGCAGAAGGAACTACGGCAGGAGATGAAGCGGCACCTGGCGCGGCTCCAGGAGCAGCAGCAGCTGCAGAAGATCAAGCCAAACATCATCATCGGCGAGGTGATATCGTGCCCGATGAACCGGCCCATCCTGACGACGCCCAGCCCGATGACGCCGAACTCGGTCGACGACATACTGCCGTCGGTGGACGAAACGCAGGAAGTCAGCATCCGCCCGTTCGATATGGCCCGCAAAACCGGATGGTGCGCCTAATCTTAGCCTTTCTCTTTCACCCTTCTGCAATGCAGTTTTCCCCCAACCTCAGCCAGCGATCGGTTAGCGACAGCACCGGCGGGTGCTTCGACGGGCCGTGCAGCTCGACGGAGCTGCTGAAGTAGTGGACGCACACGTAGCCTTCCGGAGGGACGAACTTAGCCGTTGACGCTAGGCGAATGTTATATAGACACCATTTTATGGAAATTTTTACATCGATAAGGAGCGAAACACGAAACCTAGGCATACGACAACACAAAGAGTGGGGAATCTTCACCGAACTGATCCTTGCCTCTCTCTCTCCCTCTCTCACACGGCCGGAAGAAGGGGGAGGCGACCTTCTCAACGACCCGGAGAAAATGCGCAGGAAGTGACAATGCAAACACAACCAGCAAACAGGAGAACCCACTCCCGACCAATCGACGTCTCTACAGTTTGACCAGGAACTAGTTTCCGAACAAGAACAAAAAGCAGCTTGCAAACACATGAGCAAATCGAACATACGCACACGTCAGGAGAAATCTCAACAATGGCAAAGCAATAGTACGGAAGTAAGTGCATTTTCCCCGCAGGAAGTTTATTTTTGGAGCGAGGCTAGGTTTCAAGATTGCATTTTGTTTTGGTAGAGGAAATGCAGGGAACAAAGTCATCTTTATTTTCCATTAGTAGCTTCAAGTTATAAGTTTAAGGAATATAACAATTTGAGAAACGAACACCAGTCCGGGTGCATAGGGTAGTGAACAGTGTAACGGAAAAAAACCCACACATTACAAGCGCTAAACACCCCAAATTCTAACGGCCTCGGATGATGTGCGTCGGGCGCACAAAAAATCATTCTTATGATTACTCTAACAAGAAACTTCTCATTAAAACAGTGTGTGCCCTCGCCGGGAGGAATCTCTAACGCTATCTATTACCAGTAGCATAGATTAAAACCAATTGAAACAAACAGAAACCACATAACACAAATATTCCTTACTACAGAAATTACGAAGTTTGCGGTAGCTTTTGTCAGTGCACGTTTTTCCCTCCCCTGCCCCCGATGACCCCCATCGTCCCATTATCTATCCAACCGAGTTCGACAACCGTTTTTGTACCAACACTTTTTACGGTTTGCATAACGTTTCAACCTAACTAGAGTGAAAGTGCTGGCAGGCGACAGAGTTTGATTCGAAGTTTGAGTAGTCTTTTTACGTAGAGCAAAAGAATAAAAGATGTCACCAGCATCCGGTTAACTGTAGAAGAATCTGTGACTTAACAAATTTAAAATAAAATGACCCGAAAAACGCTCCCCCACAATAAGCAACAACAATGAAACTCTCGTTTGATTGGATGAAAGGATGTCGATATGAATGCTCTAGTGGTACAAACGGTAAAAGGCAACAAACGAAAAGCGGAATGTTTCGAAATTACAAAAAAAAGCATAAAACAATGAGCCGAAAAAAACAAGAAACAGATTCAAACAAAACAAAAATAAACAGAAACCCGTAAATTAGCACGTTCATGTTGACTTAAATGTTGTATTAATATTAAGAAAGTAATAAACATCAACCGAATGTACGTGCTCAGCCTTAGGCAAATAATAAAATTGATAAGATTCTCAGGATCAGGATTTGTTGGTCGCGAGACGAAAGAAAAGAGCACGGTGCGCGGAGAAAAAAGAAATAAAAAGAGATAAATGTGAATGTGTGTTTGTGGCTGAGTGCGAAGTGTGACCCAGTACAACGCGCTAACGAAGGACCCGAGGGAGCAGATTGGAGGATGAATTGATTAAAAAATTATTCTAAAGATGATGAAAAAATACTATTAATTTATAAAAGTAGATAATGTTCCAAGAGAATACCGTTCTGTTGATGTGCAATGTGATGAGGAGCAGGTTTGTAGAGACCAGTAACGTGTTAGTGTTTAGGTTCTCGAAGATCAGCATCGTTTAGTTCTAAGAAGATCAGTCGATTGTTTTGCAGGCGGATAAAAAAAGATTTGTCTTATTTTAACGAATAGTAGATTACATAAACATTTTGTTATAATTTATGGCCTCTTCCAATGTACTGCTCAACAGTTTTGCTTTTTTTTTTTACTCGTGCAAAGATTGCAATTTGAATCTTGAATTTCACAACATTTTCTCTCCGTTCTTCCCTGGAGTTTGCATGTGTAACGGAGACAAAATAGGATGTAAGATTAGACGAATCCAATGTGACCGCAACCGCAATTGTGAGTGCAGTTGCGCACGCGAAGTTGAATTACAAGTTGTACGTAATCCTATGGCGTAGCATTTCGACAGAGTTATATTAAAGAGCATCGTATGAATTGTCCAGTAACTATTGTTCAAAGTACTCTGTTTTCACCAATTGAAACAACTTTGACTTTTTGCCTTCTTCCAGCGTTCGATACTGTATTTACTGACATGGTTCGTTACCACGGTTTAAAGACGCAACGTGTTTACTTCCTACTTAATCTTCCTATTTAACCGGCACATTCAATAGCGCAACGAACGTTGATCGAAGATTCAACCGTCTTTTTCAAATTCCTACCTTCGAGTTTTTCGCTTCCATGTTACGGCACCGTTTCGTAAAATCGTTAAAATATGAATTCCAAACAATCTTAAACGATATCGATAATTCAGTTCGGAACAAAACGAAGAAAGGAAAAAATCACGACTACATGTCTTTCGGGTGGATGGTAGCAAAAAAACAAAAAAAGGGAAAAGTTAATAGAAACAATTGCAGTAATGAAGTGAACAAACCAACAAAGCTAGAAAAAGGGAAACAGATTCTGTGACGATGTTTCGCAAAGATCTTTAATTTCCTCGAAACCATATTTACCCCGAAGTTGAAGGGAAACTACATGGTAGGAGTGTTGGACAATGGCCACTTTCCCTTTCTGTACACGTCACACGATATTGATATTATAACTTTAATATTGAAAATAGACTGATATACCTATAGAAGCAAAAAAGGAATGGTAATCGTTGAACACACAAAAAAAGGGAGATAAAGTTATATGTGAAAATCAGTGTTTACGTAAATGAGACGAAATCAAACGAGCATACTGTAGAACCGCCAAAAAGGACTGGTAAATTCTGTGGTAACCCCAAAACGCGGAAAAGAAGGTGTCAAAAAGGAGCGCGGTGTGGCGTAAAGGTTTGTGAAACAACAAAAGGATTTTTTTTTTCCGGACAACGGATACGCGAATGTAACATGCGGGACATAAAGGACCCTTCTAGCTGCTGTGCGCTTTCCCCCTGCCATGCAAATGTGCAAGCGAATCGCATCGATGTTAGGCTACTACTACTACTACTACTACTACTACTACTACGACAACAAGCGGGCCAGCTTTGACCTCTTCCAGGAGAGTGGCCAACAAGCTCGACCCTCTCCAACCCGTACGGGACGAGCAGCAAAGTGCTTTCAATTTCGCTTCAGCAACAGTGGAACAACCAAAATAATAAAAAAAGGAGTCAAAATGGAACAGATTAAAGCTTTGCGTGCTCCTGTGCCCTGCCGCCTTCTCTACGATACATTAAATCTAATGATTTGGTTTAGTGTCAAGAAATTCCAAATTATGGTTATGGTTTGTTATGATTTTTAACCCGAAAAAAACGAAAAAAACGCCGTTTCAATGGAATCTACTCCAATTTCGGTGTAGCAAAACAAGCATTAAACCCCCACTACTAAACAATGCTAACAGGAAGGCAAAACACAATTGTTTTAGAACCAACAACTAAATGAATAAAATGGAGATTTTTGTTTTCACAGTTTTCACTGTCGCTGTTGTTTATTTGTCTCAACCCTTGCGACCGTCTTTAGTCAACCTCCTCGATCGTCGGACCGGCACCGGAAGTTGGTGGTGGCCCACCGGCACCCGGCGCGGCACCAGCACCGGGCATACCGCCGGCACCCTGGTAGAGCTTCTGCACGATCGGATTGCAGACGGCCTCGAGCTCCTTCTGCTTGTGCTCGAACTCCTCCTTCTCCGCCGTCTGGTTGCCGTCGAGCCAGGCGATGGTGGCGTTGCACTTGTCCAGGATGAGCGTCTTGTCGGTGTCCGGAATCTTGTCCTTGATGCTCGCGTCCTCCATCGTCGACTTCATGTTGAAGCAGTACGCCTCGAGCGAGTTCTTGGCGGCGATCTTCTCGCGCTGCTTCTCGTCCTCGCTGCGGAACTTTTCCGCCTCGTTCACCATCCGATCGATGTCCTCCTTGCTCAGGCGGCCCTTGTCGTTGGTGATGGTGATGCGGTTCTCCTTGTTGGTCGACTTCTCGATGGCGGACACGTTCATGATGCCGTTCGCGTCGATGTCGAATGTGACCTCGATCTGCGGAACGCCGCGCGGTGCCGGCGGGATGCCACTCAGCTCGAACTTGCCCAGCAGATTGTTGTCCTTGGTCATGGCCCGCTCGCCCTCGAACACCTGAATCAGCACGCCCGGCTGGTTGTCCGAGTAGGTGGTGAACGTTTGCGTCTGCTTGGTCGGGATGGTGGTGTTGCGCTTGATCAGCACCGTCATCACGCCGCCCGCCGTCTCGATACCGAGGGACAGCGGGGTGACGTCCAGCAGCAGCAAATCCTGCACCGCCTCCGACGTGTCACCCTGCAGGATGGCGGCCTGCACGGCGGCACCGTAGGCGACGGCCTCGTCCGGGTTGATCGACTTGTTCAGCTCCTTGCCGTTGAAGAAGTCCTGCAGCAGCTTCTGCACCTTGGGGATACGAGTCGAGCCACCGACCAGCACGATGTCGTGGATGCTCGCCTTGTCCATCTTGGCGTCGCGCAGCGACTTCGCCACCGGTTCCATCGTGTCCCGGAACAGGTCCGAGTTCAGCTCCTCGAAGCGGGCGCGCGTGATCGAGGTGTAGAAGTCGATACCCTCGTACAGCGAGTCGATCTCGATGCTGGCCTGGGTCGACGCCGACAGCGTACGCTTCGCCCGCTCACACGCCGTACGCAGCCGACGCAGGGCACGCTTGTTGCTGGTGATGTCCTTCTTGTGCTTGCGCTTGAACTCCTCGACGAAGTGCGACACCATGCGGTTGTCGAAGTCCTCGCCACCGAGATGCGTATCGCCTGCCGTCGACTTCACCTCGAAGATGCCATCCTCGATCGTCAGGATCGACACGTCGAAGGTGCCACCGCCCAGATCGAAGATCAGCACGTTGCGCTCGCCGGCGCCCTTCTTGTCCAGCCCGTAGGCGATGGCCGCCGCCGTCGGTTCGTTGATGATGCGCAGCACGTTCAGCCCGGCGATGGCGCCCGCGTCCTTCGTCGCCTGACGCTGGGAGTCGTTGAAGTACGCCGGCACGGTGATGACGGCATTGGCGATGCTCTTGCCGAGGTACGCCTCCGCCGTTTCCTTCATCTTGGTCAGCACCATCGAGGACACCTCCTCCGGGAAGAACGACTTCTTCTCGCCCTTGTACTCGACCTGCAGCTTCGGCTTTCCGCCGTCGCTGATCACCTCGAACGGCCAGTGTTTCATGTCGCTCTGCACGGTCTGATCTTCAAACTTGCGTCCGATTAACCGCTTGGCATCTGTAAACGAGGAACCGTTGTCGACCATCATTCGATTTGAGGTTAGGGCCAAGTGCAAAAAACGAAAAAAAAACCCCCCGACTTACCGAAAATAGTGTTATTTGGGTTCATGGCCACCTGGTTCTTGGCCGCGTCGCCGATCAACCGCTCGGAGTCGGTGAACGCCACGTACGAGGGTGTGGTGCGGTTGCCCTGATCGTTGGCGATGATGTCCACCTTGCCATGCTGGAACACGCCGACGCACGAGTAGGTCGTGCCGAGATCGATACCAACTGCCGGTGTCTTTGCCATTGCTGGGAAGTGCGGGAAAAGACATTGTACGTTTACATTTTTAGCCAACTGCACGCAACGTGCGGAAAACTATTTTTATCCGCCCCATCACCGCCCCAAAAGGTCAACCGGATGAGTTGGCCAGTGAGTGGGCAGGAACGCAGGAAAGAAAATCTCGGGAAACCGAATTCAACCAACGCATCTTCATAAAAATCGATAATTTCACGCACCTTTAATACACTTTTTCTTATCCTCGAACTAATAGAGAGATTGTCACCACGTGCTCTATCACGAATGATTCACCGGTTTACGCACTGAATCTCCAAGGCCCCCTGGCTGGCTGGCTGGCTGTACTGGGTTTGTTGCGAACCGATCGCTTTGCTGTTTCAGTGAAGACTAAAGACTTGGCCGCTCCGAACGGGGGCTTAAAATAGTTTCGGCCCGCGTTATGTCACAAGCCGGTCTCTGCGGTCCGCGGTGGAGGTGACGAAAATAGTGACGGAATGTTGGAACGGCCCGAAGATGATGCTCACCGCGCACCGCAGAGGATCTAGAATGATCGTCATCGTTTTTCGATGGTGGTGGCACCGAACGAGTTGTCGTTGTGGACTTTTCTTTTGCACATTTCCTTTTACATTGACGTGCGCGTCGCGGCACATACCAAGTATTGGTCGATGCGAGTGAAAAAGAAGCAACTAGAAACAGGTGCAATGTATGGTTAATCTCGTGATCTTGAGATACAGTTCCTGGGGGTCATCGTCGGCGGAAATGCAATCTCTGCAGAAGTTCAACCAAGTTTAAACCCATGTTTGTCTTACTTGTTCGCCTCAACGGACTTGTTTAACCACGTGAACGGAAAACAAAAACGTGCCCATGGAAAGTACCTGTCGGTTTAAAATTCTCATGCTAGCAGCATCTTTCTAATTTTGCACGAGGATATTTTTAAACATTCTGGACTGGACTCAACACAATGTTGGATATTGCTTACCTGGGCAAGGGAAAGGGAAAATCATGAGTCACATGGCATTTATACGACACACGTGAAGGGACAGTCGATTCAAATTATTGTAGTTTTATTCTATTGCGCAATCCAAGAATGATTTCACCAAGGCGTTGACGTAGGTTTTGAACTCGAAATGAATGAAAAATTAATGATTGTAAGTAAATATTATACAGATACAAAAAGATTTACTCTGCGCACACATTGAAATCTTATTCTTATTCTTGGACGAAGAATTGATGATATTTTTTTAATAAGGTTTGTTTATGAAACAAAAATCTTAAGGGATCTTTCATTTGAAAATAGGTCGGAAATTTGTACCACGTTCAAATGGATTAACCTGCGAAGTTACTGATTTCAGCAGTACATTTGCTTTGTAATTTAACACAAGATTAAACTTTTTTGTAGAGTAAAACGCTTTTATTGACACTTTATTTGGTGGATCCTGTCTACCCTAATGACTTTTCATGCTTGATTCACCACAGCGAAACAAGGATGGAAAACGAAATCATAATAAACACTACAACGAAAAACAGAAACGAGACCCGCCGTCACAAAATGCATCCCTTTCAATGGAGTCACTACCAAAAAAACAAATCAAAGTATGCTGCGCAATGAATGGGTTTAAAACTAGTTTGTCTGATTGACGTTGCTTGAGCGCATGGACGATGCCGGCCGTACACGATGGGGGCCCCAACAAATGCAACAAAGTATGTAGAGAAACGAACAGTGGCGATACCGATTGGCGTTGATGAGTCCTTCGTATGTACAGTGTTACTACATCGGCTAGGAGATCGTCGGTCGCTGCGAAACCGGAACGCTTCACGACTTGGTAAAGTATGACTGATAGACCATACCGAGCGAGGACGCCGCAAACCAAATGAAGCAACTCCACCACGTGGCAAAGCCGAACAGACCGCGGTACACGTCCTTGGTGAACACTGATTTTAGGCTCTGCATCGACAGCTGGAAGCTTTGGGCGGTGGTAAGAATGTTCGGCTCCACTGTCGTCGGTTCACCTTCCGGAGTGACCCCGGCAAACTCGGCCGTTTCTACGGTCGCCTTTTCGATCGTCGCTAGGAGCGACTGTTCGTATTCCAGCTCGGCGGAACATTCGTCCAGTGGCATCGACTGCTTTAAGACGCCCGACCAGGTGTACTCGCCGAGTGTTTTGTACATCAGCGCGAAGAACAAACACATCAGGATGGGTGCCACGTACTGGAGCGTCACGACGCAAAGGTAATAGAAGATGGATGTGATCTTTTTCTTCAGCTCAACGTTCGTGATGCGACCGGCTTCTTTTTTCTGCTCTTCCACCCGCTCGTAGGCGAGATTCAAATAGGCCTGCAGGTAGACGGGCATCAGCAGGAACCGGAGAACCACCGCCACAACAACGGCCGCAAGCCGCATGGTTTCGAACGCTTCGGTTGAGAGGCTGTTGACGAGAAAATCATAACTGTCAGTTATTTGGGTCGTTCGAAACGGCATTTAATTAATGTTGACTCACATGGGAGCAGTCATGCCGGAGAACACTCGCGAAGTGAGATAATCTCTGGCCAACGGTTTCACCCACAGGATAACCAAGAGGAATGGCATTGCGAAACTGACGTTAAGGAGTAGCTTCAGCCACACGCGATCTTTACAAAATCTACAACGAAAAGATACTTGATCCGTTAAGCAGTTCAAAGTTGTGAAAATCGAGAGTCAACCCACTTCAACGAGTCCCAATGCATACGCGCCATTCGCAGTCCAGGGAAGGTGAAAAGCGCACCAAGGATGCCGCAGCTGACTGCGATGAAAAACTTAACAACTATCTTAGATGCTGGTCCACTGCAATGAGGGAAAATGTTGCAATCATTACGGTCACATTTGGTCATGTTATTGCAGGCGATTACATACGAAGAATTGAGTCCCTGTCCCTCGAGGAAGCTGGAAGCGCTTTGGTTGAAGCTTTGATATGCTTTGTCGAGACCGACTTCCAGCGTATGCTCGGGCACGATCAGAATCATCATGGCAATCAACAGGTACACCAACCCTGTCACGATGCAGGTCGAACGTTCTCCTATCGACTCTTCGCTTTGGAAGTACTGCACGGTGAGTGAAGCTAAAAGTTTACTGTAAAATCATTTATGTTAAGGAACTTTATCAAACGCCAAAGAAGTGTGCAACACGAAGTGTGCGGCGATTTGTTTCCGTTTTGTGTTGAAAAGGATACAATGCAAAAAATACAACCAGAAGGCACCACAGCATGCTTAGATTAATTTCCTCCTTGAGCGGGAAGAAAAAGTGATAAACCTAAAATGAATCGAAAGAAATCCCGTTAGAAACCGGCATCCGGGAGCTCAAGTGCAGCACTTGAAATACCTCAGAAATAGTGTACACGATGGCAGAGTATAAGCTAAAGTCGACCAGCCACTGATATTCCGTGTAGAACCGCAAATGCACGATGTCGTACGATGCAATTGGTATCGTGTCCAGCTGAATGTCCAAGCTGCGGGGAACGTGAAATGTGCCTGTTTTGTCACCATTAGCCTGCTGGCCATTTCGCTTATCCTTTTTCGCTTTGGTCTTTTCCCGCGGCACACCGGATAGCTTCCGGAGCTCGTCGTCCGACGGGTGCAGGTACCGTGTCAGCCCGGTCGAACAGAGTATCCATTTGGCGAGCGAAAAGTGCGGGCTAAGCTTCTGGATTACGCTGACCATGATCAGCGTAATGACTAGTTGTGCGCCAAGCAGTGCCTGGAAGCAAAGGGAAGACCACATTTCGACATTATTTCATCCGATAAAGGAGCACGCTTTCGCCGGGCCACGCCGGTTAACGCCTAAATGCATTAGGAAGCTATTAATTTAGCACTAATTATAGACCCACGGTCTACGCTAAAAATAGGTCAACCGATTCGGGCGTTGCAGGTGGGAATTTCGTACCATCTCGTAGTGTCCTTCCAATCACTTTGGTCAATGAAGACTGCCTATCGTCATTACGGGTGACTCGTGGCGGGACGGATATATGAAGGCGTGCCTAATCAGAGCACGTTTTCATACACAATTACACTAAATTGGCCCGCAACTCCTAGGGGTCCACCTTTCACGTAACTTCCCAACACTTTACGGCGAGTTTTGTTTTTGATATTTTTTTTTATTCCAATCTTCGTGACGGCAAAACGTCAAAGCTACCCGGTCAGGGGAGAGTGTTTATAATCGGTTCTCGAAAACTCCCGGTGTGTTGTTGACAATTGAGGGTATTTTAATTGGGAGCGCGGAAACGATACGAACTGTCAGATTTCTCGTCGCGGTCCCATACAAAAGGTAAACAACACCTTTGAAAAAAGCGAAAAAATGGCTAGCCGCGTCGTTTCGTTTCCGCGCATCGTCTCGACACGTAGGTGGCGTCGTTTTGGATCGTCGAGACGGCCAGCCATTTTTTCGCTTTTTTCAAAGTGTTGTTTACCTTTTGTATGGGGCAGTGTCGAGAAGTGTATCGTTTCCGCGCTCCCAATTGTAATACCCTCAAATGTTTTTACCAAGATGATTAAATACTGAATATATAGTGTGTATTTATCTTGGTTTTTACAATGTTTTCCAGGGTAAACACGAATCCTATGAGCTTTAACCCCTAAATTTTCGTTTACTCGGCAATGGAACACATTCCTGAAGTTCATTAAAGATTTATTAAAGTAATAACATCTACAGTATGAAAATATATAAATTGTTTAGCAAACGATAAATGGTAACCTCCTTAGTTTAGGATGCTGTTTTGTCAAGGGTTGATCGTGCTGATACAACATCGTCTTGTCCAGTAGTGCACCATGGAGAAAACCACCCCAAAACTAGTGATATTATTCAGTGGAAAACGAAAGTGTGGTAAAGATTTCCTTTCCGAAGCGTTGCTCAAGAAGCTCGGCACGGACCGCGCCCAAATTATCCGCATTTCGGAACCGATCAAGCGACACTGGGCTGAATCGATGGGACTCGATCTTGCGGAGCTTCTTAGCGACAGTGCGTACAAAGAGCACTATCGGAAGCAGATGATCGAATGGAGTGAAAATCGGCGACGGGAGGATTACGGTGTATTCTGTCGAGCGGCCTGTAGCACCATTGACCGGGACATCTGCATCGTTAGCGATGTCCGGCGGAGGACGGACATAAGGTTCTTTTTGGAGACATTCGGCCCGGAACGTCTGCGTACGGTGCGGATCGAGACGAGCCAGGACGTTCGTGTCAGTCGAGGGTGGCGATTCGAATCCGGAATTGACGACGTGCAGTCAGAATGCGATCTGGATGAGTACGATCGGTGGGATTTGCGGCTGCTGAATGATGGCGTTGCCGGGGTCGATGAAATGTTGCAGCGGTTGTATTCAATTGTCGAAGGAATAGGTTCCCCAACGTAGGGATTCACGAGCGGAAGGTGTTTTCCAAATACTTACCAATTAAGAGGGCACAAAGTTAAAAGCAGCTTACACTAACTTATTTATTTTAATTATGGGTGATATGGTTAAAGAAACTTTCCAATAAAAGAACAATCGATTTCATTTGAAAGAGCTATACCTAGCGATTTATTTTATTTCGTACGAGAAATAAGAAATGTTGCCAAACGACATACGATTACGATTACGCGATGTAATGGTTTTGCTTAGTAATGTTTCTTCTTTGCATAGGGAGTAAATGCTTATGCTTTATCCTAAAGTAGTATGTGATATAAACTGTTGCACGAATTTTGCCGCGTAGCCTTATTATATCTGCTGTTCAGCAAACACTCCTGATACACTTTTGCTATCGATTGCCCCCTACAAATAAATGCGAACGAATGGAAAGCGAAACGCACACACGATTCCACGTGGATGCAATAAATTAAATGATGCCGTTTAGTATCATCCGACGAAAGCAGCACTCTGAGGTTTGAAGGTGCACAGAGGTCCCCAGAGAGGGAGGGAGAAGTCAATTATTCATTTTTGGATTGCATTGCATTGCGAGTTCGGGTGTCTTTTCAATGCATCAACTGTTCCTGCTTGTACACGGCATGGTAAGCGTTGCGGATAAGCGCATACGGGAAGCAGGACTCCAGCAGGTCCATCGTGAGGAACGGTGACTCCTGGACGATCTGCTCCAGCAGCAGGTAGATCGATTCGCGGTTCTTGATAGCCTCCTTGTCCGATTCCTGCCCGAGGCGCAGCAGCGACGAGCTGGCGAGGGCCAGGAACTCCTTCATCCGATCCTCGATGTCGTTCTGGCCGCAGATGGTGAACATCGCACCAAAGATGTTGTTGATCGCCACGGCCATGCAGTGGGTGTTGTTCGTGTGCGCCTCCAGCGACGCCCGGTAGAAGGAGTTTTCGTTTTTGGCCAACTTGGGAATGCTCACGGCGACGAACACCATCAGCAGGCAGATGCTCGGATGGTCCGTGTCGTCCGGTTCCGGTTTCTGCGCCTTCAGCGCGTTCGAGAGGGCCGGGTCCACTTTGCACTTCAGCCCGGCGGCCGACGCCATCTCGGAGACGGTCTTGAGCGGATCGCCACCGGGGACGTGCTCCTGGAAGTCCTTGATCGAGGAGAGAAGGAAGGGAACGCGCTGC
Organism: Anopheles coustani; assembly: GCF_943734705.1. NCBI lineage: Eukaryota > Metazoa > Arthropoda > Insecta > Diptera > Culicidae > Anopheles > Anopheles coustani. The sequence goes on from NC_071289.1 coordinate 82,518,757, forward strand.
TCTAGCACGTCGACCAGCGCCTCCTGGGCCAGCTGGCGGAAGCTCAAGATCACCCCGATGATCGTCATACGCTGGAGCAGATTGTCCACCTGCTGCAGCCGCTTGAACTGTTCCTTCATAATCTCCGGCTTGTCGAAGTTGCTGCGGAGAATCATCAGCACCTCCTTGTTCTGCACGACCAGACGCTTCAGCTCCTGCACCTGATTCGCGATATGCCACATGAGCGATTCGTTCAGCAGCTTGATGCCGTACGGTCCGATCAGTTCCGCCAGTGCGCGCAGCTCGTTGAAGTCGGAGAACTCCTCCGGATTGAATGGAATGTAGCCCTCGGGGGTGATCGACACGAACGCTTTCTGGTTGAGCGAGAACACAATGTTGCCGCCGCTCACCTTGCGCAGCAGCGCGTCCGAGTACCAGGTGTTGTAGAGGGCGGCAATCGTCTTTTCGCCGTGGCTATCCTGCGGCTGTGTCTGTTGCAGCAGACAATTGTTGAAGACGCGCGTTATGTCGATGTGCACGTAGTTCTCGACCGTTTGCAGCACGTTCATGTAGGCGCGTACCGAGGCGAGCAGCTCGGACGGTTTGGCAATTTCGGACGTGTCCGCACTGTACATGACCATCCCGACGAGGGCCCGCGAAAAGCGGGTCTCCAGATGCTGGCAGAGGTACTCGCGCGGGGCAAACGCGTACTCCCACACGTTGACCGTGGGGCAGTAGTTGATGGCGTAGCAAAGCTCCGTCAGCGCCATATGCAGCTTGTCCATGGTCGTTAGCAGCTCGCGCGTCTTCCGGTAGCTCTCGTCACCCGGCCGCCGGATGTCATCCATGTGCTTGTTCTTGTTCTTATCCTTCTTCTTGCGATTCGCGGCCGCCGAGAGGATCTTTGCGCAGTGCTTCGGAAGCAGCGCGTCCGCCATCATGCACTGCTCGTCGCAAATCGTCGTGATAATGTTCTTCGCCTCTTTGGCCATCTCGTCCAGAAACATGTTCACCACCGAGAGCGAACGTTCGCGAATGTGGTGCCGCTCCTCGGGGCACATCTCGTGCGTGCAGTTCTGGAAGTGGCTGCAGATCAGCGGAAACGCAATGATGTACCGGTTCTGGGCCGGGAACTCCAGGCACATGTGGAACTGGTCCTCGAACATTTTGTTGTAGAAGCAGAAGATCGACAGATCGGACGTTTCCACCAGCGACTCGTCCAGGTAGTCGACCATCTTCGTGTGGAACACCATCGAGTCGAGCAGGCGGGCCAGATCGGGATAGTCGGTGATGCGGATCGACGACTTGGCGCTCATGAACGTCTGCAGGCGGAACCAGTCGAGCCGGAAGGCGCGAAAATCGAACACCTCGTTGTCTTCGACCTGCTTCACCGACAGGCTGGTGACCGTCTTGTAGAGGGCCGTTAGGATGACGCTTTCGTCCTCCGGACACATCTGCACCTGCTGCATCTTGTAGCTCAGATCGATCGCGTCGTACCCGGACAGATACTGGACGTAGTAGCGTTGCATCACCTGGCTGTACTTACGCACCAACGCCCGCAGCTCTTCCATGTGGAACAGCAACTCGGGGAGATGGCGATCGACGAGGTCTTCGGTCGATTTCCCCTTGCTCTTCACCACCGGCGGGTTGTCGTTGTGGCGCAGCAGCCAGAGGATCTCGTCCCGCGCGTAGCACAACCCAATGAACACGAGCAGCGCCTTCGGTCCCAGCAGGCCCGGCTGGTCGGTCATGATCAGCGCCAGTTCCTTCAGCGCCGTGCGCAAAAACTTACGTCGCTCACGGTGCAGCAGGGCCGCCTTCTGGATGGCCTGGTTGTAGCACTCTTTCACCTCCGAGATGCGCTTCCCGTAGCCCTTCAGGCCCTCGAAGTTGCTCTGGATGTACTGGTGAATGTAGATGACCTCGTCGCGGAATAGGGCCACCACCCAGCTCGAGTCTAACGCCGATATCCACATATTATTCACCAGTCCCTGCTGCCCAAGCGCCTGATGGTGAAGCATCAACCCAAAGATCACCCAACGGTCGAGCGTCTCGAGCGAAATGTACTCGCACGACATGGTGTCCGTTTTGGTGGCCTTCAGCAGCATCGCCGGCGTACCGATGAGGCTGAGCACCTGCAGCTCGCGCCACTTTTCCGCACTCAGGTTACGCATCGAGTAGATCTTCGTGAGCGAGTTGATCGCGCTCGACAGCAGCTTCTGATGAGGGATGAACTCCTCGGCCAGCTTCTTCACCGGCATGTCGTAGTCGATGATCATCTGACCGAGGCGTGGGAACGCCTGGTCGCTTTGGCTGTGCTGCATCTCGTAGGCCGCATTGAACAGCCCCAGGACGGCCTTGCGGTCCTCCACGCGGGAAAGCAGGATCATCAGCGACACGTACGTCGTCACCAGATCGAGATAGTTCTTCGTCAGCTCGAAGTTGAGCGTAATGTCCAGATGGATCTGGAGTGCGTCCATCGTGGTGAGAATTTCGCACACATTGTCCTTAAAGTCGAGCAGATCGACAAACGTGTAGTAGTAAAGCGAAAGCGACTTGATGATCTCGGTCTTAATGCTCGCGATCGCCGCCAGCCCCTTGACGTCGATGTTCGGGAAGCGCTTGACGATGAACTTGATCGACGATTCGAGCGACTTCTCCGACAGGAAGCCCGGCTTCGATTTGGTATCCCCGCATGCCTTTTTAATGTTGTAGATGCGCGTCAGGATACCGACCCCGCGGTCGTTCAGGATGATCAGCTTCTCAGCGATCTTTTGCTGGCTCGGGTTTAGCTGGCGTGCCATTGTTGTTGTGACGGTGTTTGTTCGTCTCTCTCGCACTTCACCTCCACTCAGCTAGCGCATCTCTGCACCGGATGTTTTCAAATGCAGGCACGGGGTTGAGGTTTCCCTTCCGCGTCCCGTTCGTTGTTTAGAGCTGCAAAAGAGAAACAACAGAAACGGTGATAAAACCATTGAAGCCTCGTAGCGATGCAAGCGGTAGAATGTTAATCAACGGAAGCGGCCGTTCGGCTAAACTAGATAATCAGCGGAGCGGGACGCACGAATATTGAATCAGCCGTATCCGCTACATTCTTCGTGAGCCACGAAAACAACTGAACAAAAATGCATAAACTACACCTCTTCTCCCACACCTCCCTTGTTTGCCCAACGAATCAATGTATGACACATATAAAAGGGCGAGTCCACCGCAAACGGAAAACTGTCTGTACACCAATAGATAGCGTAACCCGAACATGGAAAATAACTGGAACGTGTAAATCTTCCTTTCCACTAACGATTCCACTCACTTTTCGGTAGTTTTGCAGGATAGATCGAGTATATTTTCAATAATTCGAAGAGACGAGAAGCGACTAGCGATGCTTATTTTACTTTTGACGTTTACTTCTGACGTCTGTCGAATCTAGCCAACATGGTACAGATACCTTGGGATAGGTAATTTCTGCTGAAATAACAAATTTGTTAATAACTTTATGATCGCTTAACCGATTGAAACATGTGACCCCTCAAATGAAAATTCTTTTCAGGACACACAACTTGTGCTACAAAAGATTTTTCTGTCTTTAATTGTGTGGAAAAGAGACAGGACTCTATCGGGAACAAGGTTGATAAACCTCGATAATTGAAACTCAAAAATTGGCAATTTATTAATAACTATTGATTCATTTAACCAATTTTCACGATTGATCCCTTAAATGAAAGATCATTAAAAATGAAATGAAATGAAACGAACTTGATTTTTCCGTAGTTCTTAGTTTTCAATTATGCTAGAAAGAGGCATAATTAAAACTACAGTAAAAATTATGCGATGTTTTTGTGTTTAATACGCTGCTATAAATACTTTGCTATAAAAATGCATCGTGTGGTGCACCGACATCTGTTGGAAAATATTTATCTTTGTTCTCACGTGGATTGGTATTAAAATACAAAATCAAAAACTATTTACAAAATTTTTCTTTTCTTCATTGCCTCATAAAGGTCCGGTTCATTGTATTAAGTCAAAGGTCCGGTACCTGACTAACTCACTAAAGTGGTGAAAAAAGCAAATCGATTGCTACAGTGAAGTTATAAAGTAAAGAGCAACGTAAACAATAAATATGCAAATGAGTTATTTGCTACCTTTTGTATAATTTCAGAAAACTAGCCTGCCAAATTTTGAACTGTTTTAAAATTTATTTCTCTTGTTCAAAAAAAAAAAAAAAAAATCAGAGGTTAAAGAGTTGTCTTTGGAAAGAACATTGCTATCGTTTGAAAGATCTTTTACTGACTCCACTTAGCTTTCATCAAATTTCTCCACAACCGAATTCTAAAAGAGTCGAAAATTGAATTCAAATTCGGATTAGACTCATCATCGACGTCATTATCATATCGCACCAAGAGGAAAAGGGTGGAAACAAGGTCCTTCTTGACCTTCGAAACAGTTAATCCATCGCCGTCGGTCCCTGGCAAAGGGTTTGGTGTGAGAAAAGAAAGTGGGATTCAGTCAAGACACAACTCGAAAAAGGGCCCGCCTTTACTCAGTCCTTACGATGGTAACGAAACAATTCGTCCCTTCACCGGACGACGGCATCTATTATTGTTCGCTCTTTTGGGGCCTCGACATTTCCCTCTCGTTCCGGACTGTGCATATCAATTTTTACCCGCCGGAGGACACCTGGGGACGCTGGAAGGAAGCTGTGCGATTGGGGAAAAGTTATGATCTGCTGCTTAAAAACACATCTCCCGACTTGCTATCTTGAATATTTAATTTTATTTATTTGTTTCCGCTGGTCGAGTGGGGAGTTTTCGCTTTCGCTCACGTACCGAGTTCCTTGGCTACCGACCGGTGGTCCAATTTCTTCCGCCGCCGGGTCGGGGTCACCGCGAAGGGGAAGAAAATGCAAAACAAAAAACCCGAAAGACCGGAACCACTTTGCTGCCGCAGCCGAAACAAGGAATGGAAACATGAATGGAATTATCAACCGACTGTTTTTTTTGCCCTCGCTCCGTATTCGTATTTCGAGAGCCCGAATCGAGTGGATCTGGGTGGCCGGAAAATGATTACGAATTTAACGGCCCGCTCGGTCACCTCTTGCAAGCCCCTGGTCCGGCTGAAGATGACGGGTCAATCTCTTCGGGGGCTGCCCGAACCACTTCAGGAGTGGATTTTATCATTGACATCGTTGACGATCGAATCGGAATCGAGACGGCTGGACGAAATTTTGCCGATGCGTCGGTTGGTTTGAGTTTTTTGTCCGATGTATTTTCCAGCCAAGGACATCGGCGTCTGGGCCGCCGGGAAGGACAACCGAGCGCGAATTCAACAGGCTACGGCGTGGATCATTGACTCGCCCAATCTCCGATCTCGTTTGAAGATTGTTACGATTTTTTCTGTGTTATTTCATCGAACTGTAAACATAATAAAAAGAATAACCGTTTAGCTCCTGGAAAGGTAAATATCACATGTTCTGAATGATTAATTGACAAAGTATGAAATTTTAATATTTAATAAATATGCAACAAATTGTCTTATTTCGACTTCGTTTTTATGTCTTTTTAACAGCTCTTTATCAACAAAAAAAAGCAAAACAGCATTAAAAGAAAAATAGGTTACTAGAATTAAGGTCACTGTTTCACGTAACAATAATATTTGTGGTGAAATATAAAATTTAACAACCAGCGCTTTTGACAGAGTTTTGTCTCATAAACCAAATTTTGAATTGAACTATCTAATGAAGTAGGAGTAATTTTACTGGTCGTTTTTACCTTCTTTTCTGGGGGGTGTTTTTCAAGGCACTAAACAAACTCTGCTGATCATAATCGTGAAGAAGTAAATCGCTTTTTCCCGTCGTTTGTCATAACGCAATATCACTAATGGACGAAAATCGGTTCTGGAAAATGTCTAGAGGAGTTCCATTCGTACGATTTTTTCCGATACATCTAAATCACTTTCAGAAGATATTAATATCGTAGAATAGCTCACTATAACTGAATCGTTTGAGTTCGTGGAACATTTGGCTTTCTTCATGGATTTATTTTCATTGGATACTGCCCATTAGCAGTAATGAAAGGAAGTAATTAGATGACCGTATGTTAAAGGATGGTAGATTATAAATGAACGAATTTATCCTCCAGTAATTATTTTTGCTATTTTTATACCTTCAAACGTTTTTTTTATCGTTTAAGTAAAAGAGGAAGCAACTAAACAGTAACGTGTCAATGTTTTCGCCTCAATGTAGTTTTAAAAAACTTACACACCATGTGGAGAAAACTAAACAATTTTGATATCGTTAACCATATGAAGTAATTTCAGGAATATTGGTGTTCGTCCAGCATGCGACCAGAGCAATACAACCCGAAGAAACGCAATCAAAGGTATGAAAACTCCAAAACTTGTGCTCTACGAGTTGGTCAGCGACATCATTTTTACGAAAAACTTCTTCTCAAGCGCTGGACAATTATTTATTTTCATCCCATTTCGTACAGTTGGCAAATGGTGTGGTTTGGGGGTTGTGTTGCCAACCCTCTGGCGTTGGCGCTCGTTCATTTGTTGCTTTTTATGGTCACGACCGAACTTATAGTGTATATTTTGTTTCGTTCAAATGTGTAAAAGTTACCGTGTAGTGTGCGCCGTGTTTAAGGTTTAATTCGGTTCAAACAAGGGTTGGAAAATGTTCTATTTTATTTCCACATGGCACGCGCACTTTTCCCATATTTATCCGGGCAGGTGCTTCAAGTGTTTTGTGCAGCGGGAAAAGGTATTTCGTATAGTTAATCGTATAGTTTCCTAAAATTTCTTTAAAGAAAATTCATGTATTAAGGCACGCAATTTACGTAAATCATTGGTCCTTTTATCGAATTAAAGACTTTATTGATTTTTCGTAAATCACTTTCGAACTTTGAACTTAAGCTCGCGCTTAACAAGTGTTCGCAAATAATCAGACAATGATCGCGATACGATTCAATTTTGAACCCTTTGTGTCCGTGTCGCTGGCCGTGAAAATCTCCTTCAGATGGAGGCTTTATCGCGATGTACTTTTAACAATCACGCTGGCATATACACGCAGGACAGTGTTTATCATATTGGAGGGAGTCAAAATTAATTGGCAATGATAAAGAGACATAAAAGTGCTGATGGGATATTTGACATAGGCATGAGGTTAAGGCTGACGGATTCGACTGCCAACCAGTAGAACAGCGGGTTATAACCCGGATGCCTGCAGACTGACTCGTTCTTTGATCTCTGTTCCCTGATGAAACTCGGGAAATCTTATCACTGTCCTTTCGAAAACCATACACGCTAAAATGAAATTTTATGAACGACGACAAGTTAACTAGTAAAGTAAACAAAAAAGTATAGTACCTGGCTACCATGTTGGTATTTTGACCTCTGACATATTACAGGAATAATAAGAATCAGCATTGCTCTTAAGCTTTATTATTACTTATGGCATACTTTTATTTAATTTCCTTTGATGGATTTGTATTATGAATTTAATGGTATTTGGCATGAAGTGATTGGTAACATTTATTATTAATTTATATATTTTACGCACTCGCATCGATAAAATATATATGGTTTAGTTTATTGTTAAATTATGCTGGAGAGAGTTTTCTTGGAAGGTTTCTTATCTTTCTTATGTTTGATGGCATAACTACGTTTTCAGTCAACACTGATTTGTTTTGAGATATTTTTGATCATTACTAATTTATTAAATGACCATAAATCAAGGCCTTAATGTTTTCAGTTTATTTAAACGGACATACACACATCAGTGTGTCACAAAGTATGACACGTTTGATGCATTTTACTGAGCTTTAACGTTTACGAAACCGTACGCCAACCAACCTCTTTCGATGAGTTATTATTCGGCCTTGCAAACCGACACGTGAAATGGTAATTATGTTTCGGTTGATTCGGTCAGTTACAGATCGATCGTAATTTAGCTCGCTAGAAGCTCTAGGACCCGCGAGTGCATAAGACGCGGGTATTGCAATAAGGCGCATAATGAATGGCTTCACGTTATTTCAGATCGTTCCGCGTCAGAATTACACCCAATTCCGCCAACTAGATGAAGCGGAACATTCGGACGGCTCGGAACGAAACGAACGTCCGTAAATCAGCTTGTCCTGTGGTAATTAATAATAAATTATAATGTGTAAGCTTTAAAAACAATTATAAAATTATTGTCCAAGACAGGGCCCGGCACTTCTAAGGGACGCCGGCAATGCCGCAGCGAATTGACATTGCGCGCTGGGCAGGACAAGACATGCAACAATGCAGCCCCGGACGAAAGTGCATCGTTTGCCGGGCCAATGGATGGCGGGCTCATTGGAGCGGGATTATCGTGGACAAGCCATGCATCATCGGACGGCCGGCTGGTGGATTGTCTTTCTTCGGGATTCGTCGGGCCGAACTACCAAACAACGTGTGTGTTTCCATAAGGCAATCTCGTCGTTCGCCGACGTTCGAATGGCCTCGTGCAACAACCGCCAGCACATGGTGAATGTTGTTCCACCCGGTTGGCTATCGGAATCGGATTTGGGAGCCGGGGCCCGATTGGTCCGCTTGCGAAAGCCGGCCCGCTGCATTATTATGATTGTTATGTTATCATTTAATTATGCTCGACCAACATTGGCATTATATTACTGTAAATTAATTCCCAATAGACCATTTAAAACGAAAAAGCCCAAACCCCTTTCGGTGGTCGCAATGGTTTTCTGCTCTGCGGGTTCCCTTCGCTTGCGTTCAAGGGACCCTCGGCCCACGGTTCGGCCTGGTGGTGGGGCAAATTGCCCCGGGAAAAGTTTATTGTGATGAAGAAAATTATTCGCCAGGCTCCGAAACCGTCGTGTGTCGTGTGTGCGGCTTGCAGTTCGGTTGCAGTTGGAGTGCAGCGTAATTCATGCAAATCGTTTGAAAATATAGTTCTCATTTTACCGATACTCGATGCAACCCACCCCTCCAGTGCAGTTGGGGGTTGGGAAAGTCGGGTCGTGGATATTGATGAATGGGTGCCGGTGCCTCGACAGCGTGGAACAACAGGAAGCACAAAGCAGTAATCGGTCCGCTAGACTAGACTAGGGGCGCTTGGTAGTTAGTAGGCAAAGTTTATGCCGAAGCGACACCGACCAGCAGCGTATCAGGAAGTCCATTATGTTTCGGCAAACATTGCCTTTTCGGTGGCAGTGAGGGGACCCCGCGGGATTCCTCACCGGTTCCCTCGATAAAGCTATGCGGGTCAGAAAGGGAAGATGTTATGTCTGCAAGAGCATGTGGCATCGAAGTAGAGTCCTCCGGTTTGGTACGTGTTTTCCCAGGCTTGTATGGAGTTTGTTTTTTCTTCCACTAGGAAAATGGTTCTATTCATTAAACATAGGCCCAGCATACATGGCTGTACTAATAAGGCATACCATAGATTGTCCTTTGTTGGATGTGTAACGTTTCGATGTTGGAAATGCCTTGTGTCATAGGGGTTGTAACTCAGGTGGACCGTGAGATTGGAAGTTCACGCAAGAAAGTGTTTCTAAATGACCTTTTTCACTACCAAATACTAGTTGTATCCTAGTTAAAATAATAAATAACTGTTGTTCAATAAAACTTTTTTTTTGAATAATGTTTTTTTAAAGATGAGATTAAAATAAGCATGAACGAAAAGTCTTTCTATTTGTTCGTGATATATTTACAAACAACCATATTATTTGACAAATTAAATGATGAGTGTATAGCGTTTAACCATTTGTAATACATATTCGTAAGCCACGCGAATAGGTTAAACTTTTGTTTTTGCTTAAAATTTCTGAAAGGTCAACAACAAAAGTGTTGTATAAATCTAAGTATAACTTTCGAAACAACTTTTTGCTTATTTCATATGGGTTGCCATGACTTTTGTTAAGTTACAACCATCAGCAACATCATTGATATAAATCGTAAGTTATGGACATGTCGAACTTCCTTTCTTTTTGATTTAATTCAGAAGGAATCGATCTTAACATTTATGTGAAATAATGTCTGATTTTTTATTCAAACGGGAATGCAGGAATCTTCTTTCAAGATTCTATATCCTGTAAGAAAACGAATTTATGAATTCATCCTTTAAAAATGATCGAAATGAACCAATTTAAAAGATGTTCAAACATTGTATTTTCTACCAGAACTGCAGCAGAAAACTGAGAATTAGATTATAGACATTGACACGAAAAATTGAATTTGATGATGGTATAAAAAATAATTAACTATGTTGTTTTGATTGTGTTGTTAAACATTTCATCATTTTCTTTTACGAACCTTCTTCACCAACTCCGTAAAACTCCCTTAGTACCTTCCGAGACCAGAAGCCGTAGGACATGAAAATCTTCGCCCCAGAGTGCTTCCCGCTGGCAACGGTCGTTAATTGGCGCAGAAGGATTATCTAGGATTGTGCGTCCCTTCACTGCTCCGATTAGTGGCTACTCGTACCTTTCAAGTCGGTTGCGCGGAGCCTTTTACATTACCCAGCCACCCCGTTAGCCACCCCGAGCCTCGAGCCACTCCGGGCTGCTAAGCTGCATCATATTAACATTTGTGACGCTTTGGGGATTTCTGCACATTGGAGTGTGTCCATCGAATGGTGAGGTGGTGGCAACGAGGAGGAGGAAGTGTGCAAGCTTCGAGCACATTATCATAATAACATTAGGCATTTCATTATCCCCCGCCAGTTTTGCTGCTGGCCCGATCGCCCCATCCAGAGCTGGACCGACCGAAGGGGAGAAGTTGGTTTCGGCTGATATTCCTAATCCTGACACATGTTTTCTCATGTGTGTGTGTGTGTGTGGGGGGGGGGGGGGGGGGGGATTTAGGGTTTGGGTGATGGAACACATACCACCTTCCCGCGTAAAAAGCGTAATTAATTGATAATTAATAAAATCCGATGGGATACTCGATAATTGTGCGGGCTTTAGGCGAAGGCGATGGAGATATGGTTTTCAATTTAGACGCCCACGGTGGGGCACATTTAAAATCAATTTTGGACACCTGGATCGATTTCAATTCGTGGAGCGTTAGATATTTTTGTTCTAACGATATCACTCCGGAGGTGTTAAAAATGCTTAAGTGGCCAGATTTAAAAGTTAAGTGTGGAAAGCTTTCGATTGCCTTTGGTGAATTTATTAGTCTTGAGAAAATACACGATTTTTACCACATATTGCAAATTTTTTTACCATTTTTTTATGGATTATTCTACTGGCTTTAGTTGTAAGGACCCCCAATTTATGGCGTTTGTTATTCTTTACCCTTACAAATCATTCTCAATAATAAGCCTTTACTCTAGCAACCATAATAATAATATAATTTTCCATATTGGATGTATGATTCCACTTTTTCTACTTATACTGGAGCATGATTTCAACAACATATATAGTAAAACACAATAACATACAATAATTTTTATGTCCTGTAGCAGTTTTTTGAATGTAATTGTTTTGTTTGCTATTTGTATTGTTTGAGCGAAATTTCGATTAAAATGGATATTTTAAATAATTCATGTCAGTAAAATTCTGGTCCAAACGAAAAATTTTAATATGTCAAATTTGTCTTTTCGTGAGCTGCCACCATGAATTATAATTTTGTTTATCCAATTGTATGCTGTTCTTGCAAACAGTAACTGGACGTAATCTTCTTCTTCTTGGCGTAACGACCTTGTTGGTCATGCCTGCCCTGTAAAGGGCTTACGAGACTTTTTACCCTATGTGTACGTGGATAGTCAGTCCTCTCGTACAGGGGAGGGTCCGGTCTCGGTTGGGATTCGAGCCCACGCCGTCGAGGTGGTGAGCCCCGGCGCTCATGGGCCGATTTTCTAACCGGCGCTACCGCCCGGCTGTCGCGGACCCCTCGTCCAGACCGCCCGGCTGTCGCGGAACTGGACGTAATATAAATAACAATTTAATAAAAGAATAAAAGATATTTTAAAATTGCATGTAAAATGCGTTCGAATCAAAAATAAAATTAGTAAATATTTTTAAAAACTTAGAAACATTGAATGAAACAATTAAGAGAATCAAATTTGAAAGAAAAGCCGAAATAAAAATAGTTCACGCGCTTTACAACATAATGTATCCCATCTTTTATACATTCCATTCGATTCCACTTCCACTCCGGCCGCTTGTATCCCCCCGAATGCCAACGATTGCGTGGACGGGCTAAAACTTCGGTTTTAAAAGCAATTATGCTATCAATTTATTGCAATCGCCCAACTTTGGTTAAAGGTTTCAAATTCCTTTTCCCGGAGCAGTGCAACCGGGCCCCCGAAAGTGCAACAATGGTTCGGGCCGCAATATTTTCCCGAAACCGGCCACCGTAAGAATGCTGCCGGCTGCCGTTACCTTCATTTCTAGGCGGAAAAGAATGAATCATTGCACGTGGAATCGGCAACCGGTTTCCCGCCCCGGTGCCGGGTGCCAAGATGTGGAGTCACAAATGAAACTGGACACCAAAATGTTGGCAAGGTGATGAAGAAAAGCGAGAGAGAACAAAACAAGCAGACAAAGGAGACACAAAAAAGAAGATTGTAATAAATTGTTCGGATAACTGTAGCCAACAAAACCATACACCCGGGCCATATGTGACGTAATAAATATTCAATTTTTCCGGTACGGAGATGGAAGAGATGGAATAAAATAGGCACCAAAAAAAGAATAAAAAACCCAGGACGCACAACCAAACAAACGACTCGTACAGTTTAGAGCACTGGGAACGCAGCGATGGGCTCGGGAACAATGAAGAAAACTTTTCCGGCAGGAACAAGTTCGGCCACTGTAACAAGGCCTGGTTTTGCCTCCGTTCCGTCCAGCCAGGGCCGGTGAGGTTGATTTTTGTGCCGGGGTTTTTCCCGGCAGGGAAGAACTCCCACACGCCTGGGAAGGCCACTCCTGGACCCCGGTGCGAATGGTACGGACTGTCTGGCCGGCTTTCGGGGCAGCTGCTCGGGGAATCCGATTTTCCACTCTTAGGCACAGGCAAACCAGTTTGTGTCCAGTTTGTTTTCCAAATTGATGGCGAAAAGTTGGCCAACGTTCATGCCAACGACTCTTCGGTTCCGCCCTGCTCGATGATGCGTTATTTTTCCGGCACCCCTTCCGGGATGGCCGAAAATGCCGAATGGAGAAAAAAGAAGCAGAAAAGGAAAGCTGATGCTCCACGCGGTGGAAAATGGGCAAATAACGGCCCGTTGTGCTCATCCCTTTTGTTTGGCAAAATAACGAGCGCCGAGCGCAGCAACAGACAGGTGGCGGGAAGAGACCCGGCGGTGTGTGTGTGTGTGTGTGGCCCGGCCTGCTGATGCTGTTGGCCGCTTGTTGCCGGGCGCAATATTTTTACCCCTCCCCCTCGCCCCTCCCTCGTAATGGAAATTTTCCCTGAAAAGCAGCGGAAGGAAAAATGCCATTTAAATAAAATTAAACTGAAACTATGGAAACATTTATAGCTAATTGTTGCTCTTCTGGAGGGCAAAATTGATGACTTACCGACGAGCGGCGTTGGCTTAGCAATCTTTTTTCCCATTCTTTTTCACTCTCTCGCTCTCCCACTCTACCCTATTGTTTCTTTTATGGGGTTCGGTTGGAATGACTTTTAATGGAAGGTAGGAAGGCTCGCTTCCAGCGTTCGGTGTTGTTTCGAATGGAGACGCCTGGTGGATAGGGTTATTAGTCGCCCAATTATGTCGGGCTCGAGCGAAGGAAAAACTTCGGCTCAATAGCTTTTCCAACCTAATTATGCACGTACAAATCAGCAGCTGTTTGGGTGAGGGGGTACATTATGGATTCAATTTCGCTTGAAATAAAGCTACAGGAATGATGTGTTCGGTGTTTTTTTGTTTTTTCTTCTCCACGTCAATCCCTTTTCCCGGAGAAGAATTCAAACACAACTAATTAATCTTCATCTCGAGGGGGGTTGGAAGTTTCCCGATCAATGCTTAACGGGCAATGCATTTTTCAGCCACTCGCAGTTATTCAGCCGCTTTCGGTAGTAATTATCTCGTCCACTAATTGGCTCAAAGCTGCGCACGATGAACGCGAACGGGGTGGAATTACGAGAGGGAAAACATTCACTTACTCGAGCGTGCACCAGGCACGCGTGTGCCCTACATCCGATCAGAACTCGTGGAAACAGGCACTTCAACAACCCGTCGAATATGTGCTGATCGTTAATTTTCCAAGCACATGCCATTGAGCGAGGGTATTTTTCGTACGATTTTCCCTAGAAAAACTTCCCACCCACCTTACGAAAGCCGAATCGGAATGCAGAATTGATTTTTCCATAGTTTTTGTTTGCGGTTTGAAGTGATCGTTCGAGGCAGCGTTCGGATTTGTGATGGATGGAAGGTTTCCCAAATCCGACCACTCGAGCCAGCCGGCGCTCGTGAAGCGAGGATGGTTTGCATTTGGCAACGTAAAACCGTAAAAAGCGATGATGTTGCAGCGGTCGAAGTCGAATGCATGCGTTAGCATTCCATGCAATATGGGTATGAATATTTAATCACCATCTTGACGGGTTGAAATATGTTTGGAGATGTAAATTAATAAAGTTTGATCTTGATTTCCATCCGCAGTTCGGGGTTCGCTTCGACCCGACGATATGGGTTACGTTTCGTAGTCGTGCTTCTCGCGGCGGCCCTTTGGATAAAACTGCACGAAGAACTGCCTGGAAGGAGTGCGTTTCCTTGCGGGCAAACCGGGCGCTGAGGGAGTATGAATAAATTTCTGCTTGAAGTCTTATTTTGTACAATCTGCTGTCGAGTGCAGCCGTTGCCGCGTCTTCACTCATGACGTTACATATGACGTACCGCGGCTGACGGTGAGAGTGCTGTAATTAAATGCATGCATTATAATTACCCTCCTCGCAGCTCATCACCCGCAAGTCACCGCCTCATTGAGGGAGGCATCCCTCGGAGACGAGAACTAGACACCCGTCGATCGATGCAGGGCGAAAGTTTTGCGCTGCGCTCGACGTTGCAAAAGATAAGCTTTGATTTAATGATAACCATCAATTTACGATGTGCCGAAGTGGAACGGGGGGATTTGTACATTTGTTTTCACACCGATTATGAAAGCTGCACGGTCGAATTGAGCCATCCGGTGGGAACAGGGTTATTAGAAGGCAGGGTCTGCTGGATGTGGTGAGTGCAAGCTGTGTGATTTATAGATATTAAACAAGGATTCAATTAGTTCTAGGAAGAAGTCATGATTGTTTGAGAGTAAGTACTGATTTTCAATTCCTTGAAACTAAAACCAAATTTCAAACAACATGCTGTTAGAAATATTTTATGCTTTTCAAGAAGGTCGTGCATATATGGGTCTTGTTTTTTATTAGTAAGATTACCCCTACTTTTAGAACATTTTTGCAGTATTTGTAGTTCAGTGTTTGGTAATTTAAGTAGTAGAGGATCTACCTATCAATGAATCAAATCAATCAACAATCGTTGTGAAATACGCAAAGAAGATATGGAAATAGACATGAACGGTCGTATTTAGTGAAAATAGTGATAGAATTGTTAGAAAAACTTGAGGTAAAAATAGAAAACTGCTGAGGGCAATCATAGGACAAAGATGAAAAGATGTATAAAGGATAATAACATGTATAAAAAATAAAATAAATATAAAAATAAAACATTATTATAAAACCGATAGATATTATTCAAACCGCTTTCAACGCCATTTATAAACAGTTTTGTTGTGTTGATTTGCCTTTCCAAATTCCTCAAATATACCAATCAATATTTTTGTTACCAAAAATAAGGTAATTTATTTAATTTAAACAAAAATAGCTACACTATATGTATACATTTAAGTGAACTCCACACGCGACTTGCGTCGACATTCATCCATCCATCATTCTGAAAAGCGGCCCGAGCCTTGGACTTTGATTTGTGTTTCAATTTTTCTTATTCATTATTCAATTTGTAAGCTTTTGTGTATGCGCTTACGAGCATTCCCGCTTTATTTCGAGCTGGGCGCTTTTTATATTTCAGTTTTCGTTTGATGCCCGGACGAGCCTGAATAACGCACCGCCGTGTTCACCAGAAAAGTGGTTCGTACACGATCCATTAGGCCGCATTTGGGCCGCTTTGCGGTACAGCTCTTCGCGTGCAAGCTTCACTTTTCCACCGAAGCTGATCCGCGAAATTCGTACTCGTGTCGGGCGGCGGGGAGCAATATAAAATCCCACCCTTCGCGCACACAACGGAATATCCTTAGAATATGTGCGTACTCATCTTGCGTGGGGGCTTGCGACTCCACTTTATGCATGAAATGATGTGTACGCGCTGTACACATGAGCGGCCGCACGACTCGCACGAACGTTGGTGCGTCCTTTCCCATCTAGCAAAGGTTACATCCCCGGCAGGCCTTGTCACCGTCCGCACCCGTGTGTGTGTGTGTGTGTGATTGTGTTAGCACCGGGCCACCCAGAATAACGCTTCATAAATCTTGGTCCTTTGGGTCCCGCCGAAATGGGACATCTCATTCGTCGAGGCGAGTTGGGATGCGAGAAAGAAGCCGAAAAACACGGAGAAAACCAACGGCGGATGCTGGAGAGCAAAATCAACCAATCCTTTGGTCCCTTTACCGGGTGCTGGTTTCGTGTAGGGCGAGCTATCGCTAACAATGATGGAACGAAACTTCGGTTTTGCGAAAAAAGGGAGCCTGATTCACAGGAAAACAGGGCCCACCGGTTCGCGCTGCGCTTTTCGTTGGACAATCCTGTTTACATATTAACATCAAGCGAATAACATTTATTCTCAAAATCCCTTCGCCTCATATGGGGCGTCCCTGTTAGCCACCAGCCACGCATTTGCAGGGCTTTCTCCCACATGCAAATGTACAGTGGCTCCTTCCGGTGGCCCGATGGTGCGCCCCGTGCGTCCCGATGAGCGGATCAAAAAAGGGTGGCTCTGTTCGTCAGGAAACACGTCCGCTGGGGGTTGTTTCCGGGTTTTCCCAGGATCTAGCCAGGGTGAGGGTGCCGCTTCAACGTGGCTTTCAACGTGGTCTGGCCGATCGGTACGGTGTGGAGGAATGCTTTGAAATGAATTATGCCACCTGAACTGCTGCCACTTTGAGCGATGGATTGTTTTGGCTCGGGTCTCGGGATCATCGTAATGCGACGAGCTTACGCATCGAATGTAATGCTGCTAGATGCGAACAAAATGGTAAATGGAAGGTAAGTTTACATTGGATGGAGAAAAACCATGCAAAACAAAATGGTACGCGCGGCAGAGGCGGATCTACCTATCAGCAGAAGGAGGATGGGTGGGGTGGTGCTGAGCATAAGGGGGCCCCTTTTAAATCTGGTTACTGTATGATATCAAATATATTTTTTCTAGTAAAATTGTCGGTATATGTTGATATTGCTTTACTATTTTTAATTTTTACCTTTAAATCCTTGTTGGAATATGATATCTTTTGCCTTATTTCGGTCTGTTGCAACTCCTGTGATTCACTTGTGTATTGTTACTCATGTAATTTTTTTTCCCAATCGCTGTCCAAACTAATTAAAGGATTTAACAATTGGAGGGTGGTTTCCAATGTATTGTGCAACCATTAAAAATCAAAATATTACATGGTAGCTAATTGAATTTTTTTTAAAGAAAAATCCTCTTTCACCAATTTAATAGATAGATATTTATCAAAAGAAGTAGAACCGAACGAAATGAAAACGAGAAGAGTATTAAAAAGAGTAGTTTCCAATAGCAAGTTATCATGTAGTCGCGGTGCAGGATTCGGAAGCCATAATAAACAGCAAAGTTCGGATTGCAGGGAATTTTTTAACTTATACACATTGCCTTATTGAATATTATGAATTCTTAAAAATACATATGCAACAAAATACAAACAGTGGAACTGTCAATTACTTCTATCGTCATATTGCTGATAAAGTATAGAAATAATTGAAAATCGAAATTGAACCGAAATTCGATAGGAAATTAAACAAACATAGCGGGTTCAAATTAATGATTTTTTTTAAATACTTCTCTTGCTATATCACAAGTACTCATGCTGAAGAATTTACATACTGCTTTTAGAATTTATTTCAATTGATTAACGTAAAAAAACATATGGCAATACTGCTAAAATGTATAATGGATTACATGCTCTCAGTAGTATGGACACATTTAGTGTAATGAAAATGTCTGGAGGCCGACGGATAATATGGAAATTGATTTATTTGAATGGCAAGTAAAGAAGTTCGAAATCCTTTTCAAATCGAAATGGAAAATAACAGGTATATTTCAAATCGTGTACAAAGACGAATAACCGGTTATGTAATGTTATGAAATATGAAAGAAAAAAAGGAGTTCCAATAAACCTGTGGCAACAAAGTGATCGAGATTTATTAACAGAACACTTCCTCCAAAAATACACCGTAAACATACAGGCCATTGTAACGCTACGACGAGGAAAAAACTCCCCGGTGATAACTCGGCCGAATGGAATGGCGAATATTTTCCCGGGCGGATGTAAAAAATCACACCATCTTAGGAAATGGCATGTAATGAAACAATCCACCGGTCACGCTTTCGCCCTCGGTACGCAATATTGCACATAAGGATTCATTTCTCTTACCTCATGTTTCCCGACCACGATCCCGATTCCCTCTCTTTCACGACTGTGACAGTGTTTTTTGTTCAGCGCTCTTGTCACAACGACCGAACATTGCCCCCGAAAGCCGGTCTGCACGGCCAGGAAAGCTGCGTGTCGCTCGCCCGACCACCTCACTTTGACCATGAAAGAGACCGCCGGCCGCCTTCAAGAAGGCCATAAATTGTTTATGTCGTTGTGTAAAGATTTATACTCTGGAAAATGATTTACGTCCCGGTGCGGGTGTAGTGTGTAAAAACAGGGAAAAGGTCGTGTGCGACACACCAAGGTGAAAGAAAAAGAAAACCAACTCGACGCCCTCATCCTCCCCCAGCGGATCCCTTGGGGGTAGTCGGCGAAAAACGTCGGACGACGCTCGCGAAACAGTTGATTTGGGATTGCATTCGATTAAGGCTTTCGCCAGTAATGGTGATTTTTATGTTTTGCTTCATAGCCGCAAACCTAAGGGTGGTTGGTGCGGCTTGTAGGGCTTGTAAACTGGGGCGGGAAATGTACAGGGTTCCGTCCTTTTATTTTACAATCGTAAGTCCACGTTACGGCAGGTCGGCTTCCTGTAGTGTGGGTGAGTTTGATGGCAGGTCAACTTTAAGAATGTCTCCCAATCGACTGGATAATGGTTGAAAGTCCTCTGGGTAGCATAAGAAGACTTGTCAAAAATGGGTACCATAATTTTTCCCTTAAACATTTCCATTGGAAAACCCTCAAAGCGAACGTTAAATAATAAATTCGAATGCAAATCAACCAAAGTACAATAATAGAATTGAACACGCGTTCTAAACTGTTAGCCACAGTAGCAAAGTATTAAAAATAAAAACTACATACTCGAACATACCAACTGCAAACCACCGAAACCGAATGTATCATGATATTATGGCATGTAATGCGTGATGTTTGTTGGGAATGCAAAAAAAAAGTACCCCGACCGACCGGGCCAGTGAACGGCCCCCAAATTGTCGGTTGGAGCTAAAACATTTGCACTACTTTGCCATAAGCTGAGATGCGAATGCGGTTGATCTGCATGGTTGTGGACAGCCCGTTTTTCCACGCAAAGTCCTTGCCCACCCCCAACATGGAAACGGCTTGCGGTCGGTGGTTCGTAATCACACAAAGCGTCAGGCGCGTAGGACGGGAGGCTCGGGATGTTGCTTACAATGTTAACAAATAATTCGATGCAAGCTGTTAGACCGGATGATAGTTTTGCTAACGGAGCGAGTGCATCAGTTGCAGCTGCCGATCGGTCGATGATACGTACGGTTTCGGTTAACCGCATCAGATACACGCGTTGCGTTGCGCTCGTCTGCAGCTTTGGAGCCCCCAAACAAACCGAAATGAATTTATTTGAGGTTTTGGCGCGTGTACCAGGGGCCTTTTTTCATAGATTTTCGATTTTTTGCCCACTTTCTACAATGTATGATTGTACTTTGAAAGGGGAGTTAGGGTTTGAATGAAAGCATCACAAGCCAAATAATAAATATAATCTTTTCTACCGACAACTCGGCATTTTGCAATGTTTATTTCATGTTAATCACTATGCTCGTTAGAGATTGACTATGACTGTGGTAGTACAAAATTTAAAAAATTATATTAAAAACATAACAAAAATAAACAGGGTTTCTTACAGATTTTGTTGATTCCGAATATGCTTAGTTATATTTTGAATTGAAGTTTACTTTAAGCCTTCATAATTTAGTATATACTTATACTACAATATTCCTTTTAACACGTTAACCGTTTAACTGAAGGCGAAAAAGCGAGTCTTTGTCATCGAAATCATGTTATTGTACCTTTTCAATGTTTTGTTATTCACATTCATATTAAATTGGGTATAGTTATTATAGTTAAGATGCCATTTGCGATTTAAATTTGTTTTCTATGAGAATAGTTGTGAAAGTTAAATGCAGGGGAAAATGGGAGAAAACCCCTCTGCCAATGAAAAATGACAATGCCAAGCATATGAGGTACATAAAATACTTTAGAAGCCATTAATATAAAGTAAATCTTTAAACTGTAATCCCCGAGCTAACATCGAATTTGGTTTTATGTAATGATATTTTCTTAATAAATCATATTTCATCCACATAAACAGAAAAGAACGAGCTATGTACATTGATATGTTGTTTGCTGATTAGAACTGTGATTTAATGATAATATTGTAATGGTATTTTCTTGATAAATCATATTTTACCCGCATTTACTTACGAATTCCTACATTTCCTCATATATTCTGGGAATCCAAGAGGGTTCCACTTCCGGTGAAACGTTCTTAGTTGACAAAATGAGCAAATTTGGCACTGCGAACAACGCCAACGTTACATTTTGATTAATTTTTATTGTTGCCGTTTCCCCCCGAAAGGGGCCATTCCAACAAATGCTCGATACAGTGCTCGAAGCGCACCCCCTCTGCTGTTTCCCACTCGCTTTCCCACCAAAACTCGCAAGCGTTCCATAATTTATTAATTGATTAATTGAATCGATTCAATCGAACGTAAATTTTAGTCCACGAAAGCCCATAAATTCAATAATTATGATTGTTTGTTGCTGTGTGCGTCGCGTCCAGGGTGCCGGGTTGCAATTGTGAGTGCAATTGCACGGAAATAATTGCATCGGAAAAATATCCCACACATCCGCACCACCCGTGGGCGGTGGGTAAAGGTCAACAAACGAAACGAAGGGTTGCTTCCAGCTTTCTGCTTCGGATTTTTTTTTCATTCACCTTTCCGTTCCCGGGTCCGGCGTTATTTCATAATGAATCAACACGACGAAGGGGAAGGATAGCTGGCCGAGGGGCGGAAGGGGTTGGTGGGTAAAAAATGGAGCCAAATTGGAAATATGCGAGTGCAGCAGGTCGGTGCCAGGTGAAGGTGGCATGCCTTAAAGGACCGATGTAACTCTCCTGCGGCACGACTGTGGCCAAGCGGTGGAAAACCTCCTTTCCCCGACGGTTGGCGCTGGGAAGTGGACCGTGAGTTGCACCGGGGGACACCGGTTGAGGTTGTATCCATAATTTTTCAAAGGCGGTACACACCTGATGGAAATGAAATTCACGTGTTGGCAAGATATTCATCAGTGTAACTCGCACGCTGCTTTTCCCGGAACTAATGGCTCGTGGAACTATTTATGTGAGTGTGTGTGTAAGTGTGTCAGGCGCGCGGGAAAACTTTCAGCAAGAATTCCGAAAGTGACCGTTTATGGCAGCTAAGCCGGGTGGCGGGACTAGAATTTATATCTTTCAAGCATGATACGACCACCGCTCGGTTGCTCTCGCTTTCGCCCGGTGGAAAACAAGGCGGACCACCCCGGCGCAAGCAACAATTGAGCAACTTTCTTAGCCCATAAATAAATAGACAGGGCAATTTGCGTGCGCTTTCGAGTGTACGAATGTTTATGTGTGTGTGTGTGAATGAGGCCGCCGACGCCACCAACAATGACGACGACGACGACGACCCATGGAGCGGACGCATGACAAGATCGGCTAGAACATGCAACGCCTCCGGGCGTTGATCGTGAGCGGGGGGGTGGATGGGTTGGGTGTGTGCTGGCGGCATAAATCATAATTCCAAAAGTGCAATAATTTCTCCACGCTTGGATGATGGCTTTTCCGCTGGGCGCACGTTTTTTTTATCTCGCCCGCGCTTGTATTGGCATGGGTGGAGAACATGAAAAACATCGGAGGGTGGCTTAGATTGGAGTCTTCTTTTTCCTTGTCGTGCCACCGTTGCCCCGTTTTGTAATCCACTTCCTGGACCTGATGGGGGGTTCTGGCGGGCGGACGGACGGACGGTGGCGAGTGAACCAGACACAAATGTTCGGCAAGAATGTGTAACGATAGCGCAAATAATTTTCTTTACTACCGCTTCACACGAAACAATTCCAAAGGATAGGCCAGTTTTTCGCCGGGCGCTCGGCTTGTACCATGCATTTTTTTCTGCTTTGCTTCCGCTCTGGCATGTAATAGTTGGCCAATTCTTTTCGGACGAAATGTGATGAATGGGAAAACTAATGCTTTGTAAGGAGATAAGTGCCCCATGGTGTGAATGTTTCTTTGTGGCTTCCCTTCACTCACCGTTTCCACACTCCATTTTCGGTGTGTTTTATTCTCTCCCGACTTTTAATTGATTTTTTACGTAGTGGGTTGTGTTTTAGGACTAGTTGCATGTTTTTTTTTTGTTAGAGGAAAGATGAAAAGATTAGCATTGCATTATGGTTATTAAAGTGTATTAATTTATGCCATGCAATTTATACCTTGTAAAGTTTAAAGGACAAACTTTCTTTAAAGTGAATCCACCAAAATTTGGCTGCTTTTCTCGCGATTTTGACGGGCCCCTTTTAACTAATTATTTATTAACACGTTAACTGCCATGGCTATCATTTTTGATAGCCAGCTGTCATTAGTTCTAAATATTTTTTGTTCCCTAAGTAAATGAAAATGCAACATAAAAAATATAGCAATATTTAAAAAACATTCTTTGCGAAGCTAAGTCTTTGCTTAGCCTTAGAAAACCGTCGGTTTTATACATTGTGTAAACAAATTTAATACTAAAAGAGTGTACAAAAAAAGTGTGCTAAAAACGCTTGGCAGTCAACGTGTTAACTGTATCAAGAAATGCGTTTAGAATTGCTGGGAATAATAAACTAATATAGTTTGCTAATCTTTAGCATCGGTATCGATTGTTTTCAGTGTAAATATTCAATGAAAAATTGGTTTGTCTGTTGATTTAGTGTTGGAAAAAATATGTTTATATTTTATTTCATACGACGCGTAGCAGAAATTTTTTTTTTTTAATTTTTTGTAGAGCTTCCACAAGATCTAGAATATTCTGTTATTCAACTGAATAAAGCCGGGTTCCACAATTTATAGAACTTACTTTTTACTAATCTTGCATGATGCGCGCAACCACATGATTGTCGCGTAAATTGCACTTGTCACGATCAAGCGTTTATTGAATTCTCTGGTCACATTCGTACATTCGCATTAAATAAAAACCTTCGTACGGTTGCATGTCCCATTGCACGGTTTCCACCCGAGCTGCCTCGCGCGATGGGGGTGGGGATCCTTTTGTCGTGCACTTTTTTCTTACTTCGTCAACACATCCGCAATCTCACTATGAAATAGCAATAAACGTGTAGTACATGCTCCTTTTGCGTCGTGCAGCCGGGGCGTCGCAATCGAAACAATTCGTCGAATGCATCGTCACGAGAGCAGCACGGCACGGAACCGGATTTATTTTGCCCCTCCTTCCCGTTCCCTTTCCGTCGACCCCACCCCCAGTTTTGACTTGCCTGTACCACCGGAAGCATCAGTCAGCTAGCCAGCCAGCCGGCGTGTGCACGAAGACATTAAAAATTGCTTTCGGAATGCTTTCGGGTGGGTGTATATTATGATTAATAACTGCAACTCTTTTGTGCCCCCGGGGCTGGTCCACCGATTCCGTGTCCGTTATCCAGGGGGGAGGGCAAGGCACGGGCGGAAGATGGCACTTCCGCTCACACGGTGAAGCTGATGGCCAATCACGGGGCGAAAGTGTATCACGATGTGATGTGATGTATCGTTGCTGTTTTGATTTATGATGCAAAAATAGTTCTTTTTGCAACCGTGGCGTCGGGTTTGGTGCATGAGTTGGGCAGGAGTGAGCCGTGTTTTTTGTCCGGGAGGGACGGGGGGGGGGGGGGGGGGGGGGGGAAAGACCACCGACACCGGAATATGATGTGCTCAGTCGCAGGCGCTCATCCCGATATGCATCGCAGCTTAGAAAAGGGTGGTCGCTTCTGCCGGTTCGCTGTTGGTGTTGGCAAGTGTTTAGTGAAATTCGGCGCACGGATGCGCTAGGGCCAGCTGGGGCGCCCCCGGAAAACGGGGCGATGGCCGAGCATTTGTGGCATCGCTATAAAGCTTTTTGTCAGCGGTAGATTAACGACAGTAGCTGTCGTGCTAGAGTTGGCGGTATGTTTTGGAGCAGTGTAATAGATGGACGCCTTGCCGGCGACGATCCGCACCGAAACGTCATCAGGACCGCTGTCGACGGACGCCGGGAACATCGGCGGAGCATCACAAATGTTCCTGTGGCCGTGTACGTATGGGAGAATGTGTGGTCTAGGATCCGCTTTTTTCCACTTCACCAAACCGCATCAAACGGTGGTGCGGAAATGAGATTTTGATTATTCTTCCCCCCGAGGGAAAACTGGACGCGTGGGTTTACTTTCGGAGCGGCCGCGGCACAAATTGATGTTTATGACTGCAAATTATGTAATATGTCGGATGTAGTTTGCGTTTTTAAGCAATAGCCTGTCCATCACACCGAAAACGGCGTGGAGGTTCGTCGTGCTTTAGAATGGGTAGATAGTTACCGTACCTTTGAGAAATAAATGAAAACAGCTTCAACAACTGACCATGTCAGCACGACGTGCTCAAAGAAGAAGAAACTTCAACAGCTATAGGTATGAATTATTATTACCATTTGTGATGAACATCTCTCGTTGATTGAACTATGGTTATTTGTGTTCTTTATTACTATTTGTAAGACCAGCATGTATTTTATGAGGATTTTTCATCGCTTTATTGTACAAAACAAAACATACTGCTTTACAACACATTTTTGTGCTCACATGTTTGTTTCGATATAAAAACAATTTTTGAGATTCAATTACATCCACATGGATTTCCATTATATTCTCTCGGTTGTAAGTAATAACTTTTATGTTGCAATTTAATTTTTATACTACACGATTGATTATGATACATTTTTTAAAAGCGATCTTTGTGTTATGATTGCTCTGGATTTATTTTACTAGACGTTCATCTCACTGTTATAACTCTAAAACTAAAACTAATTAACAGTTCGTTTTCGTATTTTAGCGTGCATGAACTCCCCGTGTACAACAACCCTCTGATAAACTATTCATTGTTTAGGAAAAAGTTTTTCAATTAGTTTTGCATTAATTCTATATCCATTGATATAGCATCTAAAAGTATCAACCCGTGTATAACGTTCCCCTTTATCGGGTGTTCGTCATTTTTGAACTTAAAGGGGGTCTTCACATTAGTCGAATTACATATGTGATGGATGAAATAAATAGTCTCTTGAATCAACTCCAATGATAGCGGGTTGGAATTAATTGTAAACCAATTTGAAAGATATATTATTGATCTAGTTTTATATTTTACTTCATTTTTCATTAACGTAGAATGAGCAAAACCGAAACAAAGTAAAGATTAATAAAAGTGATTGTTATGAGAATTGATAATCATCGGAATAATGTGTTTAACAACAGTGTAGCTTTAAAAAGACAGGTAATACTCTGATTGATAACTGTTTGGATTAGAGGCATGTCAATGTTGGACCTTAGTGACCTTGGACCACTTGGTTGCAACTCATTTCAAGCACTTTAAAGGCAGACTAGGTTTTTTTTACCAGTCATCCTTTTTTTGCCTAAATCGAATTTATAGCATGTGGTAGTTTGCCGACGCATCCAGCCACCGTGGGAACGTGAAGCGAATCCACGCGCCCGAACATATGCTCGATGTCATTAGCAATCTGTCGCTGGTGATGCACATTAAATAATGTTGTCAATGCGAATCAAATACGAGATTCATTTGCATCGCTGAGCCACCGGATGATTATCAATTGGGACAGTTTGCTGCGAGGATTAGTATCAGTCATTAGTGAAAGTCATTAAATCAACAGCACCATCGCCCGGGCGTACGGATAGGTCATTGGGCCGCTCCGTGTGCCGAAGATGTACGTCTCGTGCTGAAAAGTGTCACTTTAATTAATAACCAGATTAAAACGCCGTGTTTGACGAACGCGTTAGGATGATTTATGATGACCGAAAGCTCCGCCGAGCGGCCGCTCTGGCGTTTTGGAACGTTCCGAGAGATTATAATGTTAAATGAACCATAGGCACATGGGTGAGGTTCAAGTAAGCACCGATGTGTGGCAATACCGAAATGGATTTGAAAACAAACAAAGTGGAAAAAAAAGTTTCCCCAATCCGTTCCATTTGTTTACGACCGTGAAACACTCATAAGCTCATCGTGTAGCAAATCTCTGTCCAACCGTTCATTCCGTTCGCAATTTTTTCTTCTTATTGGCAAGATAAACTGCTGTTCTTGCGACTAATGAAACAAAAGGATACTGCCAGCGGACGGATCAAGGCCGGAACTGCAAAACCAGAAGCGTAAGATGCTCAAAAAATAATTATTTCTGACCACAAATCTTCCCGACGCTTTTTGTAGCCCTTTGATTGAATAAACTTGGCCCGAAATATGGTCCAACAAAGTTTTCCAATCAATATTTACCGCTGGTATAAGCGTTTTCTCCCTCTCCCACCCCCCACCCCACGGGTTTTCCTCCTCCCTGATGGGCACCGGGTTTGGGTCGAGTTATATTTGGAATCCCGTTGTATCCCGTTTCTAATGGGAGAGAGTGTGCGAGAGGGAAAAAAAGCAACGAAACGAAATGAATGAAAGCGTTCGCAACCATCCGACAGACCCAATGATTAAAACATTGGCGACGGTTCGCGGGGCAGTGGGCGGAGGTCCGCGTGCGGTTCTAAGTGTAAAAAATGACTTCCCCAACTTTTGGCAAGCGGAAAAGTTGTATTGTTATGAATTGCTTTTAAGATTCTTTACGGGGTCAGAGAGAAATCGGCTAGAACGAAAAGTTGGTGCGATATTAATAGTTCGCCCCCTGCGTGGTGGTGGATGCGGGAGAAGAGAAGCGCGGTGGAAATCGTTCGAACCGTTGATGCAGAGAAGCGAAATTGTTAGTTATTTATCTCAGTTTTCACTCGATATCTATTGCATTGTCAAGCAGGATGGAGAGTAAAAATATTGAGGCCAGCAATAGGCAGTCATTGAAACGTGCCATCAAAGTTTGAGAATATTTCCGGCACCGTGGCGAGAGAGAAGACAATCAGATTTGATATATTTTTAACTTCTGAAGTTTCTGGTTTCCATTTCATCAAATTGCAATTTCATCAAATCCATCATAAAAAATAGTTTGATTGAAAAGTTTGGTTTTCGTTGAGATATAATACTATCAATGGATGAGTTTTGCATCTTTTCACAATAAACAAGACGGGCGTTAACGAGAACGTAGGAAAAAGTAAAAAATAATTCACATGTAAAAAAAAAGAAAAAATGAAGGAGCATTAACAAATCTATGTCTGACACGAATAATAGCGTCACCCATTTATAGGTAACGTAGTACAGAACGTGTTAAAGATGA
This sequence comes from Anopheles coustani, assembly GCF_943734705.1. Classification (NCBI taxonomy): domain Eukaryota; kingdom Metazoa; phylum Arthropoda; class Insecta; order Diptera; family Culicidae; genus Anopheles; species Anopheles coustani. The sequence continues at coordinate 82,546,595 of NC_071289.1, forward strand.
TAATTTATTTCAGCTGACAACTAAACGGTATAGAGATCTCGTCATCTTCATTATAAAAGCTCACTATGAACTGGAAAACCAACATTTGCTACCCAAATTCGAATAAGTATGTCGAGAAAAAGAGGGTTGTTTAATGAATAAAGTGGATGCCTTAGCAGTTTTGAGCGTGACTCTTGTTGAAGGAAATGTTAGAGCCCGTCACTCGCGGCAAACATGCATCTACTGGAAGGTCGTTGTTAACAAAAAAAAAAAAAAAACAAAGTCCCTTCCTTCCCGAGTGCTCTTGAGGGACTGTGTGCTGTGCAGCTGTTTTTTTGGTTCAACCTTTTCCCCGTTGTTGATATTCGCGTACTTCAGGTTTTTACCAAACCAAGGTAAAACTCAGGTTCATTTACGGCATCCGTAGCGAAAGCCCGGCCCTTGGTTCGCTGCCTAGCCATGCACATTTCCTTCGGGTAGGAACGAAAAATCCCTCCGTGGTTGAACCACATCTATGTACTTGCCCATCGCACAAGGGACCGGGAGTTCGCGCATTTTTCTCGCAACGGATCCCTTTTTCCCAATTTAAAATGTTTAGTTCAGAAGACATGAATGCGAATAATTTCAATTGCACACTTGACGTCGGTGCACATTTCCCGCAACGTTTCACCGAATTAATGGGAGCTGGAGTTGGGGTGCGGGAGCAAAATGAAATGCATCCCGATAATGGCGTGGGTATTTGGGGGTTTTGGGGGGTGGGTGGCGTAAAAGGTGGAAATGAAAGAAAGAAAGGACCGCTGAGTAAATGTGGTCCGTTGGAGATTCGTTGCATTTTAAAGCATCATGGAGTGATGACTCCGTACAGTTTTCTCTACGGAAACAAGCAGGGATACATTATTTAGGCTCTTCGCCATACATTCGGCAGTTCATTGTTTGATTTACCAGCCAACGGTTTGCGCGCTTTCTAAACATTTACACTGACTTTGAGCGTGGATGAAACCGTTATGAAAAGTCCTTTGAGGCATCCTGGTGACTACAAAGTTAGTCAGAGTCTCCGAGCCTACCTTCGTTTGACAGGTGGCGAGTGTGTGTGTGTGTGTGTGTGTGTAAACGGTGGCATTAATGGAAATTCTCTTTGATCAGCGCTCGCTGATGGCGTTTGTGGATCGAAATTAACATTCCAACGCGTCGGCATAAAGGCCTGCCACTGATAGGCGCAACGCGCGGCCAGGTTGCTGCGAGCGATGCAATGATATTAATCATTGAGACGGAAATAAAGCCAAGGCGGATAGGTGGGCTTTTCTCTGCCGGGCCTCGGATGCGGGGCGGGGGCGGGGCGGGAGGCAAAACATAATTAATCATCCCGGGTAGAAATTGAGGCGCGCAGAAATTACCGGCGGCCACGAATTCCCGCCGTGCGAGCGCGCCCAGGCCGAGCGGCGACCGTTCCGGGCAGGGCGGCACCCATTCGGATGTTTATCAAAACCGGGAGAATTTACATATAAATACACGAAATGTTTGGGGCCCCAGCAGTTGTCCATCACAAAAGCGGGAATGGAATCCATGTTTTATGATGTTTCATTGATTATCTTCGCCCGAGAAGCGTCCAGGGCCCTGGCCCGGGCTGGAATGCACCAACGCTTGGCGCGCTAATAAATACGAAGATGGGCCGGGGGTACTCATGAATATGTAACCGGAATGGGGGAGCGATCCCTAGCCTCCCGAACCCGGCCGCACCAGAGCGAAATGAAAGGATGAATGGTCGCTATATTATCGCCCAAGACGGCGCAATGGCGAATCGGCGGATGACATGCAGCGTTGTGGGCTCGTGGCGGGAGGTATGTTTTATTGCTTCATAGCTCAACGAGTGCATCATAATTGGCTCTAATGCATCCTGCAAGTCGGCGCGCGCACTGGGTGGTGATGCTAAATCACTGCCAGATCAGCAGATAGCAACAATGGATGCAGACTCCTATTTGCATCATGCATCATGTGATAAAAAATAATTTTCAGCCATTCAAACAAACGGTCCAGCACGAGCTAGGCTTGCAGGAACAGCTATATTGGGTAGAGTAGTACGACGAGTTACGGTAAATCAGAGCTTTTTGTTTTTGAAGTTAAAAATGGGTCTTTTATTAAACAAGGGTTTCAGTAGATTCGGCGTTTATATGACTTTCTATGGCTAACAAGTATGATTTGCATGATAAGTTATGGTGATGAGAATAACAACTCCCTTTAGAGATTTGAATCAGACTGGCTATCACGATGATTAGAATCTTTTACTAACTCTCTACTCTTTAGGTTGGTTACTTGTGATTTAAACCGCGAGAAATGAGTTATAAGTCAATATGAATCCCCAAATAGTGATTCGAATCCAAAGTAGGGATATGAATCTCAAGAGTAGGTTAGTAGCAGGTTGGTAAACCACTTAGATTTGAGTCCTTAACAAGGAATCGAATCCTAAACAAGGATTGGATTCCCATCCAGATGCAAACATTATTAATATACTTTCTTTCCAGTTTATTCTACTCTTATCTTATCCCTGTTTGAGATTCAAATCCCTATATGAGATTCGAACCCCTATTTGAGTTTCAAATCTCTGAGTATGATTCGATTCCTTGTTCGGATTCAAATTCCTGTAGCGACTACTAACTGATTTACCCTCTCTTGAGATTCGAATTTTCTCTTCAGATTCAAATCCTTCCTAGGGATTTTGTGGCGACGAGCTACTCTTTAAATCACACATTCACTCTTTTGGGATTCAAATTTTTATAAGGGATACAAAAAAATAGTTGCATTAACTTCAAAGCCCGTGTGAGCTTTAATAAATCAAACAAATAATAAGATTCACTCATTCTCTCATAACACAGTTATGCATGAGATTAACTAATTTTTCACATTTTTGCAATAAATAGTCTTAAAACATTAATAAAAAGCACTAAATTTATTTTCTGTCTTTCTAGGGTTAAAATCTACTACCACCTCAAGTTTGAGATGTGACGTAGTCAATTTAGCTTGGGCGGTCATCTCGCCAAAATTAATAAACACATTGTGTAACAAATGGATAACACTTGTTCTTTAAGCATGTTATATTTCATTGTTTTTTGAAGGATCATGTTTTTAACTCATTTATGGTACTTTTATTTAACTTATCCCCATGACTTTCCAGACTTTTTTGTTATGTTAATTATTCATAACCCTCATCAAAGTAGGCTAGTGTTCAACATGTTTCCATGTTTATTATTTTTAATTCATACTCATTTGTGCAGAACATAAACTCATTTAGATGTAGATCATTTGGTAATTGCATTTCTTTCATGACTTCCCTAGAGGTTAATATATATTTTTTAACTACTTTTTTAAAGTTTTACATAATAAATAAAGTTAAAGCGAGCTCAAAGATAAACATATCGACAGTGTTTGTGTACAACATTGAAAACACACTTTACCTTGAGTGGACCTTTTCCAAGCACCGTCCGATACAAGGTTTTCTCCGCGTGGAATCTGCTCGGGACTGAATAAATAATATCTTAGTTACCACTTTCCAAGGACACCTAAAATCCACATGGATTAGCCTGGACAGGAAGGGGGGGGGAAGTCGAGGGAGGCATCAAATAAATATCTTCACAAAGAAAGCGAGCGAAACGAGAGGAAGATGAAAAAAAAACGAAAAACAACTCACACTTAAGGGCAGTTGAATAATTGAAGTTCAACAAATTAAAGCCAGCGCAGATTAGCATTCATTATATTTCCATAATATAACAACTATTATGAGCTCATAAAAATTTCTCGCACAACCCGGGATTTTCGGAGGCGGGGGATCTCGAGCCGGCACGCTGAGCCCGTAATCCGCTGTGGCCTGACCGGAAAAAGCATCGAAGACGCAGCGAAGATGCCCTGGCCCTCGTGGTTGCTTCGGTGCTGCGCCCGGGGTTCGGTGTGTTAAGTTTGTTTTGGCGAAAATCTAGTCGAGATTTCGAGGACGGCTTCCCCTCCGGGCGGGCAAGTCGGCGGCAGCGGGGGCAACCGGCGGGGGGATGACGATTTCGAGGGCGACGCGGATTATTTCATTATTATTAGCAGCGCCGGGACTTGTACAAGTGCTTAGCGCGAGTTCTTCGAGCCGGCACTTTCGGAGACCCCTTTCCGAGGTTCGGTCGGTCGGTTAAATTTCGCTTTTCCAGTCCCTCGGTGGGGCGTTTTCCCGGACCACGGCAGGTCGCCGTGATTTCGTTCGTGTCGCTTCTGCGGTTTGCCGGTGCAGGCAGCAATGGCTATGTCGTGGTTTTCCTTCCGATGGTGAGCGTTTCGTGTGTTTTTTCCTTGCTTTGTAGGGAAAGTTCAAGGAGCAAAGAGGCATTGGACGTCGGTACACTCAAGATACAGGGAGGGCTTAAGGGAGTTTTTTTTCTAATTAAATCAAGATTGATTCACGTTTTAAGCAGAACGAGAAAAATGAATCACTTCTTGCTGGAAGTTTTATGAAACGAAAACGGTGGCTTTTTGCAGTACAGGGCAAGGTACCCTCGGGAGGCAAGGGTGGGCGGATCTGAAGAAATCCTTCCCAGCCTCCTATCAATCTGGCTACGAGACACAAACCGGCTTGCGTTTTTTTTTTGTGCGTTCGCCCTTTATCCACGACGGCGTAGTTGATGCTTTCCGTCGTGAGGTAAACGATGCGTAAAATAAACACCCCCCTTCTTTCCCCCTTCCCTAGTCCCATACTTAGGAGCTTCTTGTGCAAACTTGGAACCCAACCTCCCCCTAATGGAGGGTAGATATTGTAGCCGCTTAATTATAGCGATCCATAAATCGCTCAAACCGAGACAGTTACACGATTGAAAGTTTCCGCTCTCTTTTCGGGAGCGGTCCATTCCCTGCGCCCGAGTCCTCCCCCTTTGGGGCCGGGTTTTTCTTTGCCTTTGGCTCTTCCACCCCACACACGCCCCCGGTGGGTGGATGAGTTCTGATTCTGTCAACTCCAATACGCTTCCTTACGGGCGCCCACCCACACTTTATTACGTAACGTGCCGGCGACGACGGTGTGGTCAAGTGTGAGAACCGGGAATGGCCGCTCCGGCCGAAAGCGCCGGAACATGTAGCACAGCAATGAGCGGTAAAAAAGAGGGGCAAATGAAAGGAAGCACTGTGACAGTGATATGAGGTACAGTGAGGAGAAAAAATATTATTCCAACACCGGCAACATTATTGCGGTGACAAAAAGTGGCGGAATTTTAGAATCGATCGTAATATTTTACCGCTTTCGTGCATGTAAGGCATGGTGCAAGATTTATGTTTGTTCTGCCAGTGCGTATCGGATTCCGGATTGCAGCCCGTTCTACCCTGTGGAGCGCTTGAGGGCGTAGGCTAAAACCAAACACACACACACACATCCTGCCACACCCACACACTGTCACCATCATAGTCACCCTCCCTCCCACCCGTTAGAAGTCAGTTGACATATTTATCAAGCCCGCCCGGGACGGATCTCGAGGCGGAACTTACTTACTGCACTTTCACGTCTTGTCAGCGCCGGAAGCACACCGGATTAGGCCTGCGGCGATGATTCGAAGACGAAACAGGACAAGTGTAATCTTGATTAATGTAGGGCGGCCCGCTCGTTGGAGGAACCAACGACGGGAAAAGCCAATGGTGGGCGATATGCCCCCCTTGGGGGTGTTTGCTTTTTTTCCTCTCCTGGTTAGTTCTTTTCTCGCCATGAACCTTGCGTAAGAACCCGGTAGCTTATATCGGGGATAAGCTCGATGGAGACGAATCACTTGGCCGGGTGCGTTGGTGTTGCGTTTGTCCCCCCATTTGAATGGATGGCGTCCACTCCACGGGCGGGATTCTTGTTCTATCGTTTGGAGGGAAGATTTTGAATGATAGCTGTTCCCAAAAACTCGCCCGTCCACTAGCGCCGCTCGTTGATTAATTTCCGGAAGTTTCTAATGTCCCCCAAATTACAAAACGTTACGGCTCGATGAATGTTTCATCGGGGTGCTTTGTGTTTTGAAATGATGGGTTCACTTGCGGTGAGGCAATTCACTTACGCAAGGGTTGAAAGTTTTCTGAACGTTTTTCAAGGAGAGTCTTTTAATATGGGCTTAAAAATCTTTAATAAATTGTTATTTTGTATGAGACAGATGTGGTACCAATTTTCTATATGTATCAAAACAATTCATTGTTCTTTCATTGCACACATACTGCATAGGTTATCTTTCACTAAGGAGGATGATCGCAATCTACCTACCAGTTGTTATTTAAAATATTTAAAATACATCCTTAGGCGTTCAAGTATTGCTTCTTATGGGGCTTACAATTGAAGATAACTTATAACATAAATGCCTATGAAATAATGGAAATTGAATAATGAAATCGTAGACCATATTTTAAGAAGGATTGTAATACATCTCAAACAAATGAATCAATTTCGAAGTTCAATAAAAATATTATAATTTAAATTTTCATAGCCTATAATAAAAAAATTATAAATCATTGCTTGCACACATCGGGTCAAACCGATATTTTTTTTTGTAGATGTAACTTTAACTTCAAGCAATTTTTATACCACCAAAATGTTCAGTCATTTTTAAGACATTAAATCTAAAATCGTGTTGCGGTCAACATGACCGCTATTTGGGTTTTAGTGTTAAAGAAAACGTGAGACAAGTTTACCGTGAGCGGTGTTTAGATCATAGTTTAAAAATTTATACACATTTAAAAAAAAATGACAATTTTACTATGTTAAGTTTACTTACGATACTCCAATTTGATTGCATGATATATTGTTTATTGATTTGCTAATATTTTTCATTTGTTTTATTTTTAAACTAGGTTTACATCATTCAAAAACAAATTTAAAAATTACTCACATTTTGCTTTATTCATAAAACATGTAACCATATTATTTCAATTCAATCTCAATAAAGTTCGTATGGAATTGGAAAAAGATATAAACAAATTATGAGTCCATCCAGAGAACAGCATTGTGGAAAATAGTTGCTATCACCTCGGAAGGGTTAGCAAGTAGTGTTCCCCCCTTGCAAACCAACCCGATCCAATATCTCCCGATAGCAGATGCGAACGATGGAGATGTGATGCCAATGATTGCACGGGAATCTGTCTCGGGGCCACTGGAATGGAACGGATTTTAATAAACTTGTCAAGAAAATGCACAGATAACTTTGCGCCCAAGTGGCGTTTTAAAATAAACTCCTGGCCGGAAATCGAATGTCACCGCCGGACGTGCCACGCCATCGTCCCGTCGCCCAGGTCAATGTCCTTCGCCAAAGGGGTTGGTCGGGAGGGTTTCTTACACACTCACCCGTGCCACTCCCTCTCTCGCTTTCTCTCGTTCTCGTTTGCGAAGGTCTCGGTCGCACCGTCTTACTTCCACCCGGTCCACTCATTTACATTCATCTCGTGGCAAAAGTCTATGAATTCTTCGGTGAAATTAGGCAAAATGTCATTCGAGGCAAGCTCCGGGCGCATTAACATTCTCCAGTGGGCCCGGGGTTTCGCATTTTGGCGTCGAGCCCGATGACTTGTCCGACTTCAGCTCCGGTTACTTACACTCCGGCAGCTGTGATTGTCATTTATCCTGCCGTTTGCCGTCACCACAAGCCCCATACCACTATGGCACTCCTAGCCTTCGCCTGGACGGACGGCCCAACGAGTTTCCCGGCACTAACGAGTGGAGACAGTTTCGGTCTCGGCTTCTCGAGCAAAACCAAAAATAGTATTATTACGTAATTAAGAAAATACTTTCCTCATTAGACGAGACGCAGATGTTACAGGCCACTCGAGACAATCTTTCTCGCATTGTTTTGCTGGTGGAAGAGGCGACAGTCATCATTAAAAGGCCCCCAGGGGGCAGGGGCACCGGGAAAGAGCTGCTTCCGGAGTGGCGACGACCGGATGGAAAACGACCGAAACATTTAACGGTTTTTTAGCGCTACGGTGCGAGCCGTGGTTTTCCAATGTCGCCGGAACTCGGCATCTTGGTGGGGTGCAGGAGAAACTGTCGGTGGAGGCTGCCGACCCGGCTGCACCAAGACATGGCCAAATTAGTCCCATACTTATCTGTTCAACATACCACTCGGGGGCTTAGCTGGTGCACCAATTAGTTTCACCTCACCATCGCTGGTTTGGTAACGTAACTGATTCCGCAAAGCTTTAACAATAAAGAAAACTGGAAAACTGAGTCCCCTCAGGCACGTAAATTGCATGCATTTACAAGCAATTTTTCGGGAAGTATTGAAGGAAAATGTAGCAAACGGTTTATGGTAAAATAAATTAAAGAGACAGTCAAAAGATAAAAATTATAGTGATGCGTTTATCATATATATTTTTCAATAAAATGTTATACAACTAAGCCTTTTTTCTGATGTACCGTTGTTTTCCTTTATGAATTATTTTGTTTCTCTTTAGAACATTTATAAGAGAAACAAAATTAATAGCTTTAGGGTAAGTGCACCCATAGTGAAGCTAATACCAATAGTCGTTTTAGTGGAATAAAATCCTAGTTCTACGCCGATATATATACAATGGAGTTATTTGTTCTTCCATGAAATGTTCTTTGATCTTCTGCGGAGTGTTCAAAAGATGAACCATCCCAATCCGTAATAACCGTTATTAGCAATGACACCCGGCAATAAGCGCAACGATCGTACGCCGTTGACGTGGACCGACGAAACAAAAGCTGCATTTGCAAAATGCAAAACTCAGCTCGCCGAAGCAACCCTACTGGCTCACCCCGTTAAAACAGGTGAATTGTCCCTCTGGGTTGACGCTTCAGATATTGCCGCAGGCGCGGTCCTTCACCAAATTGTCGATGATAAGGTTCAGCCGCTTGGATTTTTTTCGAAGAAGTTTAACCCCGCTCAACTACGCTACAGTACATACGATCGTGAACTCACTGCTATATTCCTCGCAGTGCGGCACTTCAAGTTTATGTTAGAAGGACGGAGTTGCCACATATACACAGACCATAAACCGATCATCTACGCTTTCCAGCAGAAGCTTGATAAAGCATCCAACAGACAAGTTCGCCAATTGGACTTCATCGGGCAGTTAACGACAGACATCAGGCACATAGTGGGCAAGGACAACATCGTAGCAGACCTACTCTCTCGCATCGAAAGCATCCAAACTGTGCCAGTGCTTGATTTCGACGCGCTAGCTGAGGACGGCGAACTACAGGATATTCAGCAGGGTAAAATTAAATCTTCATTGATTCTAAAATATTTTTCGGTTCCAGGCGGAAGGCATCAACTGCTTTGTGATTGTTCGAGTAACAGCATTCGTCCTTTCGTTACAAAGCGGTTTCGCAACGCAGCTTTCCAGGCAACGCATCATCTATCCCACCCTGGCACTCGTGCAACAGCCAAATTAATGACTGAGAGATTTGTTTGGCCGAACATTCGAAAGGACAGCATCGCCTTCGCCAGAAACTGCCTCCAATGCCAACGCTCGAAAGTGACTCGACATACGCAGTCGCCAATAGCGCGGTACCTAGCACCGGACAGCCGATTTTCGCACATTAATATCGACATCGTGGGACCCTTCCCTACGAGTAAAGGAAACCGTTACTGTCTTACAGTCATCGATAGGTTCACTCGGAGGCCGGAAGCATTCCCCATGCCGGACATGACCGCGTCTTCAATCGCCGAAGCTCTAGTCTCCGGATGGATATCCCGATTCGGTGTTCCCGCCTTCATATCGTCTGATCAAGGACGACAATTCAAATCATCGTTTGATCGGATCCAAACACCTGAGCACGACTGCCTACCACCCCCAGTGTAATGGAATCATCGAACGATGGCATAGGACCCTTAAGTCGTCGATCCTTTGCCACGATCCCAACTACTGGAGTCAACATCTACCGGTAATTTTACTTGGGTTACGGACAACCTACAAAGAGGACATCAAAACTTCGCCTGCCGAAGGCACGACTCTCAAGATACCGTCCGAATTTTTTTTTTTGACAACCTGCAGAGACCTAACGAAACAGAATTCGTCGCTAAACTCCGATCGACTATGCGTGATCTTCGCCCCCAAGAGACTGCCAGGCACGGGAAGCGAAACATTTTCATGCACCAGGACCTGCGAACATGTAAGAGCGTCTTCGTTCGCAACGATTCAATAAGACCATCGTTATCGTCTCCGTATGAAGGACCATTCGAGATTCTTAATCGAACGGAAAAGTTTTTCAAATTGAGCATACGGGGACGTGAAGTCAACATTTCGATCGACCGTTTGAAACCCGCGTACATATGCAGTGAACAGCCAACGTCAACAGAACCAGCAGCCACAACTCCTGCCGAGATTCCACCGACTAGAGTAACTCGCTCTGGCAGACGAGTTATTATCCCTTCCAGATACCAATAGAGGGATCCTAGTCTAGGAGAGGAGTATTGTGGCAGCCTTACAATTGCGCACAGCACTGTATATTTTATAAAAATGTGCGTTACCTCAAATCGAGACACTATTGAATTTTAGCTTTGAAGATGTAGTAGTGTGCTTAGTGTAATTTAGTAAGTAGGAATAAAATTCGATTCTTCCGATCTCAGACTTCATCGCGAACGGTTTGATTAATTTGTTGAGAAAAGAACACGCTAAATATAGAAGCTCCAAAATTCAAATTTTTAAACAGGTTGTCCCAATATGCCTCATTCCTTAAGAAGCTATATCGAATATCATGATTTCCTTTAGGCTATAAATCACTACCAAATCATTAAAACCATATGATTTCGCTACTTATATACCTCAATTTAATTGATTTATACGAACTTAGTGCATTTTAGCATAATTTTATTCTATTTTCATAGTTTTTACCATAGTACCCAAAGTCAATTAACAGACAGGTCGCAGCATACCATGTAACGAGCCGAAAACCGTGGGAAAATTTTTGACAGTTGGTTAAAATTTTGTTTATTTCTCACGAACGGCGAAGAAAGTGGGGTAAAACTGTAAATTTGGTATGTTTCATCAACAGAACAAAGAGTTGAGGCGTTCGAAATATGTTCTTGAGGAAGGCTCCGTATAAAGCAGACCAACACACTTAATTTCGGCAATCACGGAGGGCAAAAGGATCTATATCCCATGATTTCACACAGAAGAGCAGTTTCTACCCGCAAAACCATGGATACTGTGATCTAGAATTACCAATTACCTATTTCGCGAAGATTTTGGCGAAGATCTCCCACAAGTATCCTGGAAATTTTGTAAACATTTTTTTACCAACTGTCACAACAATGGCGGAGCAAAACACAGCTTTGACCCGACCTGTCTGTTGATTGTCTTTGATAGTACCACTATAGGCACAAAATCGGCCCATGAGCGCCGGGGCTCACCACCTCGACGGCGTGGGCTCGAATCCCAACCGAGACCGGACCCTCCCCTGTACGAGAGGACTGACTATCCACGTACACATAGGGTAAAAAGTCTCGTAAGCCCTTTACAGGGCAGGCATGACCAACAAGGTCGTTACGCCAAGAAGAAGACTATAGGCACAAAAACCTAAGATGTTTTTATAGTAGCCATAGATTTTTCACAAGTAACACACAGAAGAAAGGAACGTGTATATTTTTGTTTTATTCCGTTTTTGATCAATACAATCAGGTAAATTTAGTGATTTTATTCAGTTTCTACAAAATAAACAAAGTGGAACTGGAGAGAATCGAAAAAGCAAGACTTTTTTTTTTTTTAATGTGGCACGACATCCCCTAGTGGGACAAGGCCTCTCTCCGAAGAGAGTTTGTGTGACCGAAAGACGGTATATTATAGATCGGTGGTCAGCCGTTCGTAATACCGGAGGGTGCCAGACTCGAGATTCGATCCCACATCTGTGGTGTGGTGTTTCCTCGCGCTACCGCTGCTCCATGGGCACCCCCCAAAAGCAAGACTTAGACGGCGTAAACAGGAGGAGGCTCAGCAGAAGAAGCAGAGGAAAGAAAAGAGAAAGCGGGCGAAAGATACACTATGAAGCATATACTATAGTTTTAGCTGTAATATTCAAACCATTTTTTATGAATTATAATTGGACATATTTCTCTAAAACAATACAGTCTTTTCAATGACAACGCATTGGTCAAGGAGTATTTTTACCGTTTTGCTTGAAATATGCTTCAAAAATATGTCATAGTCAAAATATATTCAAGTTCGTACTACCACCACTATAGGAACACGATACCACAACTTCTTTACAACATACCACCATTATAGGAGCAACCGACTAGGAAGAAAAATACGCTTTTGTTCGTGTATTTTGTATGGGCTACGGTGAAAATAGTTGTTTTTCAGAAGAAAAGTCATGTTTCGATCATAATTGTTTCAAATATGTAGAATATTGTGTACTTAACACTCATAAATTACACCTAATTGGTATTTACAGTACTAAGTGCACTACTATTGGTACAGTTACCCTATATAGAAATGTAAAATTCACTTAAAGTTATGGTAAAATTAAAATCTATTAAATACGCTTTTTGTGTTCTTTTTTCATAGCGATAGCCCTCAGATTACCATTTCCAATCCTCGACTCTAGTGCTCGTTGCAAATCGTTCAGGCGGATCTAATTGTCAAATGTTTCACCGGGTAATTTCTCATTCGCCGCTCTAAAACATCCTTAGGGGGCTTTTGATGGAAGCACCGAAAGGGACTCGCGATGATAAATTCTTGCCGCACAAGCAGGCGTGATTGGGGCTAAGTATGTTTAGTATCCAAAACCGCCCCCCCCCCCCCCCCCCGCGGGAGGAAACGGGTGTCCCCTACCGGGTGAAGGCAATCACCAAATGCCGCCATTAAAGTAACGCCCGGTCGTTGATCGGATCGTGGCGCTAGTGTAAGGGCCTGTTCCGAGACGACCCGTGAAGTTGATGGTAGCTAGATGTTGCGCCGTTTTTTTCTACGCTTCCCTTGCAAAACATAATATCTCACCAGATGCTGCCGGTTGTTTTCGTTGGAGTGTGCTTTGCCTGGGGAGGAGGGAAGACATACGCCGTGGCCGCACGGCATTCGTGAGCGTTGGTTGTTTCTTTGGTCGGTCGGTCCGTTTCATGTTGGACGCTGGCCACCGGTGAGGAGATAATGGAAGATTCTCAATCTTCCCCGGACAAACACAACAAACGGGGCAAATCTTTCGCCGTCCCAAAATTGTGCCAGCCTGGTGAAAACTCCGATGCAAACGGTACGGTAAGGGGGTTTACAAAAAGGAAAAATAATTTCTTTAACTGGAAGTACAAGTAAGAGAAAAAAAACAAGGCCCTCCACATATCCAACCAATGTCAAGATAACTCAGCAGAGAAAAAAAATTGAGAAAATCGAGAAAGAAAAGCTGCACGAAAACGAACGCTGAAATGGTCAGAACGGACCCATAGAATTGCGCCGCACCATTATATGCTGGATGGTTTATTTCTTTTTGAGCTGGCACGAACCACAACCACAAGCACTTGCCAGTACGAGCCGGAGAAAGAAAAAGAAAACAGCCGTCTGATTTGATTAGAGAATTTACTAACCTCAGATGTCATTATTGTGGACTGCTGGCACGGAGTAGTAGCTTATCAGGAGTTGGTTCTATCGCTTACTCGACTTATTTATTTCTTCGTCTTGCAGGTCCTTAACGTCCGCAAACGGGCTGAAGCTTGTCTGATTACTGATTTTTATTTGGAAAGTAAAGCTGGTGGGTTAACTTTCTAATTTTAAGCGAAACACCTGCACGCACCTTTTTACAAACGTGCTGGGTCTAATTCGGGAAACGAGTTTTATTCGTTCTTGAAGCTGAGATTTTGTTTTATCATTCAAAATCTGGTAAATTAAAATGAAGATAAAGTTTAAGATGAATTAAATCTACTCGTGACCTAAATCGAAAATTCATTAAAAATCTCTCTTTCTCATTCAAATAATTTTCAGCCTGTGGAAGTAAACTCTTTCGACGTTTCGTCGTTCGGTTAATCCATTGTGAACGAACCGAATGGCGAAAAAGTGTTAAAAGCATTCGACGGTGTTTGTTTAGCTTGGCTCCGCAAAGAAGGCGGTGGTGCTTTTCCTGTTCTTTCCCCCTTTCGCGACGATAACTGTGCTTTCCACGAAACCTTTCATGTGTTTACCTTGACGAGGACGTGTCGGTGAAAGATTGCGGTTAACGCTGGCGAATGATAGGAGCTTTCAAACAAAAGGCATCTTTTCCCTCGCCCCATCAACACGAGTCGAGTAAAGCTTCTGGGCTCCGATCATCCTTAATTTCCCCCAAACTCCCCAAACCGGTCCTTAAGCGCCAAGGTGCTGGCTGTGGAGGCGACCAATGTTTTTCCTTCCCCCGCGACACCCGTGTGTACGAATGCCGGGCGATGCATACGATTCAACACCACGAGCTTCAATTAATTTTGAAAATGAAATATGCCAGCGGTAATGGGAAGTAATTTATATCTTTGATTGGATTATTTATGTTTAGGCGTGCGGTTGAGCCACCGGGGTGGCTCGGCACTAGGCGGGGGTGGTGGTGGTGGCTGGATGTTTTCGGGATCCCGGCCTGCCAGCAGCCAGAGGAGGGAACCATTTCGGATGTCTTGGTTTTGTTATCTGGGAAATTATCTCATTTTTCTTGAGCGTCGGCTCGGTGTTTCTCGGTGTGTTTACTTTTTTCTTCGTCCCGGTTGGTTGTTGGTGTTTTTCCTCTTCCAGATGTTGTTGTTGCCGATGCCGATGGAGCCGCCCAGTCGCTGGTGGCAGATCTGGAAGCTGAGCCATAGCCTCGGAGCCTTACCCCGGGGAAAGTGCGTGAAAAGTAGCCAATCTATTATTATTTTTTCTTCCACTTTTTCGCTGGTTTTCTTCCGCCCTTCTTCCCCATTTCGTGCGTGGTAATCATCGGCCGGATTACGGGGCACCACCTCCAACATCTCCCGAGCCTCACCGCCCCTACGAAAGGGGATTTGTCATCGACAGCGAGCCGTGTGGCACGGTGGAAGGCTAATGACAGGTTGCTATCGTCGGCATCCATCTCCACTCGCCCTTAAACGGTTCCGAGGGAAATACGGGACGCTTCAAAGCGGCAGCGGCGGCGAGCACTTTGCAACACTTTGCCAACGTGCGTTTGATGAGTTTCGGCATTAATAATTTACTTTATCACCTTCAGCCAGTCGTTCCTCCTAATCCTCCAGTCGCACCGAGCTAACCACTAATATGATGTGTTTAATTGGTCGCCGTAGACGTCGTTGGTTTGGTCGGTTGATTTGTGGTCACCACTTAGCAGTATTAATAAGCACGGTTTATAACGCTTTTTACAGCGTCGGAACGGTCGGTGCGACGGCAGGGGTAGTACTTCTGGTGAGGCCCCCGTAGGTTCAACTGATCTCGTGCTCACTTCCCATTCCCACTCTCCACCTTCCGGTATGGATTTAACGATATTTGCAATGCGTAAATTTCCACGTTATGATTTCAGGTGGGTATT
This sequence comes from Anopheles coustani, assembly GCF_943734705.1. Classification (NCBI taxonomy): domain Eukaryota; kingdom Metazoa; phylum Arthropoda; class Insecta; order Diptera; family Culicidae; genus Anopheles; species Anopheles coustani. The sequence continues at coordinate 82,562,028 of NC_071289.1, forward strand.
TTTTGGGGAAAATGCGTGCCATTTATCCTAACCACATCGTTACGGAGGGGATTGTTTACCGGCATCAAGCTGCTGAATGTTTTATAGTGCACTTGGGTACTGTTGGCATCAACGCGAGGCAAAGGCAGGAATAGCTCTTAAAGTTGTTTACAGATACAATCATTTCTGATGCTTGATGGCGATTTAAAAATGTTTAATAGTTCATAGTTTCATCGCTGATCCTGTGTAGACTTTCAAAAAAGTATCTGCCGTTAAACACCGAAAACTTTTAAAGCCAGCTTTAGTTTCCATCAAACATCCTCACAATCACAAAAATCAGGTTTATGAGCCTTACGGGGGGGGGAAAAATGTATTAAGTACACAATAACACCGCTCCACGCTTCACACAGCAAATTACCGATCGTAAACGGTGACGGAATAAAATTAGCAAGTTTTTTCCCCTCCTCATTTTCCCCCCTTCCCTCCCCGGCCATCCGTCCGAGGTGCGCAAGTTGAAAAGTTTTCGTACTTATCACGCCATGATTGGTAAGGAAATAATTATGCGTATCAAAGTTACGGTGGTAAGTAAAGTTATGCATTAACGCAGAACCGCGTACCGAATGTCTTATCTTTTTTTTTTTTTTGGGGAGCGATTTTCCTACGTCCCTGCGTTTCCAGTATGGCGGACCGGAAAATTCACCTTACCGATCTGTCATTCCCGGATTGACGGAGCAATACTTAGCCACGACTGGGATGATGTGTTTGCATATTTTTGTTTTTTTGTTTTCCTTCCAGCGTGACACGGAAAGTAAATCCATCTAACTGGAGCGGGGGGGGGTGCAGAAAATGAGTCCACCATGGAGGTTTGGGGCGGAAAAATGAGTGAACATCTGTGAGTGAGCTCATCGGGGGGAGGGAGAATTGCCGGAAGTCCGGCGCTCAATGATGGATCCTGAAGGGGATTTTCCCCACGCGAACTCATTTTCTCATAACGGACCGTGAGTGGCTTCGGTCACTCACTGACGATGATGGTGATGATGAAGTTCCACTTTCACCTCCCCAAAAAAGCTCCCCCGTTACAAGGGCTCTCTCGGAAGTGTAACGGCTAACCCCCTCCCACTTTTTGGCAAACACTCACTTTCGGTGAGTCCACCAGCACCGGTCCGGACCACCCGGGGAAAGTGCGCATGATCACCGCCGGCAGCAGAGACAGCAACGCGTACATCAGTCGCAGCTGCCAGCGAGGAGGCCTCGGCTTCCTGGTTGGGTTGCACCGTTTTAGTGGACCAGCAGTTCGATTCTGGAAAATATCTTCCAACTGGTGTGTGCAGGATACTGTCGTTGAATTATTGCCATCCAATCGATAGCGGCCAGGAGGAAAAGTGTGATATTCGTTAGCATCGCATTTGGGCGATTTTTATCCGAATGAATTCATACCCACTTCACCAGCGTGTGGAAGAGAACTGTGGCGAGTAAAGGAGGATTAGCTTACAATAAAATAATGTTTTAGAAAACCAACACCTGTGTGAAAGATGTTTCCTACAGCGGGAAAGTATTGCACCGTTTCCGTCGTAGCGGACGTCTGAGAAATGAGCTTTTCATCCGCCCAGTGGGAGTGTCTTTCTCGTGGGTTTTCCTCCCAGCACCGTGGCACATGGGCTGGCGTTTCGAGACGTTCTAGAAACGGTTTAACAGGCCGGCCTACGGTAGAGTGTGTAATGTTGATCGATTTACGAGTGACTTTCGCCAACGTGTCCAACCCCCCCTCCCCCGCCAGTAGTTTTCGAGGAAATGCTGAGGAGTCGCCGAGCTAACGCAGCTCACCGAAGCTTCATGATGATGAAAAGTGTGTAACATTGTTTCTTGCATTATTCAGACGAGCTGCGAAATTCTAGCCCGCACTTTTAGATACGATCAATTATTAACTCGCTTACCCCTCCCTCCCGTTCGCCCCTCCCCGAACCCGTGGTTTGAATTTTCAAGTCTGAATAAATCATCCCATCAGTTTTCTACCGTGCCGTGCACGCAGCGATTTGCCAATTAGTCACATTCCGATCCGAAAGCCGAACCGCGCGGTGACAATGGTGTCGGCGAGGCGGAGGTCATGGCACCGGGGCACCGGGTGTGTTTGTGTGTGTGTGTGTGTGCGTGTCTGTGCCGGCCCTAGGAATCGATAGGATAAAAGTGCCGTGAGATGGCTTGCATGTGGTCTTGTGGGTTGAAATATTCACAATCCTTAAAGTACGGGGCCCCGGCGTTCTCGTGTGGCCGGAAATTGGTGCCGTGCCGAGGTTTTGTGCCGAGTAACCAAGGCCTTCAATCGGATTTCAGTGAGGGTGTTACATAATTTATGTTTCTTAGCATTACCATCGACATCGACGGGCCGGTTACACATCGACTCGGCGGCCGACCGGTCTCGAAAAACCTGACCAACTGCCGGCAGTACGTCGGTGTGCGTGAGGTGTGCCGGTAAATGTAGCACGGAGCGGTTTGTCCTGCTGCGTTGGGCAGTTCGGGGACTTTTGTGAGAGGGGGGGGGGGGAGGGGACGGAGCGGTTTCCTGTGGGATCGCATTATCGTGAAGGAAGTGGCCAGGGTTCTGGGTTCTTTTTTCCCTCTGTTCTAGGTGGCCTCCGGCTCGGCCAAGTGGTGACATACGCCCCAAAAGCCATTAGTAAAATCTCCAAAGAAACACTCCTTTTCCCTGTTGGGCGATGATTAGGTTTCGGAGCGTTCTTTGTTTCCGATTCCGACCCCCCCCCCCCCCCCCCCTGGTCTCGGTGGTCGTTTCTGAAACGTTACCTGTGGCCTTTTTTTAAGTAGGTTTTTTTTCTCCCTGTTTGCGGTTACGCTTCGAGCGGAGCCGATGATTCGTCGGCCATTTCAGCTGAGAGGAAATGTTTGTGGGCTTGTTGTATTTTTAATGATAAACATCGATATAGAATTTAATTCCTTTTGAAACAACAAGCAGCCGTTGGGCACACAAATGAGTGCGTTTGTAGTCTGTTTTATAAATAAATATAAAAAAAAACATTAAATATGTTTTTCGATTATTTGATGTTCTACGAATAAATGAAATCGTTTATTTAATGATTTAAAAGCTTTTTAACCAAACTTTTCCAACAACAATAAAGTATGGTCATAACTGTAAAAATTCTGTTTAAATTTTTACAAACATAAACTTACATTTTCATTGCGAAATAAATAAAAAACTGTCTTCTGTATTCTGTAAGAACACATATATCCTTATGTTTTTATTTAAGAAAAAAGTTGGACTATATGTTCATGGTCAATTCATCGTAACTTTTTAGAGTGTTTCGAATGCGGCGATAATCAAAATTAACCAACTGATTCATCAATTATCAATAAATAGTGAAAAAATATATTTTTAAAATTATGTAAAATAAAAGAGATGGTTGATGATGTGGTTACTAATGTCACCACTTAATCTATTCATTTTGATATTTTTATTATCAAGTTAAGTATTCCTCATCAAAAAGTAAGTTTGCCAAGAGAATGTAGTGGTCCATTAGAGTTTCGTTCTATTTGGTTCCTGTGGTCCACTCGGAAAAGTTATGCTTAATGCGAAAAATGAGACAGTCAATTCCTGTTATTTCCACTATTGTCTTTTATTCGCCCTAATCCTAGTGGATATTTCTTCGTGGCGCACCTTGGCCGGCCACCATTAGTTGCCGGTCGAGGTTTGCATAAGTTCCGTGCACCGCAAACCGGTTGCTACCCGGGGAGGGTTTTCGCCAAGATTTTACCACATTCGGCCCTGTGCATCCTGGCAGGATCAGCCGTAACGTTAGTACCGTGGCGGATAACGACGGTAATAACCATTATCATTTATTCCATTATGGAAATATTTAAATAGGATTTTATCAAACCCGTGCCTCGCCGAAGGAAGGGTAGGACACCGGGTGGGCGTTGGGATGAGTCCAGCAAAGGTGCAGCAACCACACACGACCGTTGTGTGATTGTTGTGTCCCGAAACCCATTGGCGTTACTAATGCCACACGCCGAGCAGCGAACCGGGTGGAAGACAAACCCGTTCGGCGCTTTCTACCGCAAGCTTGGCCTGATATGAACAACCACAATCCACTTCCAGCTGCACTCGGGTGCAGAGCCGTACTTAAGTGCCGCACTTTTCTTCCTGTACCCAAAGACAACCAGGTTTGGGTTTTCTTTTCCCGCATGCTAGAAGACTTCTTTCGCTATCCACCACCGGCACCGGTAGCATTGTCCTATCTAATCCAGGATAGCATTTACCACCGACGATTGTCAGGATTAGTAAATATCTAATAGTTCCGCTTGGCTGATATTCCCGACAAATGGTGGAGCTTACTGCTTCGCTCGAACGTGTTGATCGAAGGGTTTGGGAAACTCGGGAGACTCGGCAGAAGTAAACCTCCGGCGGAAGAAAAAGAAAACAAGAGCACTGCATGCGAACATGCTCCGTATAATAAGCACTCCTCGCAGCTTCGCGAACTTTTGGTGTGCCTTCGACATTCGGGATGGCAGGTGAACTGTCAACCAACCCGCCTCCCAACCCACCACACATGGACCCCTTCCCCCATGGATAGATGTTTGCTGAATGCACGCTTACATAATGTAAACGCCGGCCAAATTGGGTTGGACTGCGGACATTCTCAAAATGCATATCAGGTTCCGGACTCCGGCAGGGCAAATGATCGTTTAGACGCTAAAGACGTGGAAAACTGCAGGAGGTTTTGCCAGCGAATAGTGTAAGAGGCCAACGGCGCCCAGGGTGGGGAGGGTTGGTGACAGTAAAACGTGATTTTTCCACCATTTTGATGCTATCGTAGAGTGCTGTGGAAAATTTGCACTCCCATTTGATGATTCGGTTCCACGTGAATAAGTTGTAGGTGTATGACTCTACTCTAACGAACTTAAATTTCCCCCGTGGTAAAAAAAAGCTTTGAGGAACCCTGAATTCTCCGTAAGCTGATGCATGTTAGGTACCTTCAGGTTGCTACTCTCAACTGCAGATGCTTTCTAGAGGCCACAAGCAGCTATAATTTGAAGGCTCCGACAACATTCGTCATTCAATTTCAACTTCACTTCCAAAACATGTATAATTTTAATATTTATAAAATCAACCATTTTTAAAACGGAGACGAATTTAACTTGAAGCTCAATTTTCCTCAATATTATTTGTTTGAAAAGTTTTCAATGCCAAAAGCCTTATTTCATGCAAAACCATCAATACACTGTTTTCAGGGCCAATTCGTCGGCTTCAAGCTGCTCTTTGCCAGTAGTAGGCAGTGAATTGCACGCGCAAGGTTTTTGTTTGGCATCGTTAGGAACCAGTTTGGGTTTGTTAAGTTTAACTTTGCCGTTATCGGTAGCAACATTGGCGCGACAACAACGCGACATTTTCTCGTCGCGCCAATGTTGCTACCGATAACGTCAAAATTAAACTTAACCAGCCCAAAGTGCTTCCTAACGAAACCAAACAAAAGTCGTGCGCGTGCAATTGACTGCCTAATACCAACAAAGAGCAGCTTGATGCCGACGAATTGGCCCTGAAAACAGTGTAACTTTTCAAGAGAATCATTTTCTACAAATATAATTTTCTGTGAACCAAATTGACAGCCAAACTGATTTTTTTTAACACCTTGACTACCATCGCTATCATTTTTGAAAGCTATGTAGCTGTCGTTGGTTTTAAAAAAGTTAATATATTGTAATATTTAATATCGAGTTTTGGGAAGCTAAGTTTTTGTTTAGCTTTTAAAACCCGACGGTTTTATCAATCTTGAAGTCAACGTCACTATTGAAATAAAAAATGGGTAAAAAGGACGGAGCCCTCGAAAACCTTGGGCCCCAAACAACTGTTTATTTTGCTTCCCCTATGATATGCCTCAGCTAAAATGTTTTTAACATTCCTTGCAAACCTGGATATTACAGCCTGAAATCTTGCTTTTCGTTTCCGGGATATTGCCCTTAATTGACTCTAAAGCTGACCGCAACATAAATGGAGTTTTAAAGACATCCAGCAAAGAGTGTTTTCGATGTCATCTCTATGGTCAGCAAATGGACAAAAATCCGGGCGTGGAAAGAACCCCGAACTAGTCATCCACCGGCGTGCATTTCTGTGCCTTTTCTCGCTCCAGTACAACGCAAACCGGCCATTTAATGTTGCTGGATCGGTTAGAGGCGATAAAGTAAGATATCGTCTTACAACGTACGGAGATTTCATGGATTCCAGCCCATTAAAAACAAACTGCCTAAAGTAAACAGCGGAATTACGATACGATGTCCGTTCCCGGCGTACGCGTACAGGACTCCACAGGGAGTTCCTGTTAGGTTCCTTCCGTCCGGCCACACTAGGGGACTCCCATTTGTCCCATTGTGCCCTTGTCATAACACATTTTTATTCCCATCCGGCCGTTTTGTGTCCGTGCAGTGGAACGAAAAGGAATGTGGAATGAGAAGATGTGGGTGATGTAAAACGATGAATGATAACTGGCAGCGATATGAGATGCGTGCACCCACCTCATGCGTTTTCCTGCGAATCATTCCCGTCAGAAGCGTTACATGATGTACAGCGCTTGTCGGGATTTTGTCTAGTCCCCAAAAACGCCCGTTTGTCAGTCGGATGAGTCAGCCAAGGTGGAAAAAATGTTCGCGTTGGTGTAATTACACAACAGTCTCTTAAGAGCAGCAAGCGGTCCCGTGCGGGTCGATATCGAAGGAGGCGTGTTACACCTTTTTCTTTTTGTTTGACACACTGCGCTCTTTACATCGCACGGCAACTGCGACCATAAATTACTTGGCAGCTTGGCGGGTTCGTACGCATCGAACGGTGTGGTGTGTATCGGAAGCGAACGCATTCCTTGTTTGTTTCTCGGCGGGTTCTCGATTGTGGTGTGAAGGAGGAAAGCTCTCGGTTCGGTTCGGAAAAGGGAAACACTCGCGTAACACCCCCGGAGGGTTTTGTGCGAAGTCATGCCAGAAGTCGGCGAAGGGCGCGGCACCGTTCGCACGCAGCGGCTGGAAAAGCAGGCGTTTCTCGGCCTGAAGCTCGTCGAAACCGTAAGCGATCGCACCGTGTACCGTCAAATTGACTTGTCATGTTAAGACAATTTGTTCTTTTCCTGTGCTACGTTTGGTTCGCGGCGCTGCTGGTGACCGTGCTCGATGTACTGCGTGCGCTGCTGGACGCCGTGGGGTGGCGAAGATTTGCTGCCTGATTTGCGCCGCCACGCACGTCCGAGGCTTCCTGCACCACCAGGAGCCGTTCCCGCACGAGATGCTGTTCTGCGGTCTGTACGCCAGCTACTTCCTGATCTCGTTCTACGCGTTCCTGTTCCTGTACAAGGGCTGCTGCGCGCTGAGCTACGCGGTCGAGGCGGTGCTCTCCGGCGTCGGCTTCCTGCTGTTCGTGGTGTCCGCGTTCGTGTCGATGTACCACGCCGAGCAGGACATCCATCTTCAGTACCTGTCGGACGAGGAGGAATGGTACCACCAGTTTTTCGCCGACTGCCGGCTGCAGAGTCTCGCCGCAACGATTACGGCGCAAGTGTTCCTGGTCCACTGCTCGCTGGCGCTCGATCTGGCCGGGCTGCTTGATCGATGGTTCGGGCGGTTGGGTTCGCGCACGTCGGTGGTGGGTGAGGGGGTGGCGGGCCCGTTGGACGAGCAGGCCTGCGGAAGGCTCCAAATTAATCCATTCTGGATGCCGGTGTGGAAAGCGGTCTGGGTGCGATTGCCCTGTGAATGTGCGAAAGATGAAGCGGACGAATGAAATTCTACGAGAGGTATTTAAGACACACGAAAGAGTGGTGTTTAAAAGATGCAGTTTTTAAAAAAGATAAAAAGAAGATTTTCATGATTCAGGGTTTAATTCAAATCCACATATCATTAAATTACATATTTCTTAGATGAACAATAATTGATGGACGTTGATGATTCGTACACCCGTACCTATCCAATTCTTAAGAATCTATCCGAACAAATAAATTGAAAGCTTCAAATGAATTCTACCTTAAAATCTACAGGTGAGTTTATTTTTATGTTTTTGATTAGCTCCATGTTTTTAATCCACCAAGTTTTGGTAACGATATCAACGTCTGTTAGTTCACTTCAAAGCATCCACCTTGTTTCTTACTCTGTTCGGAAAATTATGCATGATATCCATCGCCACAGGCAAACTTCCCAGATAAGAGAAGCAAATCGCTAATCGTGTCGGACTTACGAGGTTCGCCACGCTGCGCAACATGTGCACAAACTAGCGGGCCTGAAGAGACACGCTAATTTGGGAAGCTTATAAACAGGTAGTTTTGGCAGCCCGGTACGATATTACGTGTAAAATCTACCCCAAACATGAGCCCCTCCCCGAGGATGAGCCGCACGCTGCGTTTTAATTTTATCTCGTCAACAGCAATCTTCCTCACTGCCAGTTTTGATGAAGCGATTAGGTGGAAAGTTTTTCGCTTTGCATGATAATGGGTGCACCGATTTGTTGCTCCGGTTCCGCCAATTCCGGCTGCGCAGGTGGAGACGGTTTTCTGGAGCCATTTTTTTAAAGGTGCTTTTTAAGTTTTACAATACTTTTGTTGGGTAACGGGAAGTAACTGATTAGGGACGTCCTTCAAGAGAGAAATTTATTCGAGCACACAGAAAATTATTCGTAAAAATGATAGGTTTGAACAAGAATGGTATTACAATAATATTTCGAAGAATACTTTTATTCATATAAATCAGTATCAAATATCATAATTTTAAAGCTAATCATTGCAGTTTGTCTGTTGGAGTCAAAAAATAGAGGAAAAGTTTTGAGACCATTTTTTAAATAGCTATTCTATTTTAAGTTCTACAAGTATCTTGTTGGATAAAACGAAAGTACTGGTTAGAGACATTTATCAAGAGAGCAATTTGTTCAAGCACGTGCAAAATTTATATATAAAAACGAATAATTATAAGTAAGACGATATATTTAAAAAGCAACAAGGAGACATTTCTTTTCTATCCATCTTTACTTATTAAATCAGACATCGTAAATATAATCTAATCGTTGCACTTTTTCTTCGCATGGCAAAGATCGAGTCAAAAACTCTTAACTAATTTTGCTCGGCAAATATTCCCTAACATTTGCTGGCAAATGCGCGATATGGTGGTTAACATTTCGGGTCTTCAAGATAAAATCGCCTTCATCCTTAGGATGGAAATAATTTAATCGACACGCATTGTTAAACATTTGTTTCCACTTCGACGAAACGTGCGAACATTATTTGCCCAAGACTGTCTCGCAGCTTGTGTCGAACCTCTGCCCACCCCAGCCACTCTCCCTCCTCCTCCTCATCCGGGTCGTTCCTTAAACGCTGCACGGACGATCGAAGAACTCAATGGACCACCCATAAGAACGACATTTTCACTTGCTTTTCGAGGATTTGTACTTCTTAGAATGTTTTAATTAGAATCCTTTCTCGAGTGTCTCCGTCCACCGGCCTGCGTGCATATCGCTAGCTCCGGGGGTTTGCACGGCCGGATGCGAAACACTTATGAGGATCGTAATGAGACGGGGACAAAGTTTCGACGAAAGGCGCCCTCCGTACCTTAATCGGACTGGCTTTCGGAGCCCAAACGTTGGTTCGGGGAGGGTGTCCTCGGGAAAGAATTTATCCTTCGCCTTTATCCTTCTTGGGTGCGGTGGTGCTTTGTGGCGCTGTTCCGTCTGCCTTTTCTCTCACACACAAACCACCTTCCGCTTCACTTTAGCCCTATCCGTCCATGCGCACAATAAAAGCCCGGTATTGGACACATGCAGCCTTCATTGTGGTTGAGCGTAGGGCCGGGTACCGCGTTGTCTCAGTGTGACTTTATTTTACTTTCAATTATTCCCACGATAAAGTTTCTTCGCATGGCACGGCGGCGGCCGACGTCGACTTTGTCTGAAAAGGTGCCGAAAAGCCGGAAGGTGCGCGCGGCAGGAATCTTAACGAATCTTGGCGACGAAACGGAATCGGCATGACAAAGAGACCGACCCGGCCTGCGGCAGCGGTAGCCATGCGGTAGCGCTATCGGGAGCGGAGCTAAAACTATCTTCTTCTGCAGCAGATAACACTGTAAGCTTGCCTAGCGATCGGGCGAACGGGGGCTGCCGAAGCGGTGAAGCGTAAAGCGGATTACTAGAACAAGCACCGAAAAAACCCCCGGTGCCGGCGGGATAATGTTACGAGGTGACGCTACATGAAATAATTAAGAATGTTCGCCTTTTCTGGACATCTCGGGGGTTAAGTCGTTCAGTAGATTCCAACGGTAAGCATACTTAGTGCAGTTTCTTTTTCCACCCCGTTGGATCAGGCAGTCGAACGGTCGTCTTCGTTTTGTTTGCGTGCAGTTGCGATAGTTGAGTGCCGGTTGCTGCTTGCTTTAGTACAGACAGAGTATGATTAAGTTTTGCTCCTCTGTAATTTTCCAACTACAAGTGACAAGAATCTATTTGACCCTTCGACGAGCAGAGGATGTTTTTTGTAGCTTATGCGAAAGTACATTGAGACACATATCCTCACATTACAGACAAAACACGACATGCGAGACATGATCTGGAAGGTAACTGTACTTTGCAATCAACGAATTGTGAGAAAATTAATTGAGAAGCTTTGAACATGGTTTTGTTAATGACATCTACAACCAGAAGCGGACCATAGGGTAGGCAAACTAAGCAGCTATTTGGGACCCAAAGCTATGATGGGCCCCGTAGTTTTTGGCAATATTTTTGCAAATTAAAATATCAGAATTATTGTGCCAAACAGTTGCTTGTCTCATCGCATGAGTTACTAGTTTGTGGATTTACTTCCGAATGAAAGTTGAAAAATAATTTAAAAAATGTGAGAATGGTGGTACTGAACTATCAGAAATGAGTTTTAACGCAGAAAACGTCACCAAACGTCGCTTACCCATGTTTTTGTTGGGGTTAAAATGAAAAAATATGCTCAAACGTATCTGCAAGTGATCAGTTTAAGTATTTCATAAAAAGTGGGTAAATAGTTTGAGTAAAATAGATATAAATGGAATAGACACGACGATTTGCATATTTCAATATGTAGAAACAATGACCAAATTTATTTTATCTTTCAAAGTTTTAAACATTTTATAATGTTATACTACAGTGTTATACTATTGCCTTGTTAAAAAGTAGAAAATTGATTATTTGTCAACTTTCATCGTAGAAAATAATACCACAGATACTTAAGGGAAATTTATAGATGGCATTGCATTAAATAAACCAAATACAAAACCTTTGAAATCAAATAACATTGAGGTAAATTGTAAATAAGTCTAAACTTGAATATTGGTTTTGGTTAAATCTTTATTGTAATTTCATAAATTTTAAAACGAAAAAATGTTTGGTGAATGTAGTATATACTTTCAATGGTTTCAAATTAAAGCTTCTTGGGTCCTCTAGGGCGCTTAATCCACCTCTGTTCAGTTGTTAAGTCATCAGATGTGTGGCTAGTATTTAGCTGAACATGTTTTAGGTTTGTTTTGCATCAAAATTCCCCGCTTGTATGATTGATTTTTTTATTTGATGTCATGATTAGAGCTCAAACCGGTAATGTGGGTTATAATGCCATGTGTTGTAAATGTACTTCATATATTGTGTCTTTTTATATCGCGCTCTTATCACTCTCGCAAAAAAACATTCTAGATTTTTTAAATTTTTAATTAGCGATGGTTATGAAACTGCGAGATTAAGTTTACTACACGACTGCTTGGCTTGAAAATGTATTATAAAAATGGCATTGAAAAAGTTTTCCTCACTATAGCTCATCGTTACAAGAATTGCTATTCTTCTGACCTAGATGTTTCCACATTACTGGGGAAAAATACCTCGCGGGACAAAGGAAAACGACAGCAAACTGTGTAACGAAACCACTTAATTGTTCTGCTGTTCAGCATCTTGTTTCTTAGCTTGTTCTATAAGCCCAACGCACGAGTTACACAATGCGCACAGTTGCGGGGGTGGAAAGAAAAACTTCCCAAGGCATAGAACCAAGGTTTTCGCTTGCCCCCCGGGCGAAAGGCGGCCGGAAATAGCGGCCAGGATTTCAAGCTTGTCCGCCCGTCCGGGGTTTTCCTTGGTCGCCGTTGGTGTTTTTATTTTTAATTTCAAATGACATGATTTACACCGGCCACCCGCTCCGGCCGGCGAAGTCGGGTGGGCACCGTCGAGCGTCTTGGGAGGATGCTGCTGCTACGGTGTTTTTCGGATGAGCAGTTTCAACGCTCGAGAAAGCCGCCGCTTTTTCTCCCGGAACCGAGCGCTAGCCCATGGTGTAAATTTGCGCCAGTAAGTTCCGGCCAGGGCCAGGCTGTTCCGGGATAGTGTTGTAAAACCCGGCTCCTCGGTGGGGAGGAGTGTGGGGTAGATGGGAACAGAAGAAGAAGAAAAAAAGCGCCAAAGTTGTGGGCAAAATATTCCCGTGCTTATGCAGTTGGGGGAAATTGCTCGAGGGACTGCACCCGGTTCGGGGATGGTGAGGATTTTTCGCCGGTTTCTCGGTAGTAAGTTTCGATAGATCCTCGTTCGCTCGTACGTCGCAGATCGCCGGCCTCGCATCCCGAGCCTTTACACCCCGCCACCCCTACTTGGAGCACTTGTTTGCACCGCCATAACCGGAAGTGAATTGAATCTCTCCAGCTGCCTCGGATCGGCCAAGCGGGACCGTTCGGTACGAATGAACCCTAAGCGCAGCATTACATTTACGGGGCACTTTTATCGGTAGTTTATGATGCTACATATTTTAGGCGAAAGCGAAAATAATACCGAACAGGATTACGGCAGTTCAGCGCTTAGTGCGCGCAAAACTTTCCGAAGCGTGGTTCGAAGCGGATGGCGAATGTTTTTCTTTGCCCTCGCCTTCGCCCGCCGCGAGCCTAGCTCCACTCTGGCGCAACTGCAATGGCCACCGTTCAATCGGACGGAACACACCGATGGCGCTCGGTGTTGGCGGACATGTTCGGATACATTTCCTTCCCATCAGTGGCGGGGTTGTTTTTTTTATACCTTCCTGTTTGGAAAATTAAGGCAACCTAAGATCCCGGCCGGAAACGTCGGTTTAAATATATTGCAGCCGCTAAACTGGCTCTTCCTGCCAGGCGAATGCACATTTGGCACACGGAAATGGCTGCCATGGATGCAATCATCGAATGTATACGGACCGGTGTTTTCAAGCACTCTCTCTCTCGCTTTAGATAATCTGATGTTAATGAGTTGCAATACGGGGAGATTAGAGAGGTTGGCATTATTATTACGTAGATTTATTTTGATTAATTTTGAACTTCGAGTCGATTGCATCGGAATTATGTTCTTTTTATTTTAAAGATATTTGACAAGCAATTTAATCAGTTTAAGTGAATGGGAAAATTAAATTGTTGGTTCCTCCATTCCCTCTGTCCTGTTTTAAGGTTTCAAGGTGTGTCGACTGAATGTACACATTATGTTAAGTTTACTTTAAATTTATTAACGTTAAATGCATACTCCAAAAAATCTATTGAACTCATTTTGCAATTTTCAAACATAGCTTAGAAAAATGGGAAGATATTAAATGTAAGAAAAATATGTACTGAATAAAAATCAGATTATGCTGATTGATGTTAAATGAGTTTGATTCCATATAATTCATATAATTTTTGATGACAAAACTGCTAGTAACTATAACTCATTTTAAGTAAATATCTTATACTGCTACTAGGAAAGAAAATGCAAAAAAAATATCATCACATCAAACAACTTCGACCAAGTTTTCTGTTACCGGGAAATGATTAGAATGAAGAAACAAGTCAATGTTGCGTACGGGCAAAACTTTGTCATATCGACGCAGAAATCATCTGCCATCGTGCCAACAGTTACTGCCCCTTCTCCTTTTCCTTCCAAACCGTTTTGCGCCCTTCCCGAGCCGGTTCATTTAAAGTCACAAGATTGTACGGCAAGCAAGCTGCTGGCAAAGCGCTGGTCCCCCGGAAACAGAAACCCTCTGGCATCTGGGCTGCCTGATGAATGTTTCGGCTGCAAATGAATATAAATAAACATGAAACATTCTTCAAGTTAGTTTTTCTCCGGTCCGGCTACAAGCAGCAGCAGGGCACTGTTGACACTGGTGGATTTGCCCGGCAGGGATCCGGTTCGGCAAGTGTCCAACGGTTTGTCGGCCTGCTCTCGAGTTTTAGCAAATATGTATGTGGAAATTTGATAATTTATGATCATTTAGTTTTCTTTTGTTCGTCCCTTTGGTCGGACGGACTGGTCGAACGCCGGTGTCTCGGGGGTGGAAACCGACGGGCAATTCATTCTTGTTGCACGTTCCTTCTGCAGGCGCCTGGAAGGTCTTGCAGTGTGCACAAGGGTTTTGAGCAAGGGCGATGGTATGTTTTATAGATTCTGAAGATCGGCCAACCATCGCTCGGGGTGGAGGATTCTGTGCAGGACTTCAGAACGACACCGACCGGGGTAAGAACAAGAGCAACCGTAATAAGCAAATGTGAAAAGTTTCGCATGTGACAATAAAATACTAAAAGCCTTGCCATTTTGTTTGCATCCAGTGTATTCCTGAAGCCATGGAAGTGTGCCTAAGACCACCTGTTGTAGTAGTTCTCTCATAGAACTGGGGTAATTTGACTCGAGAAAGCCACAATTGATTGTTCTTTGCCATGGTATAAGAATGTAGTCATCCGAGTTCTGGATGGAAGAAAATTTAATCATATTTCAAGCGTTTCGATTTGAACTCGAATGTGAAGTGTAACTTTCCATTAAATGTAGAGGACTATAAAATGAATAATTTACAAAAAAATACGTAATGAGAAAAAAACTGATCTTAAGCTATTATTTAATATTTTACGATTCTAAAACATCTTAAATAATATGATGTTATAATTTTAATGAATCTCCTTAAAAGATGCAACATTTAAAGCCCTTTCAGGTACCATTCGAGACATCGGATTACCAGCAAAAGGATTGATCGAAACTTCAGAAAATGCCAGTGTTTAATTTTCCTTTTCTCGGATACTCTCCCGCCACAAACTCCCGTCCCTTTCCAAATCATTAAGGTCGTTGTAAAGTTGGGAAAAAATTAATTATCCTTTTCCGCGACGGAGCGCCGATCTGTTCCCCTTTTAACTTCGAGGGTTCGAGCAGAGTGGGAAAAAAAGCTACTCCCCCTTTTTATGCGCTCCCGAAAGGTATAAGCGATACATATTCCTCCGAATTTACCCTTAAACTTTGCCCGTCCACGGTGGCTTCTTAAAAAGAATACCCTACCTGGTTCGGCTTACTGGCGAAGGCGAGGCACAGTAAGTTTAAAGTTTTATTAGAACGATACCTCTTTAATGAAGATGTTCGCCCATGTGGTGTAGAAAGGTTCTGGTCAGAACGTATCGCTAAAGGAAAGGTGCCCCAAAATCTTAATGGGCGAGCAAGGTTTTCGGGCCGGAAAAGTCAGTGAGTGAATTTGGTGGAAACGCAACACACCGACGTAGGAAAACATCCTTGAACCGTTGAAAAGACGAAAGATTGTGAATGAATTCAACGGAGGAAAAAGTCTGGCGAAAAGTTAAGAAATGCCGGGTGAAAGAAGAATTTCAAAATGTAATGACTGGATAGAAAGTGGTGGAAAAGAGAGAGAGAGAGAGAGAGAGAGAGAGAGAGACAGCAGTTGGAATGCGAGGAAATGTGTACGAGAGTGGCAAGACAGCGGGTGAAAAAAATCGAAAAAGTTTGGCTAATGTAATATGGAAGATCTTAATGGACTTAATTTGCATAGGGTGACGCCTGTTCGGTGTAAAATCCAACGTTCTCCGCGTCGTCGTCCTCGTCACCGTTGCGGGAAGCGAAGGAATGGTGCGGGTCACTGAAAACGCAAATAGTAGAACGTCGCTCGGCAAAAAGGACGACAAATACACGCCAAGGAAAAGTCACCCCTCACGGTGGGTTGGAGAAGGAATCTCGGACGATCCGTTTGGGAAGTTCCTTTTCACCTTGACTGCTTTTAATAACGGTTTTAATGAAAGTTTAGATGTTTCGCAATAAACATTTATTTTAATGGCCATTCCACCGCGCAGGTGTTGGGTTTGGCAGCCGGAAGCGGGACTTTTCGGGTGAATTCGTCGCCCGTCGTGGTCCATTCCGGGGTCGCGTCCGGTGACCAATGGACGGTGTTCCGGTGTCGGTTAAAAATACCTAATCAAAATGACCTTTTGAATCGGTTCACTTAGTGCGTCCTTTGGTGGCCAGGTGGCGTGGGAATCGTAAGCACGTATCGGTGGCTCCCGATGGATACGGGATCCCGATTCCATTATGGTAGCGATGATGGAATTATATGGGATACAATAAAATAGTTTAATTCACCTCCAATGTTAGGTAGTGTAAACCAAGCGATTGGAAGAAATGCGTCCATTAGTGCCTTGAAACGACTGGTTTCATACAATTCGAACCATTTCCACTACAGAGCGAGTGCATTTATATGCAAACCTCATTTGCATTGAACCACCTTAATTAAGGATGATATTAAACAATGGGGGAAAAAAGGATGCGAAAATCTATCCATTTAAACAAACCAGTAAATTTCTTGCTTCCCTACGTAGGTAGAAAGTAATTTCAAAGCGAAATCAGAGTGATATCATTAAATCCACCATGCCCGATAAACTTGCCACCGTGTGTTCTCCACCGGTGAGCGTGTACAATGTAAGCCTACGCCCGTACCCGAGTCCTGAACCGTACCCCATTAGTGGATCGGCAAAAGTCGAACAAATTAAATTAATTGCGAGATTAAATGCAGTGCATCAAATAATAAAATAATAAAAAAAGCACACCCACATCCGCAGAAACATATAGCCCTGACCGAATGGAACCGATTTTCCGATTCGACCCGGCAAAGCAAAAATAAATAAATTGTGGAAAACAAATCCGAGCTGAATTTTGATTGGCTTCATAAATACTGGAATAAAACCAGACGCCGCGAGCAAATTACGTCCGCGTTTGATGATAGGAATATAAAAGTACACACACGCACAAAAAAAAAAGAATCATTACAGTGAAATCAAAAGGACCAGGCTTAATTTAGTTACATCTGCCATCGCCGTCACCTCGCGCGAGTACTTGGCCCGCCCTGGGGGGAAAATCCATCCACAAGGGTTTATCATTAAAATTGTATGGAGCTTTTTCTGTCACGTCGATGGCTCTAGGTGGGGTGCGCCGGCTTTGGGTTTGTAATGTTAGAGCAGTGCGAGTGGATTGTGCGCCAGTAAACCAGCGAGCAAATTGAATTAATTCAGGACATTTTTCCCATTAATCACGAGAATAATCAATTCGCATCACAATGCCCGTATGGCGATGTCACTAAGCCACGATATCCAGTGACGTTTGCACAGCATAGCCTTTGGTTTTACCGACTGTCGATGGACACGACCCGGTGCATGTGTTTGACTGAAGAGGCTCAAATGTGCGTTGATTCAAGCACGAGCGCTTCAGCTGTCACGCGGCATGTGTCCAATTCATCAGTGGCATTTACTTTTCGAGTTAACACACTCCAAAACCGATCGCCCGTTTCGATGGTTTGGCGGTGGGCTGAGCCGTTTAGAGCACCTAAGTGTGTGCTGATGACGTGCCTAAAAGCATCGAGCCGGCGGAAAAACTCCGAGAGTCCCGAGAGCAACTTCAGCGGGACACTTGTGTGTGTGCCGTGCGGGAGTCGATGTGTGTCCTAAATGGAGGCCCTTCAAAACCGGTACGCCGATTGCGACGGATGGCGATGGTTGATGGAGTTGATGGTTCTTCAACTAGCGGGTTTGAACGGAACTATATATGAGTAGAAAATGCATATCTATCGTCCTTCGCCCACCGTCCCAGTCAAACCCTGCGAAACGCGAACCTAGGGGAGGGTTTGAAACCGTACGTTTGCACAGATTTTCTCCGGCACCGGAATGACGCCGCCATTACGGACGGAAGTTTCATACGGGGGACTAGACGGCGGTTGGCAGGTGGCGAACGGACGAAGACATTATTTCGTGATTACAAAATTCCCTACATCATCGCGCAAAACGTCGTGTCTCGAGACGGTGGTGCGAACTTGTCATTAGCTTGTAGGAGTAATTAAATTTAAAAGTGCACACGTTCTTACACACGTGCATAGCTTGACTGCATCCTGGGAAACTTTGATTGGGAAAATGCACTGTGAACAGTGTTATCGATTGTTTTGCTTGGTGGAAAGTAAGTTGTTGAAATTTTACAGAGTATGTTATGTTCCATGTGATATTGAAGGCTGTGCTATTGGTTTAAAAAAATACAGCTGGGACGTTCATTCTGATGTAAATAAATAAATAAAAACAAAAACTGTGTTTGCTACCTTAAGGAAATTTAAGGAATATTTTTACTTCTCGTATCATAAACAATAACATTATTCATCGATTCAAATGATAAAAGGCACAAAGGTAAAACAGATAAGGGTAGTATATACGCTACACGAGTTTCCAAATAACTAAATCATAACAAAAGCAAATATTACCTTCAAACCTTAAAGCCAATTTCCTACTATCGCCAAACTTTAAACTATCGCAATTTTAAATTATCGTGAACGCTTAATATTTCAAACGCTTTCTGGATCTAAATCTTATAGGCGACATTTAATGAACCGTAATGCGAAATGTTTCAAACTCTTCTTGACACCTAGTTGCAAGCATTGATCTGCAATTTCTAGTTTTAACAGCTACGTAAATTATCCCATGCTATATTAGTACTTTTCTTTATCGTCTAAACTAATTGTCTCTACTCTTTTTTTTTGTGTTGTATTATCAGTTTTCAGGAATATTTGTACTGTGATTGAAAAACTGTGAGCCATGCATTGAGAATCAGTTTTAAGAAAATTTAAGTCCAGTGCAACCATGATTGTCGAAAATTATCGATTGATGGGAAGCTTTACTTGTATTTAGCTTGGTTTCAATATGACTACATCCTTAAGAACCACTTATTTAAGTTCAATTAAATATTGACTAGCAGGGTTTTCATTACATTAATCATTCACTTTAAAGTTAAATTTTAGTTTAACAAAATCCTTCTTACTTTCTGGGTTATTTACTGCTTTACTTGTGTTGAGCTTGGTTTCTGTAAGATCCTCGATAGAAACTTATTTAAGTTCCATTAAATATTAACCAGCAGTTATATTCAATACATTAATCATTCGCTTTATAGTTAAGTTCTACTTCTAACGAGATCTTTTGTTCTTGTTGGATTATTTATGGCTGAACACTTCTAGATAATGAAGGGAAGGTTCACCACGTAAAACCCTCTATGTCGAACCGAAAACCAAACGTAAGATTCTTCGGTTGCACCAAGCGAAGCAACAAATCCTTGCAGGTAATATTGAATCGTTTCCGGTTTTCGGATGCAATATTTATTTTATCGACTCTCCGTCCTCACCACATCGTTAAAGGTGTCTTTGTGTGCTTTGAACGACTCGGTTCGAACGGACCCGAGGGAAGCATTCGATAAGCTTGTAATTCCATTTCCATATCATAATGAAAAGTTACATTGACATTTCATTAAAAGTCAATGCATCGAGCAAGGATACGTGTGTGGGGACTCCTATGCCCAAAATATCGAACCGAAACCGCACCCGTATGTGTGTGTGTGTGGGTGTGCATGTGTGTGCTTCGAATACAGTAGCATCCATAATTCAATGCAGCTGTTGCAGGACATTTATTTATCATCAAATCATGCTGTAGTTTGCTTCGCTGGTTTCACCACCGAACACCGGTTCCATTGGAATGCATTTGCTGGCTCGGGGCCCCTGGGTGGCACTTTGGGCACCGGATCTCCTTGATTGAATTTGGGCCCGAACCGCACCCCTGCCCGTCACGGCCGAGCCAAGTTTAGAGTGGGATCTTGAGCAAGTTAAATACAGTAATGCGTTCAAGCGGGAGAGTACTTTTATTGAAGTGCTCAATACTTTCGCCTCTCCCCAAGGAGTTGCGGAGTGCGCCCCGGTTCGACCACAGTTTGGGGCAATGTTGTCAGGCGGGTTTTCCGATTAAAAGTTTCATTTTGGACACATTTGCTCCGCCCCCCCCCCCCCTCCTCCTCCCTCGCTCTACCGAACCGGAAGCGGCGAGCACGTTCCGATGCGCCCGGGACGGGACTCTCGAATTCGAAGGACGAACGCTGGATCGGCATCCCTGGGCAATGCTTACATGCCACGGTGATACGAGTTCGAGATACTCTCCTGGAGATGCTGTGGCGTGGGCCCGGGCGAACTAACGAGGGTCCTCTGGAAAAGAGGCCGTTGGATTCGATACAGTGTTTGGTCGGGTTTGTTGCCCGCTCGGAGTGCACCGCCATGTATATGCAAATTGGACGCCATAGCCGTGGTGACGCAGTGCAAGGGAGCAGCAGGCGGTGGTGGTGGTGGGCCCACTTTTGGTCCGCCCTTTGGCGAATGGCTGGTGCAGCCACCTTTCTTGCCGGCGCCGGCGATGTTTGCTAACGAACTCGCGTGTTTTCGGGTGTGGCACGAAAATTAGTATTCATCGCCCGGAACGCATCATCGTGCGGGAACATGTTTCTGAATAAATAAACTTCTTAATAGTATATTTATAGGACAAACACTATTATCCAGTGTTGGGGCCGCGGTCGATGCGCCAGCACGGGTTTTCACGTGGGCCTGCAGTTTGCCTTTGAAGCGAAAGGGTAGCGCTCTAACCCCCTCTTTTTCCGAACCAGGAATTCGTCGTGAGACCATCGTCATCGGTGGTCTTGTCTATGTTCATGGCAAAAAGAAAACTATTTCTGAAGACAATCTGCCTTTGTGACGCGTGGTTCGATAATAGAAGTGTTGGAAACAAAGACCTTGGCTCTGGAAAAGAAATCTCGTTCTGACGCGATTATAGCGCAGTTCCTACTAGGAAAATGTTAAGAAGGAGTGGAAAATATGTTTAACTTAACTCTGTTATTTTTTCATTGTCTTATCAAGTATGTTAAATAAGAAAACATCTTGAGTTTAATCAATAAAATTGTTTGACTGCATAATCAAATGTGAACATGATTCCTAATTGGATTGCCAGCGTAAAAACTCACCCAACTTGACCAGCCAACCAATTTCCTATTTCTTGCCACGCGAAAGCTTTGGCAATATTTCAGCCTGGAATTGATTTCCCATTTAAATCTCCTTACTGTTTTGCTGCTTCCTTTTTTTTTTGTTTGGTTGTTGCCCGGCGATCCTTAGACAATCGGAGTCTTATTTCAGTGGCGAACAATTTAAATGGCCAACCATCAATAACCGCGAGCTTCTTGTGCAGCCACAAGACACAATGGGGCAAAGAAAAACGATAATTAGTACGGTGGGCAAACGAATAGCGGTGATGTGTATGCGAAAACTTTGGCCATTTATTTATCTACGATGGGATTTTATTTAACTTACCCATCATTTGTGCAAGCGCCACGGCGTCCCGGAAGAAAACCATTGTTCTTTCCCGGCAACGGGGTGAAAAGGACCGTTGGCGAGGGGAGGGAAAAGTAAAACCCATTCGTTATGCGATCCACCCGAGCATACAGGAAGGACCCGAACCCCGAACCGTTGCACAAAATGGGCACAAAGCCATCATCCATTGAGGTTTGCTTTATGAAACCAAATTAAACTTTATGCATTCGGTGCCGTGCACACATAAAAGATGATGAGAATAAACGGAAGGCCGCTCCGGTTGCCTGGTCGTTGCAACCACGGCGGGTGATCATAGCCCATTGAAGGTGCATTTCCGTTTCGCCCGTACCGACTCCGAGGAGGTAAGGCCGTCGTAAGAAGTCTGGCGTGATTACTTGCAACCAAGCAATCGGCTTTTCGTAAACTCACTTTGAGGCGAACGCTCCGGGTAGCCAACTGCTCGGCAAAACTCAACACGTTAGCGAAGTATGATTGTTTTATGCATTCGCTACCCCCCTCACCTCCCCCCCCTCCCCAATTGCACTTATGCAGCTCGGCTGCCGTGTGGATCCGTTTCGGGAAACTTTGTTAGTGGCGACGGGACTGAACGGGTGGTTCCCTAAGAATACATTTCTTTTAATAAAGGTTTGAGCCAAACGAACTTGCTGGAGGCCCCCTGGCCAAGGGGAGAGTTCCATTTGCCAGCCCAGCAAAAGCTGTAGCTTCCTTCCATACTCTTCTCTCATCGCGTTTTCCACCCGTTTGTGGCGGCCCGGGGTGAAAGCGGAACGGATTTTGGTTCATTTTTCCGACTTATCCTCAACAAATCGTAATTTTCTCGTACACTTGTGTAGAACCGTCAGTCGTAAAACCGCGAGATTGTTTTTTTTCTCTCTCCCCTCCCGTCTTTCTAGCTTTCGAGTTTCCTGTCCCACTCTCCCCTGCCGCCAAGTTAACCCCACGTTTGTCCGCCTTTCGTCGTCCTGGCAGCTCGAGTGGCCACGAAACGGTACGCGAAGAAACAAACCGACCAGCTTAACACTTCCACACGCTCACTTCTAGCTGGCTTATGTTGGTATCCTCTTCCTGCCATCCCCTTCGTTTCAGCCCCATTTCTCACTCTGTCTCATAAACCGCGAAATCATTTCACTAGTTTTGCACCGCTTGCTGCCCGGGGCCGGGGCTTGCGTTAGCAATGATTTTCTGTTGCCTTTTATGTGCATTCTGAATGTCAGTTGCAGCGAGCGGAATGATGATTTATGAACGTGCTTAATTTAATTGAGATTAATTTTTGGGGCGGCCAGAGCGATACAGCTTTCGGGGCGGCGGTCCACCCCTGTTGCCAAGGTCGTTGTGTTGTGCACGTACACGCCTGTACGTGCGTGTGTTTGCGTGAAGGAAGGAGGGAGCGGCAAAAAGTTAAAACCCGTTCGAGACGCTGTTTTCACCGTGTTGTGTTTTTGAAAATCGTTTAGTGTGGAAAAGGGTCGAGCGTAGCGAACGGTTGTTTTTTTTTAACTTTTTGTCGAGTTTCTTAAGCCCTGCGAAAACAAACCGCATAAGAAATCATGTTAAATCGCTGGCAAAGCCTCTGAAGTGCCAATAGCCGTCCCCGTGCTTGCAGCAAAAGTGTCCCCGGTTTCGAAGGCGCACCCCATCAACACATCCTGGTGCGCGTGTACGGTACCCGTTTAGTGGCGAAGGGAGTCGTTGAAGGGAGCCGTTTGAAACGGGCTATAAAACGATCAAGCGGAACTCGCTGGGAGGAGGTTTTTATTTTTCGGTTTCGAAACAGCGCGAAGAACTAGTCTCGCGAGTGTGCGGCACTGGGAGATTATTAAAATTTTCGTTTGAAATATTATCATCGTTATTGTTACTGCTTGAATGAGAATCAATTTTTAAGAACGGCGCTCTCCGTTCGGGCACCATTTCGATGATGTGTGGAGCTGGGAGGGGTGGTGTGGAGAGTGTTCGACGGTGGAATGGTGTATTTCACGGCTTTGCCCCACTGCCTTGCACTGAGTAGGAGTTAAAAATACTTCCCGCAACCACGAGGGTTGGCACAATTATGCGCGCTTAAGCAAGTAACAAGCGGGAAGTACAAAAGAGATGATAAATATGAGTTTCGTTTGAGTTCCTCCGTTGCTTTTCCGTCAGTTCTTCTCAAATTTGAATATGGAAGGATGTCCCGTAAGTCGAAAAATAAAAAAATCATCGATTGAAGGACAATTTTCGACCCTATAAATGTTACATAGTAGGATTTTTCACAAATTTAAAATAATTCGTCGCAACAAAGTATTAAAATTTGCACGGAATTTTTAATTTACTTCAACTATGAAGAAAATGTAATGAGTGGAAAATGCTCATGCTTAGTCTACACGAAGCGCAAAGCAACCTTTGCAAACGGCAAAATGCTGTGAGTAGCGGTTAAATGCTGTCAGTTGGTCATTCAACTGTCAAAGTAAGCGAAAATCTGTTTTTCGGTCGGCGAGTGAAAAATAGATTTGCACATTTGCGCACCTGGTATAGAGTGCCGGTGGATGAAAAATAGTTGTTTGTGATGATGTACAGTGGTTGTTGATAAGATTTCGGTGTACACAATACCTCTGTGCTGTTTTTTTACAATTAAACAATCAAATCAACATTGAATGCGCTTACATCTGCATCGGCTCACGAATAGGAACGTCTACACGAAGCGAAAAAAAGTGACAGAAAAATGATATTTTCGCCTGTGTTTTCAGAGTTTTGCGCCTCGTGTAGACTAAGCATCAAACTTGTAGAGAACGCTTCACTACAATGCTGAGGTTAAATTAGTTAAAACATATGAACATAACATAGAAATTTGATCTTTAAAATATGTTAGATTAGTTAGTTTTTTTCTGTAAATTTTAAACACATTTGTTTTGGAGCTCAATACATTACAGTTGGCGTATTTTCACGTGTAAACACTTCCGTTGTTTTCAATAACGATAATTTAAAAAAAAAATAGGGTGGATAATAACACGGGATTTTGCTTTAAATATTATTTATGGCACCAATGTCTGTTTTCTCAACAACGAATGTTATCTTTTCACGCGAAATGTTTTCATTGAATGTTCAAATGGAGTGAACTTTATTTTGTGGTCAATAAAAATAGAATGTTAGTTAATGTGGATCGAATATAATATGAACCCATAATATGCGTTGTTTTTTCAAACAAAAGAAATTAAATTGAGCTGAGTTAGATAAAAACATTATTTTAAAAGAAGAATTATTATGCATAACTCGTTTCTCACAAGCGGCTGTGTCACTCGTTCAAAACTGAGGCAAATTGATTTTTTTATTTACTTAACAAAATTCAGTCCGTCAGGATATTCTATGTTTCTACTTAAGAAGTGTATGATCATAAGAATGTCAACTACCAAATGAGAATTTTAATGGTACAGCGAAATCCGAAACACGACTTTTCACAAATAATCCTGATTCAATACAATGATAATATATTTTTGACTAGCTCATCAAAAGCTAAAACATATTCAAATATCTCGTTGAACGATTTCAATTCTGATAAAATACACTACGCAAAACACGAAAAACAACCAACCACGTTCCGTACAACACAAACAGTAAAACAGCTCCACGCCTTTGGCATGTTCAATCAGCGTTAATTAGTTACCAATTTTAGTTACATTCCATATTGACACCGCTGCAAATTACTGCACAACTAAATCCAAACCAAATATCGCGCGTATTTGCCTGCGCCGGTCCATTTTTCCCGTTTCGATTCGGCAAAACACCGAATTGTAAATGTAATACAATAAACCAAATATCGTCACATTTGGCCTCCTCCCACGTACTTTCTTCCCTCGCAAGGCGAGAGGAATCGGGCGCCAAAAATACATCGGCGATAAAAGGACTTTGGGGGTTGTTGGCGCTTCGGAAAAAGGAGTTCCAACGAAGGTGTACGAGGATGACGCGGGTGAGGGGACCGTGTGCCGAGCGGGGCTTGCTAAAGTAATTCAACATTAATGCGCCACCATGCCCCGTTTGCGACCGTGTGTGCGTGAGTGTGTGTGTGTGTGTGAGGGGTGATTGGAATTGGATGGATGCGTCCTCCGGAACCATCCGGTTTGGCACGATGTAAGGTCGCATGGTTGATTATTTAACTGAACTGAAAACAAATTACATTTACATTAATTAAATTCGTACTGGTTGGCCGATCGAGCAACCCCCCCCAACTCCCTTCGGTCTCCCCCACGCCCAATCCTACCGTTTCGGTCGTGGCGTGGTTCGTAACAAAACAGTAATTTGCTAAAATATAATCTATCCTCGGTCACCGTCACACGAGGCATTGGATCGGGGTGCGTTCAGTTCCGAGAGCGGGCCAACGGCGTAATCTGTACCAGGCTGTGGTTCCACGACCCTCGCACGCACAACCGAACGCTCATTTCGCTCCGGACGGATGACACGGACGCCGGACGTACGGGAAAACCTGGCCCAGATGCGTTTCCAGATCCGCTTCAGCCGGGCGCACAGCATTTACCGCCGGCCGGATGGAGGCCAAAGACACACACACAAACAAACACGCACACACGTTGTTAGGCGATGGTTTGGTGTGGCGTTTGGCCGGCAGGGCACATAAATACTGGCATTAGTTTGCCGCCGTATGTTTGCTGTAATATCATTAGGGACACGGCGACGTGCAACCCGCCGGACAATGTGTCGAACGTTAGAGGCCATTTTCTGAGTGGGTGAGTTGATTTGTTATCAAAACCATGTTGCGTTTTTTTTTTGCTTAGCTCCCGATGAATGTTTTCCTTCTCCTCCCTTCCCACCGCCCACGCCGGCCAAGCGCATTCGCATAATTGCACTCCCGAGCTCGACGTGTTCTGTTTTGTGTTTTTTTTTACGCAGGCGGTCGCAAACTTGAGCAGCACGTGGTGAGATATATCATTTCGAATTTACTTCACGCGCCCAACGCGCCCGAAGAAGAAGTCGCTCGTTAACGACTGAATAATTACTGTTGCGCGCGCGCGCACGCTTGTCTCCTTGCCTCCTTCCATCGGTCACCAGCTGTGCGCCGAGTGTTGGTCCCCAGTTGGTGTCGGGGGATTATGCAAGAAAACGGGAAAAACAAAAAGCCAAGCAACATACAGCCCGGCTGGAAAACTCCCTCAACCACCCCGCAAAAGGCCAGACGGAAGCAGATAAAGTTGTGGCCGTTGGTTCGAAAAATGTACAACCAAATCTCTGTTTCCGGTTCATATTGCCTTCTTGGCCCGGGCGTGAGGTTACCCGGCGTCGGTTTCTTCCCGTTTCGCCCGAGCCCTCGGCTGGGCTTCTGCAACCGGCACTGGGTGGACCGGTGCCATGCCCCCCCATCAGACTGCTCGCGCTAGCTCGACCGTGTGCTATCTTAATTACAAAAGTTTCAAATTAAATCATAAATTAAATAAATTGCTCTACCTTCAGCTGGACCCGCTGATGAACCTTCATAAATGCAACTCTCTTCGGAGCAGTAGTTTTGCTAAATTGTACCGGCTCTGGTGTGTATTGAATGTGTTTTCATTTTTCCCTTTTTTCCCGGTTCCGTTGGGTGAAGCTTTCTTTCTTGCCCTTTTTTGTTTTGCTGTTTCCATTTTAGAAGCTGGTGTTTCCCGGTTTTGCAATCGCGGGCCGTCTTTACACGCCCATTTGTAGCGGGCGATTTCGGTGGATCGGTTTTTTGATGGAGTGCAAAACTGTTGACCATTATTTCATTTCTTTCCTTTTTTTGTTATATGCCGAGGATGTGCAAAAGTAAGCTTAGCGCTGGCGTCGAAATAATAAAAGTTGCTAATACTTTATAAATTCATTCGCAGTACTACTTAAAATGAGTTTTGTTCATTTGAAAACGGGCGGGGGGAAGTTAGGAAGAAGAAAAGGTTGAGGATGACAACAAAAAAAGCCTAACAAAGGGAAGAAAAAAAGCTTCTCGAAATGATTACATAAGACAAGCCGGGTTCTTTTCGGGGTGCCAAGGATAGCAATCAATTGCTGCCGAGTGTTACAACATAACGAAGGTAACGGGAAAGGTTCGTCATTGGGTGAAACAGAATAAGAAAGAAAAAAAAAACATAACACGACAGCCGAGAAGAATTTAAGTAAGCAACGCAGGGCTCGGAATTGCAAATGAACTAACTCATGCGAAACTTTCCATTCGGTAACGAACTTTCCATCTTGCGATAGCGGGCAGGGACACAAAAAAAACGTATTTTAAGGACACCCACAGTGAGTGGGTGGGAGGAAAAAACGGAAATACTTGTGTAAGAATATTGACACTACCCATTTGAAGGACCATTTCCTTTCCACCATTTCGGAACGCACAGCATCCGGCCGGGCTTTTTAGCCTCACACCGATTCGGGCGGAATGTGGAACTATAAGAAAAACCCATGTCCAT
This sequence comes from Anopheles coustani, assembly GCF_943734705.1. NCBI lineage: Eukaryota > Metazoa > Arthropoda > Insecta > Diptera > Culicidae > Anopheles > Anopheles coustani. The sequence goes on from NC_071289.1 coordinate 82,589,863, forward strand.
GATGCGAACTGGGTGCTTTTCATCCTTGTTTCTACCTCTAGCGTTTTCCACCAGTGTCAACGGGGAAAAACCTGCCCATTATTTGTTCTCATTAAACGCTTCACCTTGCTGCCGGTGGATGTGGTTGTTCTGTTGCTGCTGCTGCTGCTGCAAGATGTTCAAGCAAATTGCCCCTGGATTGGACTGTCGTGGTGGATTTACATGCGAGACTCCCAAAGAAGCCTTATTTATGTACGGTAACCTTTTTTTGTTTTTTTACTCCCTCCCCCAAAAACCTTACCCCGCCGTTTGGTTGGCCAAGTTTAAGCGAGGGAGTTTTTCAGTTTCATACACACATTTTTTCTTACCCTCCGATCTGCCTTCCAAGATGGCACGCAAATGGAGAAATGTGACAAATTTCCCGAGCCGACTGCAAAAAAGCGGCCCATTTGGCATTCCGGTGCGCCTCGGCGGCTGGTGGAGACACATTTTCTCACCTCAGAACAACCTCACGCGATTACATCGGCCCCGGATCTGGCGTCTGCCCCTGGTGGTGGACCCCTGTTGACTCGATTCCAAATGAGCGTGAATGTGAAACGGACTGGTCCTGGGACACGCCGAGCCTCACGTCGGGCGTTGGTGGTAGATTTGTCGGGCGGACAATTTCACTTTTTCACCAGAAAAAAAAGAAATACCCCCAACCGAACCAGCCTTTCCCTCGCGCCAGGAACCCGTGTACATGGGCAGAATGAATAAATATTTTGCTTGTTCCAATTTAGAAAGTGGGCAGCAGCAGCAGAACCCTCCGTGGACCCGTTGGGCTTCTTTTTTGCTTCACTCCGTCGGTATAAAGTGGGCCGCATTTGAGTGGCGATGTGTGGATGCTGCCGTACGACGGGAAAAAGATGGCCTTGTCAGCCGGGGTGTTCATGTTTTATTTTGTTTTTATCTTTCGCTTTGCAAGTGAACACCATCATTTGACTTATTCCGGGCAGAACCTGTTGGGCGAAAGTTTTGTTTTATTAGGATTGCAGTAATGGAGGTTGATGGTAGTTTTTTGTCTTTCGAGTTGAACAAGAAATAATTTTCCAACCTACACACACACACATACACCCATTTTGGTAGATAGGATGGGAAAATGGAAAATGCAGCCTGCTCTAGGACAGTTTGGTTTCAATTAGTGAGGAGTTGAAGGATGATGAAAGCTGTTTTTATCGATAAAAGATTCATTCTGCTAGAAAGAACGCTTTTGTTTGCTAAAACAACCAACACTGCATATACAAAAGAAAATGTAAAGTCATATCATCAGATTGGGGATCCAATTACTATTATTGAAAACGATAGAAAACAGATCTAAAAATTAGTTAATCAAAACCTGAAAAGTTTACTTACCAATAGTTTTTACCAGATTGAAAAGCATAGACAAACACGATAACACACATCGGTGCATTTCGTTGATTTGCACCGATATCTTGCTTTCGAGGAAAACAAACTACGGCGGGATGGTAAATATTTGATGATAGTGTGTTGAAAAGGACGATGGAATAGTTTCAATTAGATTGAAATATAGTTTTTTGCCAGTTGTGTTTTACAATTTATCATTTACAATTTCAGAAAAGGTATAGTTGGAATATGGACGTGGATGAAGTTGCATTTAGTCAAGAGAAAATTGTGAGGAAAAATTCATTCAGCGTTGTGAACATTTGGAAATTTTACAAATAATCAACTTTTATCGTCTTTTTTACCAACTAAAGCGATCAATAAACATATTGACGATGGGGCAAATAAACGATCGAAATTCCTTAAGTTACTTTATAATTTAGAATCAAATTAGGAAAATAATTAAGTTGATCTTCATGAACAGTGTTTCGAATATTCTCTACAGTTCTTTTTTTTAAATGTAGCCTTTTTTTTAAATTGGTAAAATTATCCTGCTTGAAAATAATTTTTCCGTTGAACTTAGAACAATAAATTTAACAAATTACATGTGAGTTTGAAATATAAACACGTCAACCCGTAGCCGGTCACATGCACAACCGAAAACAATATGCCGATTGCTTCATCCATCGACGCGGCCTGGAGAAAAGGTATGGCTTTCTGTCGATTCGAAAAATGTGTCCCCATCCGGAGCGTAGCGCTGGTGGCGTTGGCACATTATCCGCCCGCCGGCTGCGGCCATTAACTGGCCAGTTGTTGTGTACTGCTGTGTGGGTGCCGAACGTTGACGGTGAAACATTTTTAAAAAAACCCATTCCAACGTTGCTGCGTCCAGCAACCCGGGCTTACCGGGCTTTCGGCAAGGTTTCGGTAGGATGCCATTTTTCAACATGCCACATGCACAGATGTGGTGCACTTTCGGTGGGTCTTTGGTCGCCCGGTTCGATTCGGGCGCTGTTATTGTTGTTGTTGTTTTGCTCCTGTTGTTATTATTTTAAATAATGTTCCTAATTTTAATAAAAACCACATTTATATCAATCGCTCACAGCTTTTATAAATTGCCTTCCCCGAAGTGAATTTATTTCTCCATTCCGAGGGCTTTTCTTTGTGTCGAGTTCGGTTGGTTGCTTTATCTCTTTCGTCCCCCTTTTTTCTCATTTTATTGTCCCACATGAAGTCGGATTGAATTGACGCCTGGCAGTTGGATCCAGTTTCCGGACAAATTATTGGCTAGCGATTCGTGGAAGTATGTTGTGCGTCTGGTTCCGAATGCTGCACTTTCGTGCACGTCTCACACGTACGTCACCACCTTTTTCGGTCCTGATCTTCGGTTGCCCTTAAATCGTGTCCTTTCCACTCCGGCGGCCCGTCATTCACCGGTTCCCAGCGTAATCGGAGCCATATTGCACCGTTGACCGACCAGGCGCCTCCATCGGTGGTGGCGCGCGTTTAATGGTATTGTTATGCTGTGTTGCATTTTGCAGCCCTCGGAGTGTGCATGCCCGAATCGAAACCGAAGCGCTCCCATAGCGGCACTCGATCCGGAGCTGATGACGGTTTATGGGAATAGCTTTTTAGAAAACTGTCCACCGAACGATTCGTCACCGCGTCGTGGGCACACGGTGAGCCACTCCAGCAGATTGCTTTTTCCCCGGTCGGACGCCGAGACTAAGTAGGGCAGGGCGCACCTCACTTCGTACGGTGCCAATATTTTTTGGCCAGCGTTCCACTTTGTTCACCGGTTGGGGTGTTGTCGCGTCTCTTTCCAGTTTTACTGAGCATGGCAGCTCTTTTTACCTACTCCTTCCTCGGGCGCATCTCCGAGGGTGGCTAAACGATGAAAAATAGAGCTGTGAATTTGCAATCATAGGTGTTTGGGCGCGAGGCGATCGTGCTGCAGCATCGGTGGCGAATAAAATTCACCGAAAATAAATTCACATAAAGGCTACATGATGGAGAGTGACAGGCCACGCTGAGGTCCACATGAAAATTGTCATTATTCAATGTCGGTACATTAAACGGTTCGGTCGACGTTTCACTTTTTTCTTCCGTTCTACCTCTCGATTTGATGCAACCGAGTTTCGATTGGTTTCGGCCAGATTGACTTGGCAAGCATTGTGACCTGTGGCGTAGTGGACGGATGTTCACGATGAATTGCATCGGTTGGAACCATTCTTCACCGGACAGGGGCAACACAAGTGGGTTAAAATTTATAAACACACACACACGCACACAAATGGGGGCGCGTTAACAGATGGCATACTTGCGCACGTACACTCTACCGGACATCTGCGCGTGTTTCTTACCTCCCTCGACACCGGATTGCCCACTCCTCTGGGTATTTATGTCAGTGTGTGTGCGTGTGCGCTGTGTGCTGTAGCAATTGCTCCGGGGAAAAATTTCCCGCTTCCGGGTTGTGTTCGTGTTGCAAAACCGTGTCAGGGTGGGCGGATGGCAACGAAAACCGCCAAACCATAACGGAAGGACTGTCATTCGACGCTGACACGCAGCGCAGCTTGAAGAGAGTGACCATGGCGCGCCAACGGTCTGAAGTCGGACGCAAGGCGTGTCGCCGGAGTTTGGTCTCGAGTGAATAAAATAATACTTTTGACAGTGGCTTCGCGGTGGCTTTTAGCAGAAAAGTATCGAACCTGCAGTAAAATAATATATTTTTCAGCACACTTGCTCCATTTGTTGTTTTGCGCTCGTTTGAACCGTTGTTGCGGATTTCGGGCGGTGGTTGGGAAAGAATTTTCCGAGTGAAGAACCAAAATTGATGGATTGTAACTAGTGTTGGGTCGTGTGCTACTGTGCTTTCCAACAAATACAGCACAGTGAAAGTGTCATACTGTTTAATCAATAAATTATCTTTGATTCCTTGGTATAGCAATTCCATAGGTAAAATAGAGTAGCAATAAAGTTTATGGACCATGCTTTAGAATTTTGATCAACATTATCACATATTGTTTACATTATTATCTGTGTAAAAAAAAACGGTCACCATACGGAAAGCATGGAAAAAAAGATCACGATGCTACAATTCTAAAAAACTGGTTTTTTAATAGATAAGCATTTTAATAGATAATGATTTCTAATAAGTGTCGTGATTTACACAACTCATTTCTCTATTTAAACATCTTTCATCTTCCAAACCCAACGATTAGTTCTCTGTATACTATCTACTTTCGTCAAAATCAATCACAAATCTGGTGGTTCAATCCTGTTCGTTTTTCAATATCTACTTTGCTCCATCTTTTTCAATATGCAGAATCATCTCGGTACAGTAGTAGGCCATCACTTTTTCAATTTTCGTTGAAACAGTAACAACACTCTGCACACACTTGTTGAATTGAACACTCTTTGCATACTCTTTTTGAATCGAAAAGGTGTAGCTGGAATAAAAAGAGACGTTGCATGACTGTATGACACTTTACCGTGTTACCACAAATGTAGTGCACTATAAACTGTGTGTGGAACGACAGTACGGACGAACTATTTCAAAATGCAAATAAACTCAAATCTAGACGACCAAAGTACACAAGATTGCTCGATGTGTCAGGACGACAAAAAATGCTTAGAAACGAATTCAACTGTTTTACAGAAGGAGGTGGGACTGTAAATAACTTAGCACTTCGAGGCACTCGAAAGTGGATTAAATCAACATATCTATGCAACGAAATGTTTGAAATTATTCGGATGAAAAGTGTCTGTTTCTACTCCTCATAGAATCGTCAATCTGCATCTCGATGCACTAATAAATAAATAATGAAACTAAGCATTAATGTAATCATCCTTCACGAAATAATAATTCAATATCGTACTACAGTAAAGGTTAAGTATTCATTCAGTTGCATGTGGATCGTCAACATGCGTTGGTACATTTTTCTCTTTACGTTTACAACATATATTACAAAGGCACCCACCGGTGGACATAGGCTTTTCCCACACATTAAGTCAACGGTGCAGTACTTGCGTGATACGTCGACCACAAACGATAGAGATGTGTGGATGAGCTTTCCGTAGCAATGGTCTGAAGATGACAGCTGGTTCTTATTGTGTCACCAGTTGGCTTCGTTGCTCTATATTCCTAAAGTGATTTTTACCCAATCTTCTAAGTCCCTCCCTGGCACAAACGCTATTGATAAAATGTCCACTCCATTGGTTTTGATCGTGATTGTCAATCAGGTACTGAAATACGAAAATCTATCTTTAAAAACCTCGAATCCAGCCTTTTCTTATGTTATTGTAGGAACACCACGCGCAATTCATCCGCTGGCTCGGTCAAATAGCAAAACAGCACATGCGCATGAAGCTGATCGTTGCCACGGATATTCAGAATCTTTCTGTTTTGGAAAAACTGATCAAAGCAATCTTGATAACAGAGCATCATGATACAGTTTTCATGATACTTAACCTCGACCGTAATGACTCTCGCGCGCTTACCTATCATCCCTATCGGAAGGAATACGCAACCCACCGCATCGAAGAGTATCACACATTTTTCCCTGATTATGATCGCAATTATCACAGGAAACCATTGGTTGTATGCAGCATGCCAGCGGCTCCATATATTATCGCGCAACCAGCGTCAATGAACGTCTCGGGAATAGATTTCACAATGCTTCAACTCATCGGTGAGATGGCCAACATTAGTTTTCGTCTTAAAGTACATTTCGTAACGAGGTCGCAAATTTTAAAAAACCCGAAGATAGTCAATGAAACTGGTGTCCTATTTTGGCTCAATCGCATCGAGTTAAGGGTAAACCTCAAAACTTCTGTAACGATTCCTGATATGAGTGAGTACGTCATTATTGTACCTCGTGGCCAACGGTTGACTATTCCTGAAACATTCTTACGGCCACTAACAACGTCTGCTTGGATTTTTGTGATAGTTATAGTAGTGGTTAGTTTTCTAGTGATGTGGAATTTTAAACGCTACTTTCGAAATGATCTTATCCTGCTACCGGTTTGTGGAATAGAGCGGTATAATTTGAATCAAACTCATTTCGGTGAAAAGCTCATGGTTCTCGGATTGATAGTGTTTTACTTCCTTCTTCAGAGCGGGTATGAATCCATTATCATATCACTAATTTCGGATGCACCGTACCATCCGGATATCTTAACCTTTGAGCAGCTACGAGACAGTGAGCTGCCGGTAACCACGAGTAATGAGCGCAATATGAAATACTTTTCGGAACTGCTTGAGCAGTATCGACTACCAATGGGCAACGGAACCACGCTTCTAATGACGAATCTCCAGACAGACCAGGCAACGCTACATGATTACCGATCGGGAAAAATGATTATTGATGATCTTCAGTTCTACGATCACACCAACCAGCGGAGACGATTCAACCTACTGCAAGATACCATCTCTGCTTATCCGACATCATATTTGTTTCGTCATCGAACGCGGGTTCAAGAGACCTTCGAACGTCATATGCACACTATCTTCGAGGCAGGTTTACTAAACCACTGGGCTGAAATGTTTGAAAAAATGTCGGAGCGCCATTTGAAGGAGACTCCTCCTAGCGAAGATGACGAATTGGTGATGTTTGGTGATTTGGCGCCGTTCTGGGTAGTGATTGGGGTGGGTTGGAGTATGAGCATATTTGTATTCTTGCTTGAGAGGTTCACAACGCTTCAGCTAGAGGTAAAGCATAAGGCTACACGTGGTTACTATCGTGGTCAATAAAACAATAAAGTAATATGGGTATATCTAGTATCAAATTTATTGAAATTAAACATTTCAAACTAGCTTATGGCCCAGGTTACACGGGCTGTACTTTCTAATTTGAAAGCTAAATGGTAATGAAATGTAAAACTTTAATTGAATTTAATAAAAATAAATAGTTAGGCTTCTTTCCGACGCATTTATTGATCCACCGCAACCATAACTGTGGAGGTTTTTAATTCATATATTCTAGGTTTTGTAGATGGTAAGACTGATTTTAACATTTTAATACATTGAAATGGCAATGCGCACTTCTAGACTATCAATCTTTACTTACTTACAATTTACAGTAATTTTCAAAGCAATAACTGTCATGATGTGAAGATGAAACTTTAATCTTTTTTCTTATACAATGTTAAAATTAATGTGTGTTCAATAAAACAAAGAGTTTGAATAATTTAATGCTACTTAAAGTAACCAAAATCACAGAATATTACCTACAACAGCGCAATTTTGAAAATAGAGGCAATTGATGCTGAAAAGATAGAGAAATTAAGAATCTTTTATAAGCAAACAATTTATGTTCGTGAAGATAGTTAAAAAAACTATTCTAGATTTTTAATACCTTAAGAACTTAGAAATCTAAAATGTAAAAATAAATGAAATGACAGTCAAATAAATCCAAATAGAGAACTCAAACCTTTTAAGGTTCTTCTTTAACGACAAATAGGAAGCCGTATTGCACCAATTTGGGCAAGAATGAACGTAAAAGGGTCACTTTGGTGCCCTTCTACGCGTAGACAGGTAGGACAGCGCCATCATTCGCGACGCATCTGGTCGCAGGGGCGAGTAATGGGAGAGAGTTAGCCGACTACACTGAATATTCCAATCAAATTCTATCTCAAATTTAATCCCCCAAATCGAACGTGTCCGACAGTGCGGCCTGGCTCTGGATGATGTGAAACAAGTCATCGATGTCGTCTGCCAATCGCCAGACCATTTCAATTCCGCACTGCCAGCGACAACTTGTCCGAAATGGAGCCGGATGGGAAAAAAGTGCTCGCTCCCGGAGGAAATCCCGGAATGGAGAAACGGTGGCAAATGGGGTGGTTTTCGCGAAATGATAAAAAAAGAACCCCGGATGAGGTGTGTTGATGAACAAAATGGAGAAAGAAAAAAAAAAACGGTTGAACAACTAAGGTGGAAACGAAACGCCAATGATAGCGTAACCCTTCGATCCGAGGTGTGGGGGGCTTTAATACTTCCCTCGGAGGGAATTGACCCGAGCAGAAGGATTGCGTGTAGCTGGGCCACCGGCTCCGGTGAAAGGTGCGTTTCGACGGGAAGCCCATGTCTCCCGGGAAGGGCCGCTTGGGTGGAGCCGTTTTTTGACGTTATCGCGAATGGAATACTCTGCCCTACCTGGCGGTGGCCGCGCGAGATGTCGGATGTCGTTTAGCTTCGGCTCCCTGCGGCTCAACTGTCAATTTTTACCACGCTGGCCAGTGTCGTGGAGGGTCAAAAAGAGATTAAAAAAGGAATAAAAACTAACGCTGAAAGAGGAGAAAAAAGATAGCGCAGAATGAATCCCACCACGTTTCGATTTTCGTTTAGCGGTATCCCATTTAAAATTCTGTCTGTTCGCGTCGGCCCGTTTAGCTGTGTTTAGAATTCGCTTCCATGCGAATTGCGAGTTCTCTTGGCCGTGCGCTCGAAAATGGTGGGCGAGAAATAGGTTGAATTCGATTTCAAACGCACGTTTTATCAATTAAAGGTAGCGAGCATTAAGGGTGCGTTCGGTGAAATGGAAAATATGATCTTTGTTACGTTCGCAAAAAAGAAAATCAATCTATCATTTAATAGACATGGAAATAGTTTTATACCCCTTTTACCCTTCATTTTTAAAAGAATTTGTCATTCAAATAGTGTTGCCGTAAAATTCCGTTTAAGAATGAAAAAACCAACGAAACCGAGATTAAAGACAATTTATGCTATAAAACTAGGGAAAAAAAACAGTCAGAGCAAAATAAACCATTCTACTACCATTCATACTCTAAACCAGTCTTCACTACGAAAGGTTAACACGATCACATGGATGACGTTTCAAAGATTTTAGTTATAGAAACGTGTATAGAACAACCATTTCATCCCATACATCCTCAATTATCTCATTAGTAATTGAATTATTAATTGTTTAAGTTACTTTTATACTAAAAATTGCATCCTAATGTATTCATTTTACTAGTATTTGCTGCATTAAGAAATTTTATATACAATTTCATACATTTTCATCAAATAAACAATCGTTTTTTAGTTTAATTATTACATTTTATATCTTAATCACCAGTATCAATTCATCGTGAAGCATGAGACGCTGGCAAGAAACACTTCTACGTAATTTATCATAACTATGATTTGTCTGTTTGAAAATGTAAAAGAAGAATTAACCATTTCCAAGGATTCTTCTTTCCATCTTTTGTTCACAAACGGTGTCCCTGCGAAGAACTTCGAAGTTCGAAAAAGGGCCGCCATCGCGCGGACTACCCGGACAGGTGGGCCACTATCTTTCCAAAACACTACCCTTTTGTGCGGAGACACTCCACACAGCATCCATTCGGTCCATTCGACAGATAACGAGAGCGTCTTGCGAAAGAATGGGCTTTTAAGCAGTGTCGGTGCCGTTCTCGGGGCATTCTTTTCCATCTTATCGGTCTGCTTGAGAAATGGAAAACGAGACACTTAACAATGACAATTGTGGGAGGTAACTGTGTTCCTCTCCTTTGCGCTGCAAAACGGATGATGGGAATAAAGTTTCACTTTTCCCCCGGAATATCGGTACTCTCCGGTACCGAAGCGGAGACAATCGTTTGATTGGCCGGGAGGGAGCGGTGCGACTGGGAGGGGCGTGGGGCAGGAAAAAGGACGGTAGTAACGAAATGCTTACCGACGCTTTTATGCAATCGGGACAAAAATGAATTTTCAATGAAAGAAATAATTATCGGTGAGAAAAGGAAAAGGGCCGGACATGGCGGGTGGCATTTCACCAGTGCGCCCGTGCCTTTTCTTCTCCGGCTTTGTTCTTTTTTTCCCTTTTTCTCGGTCGGCCCGGCCGATGGGGTAGGGCCGGGTTGGATTCATTTGCCTCCATAAAATCTCACTGTCCATTGAGCCACTCTGGGCATGAAGTACGAAGTTTCGCCCGAACGGAAAAGATTCATCGTCCGACGACGACGATTTTTTTTGGATGGATCCCAGCGAGCTGATAGCAGGCGTGAGCCACGCGGAGTGCCGTAAGCATTCTAGGAAGAGGAACCAACGCGACTGGCTCGAAGGCAGTAGAAAGCCACCGAAGGCAGGAATCCAAAGATGACAGTCACGGGGCGCAGAACGCTGGCCGAACGACTCAAGTGAAAATAATTTCGGATTGAACGTTGGACCCGGGCGAGGGGGTGGTGGGTAGGGGGTAGATAGGGGGAAGGGGATCGGGTAGCCCAGCATTGAAGGGTGAAAATGCAATTTATGCTTCTCACTGTACAATTATCTTCGACTGTTGCAAAAAAGAAACCCAAAAGACTCAAGGAACGGGGTTGAAAGCGCTCACAGAATTTAAATGGCCACATCATAATGATATTCTCTTTGGCGTGCCGTCCTTCCGTTCGCTGGCCTCGGTCCAGTCCGGTTTTTCCCTTCGTTGAGGGTGGGTTTTTTTGTTTATGTGTGTGTGTGTGGGTGGGTACTCTGTAAGCCCTTGAGAGTTTATTATATCGGAAGAATCGGGTCCTCCAGCAAAGGAAGATGGACTTCGACCGAACATCAACGCAGTCAACCAACCCGGATGGGAGGGTGGAGGAGAGGGGGCAAGGGTCCCGTTGGGAGAGTTATTTGATATCGTTGACGCCTCGGCGGTGGGTGGTGTGATATCAGAGAATGGTTTGAATGGTACTTCGGTTCCATCAAGTGGAGCTTAAAGTTCAATTGACGGCTGACACCGAACCGGAGTGGATGGTTCTTAAATATTCATTAAATTAAATTGTCACGCTATACGTTGACTCATTTGCGTTTCCGTTCGCTTTTAATTTTTTTTTTTGAAAACTCTATGTGGACATATACTTCTTCCCCAAAATGCAAGTCAGATGTTTTACGTGAACGTTGCAAACAAGAACGGAACAAAAATAATTCAGTCATTTCAACGATTTCGTGTTACAAAATTATGCTCCACTTTGGGGGTGCCGTCCGTCCGTCCACAGACAAGCACCGGGCCCAATGTAGCACCGAAAATGTATCTGTAGGTCGTGTTGGTTGTCAGTTGTTTGAACTTAACCATAGCTCATAATGAAAAGTTGGAAAACTTTGCACCGCGCACAAAAAAGTATATATCATCCGATTATCTCACGCTGCCAAGTTGGGCCTGGGCAAAGGAAGCAAAAGAGGCAGAAGCGCAGGATGATAAAAAAGGACACGGGGGCACCGGGGAGGGAAGGGTACCGGAGAATAAATTCGCCTCCGCCCGGGAACAGCGTGCCATTTGCATCAAAAGAAGAGTCGTGCAGACTTTCTCCGGTTGCATTAAACATTCAGGAGGCAAAATAAATTCGTTCCCGTGGCCTTCGCTTCTGTTACGGGGAGGGAGTTTTTTTTCCAACCACCCTCTAGATCCCTTCTCCCCCGCCGTGCCAGGAAACACCTTTAGCGAAACTAATTTCTGCTCACGTTGACCTGCACGTCGTTTGGTTCCGAACAAACTAGTGCTGCTGTGTCGTAACACAGATTTTTGCGAGAATTTTTTCGCAAGCCTTTTCTCGACCGATCGATGCCCGGTGAAGTAACTCAAACATGGGCGGTGGGAAAAAAGGGTTGGGAAAAGTAGCAGAAGAAACTTCCTGGAAAATGGATCCTGGGTGAACGAAGTAGTACAAAAAAAAAAACACGAAAAAACTATCTTCAAAGGAAAGCAGGATAGTTACCGAGGCTCGAGGCTACAAGTACTGATTAAGGAAAGGTGAATGGATTAATTATAAAAAATACATGAACTTTACAGCTGTCGACAGACCGACCGAGGAAAGGCTGGGTCACTGTGTAATTTCCGTTGGAAAGTTATCATTTGAAAACTCTGTCAAACTGTCTTAGAAATCACCGGTCGCTTGGTGAATTCTAATTCGTCCAGCGTTTCCGCATTAAGAAACCCACTCGACAGGGGGGCAAAAAGGACACCCCTTTCCCAGAAATCCGCCCTTCATCACCCATAATCCAACAATCGGGCGTTTCATTATGGCTTCGAACAATTATTAATTATGTCATTCGAATTAAATGTAGTTGAATCGTAAACCGGGTTGTAAAAAAAAGGGGGCGAACCCCCGGGGCGTGCTCGATGCACAAACCAAGCCTCTTACCTTCCGGTTGGGGAAGCGTAAAAGATGGAAAAAGGACCTTCGCGAACAGCGAACAAAACATTATGCCCGGGACGAGTTTTACACGCGCTACCACGAAGTGATCGCGTCCGCTGACTTTACATCTCGTTTGTGTCGCAATAAAATCATTGCTTTGAGCGCGTAAATTTCCGAAGAGCGGTTCTTTTATCGCGCCATAAAAAAAAGCCGGTGGGCCGCACTTCCGCAACCCGAGGACGCGCCCTGCCTCGCGTTTTAGCGCGTTTACCATAATGTTACGCTTGGGGACGCGTGGGGACGCATTTCGTCCAATTGGTTTCGCACTTGGCGGGAGGAGAGGTTGGAGATGGGCGGTGTTATGTTTTTCTTAGCACAAGTACGATTTTCAATGAAAACCGAATCCACGTCCACCCCCCGCTTCCAAAGAGCGACGTGCTGTCGGGGGTGGGTGGCCGTTTCAATAATGGGCTGAAGACATGGCAAATGCCACAAGTCGTAAACCGTCGTTGTACCGTGAGCCCACCCACCCACCACCGCCCACCAGCCCAACGGGGAAAACGGGCTCGGTGCCCGTATTTATGACATTTCGATCGCTGTTCGTTCGCTCATTTGACGCATCGTATCGCTCCTTAAGGCCAACGCCGCTTGTTGATGTGCCGCCCGGGTGCGTGAATTTGAAGATTATGGCTTCTTCAAACCGTTAAAGGTATTTCTATTTTGTGTCAGTGTCGTAAATATGTTTTCCCCTTCCCCATGGTTGCCGCCGAGAATCGCGCGACTTTCCGCGAACGACACGCACCGTTTTGAGGCCTTAAAAAGTAGAACTTCCGTTTTACACCTACGTAATTTTCTTCTGTGGTAGTGGCCCCACCCGGTGCTTCGGGGGGAAAGCATCAAAAACGGAAAGTACTTGGCATGAGAAGTTGAGGAGGCCGGGGCTTTTCCGATAGCGAACGATTCCACCACCGTCGCGCATACGGGACAAAGATCGAGCGACGATTATCATGGTTTTGGTTGGCACGGGTTTTCTTCTTTTACGAGCACCCGGTGAAGATTGCGGCTAAGTATTTTGAAAGATTGCAGTCGCGTTTCGTTTAATAAAGTGCAGGTAAGTGATCAATTTAATAGCAAATTGTACGTTTTCATGGAAAGGGGGTTTTATGTGCTTCATCGTGCACCTTTTACTTTGCACGACATGCGTGATTTAGGAATATTTTTCGTTTTACTTTGGTCTTCACTCAATTTTTACATTTGACATTATGAAACGATTGTTCTTAAAAGTTGTCCTACGTTAACAGATACGATTCTAATTGCAATTTGTATAATTTTGAATGGTTTTTGGGGTGTGAATCGGTCATGTCCCCTTGCTTCACTTTTCGACATTTATTTGACCACTTTGGCTAGGCATTCCGCGCGGCGAACGGTGGAAAACCATTGGAAAGGTGGATCAAATGGATGATAAGGTGCGTATCAAATAGACCGTGGGTTTTTATTTTAGTTTCCCTTCCTTGCAGCCACGGATCATTTCCAATGAAACAGGTGGGATCGCCCTTGCCACGCGAAACGAATGGATGTCGCGGGGCCCATCGGTGCCAGCGGCCCCCGAAGGGCGAACGCATCGTCGTGGGAAAACCAAATGGAAATTTTATGTTAATGAGCCTGCGGGGCGCATTGGCGTAAGACCACGCGTTTCGAGTCGCCGAAGTGGGACGAGTGTCACGCGCCCGGCTTTCAACGGGATTTCCGTGCGTCGGCAGCGGGCCGAACTGGACACCGTAATAGGTTTTACGATGTGGTAACATCGATGACTTCGTAAGCCCCGGTATATACACATTGCCGGTGCTGCCCATTTGGTGGGCTCTGCGTAACAGGTAAGTAGTGGTACCGGGCGTAGTACAGGTGATGGCGAATTCTTCCGCCGAGGGGTGATTCGATGTCAGAAATAATAAATCAACCACCGGAAAGGAAGTGAAGTTGTTGCGGTGTGACGTGTCCAAGTGCTCAACGGAACCAGACGTTGGTGCGTTGAGTTCACTGCTGGATATCGAAGGTCTTAATGAGAAAGGAACTATGTAGATATTTCAATGTGTATTACGTCTATCGCGAATATTAAGTTCATAACCATGGGCGCATGTTTTATGATCCATGTCGGAAATTCTTCAATGTGATATACTATCCTTGATTGGAAGAAATGGAATGTTTGAACAATCTTTCAACTCGGCCGTAGATGCTGGTAGTCTCTGCTCTGGGCGCATTATTAAGTACAAGAATAATCCAAAGTCTAGGAATCATATTACTTTAAAAGTAACCATTTCCCCACCTCATTTTAACCACCAAGGTAAATTATAAAAAAAAAATAATTCGTATCAGAGATGATAAGAACAACACACAACAATGCAAAGTTTGAACCTCACGAACTTGGATAGGTTCTAAAATGCTGTCAGGTATATTTATTTGACAAAGCATAAATTTGATTGAGGGCGTAGTAGCTCAAATATTAATTTTCGATACTATTTGCAATACAAGATTAAATACATGTTGATTAATTGTATTTATAACCTCATGAATTGCTCCCCTAAGTATGTTTTTAGTGTTTAATCTTTTATATATTTTAGCTTTTTATGTATGGACTATTGTGTACACTAAAAACTGAATTCTGTTGTTGAAGATTTGTTTGATTCATGTGAAAAATAATTACAACCATCGTGGCAATCAATTTTCATTAATATTAACCCAAATTTATATAACAGAGAAAGCCCGGGATAAGGTCTAACTGTGGGTAGGAAATGCCCTAATAACAAAATAGTCTGTTAGAGCATGTTAGCTTTAACAATACGGCAACGTCCCTCATTCCTCAATAAATAAAAAACCTCAAATTTAGACTCATAATTCTAATCCAAATAGCCATCAACCTGTTATTGTTACTATTGAATTAAAACAAAGCTCTCAAGTAAAGAGTAAAAACAATAACTTATTTCTCAACTCCTTATTCACCGCACATTTCCGTCTAGCTGACATATTATAATTATGAAAAACGCCTCAATTTTCTCAACTAGAAACGTGTTCTAATTCTTGGTATTTCATTACTTAATTAATTTTCAATAATTACAATAGGCAACATCAAAACAAGATATTCGTTTGTAGGGATAGCCGTTCATTTGAATACCAATATGTATGTTGGTACATGTCGACCATATATTATTCGCATCATTCTATGAACATTCGCTTCAACTTCTTTGGACCCAGCTTGTTCCAGGAATTATTTTCACCGCTGACAATTTCAAGTGTCTCAAGAACCTGGCCCATGCTCTATCGAACGCGGTCGGATGACACCAGACCTGGCATGGAATCGTCAGCATGAGGCACGTTACGATACACACACGCCATACGCCTCACACATCCGTTCCGAAGGCTGCGCAACACCGGACCGGAGACAAGACGCAAAAGCCGTCGGACCATCGGACGAGATGCAACCGCACGGGAGCCATCGAAACGTCGGCGAAACGAGTCCCGCCGTCGATTATGTCGATGCTTGGTAGGCCGCAGAAGCGCTCTAAGCCTGGCTGGAAGCAGCTTGCTTAATTAATTGCAATTATGTTAATTGAATACGAATATTGTGCCTCGCTGTAGGGCGACTCGTATAGCATTACAAGTTCGCCCAGAATGGCTCACCGAGTTGGAGGATTGAATTCTTGAATGCGAATCGATGGGAAATGCAGGGGCAAAGGTGTTCACGGAAGCATCTAGTATCTCTTTGGAGTCGAATTATTCCATGTGTGTTCTATGAAAATTTAGATTTATAAAATAAGATTTATTATAATTTTCATTAATTAGTTGTTACACACCAACCAAGAAAGGTAATTAAACAGTTTAAACCCCAAAATAGGATGGGTGACATAATCTGAGTAAGTGTTTACTACAAGTAAAAATTGCGTTACAAGATTTATGAACGTTATTGTTTCTTTCGAGTTCCACTTCGCGGTTCATCCCTTAAGCTCCATAGTATTGCATACGTGGCCGCGTCATACAACCCGAAATTTCCTTTTCCCATTCGCCGTTTTATTTATTGCCTTTCCTCCTTTCGCGAAGATTTACTAACCACTAAACACCGCTCATTAATCGCCATTACGCCTGACGAAGCGTGGTGTGGTTTATCGAGGCTTTGTCCGGACGTCTCCAACAAAACCCACACCACCTTGCCCACCATTTAAGGGTGGCCCATCCACCCCTCCCTTGGTGCAGTCATATGTATGTGCGAACAATGGCGGTGTCGGCGAGGTGCGTTAAATTTATGGAATGCCGGCACGGCCAGTACGAGTACGAGGTCGGCCTAAATGTGTTAATTTCTCCGAAGTAAATCGGGCCCATTTATCTTCCCGTCCCAGGGTTGAGGTCCTGGCGGCTCGGGTGGTAGTAATCATGAAGTGCTTTGGCGGCGTGGAAAGCGTTTCCCTTGGATGGGAGCTTGTCCCAACACGCTTGCCTTTCCTGTGGGTGAAATTTTAAATGCTAAGAGCGGTTCTCGTGTCAATCGATTGTCATTCAAAATTTTCCTCCACTGTTTTCCCAGCTCCTGAACGCCAAGATCGAGATGATAAAATGCACCAAGCAAAGACGATTAACACGCAACTCGACACGAGCAGGGAAAAGCTACAGGTTTCATCGTCACACGCATTTGCATGTTTGCAACCTTCTTTATTAGGTTTCTCATGAGTTCTAAGCCTACCGGGCCTCGCCGGAGCTACCGAACGCGGCTCTTCATCGTCCATAGTTTGCATGCAACGGAGGCGCCGGCCGGAAAATTAAAGAATGTGTCAAGCATGAGCAAGATAAGCCATTGCCGTATTAAAATCAATATCTATCGAGGCATTTATGATATTCTGCAGCTTATATCGGCTTTGTCGCTTTCAACACTGGCAGCCAAAGTCGCTGGGCTGTTAGGTAAGGCCATGAAAGATAGTGCGAGTCCAGGGGAGAGAGCGGGAGCAGGTGGAAACGGATCCTTCTTCATGCTTCTTGTTGGCCCTTTTCGCGTACGTCGATCGATGGACGGCACAAGACCTCACATGGATGCGCTTCTCGAGGTCCATCGGCATCGGATAGAACGACTCACTCGAAACCGTTCCTTTCCAACCCGGGCGCCCCGACACGACTGCATTTATGAACGCTTTCCCGAGCATAAGATATGTTTATTCATGAGAAATGAGCTTCAGTGTATGAAATGTGCCCGAAGGTTTTCCCCCCACACACCATGGTGCCATGTGGGCACGAAAGATCACTCGCCTGGACACGGAAAGGCGAGATGCTGCACTCCGGTCCGGTTTCGCCTGCGAGCCGGAAAATGTGGAACGAACGAAAAATCAACGGGTCCACAGGATGACACGGACGCTGGAGGTCTCGGGCTCAGCTGCCGGCCGGCTACTACGGCGTGTGAAGGTTTGGGACATTTTTCCCGTCGCCAACGATCCAACTCCTTTCGGAGCAATTTTTCCAATTTCAAATGTTTTTCGGTTGATTTCAACCAACAATTTCCAACAATAAAAACCCATCCCGGGCATCTCCGAGGCGGCGAGGATTAAAGCTCCCTGCCACGGTCTCGGAAGGACCGGAAGGAACAAAAAGGGCCACATTGCTCCCGAAAGGCCACCGCCCGGGCTCACAGCTTATATTTATGTACGTCATCTGGTACGCTCGGGATAATCGGTTCGTTCTATCAACACTTCCCTTTCCACCGCATCCGACTACCGAACGTACACAGACACGTTCAGGTCGGGTGCATTTATTGTTCTATGTGTGGGGATATGTGTGGACACCTCTCTCTCTTTCTCTCTTGCAACCTCCCACGCCAGATATGACACGGAAGGGCACGATACAGAAAATGCCAGCAGAATAGAGATTTTTTGGCGATAGGCCAAAAATCTTAATAATACACAATTTCCTTTCACATTAGACAGCGTGGAAGGTCTTCGGAAGCCCGGACCGGTGGGCGATGCTCGGACCCGATACACTCCCGTGCGATGGTATCGAATGTCGGTCCAGGGTAGAGCAAAGTAGGGCAGCAAACGAAACTGACAGCTGAAAGAAATTTTCCAATGTGACACGAATGTAGAAAATTGATAAAATGAAAGAAAAGGATTTTGCTAAATAATATTTCAAACTTTGGAAGATGTTAGACGCCAGTGAAGGGGTTTCTGTTTTCCCTTTTTTATTGTTGAGGTAAATGTTTTCTTGCTTCGATACGCGTACAGGATTACCAACATCTTTGCGTTGTTATATGACACAAATTAAACGTTGTTTTTTGATATCGTTGCTGGGAGTTTACTCACAAGAAACAACGAAAGGAAGCTATGCAATAATTAAATTTTCAATCAAACCTTTTCCATCACGTTTATTGTAATAAAATATATCTTAACTAATTCCGCCATTTTCAATGCAGCTATATTGTGGTTTGCTTTTTATCCTAGCATTTGTTTACATTTACCTTTTCTTTTTTCAATTTATAAATTTATCTTATCATATTTCCTACATAAAGCCTATAACAAAACTTAAATACGTTTTTCTGTTCCATAGGTGAGTTTACTTAAAAAAAATAAAGTGGCGTTACAAAATATAGTTCGTTTTTTAGTTGACATTTATTTACAGACATTTACAAACAAAATTAACTTCCCATATGAAAAATGAGCTGTTTTCGGGGAAAAGATTTCTCAACGATCTCAAAGTCAAGTTAGTAATATAAGGAGTAAGGAAATTACCAAGACCAGATGTGTAACAATTGTTCTGTAGCGCTTACTACAAATTTTCTAGTGCCCACACACTTCTCAATTTTGTTTATTGGTGGCTAACCTGGAAAAATTCTCAAAATCCTGATGAAATCAAAAGCATTTGCTTCCATTTCGTTGATTTTGAAAACCTTCCATTGAATAGAATAGTAGGATTTGATAAAAAAAAATCTAGTCAGATCATGGCAATGCAATGGCCGTAAAAAATATATCATTGTCTACTTAATCATGCATCAATCTGGAAAATTACGAAAGCTAAACACACATGCATACCTAGTGCAGCGATGCAACGAACTTGCAACCGATTTGAACGATTCCCTTGCTGCAACCCAGGAATTGCAATGGCGTTGTCATCTATTGTGTTTCGATGTTGTTTTTTCCGTTGATGCCGCTCGAGTGCGCAAACGAACGAACCGTTCACGTTAGGGAGAGTGACTTTGACTCGACGAGTTTCCTTTCCGCTAAAGCGTTGCCCGATGGCGGGCACATTTCGGTCGATGCGGGCTTCGCTAGTAGTATGATGTTTTGCATCCCGTGAATCCCACCGGCATCCCTCGGTTCGATTCATTGTATCGAAGTCAATGGGCGAACAGAGTCCCCGGTGTTCTCTACCAAGGAGCCACCGGATGGGATAATGTGCCCAGGGGCGGGAAAACCGAGCACGGTGCAAGATTCTTGCCGGCGGGCGAACGTGGACGCCCAGTGGCGGTAACACGACGTATTGGATCCCTGTTACAGCACGTAAAAATAACCCACGTTGGCCCAGCGCGAGGCCCAGAGTGGCATAAAGTGCGTTTTTGCTATTTTCTGCCCCGTGAGCATCGGCGAATTGTGCATAGATTGAATGTAAATCTACAGATGAGATGCACTATCGTGCAGCGGAGCGTTCGGTCGTGTGTAACGGCGCAGCTGACTGCACACAAAAGGATGCCGAGCCGAGTTTTCCAGCTTCTCCCGGTAGACTGGATAATTCTGGGTCGAGTAGATCGCTTGAAAGCATCAGCCGATGGATTTTAAGTTGATCATTTGCGGAGAGTGAAACATTCATGAGCTTGAGTGGTAGCTACGGCTATTTTAATTTTGCAACACCATTTTTGCAAATGACAAAATATTTTCTGTTTCACATTTGATGCATCACATTAAACAAATTGGAAACTTAAATCAATGATCCTGCATTTGCGAAATTTCACTTCCGAATCATGCAATTATTGTGCTTTACTTAAAGGATAAAAAAACAGGAAAATTACTCATGCAACGAAAACGAACATCACTGCAACTCATGCATCCAGTAGCAGCAAAAGTAAATGCTGTAAAATATTCCGGGAACGAAACTGCCTGACGGATGGACAGCCGCACGTTCTCATCGACCCTTCGTCCCTTGCTTGAGGATCAACACAATTTCGCCCCGTTTTGACATGGCTGATTTAAGCTGACAGCAGTTGAAATTCCCCGAAAAATGGGAAAACCGGCCGTCGGGTTCGGAAAAGTGCACCGTTTTGACGCCATACTGCCGTTTCGCGTGGTACGAATATTGATTGATATTTTGCTATCTGCGAACGCAGCTTCCGAAAACTTCCCAGCACGTCGTATTGGGACGTCAGCATCCGCAGAAGACGACCAACGGCAGCAACCGACCAAATGGGTAGTCCTCGGTAGTGTGCCTTGTTTCAAATTTATTAGGCTTAGAGCCAAGCACCTGGTGTAACAAGCTCGTAACTCGTCCCGGGTTATGCGATGCTGGCCGTGCTGGGTTCGCCAGCAGAGAAGTGCTTTGCAAACCCTTTAGCCTTTTACCATTCGGTTGGACGGATGTGGCCAACGGGCTCGGTTAAAATGTGTGGGTTGATGTTTATCTTAGTACAGTCCGGAGTAAAGAGCATCAAAGCCGACCGGTCTGTTTTGTTTGATTTCAGTTTTGGAACTGTTGTGAAACTAATCTTTGGACAATAAACTTTATTTTGCTACAGTGAAAGATGAAATTATTTTAAATTTAATTTCAAAATTACCATTAGATTTTAATTGTATAGTTGTGATGCTTTATAAAAAAAATAGAGTAAACTACATAAAAACATGTGCAGCGTTTAAAGTGGATAGCGTGAACTTACCTTGTTCAAATAAGTGTAAAAACAAATTTAAACTGAAAACAGACACCACGTTATTCTTCCACGCATTATTATGGAATTTCTTCAACTTTCTCAAACCTACATAATTATCAAATCATGTATATTGTACTGAAGCAAACTTACCCCTCCTTACTTGTTATAGTACCATAACTGTTTTCTGGAAGATATTTCTCTCATCTACGAACTACTCCACATGAGATAAAGTTAATTTATCACAGCCAAATATTATCGCTTTTCCATCTTTCGTTTAACCCTTCGGTTCACGGCTTGTTAGCTGAGGTAGTAGTCAAACCCTAAGCCATACTTGCCATTTCACCACCAACAAGATGAAAAATTCGTCGGGGATGAGGGTAAACCTTTCTCGGGAAAAGAATAGCCGATGTGTAGGCCTATCGATCGGATTCCTAAAAGAGCATTCTTTATCCGTGCCAGAAAAATCGAAAACAATTATGGAAAGCGTTTAATCAAGATGGATCGTCCGGCTTGGGAGAAGCGTTGGATGGGTGTTTAACTTGAAGAAACAAAACAACTTTCCCTTCGAAAAATTACAGCTTGGTGGATTCATCAGGAAGAAGGAAAAGTGGTTTTATTTAGCTTTGGTATTAAACACTGTGATTAATTGCGGTGTGGTTTACGTGCCGTTATCTTTATGCTTTGTCATTTTTTTCAGGAAAATATGTTTTATTTTTTAAACTATTTGTTTGTGTCAAGGTTGCACCTATCAGCGTTAAAACAAAACTAATCCTTCCAAAAACGACTTGGGCGGAAATATGCATGGAAAATTTGCAAAAGAAGTGGCCACACACCGGCAAACGCTTGAAGTAGCTCCCATTTTACGACAGGTAATAATAAACAGTGAGTGAGTGAAGCGAGCTTTGCTGGAAATTGCCCGCAAATGGGACCCTGCTCCATTAGTGTTTGCCAACGCTTAGCGCGCGCGTTTGCACCGAAACAGACAGGGCAGTAAATAATAAAGCAATTTTTCAAAACTGCAATCTTCATCTAGTACAAGCCCGGTTGCGCCCGGCCACGCTGCACGGGAGTTTCAATTTGCGATAGCCCGTAATTTACTGCCGAAATATACGCCGACCCGTAATTTATGCGGTCAAATGTTATCGGCGCCGTATTTCGGGTGGATCGAGCTGGGTTTACACGTTAATAAAAAGAAGGAAAGGAAAACGAAACCAGCTTGAAGTCCCACGGTAAGCTGGGTGTGCCTACCTACCGGGACGAGCGAAGCTGTTAAAGCCGACTCGGGTGAGCCGACATGTGAAATTACTCAGAGGGACGGCTAGGGCAAGGAGAGTGTATGCAAAATAAGGTGGATGAATCATTACTAGCCATCAGCGACAGGTAGTACGAGCTCCGGCCCAAGGCTCCCGGGAGGGCTTGTACTTGTGGTTCTTACTTCCTGCACAAGACGTTTGTTTTCTCGTATCGATGTACGGAATCGTTTCACATGGGAAGATGAATATGCTGGAGCCACTTTATATGTACTCAAATCTGCACAAACAAATTCCCCGCGCTTTGTTGGCAATTTTGGCATTTCCTGTGGCCATTTACCATGTT
The DNA here is from genome assembly GCF_943734705.1 of Anopheles coustani. Classification (NCBI taxonomy): domain Eukaryota; kingdom Metazoa; phylum Arthropoda; class Insecta; order Diptera; family Culicidae; genus Anopheles; species Anopheles coustani. Next base: position 82,612,811 of record NC_071289.1, read on the forward strand.
TGTTATCGTTTGTGAAAGGAAAATACACATTCGTGTAAAAGGTTAAGCTCGGTATAACAGTTTTAAACAACGGATTTTTGCATTGCTTGTTTTTTTTCAAATTAATTTATCTACGTTACTAACAAGTGATACTAACTGTTTTGTACATTTGTGCAGACGAGAGCATCGAAAACACAACGCAGCTAATATGCACTATTCAGTGATAATGAAATGCATAATGCTCCGCTAGTTGAGAACTCATTCCATTTCGATTTACGTTGAGCTGTTTCTACCTTGTTTATTATCCGTCCTAGTTGAATGTAGGAAATTGCAAAAAATAATACATATCGCATGCAGTGCGTTTTTGCATTAAACGTGTTTTAATAGCAGTGTGTCAGGCGGAGACGTTAATTAAATCCAATTTCTCTTTAAATGACTGGCACAAACTGTTGTCGCTGCTGCTGTTAGCTTATTTCAACCGGAACGCAGGATGGCCCCATTGATTAATAAAAAAAGGAAAACACAGAAATAAAAAATACCACTACCAGCCCACATTTTTACCATTTCTACATCGGAATCGCCCCGGTGACGGGCCACGAGTGGCTGATGAATATAATGTCAAAAATTAATATTAAAATAATTATTTAGTGACATCGTCCCGATGCAACCGGCTGCCTGGTACATCTACTCTTCAGCCGGTACCATTGCAGGGGCGCGGAAGGCGTGCGGGATAGGGCACGAAAAGGCGGAAGGGCAAGTGCGAAAAATTGATATGTTTCTGCAATTGTGTGTCATGTCGTATAAATTATCGGATTTTTTTTTTCGCAGCGCATTTTTTCTTTTTCGTTCATGCTTGCAACTCACACAGAGTTGCCCTTGTACCGTTGGGTTGTGGGTTTCCAACTGGGCACAAATTTTGCGTTTTCCGCTCCCTTCTCTCGTCCTCCCTCTTCAAACACTACGGATCGGCTTTTCTATCCCGTTACCCCTCCTCACGGCCACCAAACCAGCCAATTAGGGTATGGAAATTCCACCAACATTATCATACACGCGGTTATCATCATAATAGAGTGAAACTACGTTTCTTTTTTCCTGTTCCTTTTTTTTATTATCCACCTCGCTGTTAATCAAATTTCATGAGCGAATAAACGGAATGATGACATTGGTAAAAATAAAACCCTTTCGGTTTGAAAATTCATGGCATTGAAATGTCATTTATGAGAAATTAATTCGAGGTCCGTGCTTCGGCTTCGGAGGAAATGTTCTTCCAGTTCGATGCGCTCGGAAAATGCATTCTTATGTGTTTGGGGGGTTTGCTTCCCTCGACGCCGTAGGGAAATCATTCAACTGTGCTTGTATGCGTGAGTGTGTGTGTGTGTGTGTGTTTGCGATCACATTTTTGAAGGCTGTTGCACTGTGTCATCAATTATGCAAAATATTTTTACCTTCCGTTAACCATTTGCAACCAACCAAAATGGGCCGTGAAGTGGAAGTAGAATTGGAAGGTAAAACTGCCCAACATTCACTCGAAGGTATTTGATTTTAGGTCATTAGCGGTGTACAAAGTAATTTACGATTGTATCATGATACTGCTCTATTATGAACTATAATTTAAGTCAATTGAACAAGGTCCAAAGAAGAAAGACTCTTGAAGTATCAGGAAATGTTTCTATTACCGAACCACGCACATAGTGAAGCAAAAATTTCTGGAAATAACATTTTGTAAAGCTTCTGTACCTCCATTTGCGGCGACATTGTTGCCGGCGATGCGTGTGCGATCCTTGATGCCAAACGCCAAGGGCCCCAGGTTCGGTACATGTTTGTCTCCGTTTATGCTTGTTTGTTGATCAAACAGGAAAAACCAAGCAATGGCACATATGCACCGGCACATATTCCCGACGAAAAACGCTGTGCACACGTGAACAGAGTGTGTGTGAGAGAGAGAAAAAGCGTGCAGAGATTCTTGTTCCACCGGAGTGTCACACGGCAAAGTGATGGGTTTTCCGTGTAGTTTTTACGTACGCCGTACGAGATGTACTGGCCGTTCCGTTTAGATTGACTCACACACACATTCACATACACTTTAACCAGTCAGATGTATGTTTATTCCAGCCCACCAGTCCCTACCCTGCCCCATGCACTCACGTCCATGGTGAATCAAGCGTGGTTTGTGGCTGGAACGTGTACGTAAACCTTCAGTGAAGCACCGGCCAGGGCCACCCTTTCGACTCGGGCGCATCATTCCCAAGTCATCCTCAGCAGTCGAGGGAGGTGGGGGGAGGGGGAGGAAAGGGTTTGTTTTGTTTTGATTTCGTTTGCTTTTTCTTTGCTTTTTAATGTTTCTCGCGTGAACCCCGGAATCTCTCTTCACGATGGGTTTGTTTATGGAAGCGGTCAGAGCAATTTCCATTTACCAGGCTTACCGACAAATGGCTTTATTTCCCTCCGAAAGATGGGCGTCCCACCCCGGCGTCCCCGGGTGACTTTTTGAGCGTGGAAACTAATAAAACAAAAACACACAACGCTGAACACAAAAAAAGGCTGGATGGATCCTTGTGATGTGCAGATCTAAGTGAATGCCCCAGGACTTGCTACATTTTATGCTGTGAACGGTTGGTTTTTAGTCGATTTAACAAACTGCTCTTGTCGTGAGATTATTGCCCGAAAGCATTATGACCTTTTTTTTATTGAGTGTAAGTGTGAATTAAATAAAACAAAAGTTGAGTGTGCATTAAAAGAAAGAAAAGTTAGCAAATGAAACCTTTGCGTCCTTAAAAGTATCGCGTGGGGCAAAAATCATACATCAGTAGAATGGAAATAGTAGCTGGCAATAGATCAATAGTAGTGGGGAATCCAACTCTCCACCTAACAACGGTTCAAAGGTTCGTCAAGCAGGGAAAACGAACCATCTCTTTGTTGGCTTTCTTTCCTTCAATCTTTGTTGGCATTTGTGAGCTTTCGAAAAAGTTTCCCTCATCAGCAGCCTGACGATCGTTTTTACTTACACCACCGTGCGCATATTTACCTCCGAGCGCTCCACGGGAATCACGGATCGATGGCGCATTTCCTCGCGAACCAATATAACTAGCGCCATCAATTGAAATGAGTGAAACCGTCCTCCACTCGAGCCACCTTTTTCCTCCGTCCTTACCGAAGGCCGGGATTGAACGGGAAGCATTTTGATTTATTTTCAAATGCTTACCTTACTTCGGTTCCTTGGGGTTTTCCTTCACGTTCCCCAGGCTCGCCATTCCGTCCCTCCTATTTGTGGAAAAGTCATCAATAGAGACTTTTCTTCCATTTTCCCAGTGTGGAGATGTAACGTCGACTTGCGATGCCGATTGCCACTACGGGGTTTTCCCCAGCTTTGTCCTGCCCGTTGACGGTGGCTGTCGATGTGTTGGGGGGGGGGGGTTTTAGCTTTTTCCGTCGGCTCATTTCGCTCGGATGGAAAAGACATCGGCGAAAATCTTCGCCAGGCATTATTGCCGTGATGATGAGATGTTATGAGAACACCTTTCCCCAACCCTCCCGTGCTGGTGTGGCCTATAGAAATGGAATGGAAAAGGGGGGAAACGGAAAGTTTCCAGCCCAAACCTGTTTACGTTTAGGGAAAATAGTTTTCAAGCCAAAAACAAATCTAATGTATTCTAAAAAACAAAACCTAATGGAGTCGTGTGGGAGTTTTTGATATTCGATATGTCACCTGAAACAGTGGCACTTTCGGGTCTACCCTCGCGTGTGGAAAAGCACTTATCGTTTCGACCTACTGCTTTCCATCGGAAACGCTTGGCAATGGGTTTTCTTTTTTGCTACCCTTCTCGCAGCGATGGAAAATGCACCATCCGAGTGATGGAAGCGCAAGGGGGATGGGAAAAGAAAACGAATGAGAAAAAAACGATATAACGATTATAGGAAGATAGAAACCGTTTGCCGATGAAATGACGATGGTCCTCCCGGGCAGCAGGTGAATCTCTCTCATCACGCAAGTAAAAGCGTTTGGTTTTGGTAGAGGGAGGGTAAGAAGAAGCCCGTTCGGCAGGGTAGGGCAAAAAAAGTTTCCATAATCTCACCTACCGCCAGCGATTGTAGATCATTATGCCCCAAAACGATGGATGGAAATCAAGCTGGCGATTAATAAAAAGCCGAGAAAGGAAAGACTTTTACAATCCGATGCTATGTAAGCGGTTCCAGATTGATTCCAGCTTCCCTGCGGCTGCCGTTTTCCGTTTCCTGCGTTCCTAGGTTGCACTAGGAAAAATAAGAATCTGAGCAAACAGAAAGTGAAATGCGGATACTGTACACGGTGGCTATTTCTTAGGCAAAGCGTTTTAATTTGGTTGTAGTCGTAATCCGTGCGCTGGTGGTTCAAGTGAAGAATGAGGGAGGGAAACATAAAATACACACGATACAAGTTGATATTGTATGCATTAGCGAGTGGGTAAAGAGCTGAAAGGAAAATGGAAAGGATGAATTCTACCTAGTTCCACAGACGTGCCGTAAAGATCCACAGTATACTTTCTTGCTGGTCGGATTTTCATCTTTTCTTTCCCCCCTGCCACCCGAGAGGGAAAAAAGCGATACACCCAGCGGAAACGCGCCGGAAAAAGGGTCTCTGGCTAAAGGATTAAAGTGAATATGAAAAAGATATTTTCTCAAAAAACATGACTGAAAAAGAGGTCGAAAGAAATCGAGAAGAAAGGAGGATGAAAAAATGAAATCTCTCTCTCTCTCTCTCTCCCTCGTATACGCACAAACACACGCACACAGTCGTGGCTACAGCCTGGGCCCCAAAGTGAGTCCGCTGTCGTTTCCGTTGAGCAGGGTTCTTCGCTTTATAACTTCCCGCACGAAATCCTTCTTATCATAATTGCAAATCTAAGCCATCTCTTCGGGACGGGGACGAGAGAAAAGAGAAAGAAAAAAGATTGCGAAAGAAATACACTAGAGATAACATTAGCCCATTTAATTTCAAGTTTATTATAATTTAACAGTTCAACACATGCCGCCGAAAAAACACTGTTGCTGGGCGCCATATGCTACGGGGTACGAGCTTTCCGTCCGCCAACCCGGCTAGCCTGTTGAACGGAAGGGACGCACCGGACCCAGCATACGAATTTGGTGAATTTTGGTCGGAAAAGGGCTGTACGATAAAGTTTTGTGCATGTGAATTTAGTTTTTTTCCGAGCTGAGGAAACTTAAACGGAGGTTTCGAAGCAACCCTTCCAACCAGGAGCAACAAAATGCTTTCCCAAAGGTTTAATTGTTTTAAAATAAAGAAAATATATGAAAGAAAAACAGACTATTTGTGCAAAAAGATATCTATGAAAGGTAAAGTAGCTTAATATAATACTAGTTTGAAATGTTGGTAAAACTTCTTTTTTGATTAAAAAAAAGCATTACGTGAAGTATTAAACGCTTACTAATTCAAACATAAAAGAACTACACCAACTGAAAATTTCATGATGGCACCCTTAACGTTCTATTAAATGACAGACAAGAAAAATAATGAGTTGGTAGTGACTTGATTTTAAAAAATGATACAATTTCAAAACAGATTTAAACATAATTTTCATTTTTTCATTTCATTCAATTAAATCTTTTAGTAAAAGCTGTTTAGGTCAACTTTTCAATTTCTTAACATACTCCGAAATTCCATCCCATAACACGTTAAAAAGATTAACCTTTTCTCTTACACCAAAAAGGGACGCACAGGATTCAAGAGAAAAGGATAGCCTTAAAGTTGAAGGGAAAAAGGGTGAACCGATTCAAGTGCCGTTTACCTTTCCACCAGTTTTTCATGACACACTCACTGATGGATTTTCCGACACGCTGGGAAAACACCACCCACATACCCACTTTTCGGTAGGGGTGGAAATTGGGCTGCTCAATGATTGGAGCGATTGAGCGCACAGGACTCAAATGGGTTCTGCGAGGACCCAGCAGAACGCTTGCGCCGAATGATGCTGTGTGTCAGCGGTGATTCCGATGATGACTGTTGGCATGTGACCGCTGCTGAGTGACCCGAAGGTTTGTGTACAAGTTCGTGGGTGGCCTGCTGTACCCTTGCCACCTTTCGCACCGAGCTAGCCGGTTCCTTCCGGAACGGTGACGTCACGTTATGGTAGGTTTCAAAGCGAAGTATGAACGTTTTACACAACTGGCGTTAGATAAATGACCACTCGAACGAAGTGCTTTATAAAAGTTATTGATAACACATAGAAAACACATTTTATCACAAACTTTGGCAGGTGAAGTTCACTATATTTCGATGTTTAACAAGTCGTTTCGCACTAGTCTTCTTCAGTAGAGTAGCCAATAAGCGGTTGCTATTCGTCCGAATCGATTATTTCACTACAAACGTCAACAGGAACTAGGATAGCTCCCCTTTAAGCTACAAGTTTCTTTCTAGAATCGTCCGATCCAATCCGAATGGGCAAGGATTTGCAGTGAAAGTGCGTTCAATCTAGAATGGGACCCACACGCGATGGCTCCACTGTCAGTCGGGCCCCGAAAGAGTGGCCCGAAAGATTCGGGGGAAGTTGAGCGCCGTCGTGGGCGAACCGTGCCGGACGTATATACGGATATCCTTACGAGGAATCATCAGGATCGCTCACGGATCGGACCACTCGGTGCTCGGTCGGGTGCTCGGCTCGCCAAACCCGGTCGTCGTCATCATCGTCGTCGCGGTCGTCGTGGTCGTGGCCGTGGTCGTGCTCGTCGGGACTCGAGCGAGCCAAAAGCGGAGGCTCCTGGATCCGGTTGGGACTGTTTTGACTTCAGAGAAAGAAACGTGGAACACGGATACGGGTGTGTTATCGTCATCGTCGTTGTCGTCGTCGTCGTGCTCGTCGTCGTTGTTGTCGTCGTCGTCGTATTTAGTTGTTCAATCATAAGTTTGTTGTTTGTTCCCCGGTCTTGTGTGAATACTGCTGCAGCAACTACTAACCTACTACTACCACATATTGCTTACGAAAGGTGAACCAGCCGGATCCGGAACAGGGTGAAGCTAGTAACGCTGGAAACGCAGCTCGGTGTCCAACACGTCGTCCGCTCGTGAAACGCCATCAAAACATCCGCACACCCCGGGCTCGCAAAACGGTAGTGTGTGCATCAGTACAAGCGAACCGGCCCTCGACCGGACTGACCGGGAAGACATCGGGACGGACCTGCTGTGTTGGATAAAGGCGCCCGGGAGGTGCGGTTCAACCTTTGCGGGGACAAGTAGGACGTCGTAGTAAACAACGCAACAAACACCTACACCACAAGGCCGGACCAGTGAACAAACGGGCTACATTTTTGGTGTCTTGAATGTAAAAAAAAACAAAAAACACAAAACTACTAACAACTCTGCTTATAGAACGAAACGCTGGAGCCGGAATGATACAGCGGTTTTGGAGCTCCTAGCGCCAAGCGGGTTTGCGAACAGGAAAAAGCAGAAACGAAAGTGCCCAAAAAATAAACCGAAACCGAATAAAACGTAAACGAAGGACAACAATACGAACGAGAGTTATAAGATAAGGTAGACAACAACCATCAGCAGCAGCATCAGCAGCAACATCAACCCGCGAGGCGGCCTGTTTGTTATAGCACGTGTCGAAGAGACGAAACACTGTAAACACACAAATCAGAAGAAGCCAAAGAAGGCCACTAAGGAGCGGAAGACGAAGAAAATTAAAAAAAACACACGCAGATGAAAAACAAACAAATGCTGAGCTCTGAATCAATCGAAAAATCATTACAGGGATTATATAGTTTACGAACAAGTGTATGTTAGTCACCGTTTGTGTGTATGTAAAGTGGCTGTTTAGATGACGATGATGGTAACAATTGCTGGAGTTTATCAAGAAAAGCAAACGAACCCGAAATAATCAGTAAAACGGAAGCTCTAAGAAGCCGGAAAAATTTCATCCTCCATCCGGACGTGAAGAAAAAAGAAAACCACTCGCACCCCCGTTGAAAAACAGACCCACAAACCAGCAGACCTTTCCCTAGTGTATTAATCCAAACGTAGAGGAAGCTGATTTCGCCTCGGGAAAACCCCGGCCTCACGGAAACCACACCGGCGCCAAGTTAAAGGGCAGCATTAAAGCGCTTAAAACCCAACGCGGAGTCTCTCTCTCTCAAGTGCGATAAGCGAAGGAAATTGGACTACATCTGTTGTGTGCATCGGCGGCCCGTTTTTCCGACCAGATACGTCGATTGATGCTGGTGCAGCGTTGCACTTTCCGGCAGACGAGGGCAAGCGGGCGTTGTGGGAAGGAGGGTGGAGCGCAGCGTTCACGCGTGTGTGTGTGTGTGTGTGGGAGATAGAAAGAGAGAGAGAGAGCGCGAAGGAGCCTACCGGTAGGCCTCGAGCGTGAACGGGACGGTTCGGGTTCGGCCAGCGAGCGAGCAGGACGGGGCGAGCGAGCAGAAGCGGCCGCACGACATGCACAGCCGTCAATAATCAACAATCAGTCAGTCACTCAGTCAGCCAGTGGCAGCATAAACAGGCAGCAGCAGCAGCAGCAGCAGCAGGAGAGAGCGGTGCAATAAACAACACTGACTACTGCGACTGGTGCATCCTGGTGCATCGAGCGGCGCATTCCATGGTACACGCTGCGTTACTGCGAGTTGGAATCCGTGTTTTTTGTGCGTCCGGTCCGGAACGCACGCTGAAGGCTGTGTGTATGTGTGCTTGTGCACGGGAAAGCGACTTCTGAAACGTCTCCGTTTGAAAGCCGCGCGTGACCAGTGAAACATTAGCCGGACGGTTTTCCCGGCACGTTATCGCGCGCGCGACTGTTGTGTGTGAGTGTGTGTGTATGTGTGTACGTTATACGCAAAGTGATCCCTTAGCGAAAGTGAAAACGGTACAAAAATCGACAACTTAAGGATGCCCACGGAACTGATCCAAAACAAAACATTTAAAACCAAACAAGCTTCCTTACGGTAAAAGGATACTTTATCGCCTCCAGTCAAACTAAACAAACCAACCCAAATCTAAACTAAAAGAACCCATTAAAGGAAGCGCTATCTTGCTGTCTAGGAAACGGTTCAGGATACAACGGAAAGAAGGAAAAAACAAGGCGTGAGCGAGAGAAAAATAAAAACAGCCCACTTGATTGTAGAACACATATTAAAAACAACCAAGCATTAGGAAGCGTAGAAGCGAAATCCTAGTGAGCCAGTAAACAAAATTCGTGCAGGAGAACCGCAACCATCACATCAAAAAAGTGCCTAACTATTTCCGTTTTGTGTTTTCGCTTGAACCTTTGCGTTGTGCTGCTGTTCCGGGTAGTGTCCCGAAGCAAACCGAAACAGAAAGGGAAAATCGCACGAAGAACCGATCGATCCGCCGTCGATCCGAGTTAAAGCACGCACTTCCCTATCCTGCCATTCGCATTCGCTTCTCCTTTAAAGCCAATCATCAGCGCTGCAAAAGGTGCGCTTGGTAGAGCTCGAGTGTTGTGAAGAGGAACGGAATCAAAACGCATCGGAAAGATTGAGTGTTTGGACGATTTAGGCATCTTTAAGAGAGGTAGAAAGTAGCTGTTCTGTTTTCACCGCCTGTTGTTAGGACTTTAAAGTTCGTGTAACTGGAAGAATATATCAAAAAAGAGGGAGAGAGAAAGTGAAAAAGTCATCCAATCCGAATCGAAGATACCTTAGCCGTTGCCGGTGGCAACTTCCTTAATTGAAAAGCCCGAATTTCCGTCACAACCGAATTGCCAGCCGGTGCACAAATTAAAGCACTCGCTTTCGGGTTTCTCAGTCGCAGGGAAAATTGTAACGCCAGTGCTAACCATTTTTGATGTGAACACATTGATTTTCCCGTTTCCATTCGTTTCCGGGCTTCGTCCTCTCATCGTCGCCGTGCTTCGGTTGACCGTGTCCGGGTGTGACCCCACCCGCCACATTTATCCAACGTTCCGAAAGTGTGTGTGTGTGTGTTCTTCGGTACTGAGTTTTCCGCTCTTCCGATCGATAACCGGAAATCGATAAGACGTTAAAGTGCAAACCGGTGGCAAGGAGGCGAAAAATAAAAGTAAAAAATAAAAGAAATCAACCAAACCGAAAAATCAGAGCTTCTGGGAAAATTTACTAGCTGACGGTGGGTGGCCCGAACGTGTCGGGCGAATTGAATTATCGCGAGATTATGCTTCCGGAAACCGACTAAACGGCCCGATGCCAGACGACTCCGACGTCCACCGGAGAGGTACCGCCGAGCAAGTGATAGGAAATATTTGTGATATCAGTGTCTCCGCATGTGTGTATGTGTGTGTGTCTCTGTGTGTTAGTAAGTGAGTGAGAGTGTATATTTGTGCATCTCGAGTGCCGTTCGTGTTTGTGTGTGTGTGTCGATCGTCCTCGGAAAGTGTGTCAAAGTGCGAGTCGTATGCTTGCAAAGATTTTCGCGTCGAGCTAGCGATCGTGTTGCTTCCCCAGGCGAACGAAAAGGAAAGCGGCGTGCGTTGGGAAATTAGGACCGATTTCCCGGTGAACCGCCTCACGGAGGCAGCCCAACTTCCGGCGCCCCACTTTCGTATGCAAATCGCGCATCTGGCGGACGATTTCGCGTGGTGAAAATTTAAACTCGTCCACACACGCACGTAGGAGGAGGAAAAACCCCGTTCGCAAAGACCTCTCCCGCTGACAGGCGTCAGGAAAAACGCCAGACACAGCCACACCACAGCGCGCTGCTGGTGCTGGCGTTCTAATAATAGTTCCGCAATAACAATATCATATTCTGCCTTTGCTCCCCATCATCTCCAGCGAGGGCGGATTCCATCTCGTCGGCTTTCCCGGCGCCTTCCACATTACATTAAAAGTGCATCGGAAGGGAAAAACCGAAACAGTACGGGTTGCGCGACGCGAGTGAGGTTTTCTCCCCGTGTCTTCCGTGTCGTTCGTTGAGTAAGGTTCGTTCGTGTGATTGTGTGTGCGCGCGCGATCGTTTTCCGGTTCTGTGGTGTTGTTGGAATTCGGTGTAAGTGTCGGTGCATATTGTTTGATTTTCGGTTTTCGATTCCGGTCTGAGTGTCGAGTGCGAGAAACTCGTGGTGATCGCGAGTATATCCCTCGGGTTTGAATAGTTCAATCTCTTCCTGCCCCTGCTTGGTTCGGGGGTTTTTCACGTCCAGAGATATTGTGGTTGTGGTGCACGTGCCCGACTCTGGAAAATTCTTCCAGCGCCCGGTGGAAAGCAACATCGGGTGTGAAGTGAATGGCAATATTGCCAAGTGTGGTGGAAAATATTGATGATATTTTGCTGGAAATCATAAAAGTCAACGCCGCACGTACCCCCCTCCTCACCGGTCCGTTCGCGGGAAATAGATGCAACCGCTGAAAGGCAAACCGGTGCAAGTGAGGTGAATAAAATAAAAACGAGAGGTTTTCCCCTTTTCGTTTCGGCGAGAATAAAAAAAAGGTGCACTTGCAAAGAAATCGAAGCAAGCTGTTATTTGTTCTTCGGTTCCGCCACGGGTGGAGGAAAAATCGCATATCGAAACTGGTGCTGTGAAAAGTCGCGCGAGTGAATCAAAGTGTGCTGCGAGAGTTGAGGAAGTCTCTGATACGAAAGATATACGGCAAGAGGCAAGAAAAACGTGTCGGTGGAAACAAAAAAATACACGAAACAACGCTTCACAAATCTAGAGTTTTCTTTTCCTCATCGGGGGAAAAAAAACCCATCCAGCTGCAACGATAATCGTTTCATCGCGTTTAAAGTTCATCATCAGAACACTGCATACATGTTAGGTAAGGAAAATGGTTTACCTTTTGGGCTGTTATTTTTGGGAGCGATTGTGGAAAAACCCTCTTTCGTAGAACTTTGGGAGGGAAACAAAACCTTAGTCTACACATTTTTCCGGTGCAAAACATTCCATCAAACAAAGTTCATTCATCTCAACAGGAAAAAAATACGCCAGCGAAAGTGAACATTGCATTAACTCACACAGCGCGTAACTTTCCGGGGCAGAAAATTCGGAAAACGATTCACACTTTGCTTGCGGTTTTCCCACTTTGCCGCGATATATCGCTCTTTAAATTATTGATAAATATAAAACCTAGAGCGGTCGGGACAGAATCCCTCAACCCGGTGCCGTTTGGGGATGACGGGAAAAAAGAAAACTTCCATGAACAGGAGGAGAAAACTCTCACACACATTCACATACTCACACACACACACCCCCACACCGGCGGCGAGTTTCGCTACGTTCGGTCGTTTGATTTTTCTCTGTAAGTCGTAGGACGGCGGCCGGGAAAAGCGGGTGGCAAGAGCTGGTCGGGAGTGGGTGGTGTCAGTGTGCTAAATTGTACGTACAGTGAACAGCGATTTCGAGACGTGAATGAGATGGATAGGCAGAAGAGGTGGTAAGCAGGGCGACCGGGAGGGAGGTTTCTCGCCGCCGCACACAGCCGAGATCCTTTTGGACAGACATCCATAATGCTTTTGCTCCCTTATGGGTCTGCGAACTAAGCGCACGCCGTTCACGCTGCCGGAGGACACACAACCGCTTACACACACACACAAACATACGTGGGGCGTACGCGAAAATACACACATTCACGGTGAAAGGACACGGGAAAATGAGAGAAAATCCACCCAACCTCTAATGTGCCCTTTCCCAGGACGGTTTCGCCCATCGCCTTCCGACGATCTCGTCCGCTAAGCTAACACACACACACTCACACACACGTGCACATACAGTCATCAAAACATCCACTCTAGTTGCCACACGTGCTGCTTCCGCCCATCCCACCATGACCCCCCACCCTTTCCCTTACCCTTCGCGTTCCCAATCGTCCGTTGCCCGTTGGAAAAGCTGGAAGGATTTGTTCGTATATATGTGGTCATTAGTATATGCTCTCATTTTACGTATTCTCGTTTCTGTACTTCTTGTTCTTTTTTTTTTTGTTTCATACCCTCCACGATTCGTTAGTACGCTCATTTTTCTTCCTGCTTGTGATGGACTTTTTTTCGGAGCATGTGGCTTCGCTTCGTCCTCGAAAAGCGTCGTCAAGCCTCAAAGCCGGCTCCGAAAACGGCGGTCCACACACACACATACACACACACACACACTCACACACACGCTCGCTTGGGGTCTGGCGGCGTCTTCGTCCTCATAACACGGTAATGCTTGATTTGCTCTAGGCTTCCGCGAGTGGGGGACGCTCGCTTTTATAGCGGGGGTTTTCCTCAATTTTGCTTCGGTTTGGTTTGCAGCCGGGCGTTAGTTTTATTTCAGGGTCCATTTTAGGGACGCTCTGTTGCTGCTCACCTGACACAGGATCACCTGTCCTGCACCGGGGCCTTCGTTGGGCTGCGAATAACGACCCCAGGCGTCGAGGGGAGGGGGGAGGGGGATGAAAAAATAACAAACAAACCGAGAAACAGCAGCTGATGAAGTTTTTCTACGTCTTCAGCTCGTCGTTTTATCCACCGTGCTGGTAGGGATGGTAGGGTTACGGCCCCGCCGCGTGACAACCCACCCACACCGCACTCCCCCTCGAGCGGGCCGGGAAAGGAAAATCCGGACCGGTTTCCGTTGGGTTTCCTCGAATTGATTCGACCGTGCGCCTAGCTACGTCTAGTTTGTCGGTTTTGTGCTGCTGACGTCGTGAGAAAATTGGAAATGAGGTCAGCTTTCCCTTTAAAGCGTGAGTTGTCCGGTCGAATGCTGGTGGAAAAGTTTTCCTCCAATTGAGATATGTCAATTTAGAATTTAGGAGAACAAATCAAACGTAGACTTCGATCGGCATTTGTTCATTTTAAAGTTGAAAACTATCAAAAATTTAATAGACCATTCTATGCTGCTCATCCTTAAAGATATATTTCATCCAGAGTGTTTTAATGCACATTTCAAATTGTTCAAACTGTTTAGGTTTAGGGATATCTTTCCTACGTATATTAAAATAGTTGAAATCTTGCCTCAGAAATTCTATTGTCATTAAAAAAATTGATTTCGTTTATTTGCAACTCTTTTACAAGGATTTGGTTTGAATTCCATCGTATTAAAGTAAACTATCGTTGTCAACGGAAAAAAACATTTCTTCCACATTGGAGGAATGTTGCCGGAAATGTTTTTCCTCCTTCTTTAAAACGTAATCATCTTTATCCTCCACACCTCGCAAACAACACTTTAACCAACCGATAACCTGCCCCGAGTCGGAACTGCACCGAGCCCTTTTTTGCTCCTGCGGAACGGAACGACGGCTTAAGTATTATCAGAGGATCCCAAAAGTATAAATCTTCACCCGTGGCGGTGTCTTCGCATCTTCCCTCTCCCCTCCGCCAAGACACAACCAGCAAGCCAGCCAACCAAGCAAGCAAACAAACAAACAGCTGAACACCGGCTGAGACGTTCGGAATCGGGCACCGGGCTATCGGCTGCTCGAGGCACCGGCTCCCGGCGGGGCCCTGTTCATACATAACCAAACCGTACGTGTGGTGCACGGGCTGACAATAGTTTGCATGCCAATGAACAGCCGATGCTAGCGAGACGATCGCAAAGCGCCTCCGACGGTTGCAACAGTTGCAATTGAACGAACGGGGCAGGTTTCGGAACGAGCCAGGCTCAACTGGTCGTCGGTGCCGCCTAGAGGACCCCCAGGTCCCGGGTGCCAGCGCCTTTTGGACGCCCTCCGTGTCCCCGGTACGCCCCGACTAAGGAGCGTGCAACACTCTCCCCCCAGCTGGAACGGTCGCGTTCCGTCACTTGTGTGTTGTGATAAACTTATAAAGTCACGTTAGCAGGAATAACAAAAATCACGTGCTGCTTCATTCATTGTTAACGTACCGTGCAAGGGGGGAAGGTGCGGGCGAAAGGTTCGGTTGTGGGTTGGGGAGCGTGGTTCAGAGACACCTTCGAGCGGTCGTTTCGTGTGGGTCGCGTGCTATCGGCGAAATTATAGGATTACCGTAGAAACTTAGCTTTCGAGTGGTCTCTGATGGAACTGTAGAGGAAATCGATTTTTAAATTGTCCAGAAAAGAAGAAAATGAGGTAAATAAATTAAATTTAAAAAAATTGGAAAATTTGCATCACTAATGTAATTTTGAGTGAATTGAAATTATCAACTCCATATGCACGTTGAGTTTGTAATGTTACTTTTATTCCAGTCTAGCCTTCTTGTTTAGTATGCAGTAATAATTGTTGGTCATTAAAAGTTGTTACTTTGACCAAATCTTATACCCTTCAACTATATAAAAATATCAATGTATGTGGTGCATCAAACTGCTAACTGCGAGCTTGTCTCGTATGATGTGTTAAGTCACTTTTTATTAGGTGAGAACCAAAACGGACACAAACAAGTACAAGTGAACATACCTTCATTACAGAAACATGTACTTTGAACGATACGAAACACCTTAATATATTTTATGTTTTTAGTCTCAGACTCATAGATTTTCATTGAATACATGTTTTCAAGTTAGGATCCATTTTGTTTCATCGTTGAATTTTTAAAACTCAAATTAGTGTAATCCGGTGCATACTTGTTTTCTTAATCAATATCAATACCATACTGCGACACGCCTCTGAAAGTTCTGTAAACGAAATCGGGTTTTAAAATGTTAGAATAGGGTAAAATCAGCCGAATAAATAAAAATAAAAATTTGGAAGATCATTTATACTTTTTTTGTAATTTTGAGTAAATTAATTCTAGTTCTCAAGTTCATAGAATATTGTGGTTGTAATCCATTTTATTGTTGCTTAGGCTTATTATTCAGTATACAGCTATAATTTGGATTATTAAAAGTTGCGACTATAATCAAACCTTGTAGCTGGCAACTATAATAATATAACAGTGAACTTCGTATATTATATTGCCAGATGAAAGCTTGTCTCGTATGATGTATGAAATCACTTTTGATTGTGTGAAACAAAAAGGATTCAAACAAGTACAAGTGGACATATCATTATTGCAGAATCACGTACTTTTAACTAAACGAAGCACTCTTTATATGTTTTATTTTTTGAGTACGTTTTTAATTTCCATTGAAAACATGTATAATACTATTTTGGAACAATTTTATTTTGTCGTCGTTTCATTTCTCCAGAAATTTTAAAACTCACGTTCCCCTAGAATAATCCGATGCACTTGCTATACTTGTTTTCTTGCTCAAAATCAATACCGTACGGCGAACCAGGGCAACCCTTTTCGTCGCTCTCTTTAAAGCAACACAGCTGGGTCTGGCGGGTAAAGCGATACCGATTGCTCACGGCGCGGTCGTATCCGTGCCTCCGGACCCAATTTCGAGCCGCCGTTTCAATCTTGCAGAAATGTAAAAATTACTCGCAAGGAAACGGAAAATAAATAACCGAGCAACCGATACGACCGCAGGCCGTAAGGTTGGGAGGAGGCCTCCGGGCGGCCCACTGGAGCGAGAAGTAAAATTTAAGTGAAAATAAAACGATAACGGAACCTTTCGAGAGCAGGGAAGATCGAGAGTGTGTTACCTCCGTTGCCTACTACTTGCCCGAATTGCCAACTCGGAGGCCCCCGGTCGGAACTGCCTTTCAATCGAAAGAAATTTGAACAGATTTGCTTTCAGTACGAGGCACTCCTTTTCTCGCTCGCCCGCCTTGGGCTGGGGCGGACCCGTACTGGGAGAAGGAAGCGAAGAAAAATGATTATGTTACATCATAAATTTGGTTCCAATCAATATCGTGTACATATGTGAAAATGTTGTTTCCGTTCCGTCGGTTCGCCGTCTGCCTGACGTATGCATGAATATCGATTGTAGCAAACTTGGGCCCACGCTATCATACCTTGCGATCGGGCACCCACCAACACGCACAAACACACATTCGGTTGCCAATTGCTTTCCCCAAAGGTGGGTGAAGGTCAAACGGGTCCTTGGGAAAATGAAGTTGTCTTCGAGCGGGTTCGAGCTGAACCACTTCAAGCGAAACTGCTCATTCCGAAGGCTCTGAAAGGGAATTCCGCCGGGAAAAGCTACCACCAATGATGGATTGAAACACATTTACTCTTCTACTAAACATCTCGGAACAGTCTAGTGGAACTCTTTCCCATGTAATATTTATTACGATAAAATTCATCTCAAAGATGGTTGATGCATTCCAAGTCAAGCAATGAAAAAGTTCTTCGAAATGCCATTTTTCACGAAACTTCTTTCGCTCGCCGAGGGTTGGGTGTGTGTGCCTGCTGCGTGTGGTTATTTATTTTCAATCTTCCACCGGATGCTTCCCAACTCATTCGTAGGAAAAATATTTACTCTTGTACGCACTCCTGCGCCCGGGTTTGCTGGCGAGATGTCAGATTTGCCAGAATGCCCAGGCCGGGGTCCAATTTGGAAAGACAATACAGCCGAGGAAACATTCAGTCAGCCGTCGCAAATGAAGCTGCTTGATTGGTTTGGAAGCAACCGGCAGCAGCAGCAGCAGCAGCAGCACCGAACTGGTGTTTATATATCGTGTATTTCCATAAGTACGGCGACGACACAGGACGACGAAGACGATGTCGGCGCGCGCGGGCCAAGTATAAAATTGGCTCGAGGTGGTACGCCTGCCGTGACATGGGAAAAGCTTTTCCCGTGTATTTGCGTAAGAAAATGAAACGTCAATAAATAAACGCCCCGGGTACGGAACGGGTGGGTCTGGGGTGGGGTGTCCGGGGTGAAAGCGCATTTGCAAAGTTAAAGCACACCCCCCCTTCACCGTACCGGTGTGCTGCAACTTTCAGAAAAAGGAGAGCCTTAGCATGGCTTGTGTTTCGAAATTCGTTGTCTGAATAAATTTAACAAAACATTGACACCATCATTAAGACGAATGTCGGCTCCGTTTGGCTCCGTCGGCTGCTGGGTCGCCGGAGGCGGTGTCCCGGCCTTTCCCGGCGGCTGGCTTTGGTGGTGCTTTCTCGGAACGGTTGACATGGTAAGCCGGTTCACAAAAACGAACGAACGAAGAAATACACTTTCGGAGTGCCGGAAGCCGCCCGGACGGGGGAACGGGACGCCTTCGAGGGGGGACCGCCTTGGCCCATCAAATCCAACCGTAACTAGAAGGGCTTACCAGTTTTATCCTTAAAGTGTATGTCTGTGTAGTTTTACTGTTTTGGGGTTCCGGTTCGTTCCGGCAGTGACCGGGGGAAAAACCGAAATCCATTCGAACATGGATTCCCCGCTCGACAAAGCACCTGCAATTTTGGGCAAACGCTCGGGGAGGGATTTGGCGAGAGTGGCTCCGTGCTGGTTCGTGTCACCGGGCGACGGCTGGAAAGTGAACCATGATTGCATGTTTAGGTCCTGACTTTTTTATCCGATAGCTGGTGAAAATATAGAATGGTTGAATTGAGTGAGCGTCACGATTGCCCATGCTTTCCATGGGGGAATTTTCATGAATAGTGACATTGGGGAAGGTATTTGCATACATTTGTAGTGTGCAGTTCAATTTTTGTTTAGTAAAATTAACATGAGACACTCATTTTCTCGGCACAGTTCAATAAAAAATCTTGCATTACGCTTGGATTCACTTTTTCACGCACAGTTATTGCGAAGCACCAAGCAGTGATGATAAACCCAAGCGTTGATTTGCTTCCGATTTTATTCAATTAGAATGCAATCAACGATAATTATGATCGCTGATTGCCACGACCATCGCTTCCGGAGCGAGTGGAAAATTACAGCGTCCTTGCGAGAAAATCAATGTCACCACTCGCCATGGTCCGGGTTGCGTCGGAAAACAAAAAAAAAACAGTGAGAAACGGTAAATCTGAGAAGGTTTGTCGGGCGATCGGAACTACCGAAATATGGCCCCAAGGCTCGGGCGGGCCAATTCCAAAGAAGCAAGAAACAACTCAATCGTCGGTGGCACGAACACTATAATCGCATTAAAAATTTATCCGAATCATTTTTATCAATTTTCCCATTTCTCGACGTTCCGCCCCGTGGGGAATTTATTTCCCGTACGACACCTATTTTTGGGCTCGATTTGGTTGATCCTTGCTCCGCTCCACAACTTCCTTGCTGGCTTCTTTCGCTCTATTTTAATCCAACATGTGCACGTGCATTGGCTAGCCTTACTTGTGCCTGATGGAAGTTAGTTTTCCTTGCCCTTAGCTACTGGCCGTGTGCGTTTATGGAGTTGTAAAATCGAATAAAACCCGGCCGAAGTGAGCATGAACTTGTGGTTTGGCGTTTCTGCCTTTCTAGTTTTACGAACTGACGAAAATCACTATTCGTCACGAGAGTTCGGGCGTCACTTGAAACATGTGTGGTTTATTTTGCTTTAAAATTTGTGTGTGCCGCTGCCTTGTGCATGTTTCCGTATTTTTCAATTATGGGTTTTCACCTAACTGGCAATTATAGTTTTTAATCTTACATTTTCCGGGAAAAAAGTTCTCTCTACTGTTTCACTGTTCGCCCTCGAAGTTATGTATGTTTGGTGTAGTTTAGTTCCTAGATGGAATCTTTTCTTTCTTATCGTTTAAGAAATCATTAAATTTCCCGTACACGACCTGAATTCTTTTTTTAAGTAAAATCAACCTGTTGTGTGACTGTTGTGAAATTGCATGTTGTTATTAATTTATTTCGTGACAAACTGCTATTAGTGTAATTGAATAGAATGATAGTGTTTAAGGCAAAAGTGTGTAGAGTATATGTTTTAACTCGAACACACATGGTACCTTTGATATTCAATTCTTGAAATTCAACAAAATTAAAATACTAAATGAGATGGAAGAAAACTTCAAAACAAAAATATCTTGTAACAATCCAAGAATTATAAAAAAAAATCCATCAAAGTTCGACAACCTCCAAACTACTTTCAACAACAAAACGTGGATGACTCACGATGACTTACAATACTTGCGTTTCCCGTTCTGCGCGAAAGCACAAATCGTACTAATCGATGGGTGCAAGAAACCAGTGAGTCACGATTGTGAAGAATGAAACGGGTCAGCCGCCGCTGCGAGGTGTCCGATCGACCGCAGGAGGAAATAAAATCAATTTCCCGACCGGCCAACATTCTCCCGGACGGTGAAAATGGTCCCGCGAAGAAGTGGAACACTTTAACATTTTCGGAAGCGTCGCCGTTAATTGGTTTGTTTGAGAGTAGCCCACCGAAATGACCCGCCGGCAATAACGGTGCGCAATAACAATAAATTACACAATTTATACTAAGATCCCGGTTTACCCCCCGACCGACCATCCACCGAAATTCTGGTTCATCTGGGTATCCCCGCGGCTTCGGTCACCAGAGCACACCGGGATTGGTAGTCAAAGTGCATTAGCGTTTCATTAGCGATTCATTTTGCCTATCTTGATTGAGTATCCTCGATGATTGTGTGCCGGTCCGGCCAAAACCCTTTCGCCTTCGGGACGCGCCGACGGATCGTAGACGGAATTTGCTAGCCCTTTTCGCAACCTCCACCTAAAGCCCAGCCTTTTCAGCGCGACCGTGGCCGGATGGATGGGTGCGCGAAGTAGGTTAACTCGTTATCGAGATTTCCGATCGATTTGTTCGCTCAAACTGATTAGCGGCCTTAAATTTGTTACCGACCGGGTAAATGGGACCGGCTGAAGAAAAGGTGCTAATTGAGAGGTTTCGACTAGGTAAGCACTTTCGCGCGGGATAAGTTTCGTCACCGTCACCGTCGCCGTCGTCGCGTTTGGCGCCACGGGGAACGCTGTAAGTGGTCGGTTTGTCGAAATCGAAAATGAAGCTGTTGTCGGCCCGATACCAATCGCGCCCAGGGTGTGGTTTATTGATGGGTTCGTTAATGGAGTGCCCCGCCAATCGATACTTATTGGTTTTCACCGGGTTTCGTTCGTGCGCTCGTTGGTTCGGCGTTGGCCGGAAAAGCCACCGTGGAACACCGTGCCCAGATGCACCGTGAATTTCAGTTTGTAATGTTACAGAACCGCACAATGAATGGTTTTACGTTAATTAAACTAATGATTTGTAGCATTCCATTTCGTTATGTAAGAGTGT
The DNA here is from genome assembly GCF_943734705.1 of Anopheles coustani. Lineage (NCBI taxonomy): Eukaryota > Metazoa > Arthropoda > Insecta > Diptera > Culicidae > Anopheles > Anopheles coustani. The sequence continues at coordinate 82,633,727 of NC_071289.1, forward strand.
AAAGCTCCAGAGGAGAGGATTATATTGGGATGGAAGTAAATTTTCTTTTACATCTTTTATTAGCTGCCCCGACAAACACGTCTCTAACAACATTTTATGTAGTTTCTTTTCGATGAGTCAGTAATAAAATTACCTTTTTCTTCGTCGAGTTAGTCGATTTGAATTTCTAATTCTTGACGAAAAACTTAAAATACGCCATAGATCAAGCCACAACCAATCAATTTTATTTTCAAAACTATCCCATGCAATCCTCCCTTGATGGGTCGTAACGGGCGAGTCACATGTTGGCACAGCTTCCACTTAACATTTCCTCGACCTGGCCGCCTCCAACATTAATCAAGCCATAAATACTTTAGAGAGGGCTTCTCCGGGTCGAGTGGCCAGCTCAGTCCATAATTAATATCAGCTCAACTTTGATGATGATCCAGCAGCCGGAGCAGACACACCGTGCTCGGGGCCTGTCGGATGGTATGCATAAGTAAATGGCATACCCGCGCTAGACACCCGTGCCCTAGCTTCCTAGTGGAAGCGGTAATGGCCGCAAAGGCAGCACGCGGGACCGTAAAGAATCGGTTCGGTGGAAAATATATACACATGATTAAGGCGTATCATCGTCTTGGCAAGCTGATTGGCAGGCATTCTTGGCAGGTTCGGGTGGGCTGGGAAAGGGATTGTATAACTTGCATCTGTTTATATAGGACCCTACTGAGGGGAAGAGGTCGTGTTTCCTACGCCTGCAACAAAGTATTCGACCGGGAGAAGTATTGTTCTTGAATATCTTAATTTAAATACTCTTCAGGGAGAAAGTTGCCTTTGCTTTTCATTGACAGTGGCTTTAAACGCAGTTTTCTGTTCCTTATAGTCTGAGGTAAATGTGAATGATTCAAGAGTTGTACCTCAGTCCCAGGTTCATCGTGAATCACAAACATCTCAAAATGTAGAATCAGTTGATTGCAGTGGTTATGCAATGGTTAATTGCTTGAAGGTATTTTCCAAAAGTAACACTCCAGCCACTCTTTGTTGGCGTAATGTACCTTAATATAGTTCCAGGTTCTCATCTAGCTTCATGTTCGTCTCAAATTTTTGGCTTTTTAAGTAACCACACGCTTTACTATTTAAATTCAAAAGCTTAAATTGCTAAGCCACCTGTAACTTTTTCCATCGATAATGTCCTAGTAGTAGAAATAGAGAATATCTATTATTTATCAATTCAAATGGTTCACTTCCACTACTCACTATTGGAACCTTAACCGAATATTTCTTGAGTTACTTGTTCAGTGACATAATGGATATTCAATTTTAAATGGCGGAAGTGAAACCATTGGGCGGAAAAATTCAAAAACCCTGTTCTTCGATAATCAAGTAAGTTAGATTAATTAAAAATCCCCTTGAAATGTGTGTAGCAGCCCAAGTGCAAAGAATTCCGACGCTATCAATCGGTTGAAAATTGATCCCCCCGGTTTCGACGACCGTACAAAACATGCCGACGGGAAACGCTGGTATGCGAAAAAGCGAATGATGGAAGGCAACTATGCTCACCGAACGTCATACGGGCGCGTCATGCAGGGGATGAGGAATTTTCATTACAGGTTTTAGGCCGGATTAATTAACTCGTACCGTTCCACTTTTTGCACGTAGTTGCACGCGATCGGTATCAATCGGGCAGGTCGGTTTATATTTATCACATTTTTCATCACACCTGGCACAGAGAGCGCACGGTTTGGAGGTCGTGTGCGGGACGACGACGGCAGCAAATCAACGGCCGCCGGTCGTGATGAAAGGCATACCCGGAGTGATTTCCTCTCGTCGTCCTACCGGGTGTTACTGAGCGGGCGCATGAAGGGAAAATTGGGAAAACCCTGGAAGGCAGTGTTTGGACGTACGTCGAACAGTTCGAATGGATTGGATGGAAGGAAATGAACTTACCCCACTCACCTCACCGTGGGGCCACATTCACACATCATCATCATCATCATGGGCTGTGACAGTGCGAGCAGGATCATGATTAAGTTTAACCAGAGCGTCCTGCTGGGTGCCGGGTGTCCCGAGGTTACGCGCCGCCGCTTCAAGAAAGCGCTGCCCGGAAAGTCCCCAAAGTGTGTGTTCACCTGGGCCCGGGGGGGCAGGGTGCGGCAGAGCATGTTATGAGAGGAATGATTATGGTGGTTGTTGTTTCTGTTCTTCTTGTTTGCGCCAACCACCCTCGGTCCCCCGACCCGTCGGTGGAAGTGAGGCATGAAAATTTAATTTCTAGCAAGATCTTACGTCATTCGTCGTCGTCGTCGTCGTCGTAGTCGTTGTCCTTCTTCGCTGGTCGAAAAAGGGCCTCGATGGACCGCTGAATAAATTGAGGCACAAACAAACGAGAGAACAGAGCAGGCGGAAAAAAAACACACACACACACACACACACATCTCATCATCAACACCGCTTGGACGAAACGGTTCCAATCGCAAAAGTGGTCCTTATTTGGCAGATCTTTCACCGTCGTTTCACGAAAACAAGGATGTGAGTATGTGCTGGCGGGGCGGGGCGGCAGGAAGGTCGTGGAAAAAGTGGGTGAAAAATAACCTATCCCGCTGTTTCGAGCCTCGAGTCACGAGAGTGGGGACTGAAAAATGAAAATAATCTTGAATACAACAGGAAAAATAAATAAATAGTAAAAAAAAGCGGATGAAATGACAAACAAAACCGATGGGGGCCCACGGTTCGGGTTGAATGGCAGTGAAAGGCCGGCCACAAGAGATCTCTCTGCCAGGTCGGCGGCGGGTTCCGAGCCGTTCGTACCTTTTTCCCTCCCCCCCCCCTCCCCGGTTTTTGCTCCTTGCCCCGTGACGGCCGCCCGTTCGGAAAATTGATCCCCTTGACGAGGTGTGCAACCATAAAGCAGCGGGAGAGCGAGCAAACCGAACCAACGACCTGACCGAGCCCGCGCCGTGGCCAAGTTAATGGTTGTTGGGAAAAATCGAGCACGACGGAAAACTCCGGCCCGGGTTCGGCTCGGCGGGACGTAAATTGCATGCCAGCAGAGCCAGGCAAAGGGGCGACGGCGGATGATAGGAGGAAACTTCACAACCATGCATATTTTACGTGCCGTTTTTAGATTATAGAAAAATTATCAGATCCAAGCAGGAAATGCGCGGCGATAAGCGTATCACGTTTCCCACGCCCGCCCCACGCCAGCATTATCGTGGCACACCGCGTCTAGATCGCGTTATTTGTTACACCGTTGCACCCTTCCTCACCACCACCACCACCAGCACCATCACCGTCGTCACCTCCGAGGATTGAAGAAGGGATGTAAAATAGGGGATAAAGTTTCGCGAGGACACACAAGGACACAAGGACTAGCAAGAAGGTTTACGTGCGCGAGAACAAAGGATGGGAAAATGTTTTCCTGTACACTGTACCGAGGAGAATGAAGATAAATGTGCGTTTGTTACAATGTTACATTGGATACATCAAAAGGAGATAGGAAAACCATGCATGGAGCGATTCGGAAACGGCCATCATCCTACACAACTATTCAAAACACGATGGGCTGAGCGATTATCTTTCTTTTAACAGTTTATCTCAATATAGGAAGTGAGGATGGTTGAAACGTTTTCCTGTTTCAATAACGTCATTGAAGTAACTCATTTGCTAAGCTCACAGTAGATATGTTTATTCAGAATGTCTTGTTGTAAAATTCATATGTCAACTTCAAATCAGTGAAGTTTTTTCGTTCACCTCAATACTTTTTAAGAATTTTTGAGCTTCAACAAATCTTAAACAATTCTTTCATAAGTTTTTTTTTAAATTTTTGTATTCCTATTTTCAATTTTTAATATCGTTGTTAGTGATCAGAAGTTTTATATTGGTGTCGTTTTCGTTCATTTTGTTTTCGATTTTACTCTTAATTTTGGGATTTTTATTCGTTGTTTTTATTTTGGCTTTGTTCCGTGTTTTATGTTAATTTTTCACTCTTTGAACACATTTCCTCAAAATTATCTAAACGGTGGTAGCTTGGTACTCAATTTAAGTAGAAATTTTATATATTTTTTGCATTCCATCGCTATATGAAGTCATATGCATGGCTATATTCAGACTTCCCCATGGAAAAGAAGTACGCTGAACAAAAGTTTATCGGTGTGCAAAAGATAAACTGTGCACGTTGGTAGTACGATGCCACGAAACGGGCCGGACGGTACATTATGCTCGCTCAATCGGCCTGAAGTCACTCGCGTAAAGAAAACCGCTCTTACTTAACCGAGGCAAAAAAAAACACCACACACGATCTCGCCCTGGGTTGCCTGGAGCGAGTGAGAAAACATTGAGTTATTTATCGGCGGTACGTGCTATAAATTACGCTTTCTGGGCTCTTAAGCCAGATTCGCAAAGGGTCGGCCGCGAAGGAAAAACACAAACCAAATGAAATGGATAGTTCTTGCTCCGCAGCAAATCTGTGGAAAAGCATTGCCTATTTTGGTTTGGACGATGATTGAGAAATGAATATGTGGGTGTTTCTTTCGTTTTTTTTTCTCTCGGCAAGGTGAACCGTTTCTAGCAATTAAGGAAAATGCGATGATAACGATATTGGTTTCACGTTTGGGTTTCTTGGGGATTGTTTGCGGAGGGAAACATTGATTTCAATCGATTCTTTGCTCCTCAATGCTGTGCATGGAATGCATAAATCTTTTTAAAGCATGTGTTACTGCTCAATACGTGCTACAATTGGTTTGTTAACTTTTTTAATACTTGTAATAGTTCAAACCTCGTTGCAACGTTTCGAAACACCATTCTATTACGAAATAAAATCCAAACAGTTGAAGCAAAGAACTTTAATTCTGAAATCTTTTTCATGTGATGTAAATAATTTTCCACATCAGAGACGCATTCCGTCGCAGGGGGAAAATAATGTGCGACCACCGGTTAGGGTCGTCGTCCTTACCGATGTCCTTTTTGACGCCCTCTTTCCGTCCCGAGAGCTCAAGTTTCCGACGGCTCAGAGCCGGTAGGCTGACTTGACTGGCATTCGTTTTCATCATCGTCACTGTCATTGTCATCGTCATCGCCGGTGGAGTCATTATTCTCCACAACTGGGGCGAGATAATATAAATGTAGGAATATAAATTTCCTCCAGTCGGGCACCTTTTTTTCCTTCTTATTTTTGCTTCCCTCCCATCCATCTGCCCCAAGTCGTTCTATTCATCCTGCTGAGTTCTGTTTTTTTTTGCTTTTCTTATCGTGATTTATTTTTCCCGCCTCCGCTCGGTCCCCGATCGCCAGTCCTTTTTTCCCCTCCCCCCCCCGGCCGGACCACCTTTCTTTTCCATGAGCTGTTTATTCCGAGACAGCACAATCCAATCGCGCTCGTCCCCCCCGAACACTGAATAAGCGGCCACCGACAGCGGCAGCTTCCTATCACGCTCGCATCGAAAAAGCATCCTTCTGTCGAGCGCCGGAAATGTTGTCTTCGGTGCGCGCCGCGGTCCGGTTCGGAGTCCGGTGAACGGTTTTCCATCCACCGTCCGAAAACGGTCCGCCTGATGGGGCGATAGTTATGATGACTGCGTTCGGGGTGCTTCCATGCCACGGACGAAGTATGCTAAGCGTGCACAATGAACAAGATTATATAAACTAGCATAAATGGAGGATTGGAGCATTATAAGTCATTTTGGGTTTCGCCGTGTTTAGGCGAGCCGATGCTGGTTTTTGATGTGTTCCACTTGAAGCAGAAGAGCCGCATAGTATGTGAAAGCGATTCGTTAGAATATAAGCTTTTCAATGGGTTTGTGGGCAAGTGATTTGAAATATTTTTTTCGATAATGTTAAGGACTTTGAATATTATTTTATGTGCACACCTTTCACTTTTAGCAGAAATCTATTTTTCCTGTGCCTTTATAAACAAGTTCAACATGCTATCTTTAATCTTCAATAAAATCAATTTACGAACACAGGCGGAAGTTACCAATCGCTGTCAATGAATTGAAGCTATCGTGTGATCTATGGATGTCATATTTTCTGGCACAGTGCTTCAACATTTCTCCATGTTTTTAATCCCATGTTGCCTAACACTGGCTGAACTTGTTTGCGTTTTCCTTTCGCGTAACATATTTCATGTACATCGTTGTGCAATATGGTTACGACATATTTTACTTTTTAAAAGCCAAATTAAGTGCTCAAATACGCATTTTTTATCGCGCCTGTTTTACGCCACATCTCCACATCATGCCAAAAGTCTTCGCCTGTCTTCGGTTGGGCTTAGAATTTTACCAACAAAGCAAAGATCGTAACTGGCGAGTGATGGTTATTGCTTCCTTGCTGGCGAGGTTAAAGAGAACGTACTTTTTTTTTTGCTGCAAGTTTTACACCGTCGCAAAAATTGGCAGGCTTCGGGGGTCGGGTCGGGCAGTCGGCGAGATGTTGCATTTTACCTCGGTTCGCTTTCACCATCAAGATAAGTCCGATTTTTCCGTGCACACTGCGCGGAGCGCAACCGATCGATGAGCAAAAAGCGCAGAGAATCCGTCGTACGAGGATGAAATTTATTTTTATTAATATTTTAATGAACTTACAAAACCGCACCAGTGTGGAGGGAAAGAAACACGATGGGAGGATGGGCCTTTGAGAAGGTAGTTCCAGAGCGTGAAAGGACTACAAAGGCAAAAAAAATCTAATGAAGCTGATGACTTTGTGGGAAGTAAATTTCCATGAATCATCACTTTTGTGAACCAACAAAAAGGATTTAAATTTTTACTGCCCTTTGAATGTTGCTGCCCAACACAGAGCACGCATGCCGGCTCGAGATGCGGTACGGGTTTTGCCGTTTGATTTGAGGACATCCGTTTCATCTCCACCCCATGGCCAAACGAAGTAGAATGAACGCCTAAGGTTGCCTCAAAGAGGGGAGGGGTTTCGTAGAAAACAAGGATCTGATTTTCGAATCCACAGCAATGTTTATAACATTCCGTCGAATTGAAAACCGAAAAATAAAATAAAAGAAGCACAAGATTATACGCCGTTTTGCGGTATGCTCGGAAAGTTTGTAAAAGTAAGCGCCCGGTGGCCGACGGGGAGGTTAAATGAGGTGCGGGGCGGGTGGGGCGCTTTTTTCCCGCCCGTTTCCAGTGTTCTGTCCGTGCGCTTTGCAGCCAGAAAAAAGCTGCTAGCTGTCCAATATTGTGGAGTTCCTTATCAAATCGAAAGGAACTGCTTTCAGCTGCTGAGAGCAGGCCATCAACGAGCGGCACGATAAAAGCTAGGGGCAGCCGAACAGGAACCGGAACACCATTACTGCGAGGCCGCCTGTCGACCGAAAGGCCGTCGCAAAACAGCCGGAAAGCGCTGTAAGCTAGCGTGGAGCGAACCGGGGGGACCTTTCGGAAGCAGAAGAAGTACGGCGAAAAAAACAACAACCTTGACGCATATTTTATTTTCGCTTGCGTAAACTTTATCCCAACTCCGAGGGGACCGCAGCTAATTTGAATGTAAATTTTGTGTCTGTTGTCTGATTTTGAAATTCCAGTATTGGAATGATATTATGAGTAGGTAGGCCCATTTTACGACCCTTTCTACGGGCCCTGTTTGATGTGATCTCTTCGAGCGCCCGATGGAACAGCTACCCTTAATGGCCGTAAGGGAGAAGTTTGCGACGGTCGAGAAAAACGAATAAAAAAATCCCTTTGGAAAGAGGATATGTTTGGAATGGTTTTGAACGTCCATTGACCTACAAGCATTATAATTTTAATTTCTAAAAATAAATAGAATCTTTCCAGAAATGAATCAGTTTTTCTTACAAATTGATGTTTCACAGTATTTATTCAACTTTTGTGTTCAATTTATTTCCAATTTATTTTTCATTTCATTTCATGTGGTTTGAAAAGTTTGCAAAAATCATTCGCTGTAACGTGGATCACGGTATTGAACGGATGGTTTTCCTTCCTGTGCAACATTTTCTCATTTCCACCAAATCCCCTCAAGGGTAATCTACATGATTTGGTTTTACACAATTCATACGGTGCAGGGACAATGTTCCGTGGAAGGGGTTGAACCTCCAGCGAGGTGTGCCAAGCTGAGAGTACTCCACCGGGAGCTGATTTGTTTATCACCGAAACCATTTACATTTTAATGTGATCCGTAATCGCATCGTAAATACTAGCGGCTTAGGTTGGTGTTAAAATGCGGAACGGAAGACACAAGATAACTCACGGAAGCAAAATCGCGCTGGAATACTGTTCGCATCGAGGAGTTTTTCAATACCGAACTCCAATTCTTACTTTTCACACTAGCGAGTGAACGAAAATGTTCCAGTGAAATATTTTACCGCATGAATACCTAAAGAAATTTCGATTTCTATAAGTTGAGTTGAAAAGTGAACGGTGTAATGGTGTCTTACTGCGTTCAGACATGGAATAGTTTAAGAAAGTAGCTCCAACTTTTAGTGATGTTGGAATTGTGACGATTCACTGCAAATATTGGAAAGAGCCACCGCAAGGCCAGTGACTTGTGGACGGTGATTTATAGCAAGCGAAATCAATATTTGAAGAACGAAAACTACATGCGGGACAAAGTTTGTGCCGTCGCTAGTCGCTCAGTCCTTTGCTGGGCGGACGACCCGTCCGGTCTTGTGCGAAACCGGGACCTGCCAAAGACAGTTCGAGAAACGCCAAGGGGCTTGCCGACGGAGTCGATTTGATCGAGCCGGGCGCACGGAATGACATCCGTGGACAGGAAATATGCCAACGTTCGGAGCCGGACGGATCAAGGGCAAGACAGTGCTTGCGAAACTCTTATTATTATGTAAAGCAAATATTGCTTCTTACTTTGTAGTGAAAAGGAGGAAATTCCGACCGAACCGGCTGGCCAAGCTCAATCCCAGCAGTACTTTGAGCCTGATTTATGGAATATTTTACCCGTGCACCCGAACCCGCGGCAAAAGTGAGTGACAGTCCAGACAGCCAGAGATGAAAGGAAAGCCAGAGCAACGAGAGTGCAGCTCTGGAGGGAAATAAAATTACGACTATGGGATGCAGAAAAAGTTTTATTAGAATTTTTGGCAGCGGTCAATTTTTGCAAAAAAATCTTCCGTCGCTCGCATTCGTTCGTCGAGCAATTCCGGTTTGCGAATCTGGTAATCAGTGCATAAAAAGCCAGTGCATTCTTGCAAAGCTATTCATTTGTCAGAGACGTCAGGATTGAAATTTCAAATCATCTTCCTAGGATGATGATTTTGGAGTTCAATTTCTCAATCTCACTTTCATGCCAACAATGTTGAAAAGGAGAATATTTTTCATTCTATTATTCAAATGGTTCATGTAGCTTTTGTGACATATTTCTGTTCTGTTTAGGTACTATATTAATTACATAAATTTTATTCCTGTTCATGCAAAAGATGACGTTGTACAGCTTGTTTTGATTTATTAAACTTTGGCTTTGAAAATGTCTGTCTCAAATCACACTTTCATAACTACAATGTTTTGATAGCAAAATGTTAATATTGGTTTCACTGTTAGTTATGTTCTCGAAAATTAAAACTTTAGTCCATATTAAATTACAGATAAAAAGTAACCTTTGCTGTGTGTTAAAGTAGATACTCTCGCGGTTAAAGTTAATTCGATTAAATTTTTGTAACACAAAAACTGCAAACTACAAGTTTGCCTCTCGCTGGGCGAGGTTGTACTTTGTCGTCCGGATTCGCACCATATCATATGCTAGTCACAAAGCATCCTCAGCTGTGCCGTAAAACGTGTGCGGCTGCGATTGATTTCGGCATCAGTTTGATTGCTTTCTGCGCATCCCGCACCGCACAGCAGTACGTGAAACCCTTGCGGACTTCCTGGAACTGCTTCTGCTGCCAGCCGTACTGCGAGCAAATATCTTCACACAAAGTCTCCCCACCGGCGGCGAAGGGGTTGTTCAACGTGATCAGGGCGATGCCGGAGTCGGTTGGTCGGTGTACGACCACCTTCCAGAGCCACTTCGGTACCTCGACCAGGCCACCGTCGGCCAGGGTAATTGGAACCGGCCTACCGGACGGGCCCGGCAGCCGAAGAATGTCGTGCACGCCGGTGTACACCAGCACCGTGTCGTTCAGCTGAGTGGCCACTTTCCGAACTGCATTCTCCACACGCAACCAGTTGCCGACGTTGATGGCCTGCAAGCGGAAGACAATGCCCCGGTGAGTAGGCTCGTTAAAACGCCTTTTAATGCGTCCCAACACTTTGCGATGGCTAGAGCGAAAAGGCTCGTATGCGCCGGTGACTTCCCGTACCATAAAGGGCACATTAATGGCATCTTATTTGGGTCTCGCTTTTGATGTCGGCAAGTGCACGGCACAACCACGGGGACGCATACGTACCTGCCACTCGGGCGCAGCGTTGATGAAAAAGTAAGTTGCGGCCGTCCAGCTGTCGACAATTGCATCGCCATCGGGCGTAAGGTGGCCTTTGGCGAGGTACGACGTCGAGTTGATGTACTGGCCGGCGAGCGTCTCCGAGCCGAGCAGGGTGGCGAAGCGGTCTTGTTGATGCTTTCGCGTGTAGACGGATGGCAGGGCCACCTTCGACGGTATGCCACCGGATTTGAACGATGGCCGAGTGTTGCCGATTTGGGCGTCTGCGGAAGAGTCGAGGAGAATTATTATACTCTGAAGAGACACTCTCACACTTCACCCAACGGACAATGGGGTCACAACTTACGGCTCAGGAGCTTCCCCGGAAGCAGATGTTCGCTGTAAATAGCTGATAGCTTTTCCAGATTGTAGCATGCCGCGAAGTACCTGACGAAAGGCAAACCGTTTATGTCGAACCCTAATTCGTAGATCTGGCCTGTACCATCGGCACAGGTCGCATTCCGCGTCATAATGGCCCCGGACATTGACGAACTGCAGTTGATGCCGCTTATGTCGAGTTGTTTGGAGTTCCTTCCTTCGAGGTTAAACTTCCGCGCGTTGATGCAGGTTAAGTTTGCTGCACTAGTTCCAACTGAAGGTAGTTCAGCGAAACAGATTAGGTTGGGGCCACAATAAAGCAGCAACTGAGAACTTACTGTTTGTGAGTACATTTTTTCCCGTCGAACACCCGACGACAACTCGCTCCCCTGCGCTCCACTCGAAGAACGCCCCGGAGGGTTGCAAAAGCTCGTACTGCCGGGAACCACCGGAGGACTTCAGGAGCAGTGGCGCATTCGGTTGCGTGAGATCCCCGTTCAAGTTCACCCGACATCCTGTGAAATCAAATCTAAATTAGTTTCCCCAGGAAAAGGGAGGTTGAGCTTCAATTTATGGCGACAACTTATGTTCCCGGTACATGTAAGCACGCTTGTTAACACGGCGAACCTCGGCACTGGGACTGGGTAGCTCACGGAGGGAGGATTGAATTGATTAATAATTGTGCTCCACTGAATAAGCACGCTGGGTTCTAAATTAAAATAAATTAGACTAGCCTCCAGGCAGGAGCGAGAATGTGGCGGAATAGTTTATAGCCACGCGCATAACGCCTCGACGCCAATCCTACTTCATCTTCTTCCGCGCACAAAGACACAACAGCACCATTGTGGTGCGAGATGGAGAGCCATACCCTGATCACTTACCGGCCAAAGCAGGATGCAAAAGCGCAGATAACGTTATCAGAACAACGGCGTACATTTTCACTCCGTTCAGCGCGCGTTCTGGCTCACTCGCGTCAAGTTCTAGCGATGGACTGCGGGATGGTTGATAGCACCAACCCCGAATAGACCACCCCTTCATGTTATTACCTTGTGTCAGTACCTATGTTACACTTACACTGCAGCTTCCTACCGCACTGCCCACACTCACACGGACGGACCGTTACAGGTGCATTTGTTGTTAAATCAGCTGGCGGACGCAATCGCTGGTCAGTGCGCGATTCGCGAGCACGGACGGATGGTGTTGAATCACTGTTTTGTTTTGTGGACAGAGTCATCACAACGCATCCAACACAGTTGGTTCGTGTTCTAAGCAAATAGTCATCACTTTTACAGCCCATCCATGTTTTTGTTCGCTTGCACAGGTTACTCTTTATGGGCAAACATCAACATCAACAGAAGTACGCCGTAGACGCGTTTTGCAAATGAGGTCAGTTGTGAAATTTAAGCGGTCTTTACATCCACCTGCTGTCGTGAAGACATTAACATTTTTCTCCTAAAGTAAATAACAATTGTTCCTGGGTTCTTGAACCCGATTCCGTAGGTCGTAACTGACTGCTCTCAAACTGTTCAGCGTGTGACGCTAGAGAACTGATACTTGGACTTCCTTTTTGTTACTAACTAGTCATTTTAGACATCGGTAAACTTGACCTCTTTTCTTTGTTATAATACCAATTGGCAGATGGAGTTTTTGTTAAGAAAAACAGAGCATGTTTTAGTATTTAAATATGTTCACTAATATTTTACCTAATGATTCTATATCTAAATACGACAATTCAGAATGAATTGTAAACTTCTTGTGAATAATTAATATTATCGTACTTTTAGATCTTGAAGCTACGAATATTTGATAAAATAACAACTATGTAACTGATATAATATAGCATGTTATATCAGTTTCACTGGTGCAATGTTGTGTGTGTAAATCTAGATCATTTTGAGTCAACTGTTAATTACAAACCTGTTTAACAAAATCCAAGTCATTGTAATTATTTTAAAACACATAAGCACTTTCAACGAAATCAACTTTAACATCAGAATACATAGGCTAAATTATGTTTTAAAATTAATCTCCCTCAATATCAAGCTAATATTTCATTATGCTCACAACTGAAGAGGAGGATAGAAGTTCTTCTAGAATCAACACGTCGATAGGTTGCCACATATCTGACCGTGTTTTGTTTAGGTTTGGCAAACAAAAGATTGATTAAAAACACACGGGTAGATTTCCAACCTTGATTGGTTGTCCGCTGTTCGATGTTTAAAGGTATTCCAATCAAACCCAAAACAAAAGTCAAATCAACACCAGACACTTTCCTATTGCATTCCGCTGGCAATGGAGAACAGTGCGCTTCATCTCATCAATCGCATTTTTCCATTTTTTTTGTCCTCGCCCATGTCAGTCGTACGAACCGAGCAAGTAACTTTTATTGCCGAATTTTCAACGTTCGCTCCCGTCCGTCGACGAATCTTTCGCCCTCCCTTCGGTTCTACTCCTATTTACACAGCGTCCGAAACAACCGGCCGGCTCAGGCTCGTGGAAAACGAATTCCGCTGTTCACCAACGGTTCAATATCATTTCGCGACCTCATCGGAGCCTCGAACCGCCACCACTCCCGTCCGGTGGCTACCTCCAGCAAGGCGCAGTTGATCGACCTCCTTGTGCGAGTGCCGGTTTTTAGTTCGGTCCTCGGTGGCACCAATACCACTGTAACGGCACAACACGGGGATTGATTTCCCATTTTTCCCAAGTCCACGTCTGCTCCCTGTGTGTGTCTGTGTGTTGGTGTGGACCGGCAGCTGCGGCATGTGTACGATTTTCCCAGGCTGGGTCTGGGCACGAGGAAAGCGTGAACGGTCCGACTGCCGAACTGACCATTGAAACTTCCCTCCGCTGGTCGTTGGTTGGCAGCCTTCGGGGTAGTCGGGGGGAAAAACAGCCGCTCGCGCGAAGTACCACCCGGCGTACGAAGGCATGAAGTAATATTTGAAATTGATATTAACAAGAACGGAGAAGCGGGCCCGCGACCCGGTGGGGTGGAAAAATGTGCGGCATATAACTTTTTAATACTTTTCGTTCGTGTTCTTCTCGTGGCTGGCGTCGTCCGCGCTTTTCCGCCACCCCACCCTGGTGGCCTTCGCCGCGGAACGGCTACCGAATATTGGTCCATATTTTGAAATACTGCCGTGTTTTATGGGCTCGTAAAATTATTTTAGAATTTTCACTTGCCGTGTGCGCAACGGCGGTAGAAAAGTTCGTTGATTTCCTCCCGGGCAGACCCGCCAAAGACGGCGGGGTGGTCGGAAGAGGAGAGGAGCGGGGCACGGTTGGGCGAAGGAATATCGTTTTCGGAATTTCGGTACTTTGTTGACATAAAGCATACGAAAATGGGAAGAATGAGGCTAAAGATCTTCGGTCGGTTCGTGGCCCCCGCCCGAGCGCACATTACACCGGGAAAAGCGGCAAGTTTTCCCGTTTTGCCGAAACAACAAACATTCTGTTCTGGTAAACGTGGCACCAGGAGCGGCGGGAGTGGGTGTGTATTCTCTGCCCGAGCGCTCCATTTATCCTGCAGCGAGGCGACGGAAGGGGGGCAACGTTGTGATATTTACAGAAAAGGAAGGAAGGAAAAGTTCTTACAATAGTTTTGGATGTGCTGCTTCGCAGATAAAGTATGCTCTTTGTGTTTCGTACGCTGTTCTTCGTATTATGATTTAATAATACATTGTATAAATGTTGATCCTTAAAAGAATCCTGGTATTTTGTTCAAACAAAACAATTTGAGGAATGTTAATACCTTACAAAAATATTAAAGTTGTGAGAAAATACAAAAAGGTTGTGATGTTAAATGTCTTTATGGTATTCCACGTCCTTATCCCTAATTTTCCAAAACTTACACACCCTTCTCAATAGATAACGCCACCGCTACGAATGAACTTCTTGGAAACACCTTCATATCCTTCGGAAAGGGCAGCACATACGAGAACAATATTGCGACCTGCCGTCGATGCAGCATGGGGGACATAAATTTTACATTCTTTTGTTTCGCATTTAGGCAGATCCACCGATAAGAACATTTACATCACCACTATGCTTAAGCTTGCTTTATGTTCGGTTGATGGGAAGATGTGTCGTTGGTTTCCTTTCTTTTTTGGCTGCCCTTGGCCCTCTGGCACGTGTTTTCCCGTCTTGCATCGTTTTTGCGCCCGCGCACACGTGTGTGTGTGTGTGTGTGCTGCCCGAGAAGGAAAGGCAGGTTTTACGGCCTTTCCACCTTCGGAGGCGACGACCCTCGAAGGGAAGCGAAAGGCCGCTTGGTTTGGGAGGACACGCAGGGCAAGTCTTAGGCCGGAGGCTTTCGAAGACTTCCAGCGGCTCGTGTTGAGCCGCTAAGTCGCGCCGAGTCGTTCGAGTGGAGGAAAACTCGCGGTAATCGAAACTTTGCGACCGCTTCCTTGACTGACAGACAGAGGGCGCCCGGGAGGGCACTGGGAGGGCAGAGGGTGAATGACAACGTGCCCGGGTGTAAAGGAAACCCATCAAACCACCGTTTCCCTTCGAACATGTGTACACATACGCGCGGGGGCACACACCCCTACACACACACACACACATACACGCGTGCGATTGCAAGCCATCGACCGCGAATGTGCATGGGACCGCACACGGAGCAGCCCGGGCGAAAGCCAAAGTAAATATCTGATTGGTATTCATAAAATGTTTATGCATGATAAAAGTATTTGCGGAGTAAATAATCTCCCCACGAGAATGGGGCCAGCGTACATGTGTGCGCACACACCACGAGGTCGAGGACGAAGGAGGGACGTGAAGGAGCAAGGCTGGCAGTAAGTATGTCGTCTTCGATCAGTTCGGCGGATCTTGCTCGAGAGGATTCGGGAAAAAAGCGGCGCCGTGTGCGATGCAACGATGGAGACGCCATATCCATCTGCTCAGGTTCGCCTCGAATCTACCACATACTTTGCGAACTTCGATGTATAGATTGTCAATTCCGGCCGTCGTTCAAGGGCGGAAAAGGTGGAGAGCAGATTGAATGTGCGACATCAACGTCGATCTACTTCCACGTGTCACTTCAGCCGGGACCGGGGAGCGGAGGCTCGACTGCCAAGTGCTTACATTAGGCATCACAAGCTATCCTGCGCAAAGGATGGAAACGGCGACGGGGTGGAGGGGGGGGGGGGGGTGAGGAGGTAAATCCGGCGAGAAAACGGTGCCGGTGAAGTGTTGTTTAGAGACGAGCGAAAGATGAACCCCTCTAGCGGTTTGTGGCAGTCGGGAAAGTAGGGTACCTATTTCTGGTGTAATAAAATCATCATCATCGTCGCCCAGGATGCCAGGGTAGGGTGGTTCCGGTTGCCCACCCCCCTCTCATACTTACAGTCCCACCGACAACGAGGACGTTCCGTGACCTGATTTGGATGCAGTGCAATATTTTCACTTTATATTGAATAAACTTTCCGACGGGAATTTTCACTCAACTTGATGGCCGCGTAACGAGTACGAGAATGGGTTTGCGAATGAATATCGTCGGCGTGGTGCATGCGAAGCACTTTGATGGGACCCGAGTCGCCTTTCCTGTTGACTCAACGGTTTCCCAACCCGGGGAGCGCGCCCCTCGCTCGTCACGGGTTCACGGGTGCGGGAGATTTTTCGGTGGACAACACCGTTCAACGTCAGTCAATCATCTCGGGCGGGAAAATGTTGTGCAGGATCGTGCCAATGAAAACCATCATTGGAGAGGCGGGACAGGGGGGGGGGACCTGCGCCACGGCAGGGGGCAAACGTAATGGCAACTGGCAATGAAACGGTTCTGACAGTTGAATCATCCCTTCAGCAAGTGGGTGGGTGGGCCATGCCGTAGGAAGGCTGATGACATCGGACAAGCGTGAAAATGGGGTTGAAAACGGTGGAAAAAAAGTAAACTTTTATTACATTCAAATGATAGTTTTTGAGAATAAAGAACTTTTGGGGTCGTTTCCATACGACAGCCAGATGTTTCATCTTGAATAATTTGTTTTTAGACATTGTTTATCTACGGAAAAGACAAACATGGCATTCACGTGACGCAAAAGCTACCAAATCGTGTTATTAAATTATTTGGCCTGATTTTAAAGGACTCTATTTTCTTGTTCATCATCATGCATTCATGCAGTCAGCCGGAGGTACAGTTTTTGGGCAATATTATCAATATAAAATTACTCTGCACCTCATATCATCATTGCTGGAAAAGTAATGGCAGCTTAAAATTAAATGCTTCAATGACACCACTTTTAATGCCATTGAAATCATATTCTACTAGTAAAAAAGTAAAAGTTGTTCAAATAAGCGAATACTTTTTTTTATCTTCTCTTTTTCTCTCGGGTTATAATCGCGCTACGGCTGTGCTTGGCTCTCTTTTACGTTACACTTGCGGATAGTTAGTTATTTTGGATAGCAAACATTTAAAGAAATATTAAAGACGTGTGTTCAACCAAACTGAAAAAGTCTTTGAATTGACTTATTAAATTTGACCCGTTTCAAAGTAACAAAAACTGAAATTTAAATAATTTGTTTTCCTTATTTGCCTGCAATCTACGGGCAACAATATTTAAAGTTATCTGCTTTTTGCTGTTTCGCTTTTTTGAAGGTATGTTAGTTAAAAATAATATAAAAAAGAATTTCTTTGTTACTTGTATGGTGTCCGACTTTGAATGCCTGTTTCAAAATAAAGACTTTTTACAGACTTTTCTCATAATTTGTCCGACTTTGATTTCCTACCATTTCAGGTAATATCTAGCTAAACCCACTCGAATCAATTTATTCTTTTCATACATTTCAATTAAGTTTTTCCTAACGTTGTTAAATTTGTTGGTTGTGTTGGTTGTGTCATTGTAAGCATATCCAATTAACCGTTTTTAATAGTAAGTTGTAATTTGTTAAAATTAAACATCTGACTTACTTAGCCACGGTATATTAAACCTATTTCAAGGAGAAATAAAAAGTATTTTCCATGTATTTAGCAAGTTGCCCTGGCTAATAAAACGACTTCTTTTGATCCAAATAGAAACTCTTTGATTCGTGCTCACCTTTCGGTCCGTATATCGGTACCACCAAAACCAATAGCAACATCACAGGAATCCTAATTAATGAGCCACGCTCAACCACAAAACCTGCAAAAGTTCTTCGGAAATAATTCGCAAAACACGGCCCATTCATTCATTCCGCAAGCCCATTAGCGCAGGTGGAGCCGCCGCATTCCGTGATCGGAACGCCAAACAAAAGCTAAAACCACAAACGAATGCCTTGCGGCATGCGCCAGCAGTCGGAGAAATGTTTTCCCGTTCAGTTCGTTCATTACACACATCCTTCCCCTAGCCCCGGTTTGCGCCAGCGGGGTTGGCGGAAATGCGACGCCGGGCGAGCAGGAAAGGAATCTATTCGAGTGTTTTCTCCCAGAAATATCTTCGATCTGTATCGATATTTCCACGGAGGCTACCGAAGACGACGACGACGATGGCAGTTGGGGCCGGATGGGATGGCATCGGGGCCGTCGAGAAGTCAGCGGACGGGAAAAACCAAAATGGGAAAGCGAGCCCAGCGCTAGGAAAAAACAAAGCCGAAGAAACATATTACAACCAGACCCTTAATGGCTGCGAAGCGATGATGTTGAGCCTAGGCGAACAAAGCCCGTAGACCGGCGTTTGCGTTTGTTGATGGGGTGTTTTTTGCTTTCCTCCGGCCTCCTCCTTTTTCCCTGGTTTCCCTGTGGATGGGGAATCCCGGGTCCCGTGCCCCCTGACGTTGCGTGCGCCCATCGATTTCCGGGCAATCCGGGACAGCGGCAGTTCCCATAATCGGTAAAAAGTGCGTCGTTCGAATGGTTGATGGAGTCATTTGTCTGGCATTATGCCTTATGGTCAGCCATTGTTTATGTCCACCGGTTTCCGCTGGATTTTCGCCCCCTGGGGATGGGGGACGAGGGCTCTACGGAGCGATGGAAAAAAGAACAAAAGCGAAGACTCACAAACCAGGGCCGAGGACACTTACTCGCACCCATCCGTGAAGCCTAGAGTGTCCGGCTTTTTTTATTCTTTCAATCCCTCCAATCACAAACCTTTCCGACTGCAAGGAAGTGTGTGTTGCCTTGTTTTTCTCTTGTTTTTGTTATATTTTCCATTCCCGTTGCTGTGGTTGTGTGTGTCCCTTTTCGCCTTTGAGCAATCTTGCGTGTCCAATTGTCCAAAGCATGCAAAGCACCATCAACACCACCACCACAAAGGCACCCTGTTTACGGCTGTTGTCGTCTATTGTTTTCCCGGATTCACCTCCCGGGAAAAGACGCCAAGATTGGAATCAACGCCGCACGAGTTCGCCCAGGGTTTGATTTATTGCCGTACGGTTTAGGCTAAATTAAAGATTATTTATAACCTGTAGGAACCATTCAGCGTAAACTATAAATCAACGAATTGGAAATTAAGGTTCAACCCACCGTCCGGCCACTGCCCATTGGCCATTTAAGGGGCGATTACGGCCTGCGTGCCCATCGACCTGCGTTTCCGAGCGAAAACCCCGCTCCCAATCCGAAAGGGTTTCACAGGTTTTCGGATCGACCAAATCGTGCCTGCTTACCGATCAGCTGGGTTGGCCTCTGGACAGTCTGTGGAGAGCAGGGGGGCGGGTGGTTGGAAAAGGGTAAAAAATAACTGCAATCGTTCGTTAGGGCGGGAAAAAAAGGGTAGGGTCGATTATCGAGATTTAAGGAAGTATTCATAAAATTGGATAAATTTCGTCTATAAATCAAATGAAAGCCCTACGCTTCTACCTTGTCTCATAACTAGCATCGGCGCGCAGTGAAGGGACTTTTCCCCGGTTGTCGCTGTTTTCCGAAGCGCAATATTTCGGCCTTTCGGCACCGGTGAAAGATCATTCACCGGTGGAATGGAAAAAAACCCGGCTCGAGTACGTTGTTTCGGCGGGAGGGGCGGATGGTTTTTTGAACGATGTTAAACGCAGACATAAATTTGCAAATAGACTTCAGCTTCGCGTGCACTCGGATGCTTGACTTGGAAAATTGTTTCTTATCTTTCAATTAGGTTGATTTTTTTATTCTTCTGCTTTCTCGTCCGCCGCTTGAGTGGATGGGAAATATGGACGGCCACTGTGTGGTTCGGTTCGAGTTGCCGTTTGTACAGTTCGCTCCGTGCAATCGAAAGAGTAAGAAACTTTCTGTTGGCCGTGTTGGTTTTTCCTTTGTATTTTTATCCACGCTCGGGCAATCGAGGCTCATCCGGGCAGGTACACTACAAAAACAATGGAAACGCCGGGCGAAACGCTAACCTGTGGCTAACTGGTGCCGTCACATTGGGCAGAGGGATAGGAGGGAAATAACACAGAAATACTTCACGAAAGGAAAACATCATCATAACCGGTAAATAGTATCTGAAAATTTGAAACAAAAGCACGCCAGCTGGAACGGTTGGATAACGAGGATAAACCGGTAGGAGGTATAGTAAAAAAAAGAGTAAGCACACCATAGGGATGGATACACACACACACACACACACACACACACACACACACACACACACACACACACACACACACACAAAGAAGAAAAAAACACCAGGACTTTCCGTACCAAAAGGCGTAGAGCATAAAACAACAAAAGAAATGTAGGCACGGTTTAGTGCAAGACCACTACTCCGCTTGCGCTTCTGGGCGGTTGAAAAGTGCGCGAAAGCCAGAACGCTTCGTCAATATTTGAGCTCGGCCAAATGTTGGCCTTTCATAACGAACATCCAGGCAAGTAAGTAGCCGGTACTGCCATTTTCCACCCCGAACGGGAGGAAGGAAAAAAAAAACACTTCTTTTGTCTTCTGTATAATGTGACGGTTTGTTTCTTCCATTTTGGGGAGTTCCGACCCGAGTGGCAATTCCAGGCGTCCAATTCGTTTCCCTTTAGCATCGGCCTGTGGAGGCGAATAATTTAGTTGTCTAGCCTAAGAATTTCTTGTATTGTGTTTATGTGACCTGCTCGTGTGGATGTGTGCATGTGAGTGTCCGGTTGGTTTGGTCCGACGCGGGAAAAGGTATTTTTTCCGGTCAGGAATAATCCTTTTTTTGAAAAATGTCGTCTAGCCAAAAATATTGTTTCAACGAAAGTTCTCACTTAATATACGAAATATTGTCGAATCACTGAAAAGAGATATGCTCTATTATTTTGTTAATGTTTCAAAAACGAATTCGAACAACAAATTGCTTGCATAAAGTAATTTATTTTTGTTTTAAAATCTTTGATCAACCTCTTCTAGAGCGTATTGTAATTAATTAATTTTGAGTATCGTACGTACCTTATTGGATTAACTGCTTATGACTGGGATGTGGAAATCATGTGTCTTGGAAGAACTGTATTTGAATGATAATAAAAATACATTTTCGACGAAACAATGTACCTATCTTCTTAAATGGCGTAACAACCATTAAGTGGTCTTGGCCTGATGAAACTCCATCCGAAAACAATGAATATACCAATATGCTGATATCTCATACAATTGGTTAACTGCCTCGGATATAAAATGTTTGCTGATACGTTGCCAAATTTGTTCCAACAATAGCACCCTAAAAAAAAAAAATAATAAACGGACTAACAAAGCAGGTTCTTATGCAAACTGCGATTAGTCATCACATCCTGCAGTGCTTCCTTCCTCTTGTCGGTCCTTTCTACGTCGCAGACAGTATTATTAAACCCAGTGTTCTATTCCAACAAACACTTACCAACCACGCTCGGTTGGCAGACAAGTGCAGCGCAAACGGAAGCAAAATCTACACCATTGTCCATGAGCTATTTACTCTCAGCTGAATAGAATGTGGAGGTCGTAGAATAAATGGGTGTGTGTGCCTTTCGATGAGGTCGTGGTAACTCGGTACACTTGACTTTTCATCCCAAAATTCACGTTTACTGTTCATATTGTTCATGCACGAGCGTTGCACATGGAACAAATGCACTCCTACCTTGTTCGAAGGACATGCATGTTTGATATTGCTTGGAAATGAGTTAATGCAGAGAATTGTACCGTACACCAACCACAAATATATTTAACGAGATTTTTAACCAACTATGGCTTAACCATAGCCCTTCGTTTCAGTATGTATTTGTTCAGTGGAATGAACAGCATCAATATAATAATGTAATTCAGTGTTTGTTGGGTTGTACATGTTCCCTATAGTGAATGCCATGTTTAGTTCTCCTAATTATTTTTAGAAAGATTATTTGGTCTATAACCTTCCTCATTCTAGGAATATGTAATACGTCCAAATACACATGCCTTTAAATACTGCTTGTTTGCCGTTTTTCTCGAGCAACAAAAACCAGGAAGTATATTTGGTTTTGTTGTTGAGCAAACAACAGCCTATTCAGTGCTGTATTGCAAGCTGTAACAAAAGACCTTTAATCGTTCGCCCTCGAAACGGTACCGTTTAGCTCAGGTAATCGTTGTTGATTGCCTTTCTTTCTCTTGAGCAGCCGTCACCGGCATTTTGATGAGGTGTTTCTGGGATTCCTTTTTTTTTCGTTCAACCATCCCGCTTTCTAGCACACTGTTCGTTTCTCGAGCAGCCCGTCATACATGTCATCTTGGTTGGACGGTGCTCCGGGGCTCCGATTACTCCGAATCCATCATGGCCTCCGCCGGCTCGGGCAATATCATTTTTGAACCATCCGAACCAAATACAAGAAGCACTTCCGTCAACGGTACCGAGGCTTCCGACCCCGGGAGACGCTTCGGGCTCAGGCAATGGGCCGGCAGAAATCCAATGACTGATAAACTACAGCCATCACCATCGCGCCTTTGCCGTCTCTTCCGGCGCAAGTCTGATGACTGACGGAGCGCCCCACGATGGTTCAACCGTCGGGCTTGCGTTGGGGACAGTGGGTTGGTTGAAGGGCGTGAGGAAGCGAGGGAAAAAATGTCAGCACAGCGAAGAGACTATCCACAGGCCCCCAGGACCCGGACCAGCCATTGTCCACAGGAAATGAATCCGAGCCCGAGCACCCGTCCAGGCGGATGGATTGTATAATTATGGGACTTTAATCCCGGCTGCCACACTGTCCGACTACGCTGCTGACTGGCTTCAAAGTTGAAACGAAAAGCTGGGTCTATTTTTAAATTATGCTTCATGTCATTTCAGTTCTTCCCGCCATCCCGCCAGGCCCGCGTTTCCGGGGCCTCGCCGGGACGCCCTTCGTCTTATCTTCCACATGCACCAGCGCACTGTCCTTGGGAGCTCCGGACGTTTTTTCTTCTTTCATTTCCCATCCATCCTTTCGCAGTACAATGTTTCATCTTCTCGTGATGTTTTTTTTTCAGACGAAGTCACCATTTCCCTTTTTCATTCCCATACCCAGCGCTTTTCCTAAGCCGGGCCATCGGTGCGCTCGTGAAAGGGTCCTCCGGGTTTTCGGTGAGCCGTTGCAAAGCCAGCAAAGAGATATATCACCGGTTGCCTTTGAGCGCACCGACTTCCGTTGATCTAGTCATAATTTATCAAAAAAGGGTAATTTATAAAAGGGCGCGAATTTTGAGAGGAAGCAATACCGCTTGCCCGAAAATTCTTCCATCGGTGGAAAGCGACTGGTAGCAGTTCTTTAGAATTTTCTGTCGAAAATGTGATTAGTTAGAGTGTGTGTGGTATTTAGCACAAACACTCTGGCAGTGCGTTTTTTGTGCCGAGAAAAGCTTCTGGGAAGCTGAATAATGCCCGTAACTTTCCGATGTTATTAATGTACGAGCCGAATTTACGTTTCATTTCGACCTGCCAAGAACCGGTGATGAGCGGCTTACACGTATAAAACCCGTCTCCCGGTGTAACTTTGCTACAGTTGTTCGCAGGAAAAACGCTACAGAGCAAACATGTTTGATGAAAGCACCGGTTTTTCCACGCGCAATGTCACTCCGGTTTCGTGTACCACTTTGACGGCCAAAATCTCCCTCATTCACAATTGTGCTAATTTGATGTCTAATTAGCAACGAAAGTTTTGTTTATTTAATCTGACAGCAATTGGACCGAACTGAAAGGGACCGTTCGCCCCCGGGAAAAAAAGGGCGACCCGGAGGAAAAAGGCACAGCTTTCATTCGTTTTTCCCTTTCTCCAATCCGGTGGAAGTTAGATAACTTTGATATCTCTCTGGACCCTTTCCAAAAGCACTTGAGCGCACTAGCGCTAAGGAACTGCGGGCCAACAACGGTGGACCGGATGGGTGTGTGCCATTTGGGGGCGCAACCGGGCACGGGACGGCAGGGGGGGGGGGTTTGGAGACAAGAGCAAAAACAAAACAAAAATGGGAAAAGGAACGCACCGAACTGCACGTAAATTGTGCCGGAGAATTATGCCATTAGGGTGATGTTTCGCTGACAGCGCCTTAGGAGGCGATTTTTCACTTTGCCCGAGTGTTAACGCGGAAAAGCGCCATTTTCTTGAAGGGTCGCCTATGTTGCTTCCGCGGGCGAAAGTTTAGCAAACCGCCCCGCCGGGCGTTTTCGGTCGTTGGACGGTGGGTGAAAAAGCAAGCGACTTGAATTTATTATTTCGGTTGAATTTATGGCCTTCTTTTTGCTCTAATTGCTGTGTTTTATGCTTGCCTTTTTCGGTGGAATGTGATGCTGCCGGTTCCGCGCCGGGGGTGTCGGTGTCGGGGAAACAGGACTTCCACCGCTGGAGGGCAAACAGGGGTGAACCAAAGAGTTAGTGGTGGTCGTCGTCGTCCCACCGAGACCTGACCGAGAGAAGAACCCCCTAAAACCTGCCGGTCGACGATTAAAGGGCGCAAAGTACGGCGAAAGGACGAGAAAAAGAAAGGATTGTGTTCCTAATGTTTCCCATCCTGCCCCCCCCCGGGGGTGGGTCAGGGAGTGCCCGGGGATCCGTCGCATATAAAAAGCATACTGGTGTATTGGGCTTTTAGATTTTAAGAAATGCCCCTCCGAATAATGTTTTACGAGCGAAAAGGGACGTCCGACGTTTAACTGGACGGTTGGGTGCTAAGGATGGCTTTTATTATCCCGCGGGACACCATTAGTATTTATTCTGCATCGTTTTGACTCATTTCGAAGGACGGGAAGGCTAAGGCAGGAATTAATGTGTATAGCCGCATCATACTCCTTTTTTGCTTTTGGTTCAAAACCTGTTACATTTTCTTGTGCTCAACATGTCTCTGATTCATTGAAGCAGATATTCTCAATCAGTCAGGTAAATAAAGGTTGACCATATTATGTGTTCAAAATACATGAAGCTGTAACGAATATGTGCCTCTTTGAAGTCAAAGAAATTTTGATGTAATAATACGCAATAGTAATGTAATGAAACGCAATAACTAAAATTTCTTTATGTTAATAAAACAGATAAGTTTACCCTTTCTCGACCAAGGGAAATTTTTTTCCCATCTACAAAACTCGTTACTGTTTGTTCAACTATTATCAAAACGATACTTTTGAAACGAAACATCCAAGAAAACATTATGTCAAAGGCGGAAAATATCTTTCCCTACGAATAAACAAAAAAGAACTATTAAAATTAATTGCCCAAAAACCAAACCATTCATGCGTTCAACAAACAACAAAAACTTAGTATTTGGCATGTTGATGAATTTATTTTTTTTTTTATAGAAATGGCTAAGATCTTTTCTTAGAATTTTTATTATGTAATTTTTAGTGAAAAGCAACTAAAAGAAATTCCGATATCATAATTATACTGGTGATTTATTTACTTTTATGGTTTATAAGGTAAAATATTTCCCATGAAATTATTTAAAAAACTACACATACTGCTAGGTTTTTCTGGTGATATTCTCTTATTTTACACCCCAAATAGCCAAAATATTGTGTTTTATTGCCAATTTTAGTCTTCAATAGCTTATGGTCCTAAAAGGGTTAAATACATACATCTCAACTGGATTCAAGAATAGTACCTAATGATAAACTGCCATTTTTATTCGAATAATGGTTTCGATCCTTTCAAGGAATAGCTACATGTGTTTGAAGGTGGGACCAACTGCAAGTACTTTATCTTTTAGATACACATCGATAGAAATAGTCAAACATTATTTAAAGTTTAGTGAACATTTGAAAAAACTAACTGCTTACTATGGGTCATAAGATGATGATTGAGAACTGCTGCATTTAAGGCTTCACCATCTCAGTTTCCCCCGAGTGCTCGTCCTTAATTTCGACGTTTATATCTCCTGTTGAATGATGTTTTCTAATTCTTCTACGTAAACTTTCCATTTTCCCTTCCACAGGCTGCGCGTTTTTGACGTACTTCAGTCCGGAAAGCGCTGTTAACGCTCAGGGCGCGTTACATGAGAAGCAGACACTACCTGGGGTGAGTTTTATGCGCTGTTTTCTGGTTTTTGTGTGTTGTACGCTAGGTTTTCGTTCGTTTTTCGCTCGCTTTTATTTCTATTACGGCATAAATTGAGCTAGATTTTCGGTGCGCAAGGTAGCCGAAACGGAAAGCAACGGGAAAAACAGGCTCGCTAGGCGGCCGGTGCACAAGCAACACCTTCGGCGCTGAACGGAATGATATTTATATTATTTTTGTCTTTGGATTTTCGGCTCCCCGCAGCCTTGACGCCTGCCGCCACTACGATCTAGCCAGCGGCTTTGGGGCTGCAATTTTACGACCCCCAGACGCGACCGAACCAACCGAACGCCGCCGTCGGCCGAGAGGGTGTTCGAGTGGATGTTAAATTTATATGACCCGATTCTTCGGCGAAAGGATTCGCTCTGGTCGACCTCGGTAAAGCCACGGTATGCCTCAATCAGCACCCGGGGGCAGGGGTTGCGTTCGGGGGGAATTGATTTTCCTAATGGCAGCCTGTGCTCGGAGGACTTGCTTTTCCGCTACGCACCCGAAACGCACCCAGGACTCGTGTCGTCGTTCGCTTGGAATAGCTTTTCCTCCTCTTCCCGCTCTCGACGAAGGCTTTCCTGCACGGAAAACACTCTCATCGGGGTTCGAATTTTATGGCGCAGGAATGAATAAAATAAAACAACAGCTAAACCAACTCGCGTAAACCCGGTTTCGTGCGGGGCCCTCAAGAAGTGGAACAATCTTGAGCCCGAACGAGGGCGATAGTGCGTGGACGTAACTAGTAAACTTTAGCCCCAAGGAGCAACCTTTTGCGCTGCGTCCAGCAGCAAACCCTCCCCCTCGCCCCTGGTCTGGTATTCAACAAATTATCCACCAGCTGATACCCGGAGGGATCGGGGCCTCGGTGTGGGGCACCTTCGGAAGATTGGATTGGCAATTGCGTTCGGTGGAAGGCTTAATTTTGTCCTGGCACGCTTCGGTGGCCGTTCTCGAGGTGTAATTGACACCAGAATGAGCGATTTGCTGGGAATGGCACGCCAACCTTCGGCGGTGAACGGTGCCGGCCGAACCGAATGGAACCATTCTATTGAACGTTCTATGGGCAGTATTAGGGCACATTAATCAGGCTGAAACTCCGGAAAGCCTTGTGGCTGGCTTGTTTGCTACAACTACCGGACGGAAAGTGTTGTACCGTTAATTGCGCAAGGTGCTTCGTGGAGAAGTTTTCCTCTGAAAGTTGTTTACCTTTACGCTGAATGTGAAATAAAACATTAGAATAACCAATAGGTTACAGTTTTACTGTAGTGAATAAAAATACTTCAAGGTCAAGAAATAGTGTTATAAAATTTTCACAAAAAATCTTACATGGAGAAATTGAAATAGATGTAATTGTTTTACTATTTGGTTGATTTTTCAAGAAAAGAAAGCATTGTTCAATTCCAGAGCATCATAAGTAAAGCCAGCACAAGAGTACACAACAACTGCGATATTGAATCGACAATTTCAAAACTGTCGAAAACTATTTATTGTTTTATGACTATTGTATGCTATCACAGAAAAAGGTTTTTTTTATTGTTGGTTTGCATAAGGAAGAAGTTATTTTTAAATTTCATTGCCGTCTCAAGAAAAGTTTCCAAAAGAGGACCCAATAACAGTGATAAGGAATCGATATATTTAATGCTTTTCAAAATTAGTGAATGTTTTGTTATTATTGTATGCAATCACAGAAATTGGTTTTTTATTGATGGTTTGAAAGAGGTTTTATAAACTTTAATTTTCTTCGCAATTCAAATCAATAACTTGAATTGAAATCGATGTAATATAGGACGTTGGAGTTTTTTCTCTGTTTGTTTCCATTACACTCTGGTGTAACACACGTTCTTGAATGAAAGCAAACTACTGATGAAACGTTTCGCTAGTGAAGTAGCGACAAAGAATGAAATCATCGTCCATTGAAAGATAAAAGGAAACATTATGGTACACTAGAATGCATCTTTCTTTCCAGTATGGCACAATAACCGATGGCGATGTGCGTTGCATAATGGCAGGCAGCTCTTGAAACTCCATCGTACGGGCTTGAAACCAGTTGCAAATGATTTAGATGTCTTGTGGAGTGTGGTCTTGCCGGGGAAAATTTCTCTCCCGGTCGGTGAAAGCGGATGCAACCGTGGCGTGGATGCGGAAATGAATCCCGATGCGATGCGCCCTCCGCATTGCCTCGGCATCTAGTCCCGCGATCCGGCACTCGAGATGGCGGGATGTGTGTTTACAAGTGCGCTCATTTCTCTCGCCATCGGTGGGTGTACTTTTAAAAGGCACCAAGCACCGAACCGGACTGGTTCGACCGTCGGATCGATGCCGATGAGCCTTTACGCACCGGCTCGAAAGCACTTCTCGGAGCGCAAAACCATCGGCAGGCAGGACCGCTAACGATGGACCGCGTGCATGGTGATGGGCCCGGACGCACGTGGCGATGCAAAGGGCGCCAGCGGATGCCATACCGTCGGCCGGAAACTCGGCCGCATGTAATGAAACTCTCCCGATCAGGTCAATAAAGCAACGAGGAAAATGCTTTGTTGGTCGGGAAATATTTTCCGTCCTATTTTTAGCGCACCGGCCGCAGCAAGTCGATTGCTCGTTCGGCTTGGGGTTCGCGTTTATGAGTTCGTGTGCTTCTGGGTTTTGTTTATGCTCCACTTGACTGGAAAGATTATGGGAATATGATTCGATCAAGAAGGAACGCGCATTCAGGCGTGTACGCGTGTTCATCCATATAAACATGTGCGTTTGGTGTGTAGCGTGCCGTTGTTAATATTTTTACTGGTGATGATGGCATGACTTTGATGGTAAATGGGAAGTGGGAGGATGGGGGAGGTGGCCAGCATGTGGCGAAAAGCGAGAGCATGGAGCATGGGAGAGGAGGGGGGGGGGGATAGACACAGAGGTGGTGTTGTAATTGGAAATGCGTGTGGCACGAGCGATGCGGAGAAGATGTGAACGGAATTTCGATTTCCCGTTCCGAATCGATGACAGTGATGACCCGGTCAATTGTTAGCGGGTAATGCATGCTTGCATTTGTAGATTCGTGGATACATTGTAGGCACTTTGATTTAGTTCGTATTACTTTTTGAAAATATTAGGGTATTAAAAAAAGGTATTCTAAAAATCTTTATTTTGAAACGTTCGACACTTTACACACAGAGGATAATTTTTCTTGGTAATATTTTTGTAAAAACGCAAAACACTAAATTGGAGAATCCTAAAATCTTGAGGAATTGAAACATGACATGAAACACAATAAATGAAAAACTAATAGAATAGGATAAAACAATAGAATGGTGTCTTCGTTTTACAGATCAAAGGGAATGTATAGTTAAAACAACATCAAAATAACTAAAAACTGTATTTCAAATACAGTTATTCAGCCCCTTTAACCTATACAATCCAGAGAAAACATAACTCACTTGTAACAATTTATCTGAGCATAACATTTGATTTGTGTTACAGGTTTTCTGCACATAGAGTATGTGAAACTGAGGATAATTTTCACTTGATCATATTTATTGCATAAATGTATTACACTAAATTGGAGAAAATTTCAAATCTTGAAGAAGACATGAAATAGAATAAATTAAAAACTAATAAAATGCGTTAAAGCAACAAAATGGTGTCTCCGTTTTCCAGACGAAAAGCAAAGTATTGATAAAAAGCGTCAAACTGTCTAAAATCTGTATTTCAAATACATTTATTTGGCAATAAAGCATAATAATACGAATAGAATATTTGAAACAGAGGATAATTATTTCTCAATTGCATTTATTGCACAAACGTATTACACTAAATTGGAAACAAATTTCAAATCTTGAGGAGTTAAAACATGCCATAAAACAGAATAAATTTAAAAAATGCAGTAGAATGTAGCAAAATAATAGATTGGTATCAGATGTCAGATTTTTTTACAGATCCAATCAATGTCTTAGTAAAAAACATCTGAATAACTAAAAGCTGTAGTTCAAACAAAGTTAGTTCAGCTCCTGCATAATCCAGTTACAACAAAAGTTTTATATAACAATTCATCGACGATTTGATTTTCATTTAAAATATTTTAAATAGGATGGTAAGAAAAATCAAATAAAAATCTGAGTATATAAAATACGCAAGGAATACAATACCTTAAGCAAATAATTTCACTTATAGCTAATTATTATACTTATATTCATGGAAAATTCATAGCATTAGCTTGAACTTGCCTTCTTGAGACGGATCCAAAATTGCCCTGCTGGAGCAATTTTCTTGCCACGATTATTGGAACGCAATAGGGTGTCTATCACGGTTGAACTTCATCGATGCCTCATTTCCCAACACTTCCTGGCTTCATTAGCTCTGTCTGCTGCACATTTACACGCACTGTCTAAACACGGCTATCCATTACAGCCGAAGCCGACGTAACTCGATGTGTGTTCTTGAAATTGTTTACTCGCGCTTCGCGTACACCGTGACGCAGGTCATGCCCGGTGCGAGCAGTCAGGTTCTCTCCCCCCCCCCCCCCCTCCCCACCGGGGGGAACCGAGCCGGCCGAAACAATCGTTCAATGTTCCGCTCCTCGAGACCACCTCATCCATCTCGGGATTCGGTTTACTCCTTCGTCCGGCCTTCGACACTGCGAGAAGCGCACAATTTCCACCGGCTTCACTTACAACAAACCTGCCGATATATTTTAAACTAGACGTCTGGCAATGGAAAATGGTTATTTTCTTCCTTTTCCTCCCGCTCGAACGGAACCCTCCCCCTCGCCCAGCGGTGTACTAGGAATGCACGCACATATGCTCTCCACATCGCTCGGGCCGGAACGGGGCAGCTCGATCAACAAAAAGACGCCCCTCGAAATGTTTACCACACTTTTCCTCCCACCCCCCATTCCCGCAGGGATCCCAGGGTCCACTCGGTTCAATTCAAATTCGATTCGGTTGTGTTTTCTTTTACTGTCCCCCCACCCATTCTCGCCATCCACCTCTCCCTTTGCTCCTACACCTGTCCAGCCCGGGCTCGATCGAGTTTTCATAATCACCCAACAACGGGGGGGTGCTGCTGCTCGTACGGACAAACCAAACCGGGTCCATGGAGGCCTGGGGGTACGACGGGTCGGAAAATCCGGACCGCGGTCCGAGCGAGGAAAACCATCGCACCACAAGTCAGTCGATCTTGCGCGCGCATCCGTGCCTGGACTCCTGGCCCGTTACCTCTTTCTCTCTCCCACTCTCTATCTATCTCTATCGCTCTAGTTGTTCGCAACCGGTGCCGAGGCACGTTTGCACTGGTTTGTGCTTAAGTGTAAAATTTTATTCTTCTAAACAGTCAGTGTTTTAGCTGGGGCGTGGTGTTTATTTGAACGTGCTCTCGCTGGCGGAGGCGAAACTCCCGAAACCCGATCGACGAATTGCGCCCGGCGATAAAATTTCCCAACGCAAAGCAGTCGCTGGGACCCCGCAAGCGGATCGATTTTGCGCATCCGGTGCAGTCGATTTCGTCAGTTTCGTTTACGCGGTCGCGCTGCTTTTCGCCCTCGAGTGCGTCGGTGGAAATTCGTAGGAAAACCCGGTGGTTGTAAAAATTTAAAAACGATCCAAGGTAACGACGGTTGAACGGGTGAACAAAAAACCGGTGAGCATCTAGGGACAGCATCTGTGCCGTTTGCGAGTTAGAGTCCACGCCGTGGGCTCCGTTCAGTCGGTTTCCGCACGGAAAGATCACTCTTCTTAAGCTCCACCGTGTGACGTGCTTGCGGTGGTCACACAAATGTCCCCGAGCCAATTGTGTTGGTGATGTTTTTTTGTTGCTATTTGTTGTCTGTCTTGTGGTGACGTGCGGAGCAAAGTGAAAGCACTTCTTTTCGAAAAAAGCAAAAAAAAGGAAGGGAAAAACCTGCGCCTTCACGGTTGTCGTATCAAATTACGAAGTTTTGTCGGGGCATTTTGTTCCACGCCGCTCTCTCTCGGAGACCTTCGGAAGGAAAAATATATCACTAAGTGCCACGTATAGTGCATGTGCCGTGTGTGGTTGTGTGCAGTGCATCCGTTTGTGTGTGTTTGTCGTTGTGTATGTTTGCTTGATGCCTCGTACGGCGTGCACGTGGTGAGAAGCGTTGTCCACTGTTTGGATTGCGAAGGGAGAAAAAGCTTTCCCGCCACCCGAGAAGCAAACCACCCTCCAGCAGCCTTCTGAGCACGCCAAAGAAGTGCCATCGAACCCGTCGCCTGGGCGCTCCAACTTTTCCGCGACTGTCATCCAGCGAGGCACCAGCAGCAGATTACGATGATGGATAATGCTAGCATTTGGTATTATGATCCGTTATGGGTAAAGCAGTGTTTTTTTGCTGTTGTCTTCTATCATTTGTTTCCATCAGGTTTTCGTGTTTGTTGCTTTTGCCCATTTGCCAAAAACTAGCTTTTGCTATGCATGCGATGACGCATTTCCACTGCAAGGAGGATGTTTTTCCACGAATCTGTCCCCCCCCCTTGTGGGTGTAGTTTTGCTCGATAAGTGGTCGTACCCACCCGCTTATTGTCAGAGAAAAAAGGGAACATTTTACAAAAGGGCATCCCGAGATGGATTCATCGTCGATACGATCAATCAAATTTTGTAATGCCATAAGTGGTTTAATACGTTTTTCTTCACAACGGTGCTGCCCTCACATGGAATCAATTTAATTTATTTTCTGTCAAAGATTTAAAACATGAATTTCAATGTTTGAGTTTTCAGTATGAAGAAATTGCAATGTAGTTATAAGTATTATTGTTGAAAATATAAAAAAAAATAACTGATTGACTTGTTAAAAAAAATCGGATAATAATTCTCCTTTGCGACTCTGGCCATTTGAGGAAAATTCTTCCCTTCCAGATTATCTTCGCAGCCAAACGTTGCCTTCCAAGGACACACCCTTAGTTCTATCAGTTCGATCAATTATCTGGAATCAAATCATCTATTGAATTCCCCGCTACGTTTCAAAACTCACCGGTAAGCTTTTGTGCGCGGTTTCAAAGGTGCAGCTCAGAAGAATGTTGCACTCGAACGGCACCTGCAAGAATGTTGCTTGATTTCAACAAATTTTCACTGTCCAAACGATTCCCAGCGAGTGACTTTTCTTTCTGCTGCTTGAGTCAGCGTCGAATTTGAACGAAGCGGGATCTTAATGCTGCCCCATGTGTGTGTGTATGTGTGTGTGTGTGCTAGAGAAGGAGAGAGGCCAAGCGAAATGTGTGTTTGGGTGATGACGCTGGAAAGAAAGTTGTTTGCTGGCCGAGTCTGTTTGTACTCGGGCATGTGTAAAATGAAAACGTAAAACTGGGGCGTTGAATGAAGGTTTGAAACATGCTGAAGTCTAGATGGGAACGATTTATCACTCGCCCGGCCCTGGCCAGGCCCCCCGGGTGGGGAGGGGAGGATGCGTGGCGGTGTGCTGGCCCCGCCGGGAGTCCCGGGATGCCACACGAGAGACCTGAGAACATTGCGTTCCGGGCGAACGAGTTGACTCAGAAAGTTACAATGTTCGGTTTCGAAGCAAATGTGTTTATGTGTGTGTGTGTGTATTTGTGAGTCAGTGTATGTTCAGCTTCCCGCAAGAGTACGAAGTGCAAGGGGGTGTGGGTATTCATGAAAAGAAGCAGGAAGAAGCAGGACCGGTGCGGGTACATACATGGGATGTGTTTACTCACGTTGTTGGTCTGTGATTGGCACGGATCGATCGTTGACTCTTCAACAGTGCCCATGGGAGGGGAAAAATCCATCCGACAAGCACCGGGCACCGTCGTTATGTTGATGGTGGAAATTAATTTCATTAAAAAATCAATGGAAATGTTTATCGACTGCTACCGGAGCGGCCCGTGTGCGCTGCGGGGCAGAAATCGAATTTTGCGAAACCAGGAACAATCGGGAACATGTTGCAAAAACGTGCATGGGAAACGTATTCAGGTGCAGAAAAATTTCGCCAACCAGTTGGATGTAACAGTGGCGAACCCTAGCGGTGTGCCTGTATGTGTGCCTATGAGTTTGTGTGTGAGACCAAATTTATTTGCACGAAGGGAATTTCGACGAACAGCGCCGAGTATTTTTAATGTTGTAATTTGTCGGAGGTATACTTTTCGATAAAAGATTGTACCCTGTGAAAATCACAAGGGAAATGAAAAGAAAGGTAAATTTACGAGAAAACATACTGAACTATAGTTAAATGAACTTGTAAAACATGCACGCAAATTTTGTTTCATTCAATTACGAGTATTAATGATTCCAGGAATAATGCAATAAGAAAGATTGTAAATGTATAGCAAATACATTCTACATGAGTACAAGAAGGGGTTTTAAATATCAAATAAATTGAACTGAACAGTCCAAATCTAGAACTATAAGCTCCAAATAAATAGCAATTGTTTAACAGGAATACTTTTCGCCACAAACTTCTTTTCTATAAATCGTTCTCTACTATTATCATGGAAAAATTCAGTTTAGTACAATTTGCGAAAATAGTAAAAATAAGAAAAAAGTAATAAAAGTAGTAAAATCTTGGAAAATCATTGAACATCGACAATTACAACAATTAACTCCTGCTAAATTGAAAATGAATACTTTATATTGAGATATGTTCTTCATAGTGCAATCCTTTTAAATTTTTATGGTTTTTATTTGCAGTTTTTTTACATATAGCCTTAAGACTAACAGTACTACAGAAAACAACATTGATTTTATCAAATACGGTATATGTTTTTGGACATAGTGCTACAAAGGCAGATTATTTTACATTTGATACAAAACCAAACCTTTATCAAACATCTTTGAAATAAACTAAACAATCCCATTTGCAAGAAACCGGAAAATAGGAAAAGCGTAAAAGGTGTTCGCAAGTATGCAAACGCTTCTCGCCTATCTGTGTTTGCTTCCGTGTTTTGCGATGCACGTAAGATACGAACTATCTGGAGCGTTCCACAGCATCATCCATACATTTTCCGAGGATGATGAGATTACGGCCCAAGCCACCAGACATGTGGGATTTGTATATTTTCTTTGCCGAGCGCTTTCCAAACCACGGTTCCTCCAAGCGCACGAGCTACAAACACTGCGCAAGCCATACGCTGGATGGGCACTCCGTCCTCATTCCCCATTCGCTAGCATCGACGTTCATCGCGGGTGCGAAACCGTTCCGATCCACCCTTTGAAGTGGCGGAGGGTCTTCGGTTTTCATGGGGTTTTAATAAACTTTCTTAAAATAAAATAGCACGCAACTTGTTCATTTATTATGTAAGTTGTTTCACACTCCGTCCTCCGGAAAAAAAATCGTGTGCCAATCCGTGGTGGTGGGAAGTTTCGGTGGATGATTTTCATGGATCCTTTTCTTTTTCGTACGCGTCTGCGTCGGTGCTTCATAATCCTTTTTGCCCCTTCCACACAGCGAGACATACTTTTAGTTTGAAGCTTACGATGCCTGCGTTTTTGGGGGTGGGGTAGGTTTTTCTTTCGTTCGTTCACTCCACTCCACACCCTTAGCGATAGCGTGTCGTGCGGTGGGTGTTAAGAGTGCCGTCGGGTAGAGCCTTTCGATTTTCGAGACGGAAGTCTTTTTCTTTTCACCATCCAAGGCCGGCAGCCCCGGCCCACGATGAAGTCCATCCACTGGGCACGGCATCGACGGTACGGCAGTCGGTAACCGTAGTGGATGTAGCTCTGACCAGGGGCAGGTTTACTTTAACAGGTCGTGAGCACAAGGAGGAGAACGAAAAAAACCCAACCCCACCACGTCCACAGCCAATGTGTGTAGAGGGAGTTATAACTTTTAATTTGAAACATGGTTAAATAATCGCTTGAGCGAATTTTCCACTCATCGTGCGGCCGGGGTCGGAGGCCGTTACGTGGAGCCAGCGACTCATGCCAGCCTGTTGTTGTGGGTTGTTTATTATCCATCGGGCCGGCGGGACCGGCGCAGCCCGGCGGACGGAAACGGGCGTACGACGATGGATAATGCTTTTGGGGTTCCTTCCGAAACCCATCTTAACAAATTTGTGAGTTATAAAGTTTAAAAATGTTTCGCTCGGTGCCACTTGTTGCAAGCGACAACTTTTGCCGGCGCAAAACTTTCGCCGTGGATAATTATGATATGCTGCTCGTGGGTCCATTTAAATGCGTCAGTTTGATTGGCAAATAATTCTTTGGGTTGTTAGTTCGTTACTCTGGTGTAACGAGTAGGCAAATTGAGTTTTT
Organism: Anopheles coustani; assembly: GCF_943734705.1. Taxonomy (NCBI): domain Eukaryota; kingdom Metazoa; phylum Arthropoda; class Insecta; order Diptera; family Culicidae; genus Anopheles; species Anopheles coustani. The sequence continues at coordinate 82,669,984 of NC_071289.1, forward strand.
TCACGAGTCATACCCTAGAAGCTTTAGTTGAAGAAAAATACATCATTTAACCATCTTTTTAAAACCCAAAACAATGAAAATTACAAATTTTTACCTGCGCAATAGTTGATATGTAGTTTGTGAATACTATTTTATGAAAACTATCAGCACTGTTGATGATAAAATAGGTTGGTTTTCTAAGAACGGATACGGAAAAATTGCGAGTTTTTCTCACTCTCACGCAAAAGTTCTACATTCTTTTTCATTCTACTCGCCAGCGGCATTTTGTGATACATATTTTTTTCATCTGCTTGTTATTTGGCCTTCCCGCCGCCTGGCGGAAGCTACTCACCAGGATGTTATTCCTTTATTTCCTTTGCGCGACGTTTACGACGCCCATTACACGTTGTTTTTTTTACCGCCGGCACGACGTACGGTTCGTGGTACGCGCAGCGATGCAAACAAGTGCAAACAATGTTACGAATGGTCGAGAAATATTGTGCAATGAGTCTCAGGTGTCCTTTTTCTTAATAGCCTTTGCAAAATTCAATTCGCGCAAGCGGTCGCTCCGTCCGGCACGGGGGGGCGGTTGCGGTGGGGGAAGTTTTGGGAGACCCGAAAGTTGTTTCCAACAGCAGCAAAAGGCCAGCCAGGCGATGAAGACAACTGTCCCGGTGAGACTCGACAGAAAAAGGTGGGGTTACGATGACCTAATGGTGCATTCTGCAACGGCCGCATGTCTGCCCGTTTGCACGGTGTGTAATCTTCATAACTGAAATAAGATATTCCTGTTATGGGAAGGACCCAAGCTTAAGTAAAATGTTTTATTGAATTAGTCCGGTTCAACAACAGACTTATGTCCAGTAGATTAGCATCAAGATAATTAAAGTTACGTGTTTGTCTTAGTACATGTTTGTTCCATGTGGAAATTCCAATATGTCCATTCGAGCTACGATAAAGCAACCACTGTGCAAAAATAATACGAGAGTTGACATAATGTTCCTCTTACCACCGGCACCGGGATGAAGGTGACCAAAAAGTTCGCCCCAACTTGTTCGTACAGAGATGTGTAAAAGTGAAGCAATATTTCTGCCATCTTGCAATGGCAGGAAGCCACCGGGAACTCTCGGGACGCCGTCCTCGTGACATATGGCGCAGCTTACACCGGACGGCCCCGGGACGCTCGCAGGAGAAGCAGCAAACACTTTTTGGCAGTAAATTTTTAATACCACTAATGCTTCTCCTTTGACAGCGTGATAAGTTTATCATAGTTAATGACTCGACGAACTCGGGGCCCGGACCGTCCGACACGAGCGCTGTCAGCGAAGCACTCCGAGCACTCCGAGTGAGGCCGGGTGCTGGACACCGTCACCTCCGCCGACCTTGCCCCGGAGCCCCAGATGTCCAATCAGCTCGATACGTGCAGGGCACACCGGAGGGTGCAAAAGTTCAGCCCAAGTAGTACTTGCGCAAGTCCCACTCGCAGCCATTCCCCGCCGAAAGGTGGCAAAGGTGGGGTTCCGGTTCCGTGGGAAAAAGGGCCCACAAACGCACGGAAAGATTGAACCTGCCCGACCCCGACGTTCGATGACATTCGTACACATTCGCAATCGTAAAGCGGAGGACCGCCAGCGACTCTCCGTGACCTCTCCGTGGTAAACGGGGGTTTGCGTTGAAATTCATCACACAAACCACTCGTCAGTCGACAGCGTCCTCGCCTTCGTCCTCGACCGCCGTCGCCGTTCGAAATCGTCAGCGAATCCACACCGCTGAGATCTGTGTAGGATGTGTCCTTCCGTTAGCCGAAAACCGACATCCGACGGCAAGCATCTCATGTACAACTCATTGATAATATGTGCACATAAAACGATTTCAAATTGATTGTATAGAATTATCGGTATGTGCGCCACATGTTTGTCCCCTAACCCCTGCCCGTTGTCCGACCACAACGCCCCAATGCTCCGATGCCTCCGCGCAAGATGTCGGGTTCTCCTCAAGGCCCTTAACACGGCCCTCGGAGCCCCGGGGCTGGCCGGTCGGTGTACCTCGATGATTGCTCGATTTTCGCTGATCCAGCTCCCGATCGGATTCGCCGGATTGTCTATTACCTCGCACTCTTGTTCTTTAGCTTCCGAACGTGGAAGACCGACGCCCCGGTACGGATGGCAACGTATGCGTCATGCGTTGACAGTGATGGCAAAAATTGGACTCTCCGGACCGCAATGGTGGTCAAGAGTTTCGTTAGAACTTTACCAAAAGATATTTAGAAACAATTGTACATCTTCTTGGAAATGATGATTAATTAAATTTAAATTAAATTTTGATGTTTATGAACGGATTTAAAATAATGATCAAATCGGAAACACTTACTTCTGAATATGATAAAACATCTCTATTAGAAACAGCAATAAAAGTCCCGCATTCAACTGAGCTAGTTCTCTGCTAACAAAATTTTGAAGCGCACTGTTCTTCGAGCTCGACGCCAGAGGACTTTTCTTAGCACACCGAAGCGGCTATCCTCAGCAGTCAGCCAATTCAAAATGATGCGATCCAGTTAGACCATTGAGCGGAAAGATAGCGTTCAATAGAACGTCCAAAGCCGCTGACCGTATCTGTAACTGTGTGTCTGTGTGTGTGTACGAGTGCGATTGGGATTGCACTTGGTCAAAAGCATCATGTTTGCGCTGTAAATAATCAATGACATTTTCAGACGCATGCTTACCTTCAGGCGACGATGCCTCCCAGCCCATGGCCACAGGCTGTTCACCTGGTTCGGGTGAAGGTAATTTCGGACCTGAAAGCGTTCGATGGGAAGGAAAAAAAAACAGGGCATTGGGAAAGCCAGCAAACTGCCAGCAGATTGTCTGGCATCAGCCGACATCATCCGAGATGAGATCGCGTATGGAGCAGCTTATGTCAGTCGAATAGCGTGCTTAACGCGTGACCAACCGACAGCGAAAGAAACCTACGGAGCGAAGTTTTGGGGTTTTTTTATTCTCTCTCAAGCAACGTCTGAGGTGAAAGGAATTGGGAAACGGCTTCTCGTAAATTCAATGAATGCATTATAAACCCTTCGAGAGGTTCGATCGCTTATCGATGATGAATCTTGCTTCCATTGGGATAAAGTGTTTCGATAAACGTCGATAGCTTATTTAGCATTTTCCTTTTACATTAAAGCTACGATGCGGAACAAATACTCAATGCTATTTGCATTTCAAAACTTCTTGCTTACTATCTCCAATCCTGGCATTCGCTAAAAGTGCTTCAAATGTTGTACAATTTAAAACCTTTATATAAAATATACCACGATTCAAGACATGTCGTACTCGAATTATTTTTTTGCTATTCTTAACGCAATGGACGTATTAAAATTTAAACCTAAGCATGTTTTGAGATGCGGCATAGACGGCGTTAATAATTTATTAAGAATCCGTTTAGGGGGTGTACCTCCTCATGTTTTTAGTAAAAACTTCTCACCTAGCTGGTGGAATTATTTGGTGAAAGACTATTTCAGCAGAGCATTTTCTTAGAACATTTAAATTTTACTAAACTGTTCAACAAAAAGCTTCGATTTACAAAGACGTTTCAAAAAGAGCCTCCGAAACGAATCGTTTGTATTTCTTCAAATAATACACATTCTTCACCATTAAAATATAATTTGATCTTACTTTCTTTTTTTCTCTTCGACCTAAAATCATACTCCACTACGTATAATGCATTATGGATATTCAAATGAAAAATCCAGTTGCTTTGCGAACTGAAATAATTGTTTAATTACCTGGTTTTCCGAAGACGGACCAATTAAGAAGCAACCGTTTCGATTGTGGATGTTCTCACGGGTTCCGTTAAAAACTTCTCAAAACCGAACAGTAAATTATTTATGTGACAGTACTCGATCACTGGCAGATAAAGGATTCATTCGTTTTGACGGACTATTTTAAGTAGTCGTGCAAAAACCTGGGAAAAACCCGACGGAGACAATTGTTTTGGGAAACTTTCCCGAAAGATTGCTGGCGTTCGGAATCAATTTCAGCAAATTCCCATCGAGCGTATCAAACATTCTCATCGAAATTGTACATACGCGAGCGAGCGGGTTCGAGTCCGCACGGACCCGGCTGCATTCCCCTAAGAAGCGGCCACATAAATGATTATTCATGTTCCCGCTCCCTTGATAGGGAGGCGTCGGTGGAATTGCTTTTTATCGTTTGCCAACGAAACGCCCTCGGTCGTCTATGTGTGTATGTGTGTGTGAGTGGCTCTTCGAGATTTTTTGCATCTCAGCCACTTCCTTTCGCCTAGCATTTCCGGTGCGCTCCGGAGGATGTCGAGATGCTGCGTGGTTTTTTTTGCTTCCTCCTTCGTTGTGTGCCCTTCATCTTCCCGGGAGCGGTCCGTTTCCCAGTGCATGCATGCTTCCCTCGGCCACTATTTTGTCTGCGCCTTGGTCCTTTTTCGTAAACGAAGTTTTAAAAGCGTTCAACGTCCCCGTCCCCTGTCCTGAATTGGCCGCACTCGTTTGGCCGCACCACGAGGGCGAGATATTTCCATGATAGGTTATCGGATGGCAAAATGGACTGATGACTCGGGATCGGGAGCGAAACCGGAACTGCACGCTGGAGCAAAGAAGCGCAAGGACTGAAAAAGAAACACCACGGGCAGGCAATGGCGTTTGGAGGGGCAAGGCATGGGAACATTAATCACTCGACAGCAATTTGCCACCCTCTTGGAGCAGATCGAGCAGATGAGCAGCAAAAAATGAAGCAGGAAACCGAATAAAAACGGCCGTACACGCCGTCGGCGGCTTCGGGGCCAACCCACATGCGCATTACCTCCTCCTCCCCCGTCCGGGTTGAGCTGGACAGCAATGGCACAAAACGAATCAGTCTCCGCTTTGGGTTGAAGTTTCGGAGTGATTCTCGCTTTCCGAGGGAATGTTAGGGCGATCCCTCGCAGGCTCATTCGAACGAACACGAAGGAATGGATATTGTGAATCTTTAACCGAGACCAGCCATTTGTGGTTTTTATATTCGTGTCAGTTCTCCAATCGGGGGCGAATGCATGCACGGGAAAAGCACCACCCCGTGGCAGAAGGCTGACACCGTGGTGATGTGTCGTGGTGCAAAATTTCCCGAAGTGCCTGATTTAATTACCACAACTTTCCACAGTCATCAAACTTTCAATGGCCTCGGGGATCGAGCGAGTGTATGAGCGAGAGATTAAATCAGTGCGGGTGTGCTGTTAGTTTTCTTCCCTCCGTCCTGGGAAGGGCACGGGAGCTGCACGCTGCACGGTGTGGTGTGCGTGCACTCGGGAGAGAAGGTTAAAAATCTGCTAAAAAAGTGAAGTGAATTCTTCGTCGTTGAACGCTGAAACTCCAACGGGGATTACGGGTGCCGGGGAATGTGGAACTCCCAGTGCACCGCTCAACATAATCATGCTTGTTACATGGCGTTCTTTTGTTCGATTACGCCAGCAGTGTGTGTGTGTGTGTGTGTAATTTATGCATTTCATTTATAGTCAACCGCAGCTCGTCAAGTATCATTAGAAAGCCTTCGCTTCGAGGCCAACATTCGCCTCGGCGTCAGGATAACAGGATGTGCGGCCCGGTGCAAGTCCCAGTCCCAAGGTGGCTTTTCACCGATTCCGGGACCCGGGTTTGGCCCGTTTTTGCCGGGCTTCTATTCCGGGTGGTAGGCCTTTTGGACAAAAGGGACCAAATGAATCCTTCGACGAGTGGCCGACCCCTTTCAGCGAGCCGTGCAACTCTAGGCTGCATAATTACGCAAGAAAATAGCGTCATCTTCATCCCCGACCCTCGCTCATCGTTCCTCCGGATGTCCGCCAACCCGCTTGGGGACATTTCTATGGACAGCTTTATCCGTCACTCGAGCGCGCTCGAAACGATGCTAATGATGGTCCAAATCTCGCCAGAACGTCCCCGGTGCAACGTTGCATTACATACCTCGTTTTGTTTCCTTTACCGCTCGCGCGTCCCGTGGGTTTAAATGTCAAACACAACTCGCACTTGCCCATGTGAACACTTGAGCACTGGATGGTCCCACCCCACTCTGCCTCCTCCCTCTTCATCCACCCCACCGCCAGATGCAGATGAACATTCCGCTCGGTCCGTTACTAAAAGTATTTTTCCTACCATTTTCCCATTTCAGGACACAGGCGACCAATTTCTTCGCGCAGAAGAGATCGCCGTCTCCTCTGACAAAATGAATCGGTACGTCACTGTGTTGTCAAAAGCTAGTATTCTTCGTTCGGTTTCGGAAAACCCGGGGGAGGGGAAATATTCCCGTAAATCGTTACCAGTGTTCATTTGCGGAATGAAAGCAAACCGATGCTCAGCTCGATCGCATGCTTTCGCCCACAACGGGGTCCACTGTACTATCATGTCACGAGGGGTTTTCTTTTTATTCAAGCTTCCGATTGTAGTTATGTGTGTGATTATTTTAATGTGTGGCTCATACAACGGTTTAAACTATATGTTTTCCAAATGTGGCATCATTCAAAAAAGCTGTATGTTGCATTGTTTAGAGAAAAACAAAAACCTCACACTGAACAGATTCAACAAGCGATCGTGCTGAGCATCGGCGGAAATGAAGATTTACTAGCTTTTGAAATAAGTGGTGTCGTTTGTGGTTTGTGTATTTTTTTTTTGTTTGTTTTCGTTTCGTGTGTCCCGTTCTATGAATGTTAAGTGTTAGTTTCTATTTAAAAACGTGTCTTTTCGATGTCTACTACACACGAGCTCTCTTTTGTTTCGATTCGTACCTTTTCTTTGCTGCACGAACTGTTCGTGTGTTCATCTTTCGGGGGTGGAAGGATGTTTGTGAAGTAAATGTGTATGCTTTGTTTGGCCGTTTTTTTGCAGTTTACTGGTTTTTTGTAAGCCTAATTTGTGTTTCTATTTGGAATTTCAAGTGATTTGCTAGGAAAACCGATGCTACTAGGCACATTTATACCTTTAAAAGCAGAATACAAGACTTGTGTGTGTTATTTGTCCTTTATGTACAATTTTTCTTATGATTTACACACTTTCCGTGGATTTTGAGCAAATTTTTGCCGTGTTTTAATCCTTATTTTGCGAAGTATTTATTAAAAGGCCAATTGTGAGTTGTTTAAAGTTTATTCAGTTCACTGGATGGAACGTTATATATTATCAGTTTCGTAGGCCTGCTGATCCATCCCACATAAATAGAATAAACTTAGAATAGAACTGAGCGAAGAACTTTGGCACAATCTGCGCCGCTGAAGCGCCGGCCATTCTCTTCCATACTGCTAAAGAATCAGGTGTTGAGTGTGGTTTTCTGATAATACACCCGGTTGGTAGAATGTGCATACATTTGCCATCCTGCCGTGGGACAGAGAAATGTGACAATAAATAAGGGGAAGCTTTGTGTGAGCTCAGGCCACAGTTCCCGCAGCTCCGTTTTCTCGCGCGATAACTTTGGCCTTTGGTTTGGGCTGCACTTTTGCCTTCAGATTTGCTAGTCTCTTGTCAAAGCAACTACTCCAATGTCTTCCACTATGTTCATCCTCGTCCCATATTGGAGGTAAAAATGAAACGGAAACGAGTGAAGTTCGAGCACTAACTTTTTTCTTCCTGCGGCCTTCCCAAGCCATTTTGAGCAAATTCCAGTCTTGTACTCGTTAGTTGCATATCATTTTAACCCTTGTTAGTACGCGTCGTGTTCCGTGAATCTGAAATTTCCGCTGGCCTAGTGCATACGGGTTTCTTTCACTGCCTTCCTTAGCTTTCAGCCAACGATTGAGTCTTTTTGCGCGAACCCGATTCGTCTGGGATTCAATCTCAAAAAGGCCTGCCTCAGGAGATGCAGGAGAAAGGTGCGAAACGAAACCGTAACCGAATGCTTTCGATACCATCCACCAACCTGCGGAGGAAAAGACCAAACCCATAGTGGAGTTTTTCACTATTTGTTTGGGTTTAATCTTCGTGTACCATGTTGGTTGGTTAAGTAAATTTTTGGTTGTTGCTTGCCAGCAACCATTGAACGAGTTTGCTTGAATTGCAAATACCGATGGAAAAGTATTGGTCTGATATACTATTGTTTCACCACCATGTTGTTTGTTTTAAAATACCACAGAAAAGCGCTGAAGATAGAACGTAGCTGCTACAGATACGATTCAAGGTACCAACTGAATCACTACAGTTAAAAATATCAAGCAATTGATGCAATAAAATATAAAAGTCTTCCGAGAAGAATTTTCTGTGAGCTTAAGAACCGTTCTTAAACATGCACAACATTTTATCCCAATGATCAAAATCACATTATGAAAAGAGGTACAGAGTCCGTGCAACCACTTACCGGTAACATCATTTAGGTGGCAGGGAGAATGTGTGTGTGTGTGTGTGTGTGTGATGATATTAAAAGGCATAACTTTTAGCTCGACTCATAATAACAATGTACCTCTTAAACAGCTTGGCCTAGTTTGGCGAACAGTCCCAAGCGCTCCGGAAAACTAAAAGCTTCGTCGATCTTGTCGTCTCCGTAAAGAAGTTTCCCTCCGAGACAACGCGCGCCCGTTGGGAAGAGAATGGAAAAATATTTCACTAAATGACTTTTCAGTTTCCGGCTTAGGGCAACCCGAGCTGCCCTTGTGTGCTGTTTCTTTTCGGTGTGTTGTTTTTTTTTTTCGTTCCCCTCAAGAGTCTCGAAACACGAGCGGGTTTTGTTTAAATATACCCTTGTCTTTTCATTATCTTTAATATTATTATTTGATCACTCGCTGGCGCAAATGAGTGCGCCCTTTTTGGGTGTACGGGAAAAAGTGATGGCTCGGTAGAAAACTGCACAAAAGTGTGCGAGAGTGTATGTGTGCGCTTGTGCCTGAATGTAAGACCCTTATTCTCGATGCATTGTGTGTGCATTTGCAGTCGCGGCTTTATGTCTTGAGTTTCTATTTCATTAATATTTCTTTGTTTATGCTCTTTGGTTGAGATGAACAATTTCAAGAATGTTTCTGTGTCTTGGTACAGTGCACCAGCACCGTCGAATGTAGTATTTGCTGTGCGCCTTCAAAGTATCAAAGGAAGTGGATAGTTTTTTTCTTGCCAAGCCCAATCGAAAGTTTGGTACTTCCTGGTTGGATTATTTCTTTCACCCACGTTGGCTGGGAAAACTTTGGGCTGCGCTTCGGTTCTCCGGTCCTTGCGAAAGTTTTCTCCATTTTTACCGAAACGCCCATTTTACCAACACCAGCCGTGCAGAAAGCGACCCCACTGGAACAACGCGGTTTAATATATATATACACTTTTTTCCAAGCTACACTCTTCATCGCGCCAACGCGAGACGCGAAGGTAAGGGCGGAAAAGGTGCACCGGCTGCAATACCCCGGGAAAACATTATCCATGGCCAAAGTGAAACGACTGAGAAGAGTAAAAAAAAACCCCGAACGTTAAAAAGAAAACACAAATCCGTCGGTCGGAGCGGTTGGTCAAAACTTTACCACCAAAAGTGAATCGAGAAAGAGACTGACATCTTTATTCGGAAATGTTTTGAATGCCAGCGCTGAGACGAGAAGTGGCCTAACGATCGGTACGGTCGGGTGAAAGTTCTCGTTCGTTCCTTCCAGTGTCCCGCTTCGAGTTTTCTCCTTTTCCTCCTTCCTTCCTTCCTTCCCTCTGGCAAAGGTGTCCTTTACACAACCCTTGCCGTTTCGCTTTTCCGGCGACTCAAAAGTTTGTTAGCAATCTTTATTATTATCATTCCATTGCGCCCTCACCCCAGCGCGCGGATGCGCTGCTTTCCTTTCCGCCTTTTTTCCTGAAAAAAACGAGTTTCTGAAGTACCTTCGGTGAATCGGCGAAGCATCGAATTTGTTGGTAAGCCAAAAATGATGAGAATGCTAGCAAATTATCGAAATCTTATCGGAGCGGCGGTGGCGGCGGCAAAATGACGCTGTTGATCGCTGTCAAGCGGAAAATCTGGCACTCGGTCTGTTGTCGGGTTTGGAGCCAAGTGCTTTTGTGCCTTTCTGGTGGCTGAGGTGGTTTTTTTCTCAATGCTCGCGAATTCACTCGATAGACGGTCGACGCTGATTGGGGAGTGATTTGATGGATATTTTGGCCGCAAGCTTCGTTTTGTGGAGGTAAAAGTTTTGCTGCCCGAAATACACGCCTGAGAGCGTGATTTTGATAAGATAATGTACGTTTTGTGAATATTTTAGAACCGGTTGAGAGGATTACAACCGATTTTGGACTGTGTAACTATTGAACTTGGATTACAAACTATGTTAACCCTTTCAAAACCATAAGCTATTCAAGACTTAAATTGGCAATAAAACACAATATTTTGGCTATTTGTGGTGTAAAATAGGAGAATATCACAAAAAAAAACCTAGCAGTATGTGTAGGTTTTTTATAATTTCATGGGAAATATTTTTCCCTATGAACCATAAAAGTAAATAAATGAAGAGTGTAGTTATGATATCGAAATTTCTTTTATTTGATTACCAATACAAATTACATATTTTAATTTAAAAAAAAATAGATCTTAGCCATTTCTGTACAAAAATAATAAATTCATCAAAACTTTCCAAATACCAATTTGCTGTTGTTGGTTGAACGTACGAGCAATTTGGTTTTGGAGCTATTAATTTTGATAGTCCTTTTATGTTTATTCGTTCAGAAAGACATTTGCTGCCTTGGATATCATGTTTTCTTTGATGTTTCGTTTCAAAAATATCGTTTCGAAAACAGTTGAACAAACAGTAACGAGTTTTGTAGATGGGAAAAATATTTCCCTTGGTCGTGAAAGGGTTAAAGGGTAAGAAGGAGATCTAAGTGTTTTTAAATCTTCAAAAAGGCCTTTAGTAAAACTAACTTATGAAGAAATCTTTCTTCCTAAAAACAAGAAAATGATTTAAGGAAAAGTGATCGTTTGAGGTTTCGAAAACAACAAGAATTAGAGGTAGCAACTCAGTTCGTAGAACTATTTACATGAATTTCTATACGTTCATAAGCTTAATGATCTGCTATTTAGGAGCAAAATTACAGTTGAAAATTTCCAATTACACAACCGAGAGAGCAGCAACATTTAGTTTAAGAGTGATTTTATTTGAATAGTTCATCATTGACGCGTTAATGTTTCAAGTTTTTGTTTTGCCTGTAATGGAACGGCTTTCTGCAGGCAAAGAAAAAAAAACAAAACTTCTAAATTGTAAACCCATTCGCCGATAGTAATTGCATTTTGCGTGCATCAAATGACGCTTCCGTGGAATGCTGTTTGAAAACCGATGCTTACAACGCTGGACGCGAGGGAGGTAGAAGGAGAGCCATCACGATGCAAAGATCAAAGCCATCCGTGCGGTGAATTGCGCTAGCATTTTATGGTATGGTGTTTTTTTTTAATGTTCTTGTTGCTGGTATTCCTCCTATGCTCAATTCCTCATCGATTTCTGCCTCAAAATAATTCTCCCTCGTTTGCTGCCGGGTTCCAATTCATCACGTTCATTCGAACGCGTATTTTTATTCAACCTTTTTGATCCTTTGATTTCACGTTAGAGATGGTTTGCCTTTGCCGCCTCGTTTAGTTTTAAATTCCGTATGAATTTAAATTTTCGTGTAATTTGCGTTTTATCGTCTGTGTACTTTTGCGGTTCATGTAACACCACCGACGAACAAAACCAGTGTGCACACACTATCGTCCCGCGCACCGGGTGGGATATCGGTTTGGTTGCGTTTGGTTTGTTGGTTGGTTATATGCTCGTCTGTGTGTGTGTGTGTGTGTGTGGAGAGATGTTTGTGTTTGTGCAACTATGCTTGTTGGGTGCTATTTTTTTCCAATTTTTACTTTCTTTGCTTTTTGTTTTTCCCACACTTCTACGGGTTCCTTCGATGTCGGTGTGAATGTGGATGTACCGTGTGCACGATTATGTGTTTGATATGATCCACCTGTCTGATGCGAAAGCGGGCCGAATGGGGATGGTTTGATTTTGACTTGCGTGAGTACGTGTGTTTCTGGTCCTTCCCACACCCTCGGTGTACGTGTTTGCGTGTTTGCTGTTTCATTCGGATGCATTCGAATTCCTTCCACTTCACCATCGCCAACTACCCCGCACCAACGGCAATTTCGTTGCGTTATCTCCAATCCCGTGATTATCGATGTGTGAAGTGAAACGAAATTGAAATTTGTTAAACCCTGCGTTTCGTTGGATTTTTTTTTTCGTTGTTTCCACCTTTCGCTTTTGAATAAATGTTTTTCCTGTGCTTTTGTTCTTTCCGTTTCGTTTCGTTTCAGGTAAGTGGCGCGAGTGGAGCGGTACTCAATTGGGCCGCCCGCTTTGTGGAGGGCGTATTCTGAGCGTACGGGTGGGGTGTCTGGCAACTGGGGAGAAGGACGCGCGGAAAACCCTTCGACCCTGGAGCATCAACCAGCGGTGGCGTCCCATCCGTCAGCCGGGATCAGCCACTCGGTGCCCGAGTGGGGACGGTGATTTTTTCCCCCCACCCATCAAACGCATCCGGCACAAGGCCGTACATTACCCAATCGCCGGAATTGGGCTGGCTCTGTTCACTGTGTGAGTTATAGAAGCTATTTTCCTAATTACACCTTATCGGGTATCAAACGAAACCAAAGCGGGCGAAATCGATGCAAATTTCCAATTACAGCGAGGTAATTTCCTTTTTCTCGCGCAATTATTTTCCATTACTGTCGATTAAAATTATACACTCGGCTGCGATATTTACCATTTTCGGATTTTGCCCCACCCCTTTTCCCTGCCACATCCGGGTTGACCTCGTCGATGGAGGCGCCCAGTATCCCGTTACTTTGTCGTGTTTGCTACGTGCGGGTTGGAATGGTGAGCCGATTGGCAAGTGGGACAGGTTTCGGGCCACTGTACGCCAGGTTAAATATACTGCGCTCTCTCCCCCCCCCCCCCCCTCCCTCGATCCGAACCACCATGAATTTCTTGGTCCTGTCCGTTCATCGAGCGTTATTTATTCAGCTCGAATTTCGAAATCCGATCGGCTTCTCGATGCGCCTTAACGTCGGCTCTCTGATATGGAGTGATGGATCCGGTGCCGAGGCTTAGGAAATTCATCACCTTATCCCCAATAGGTTCCTTTGCCCTCGAACCGTTGGGTCCAATGTAGACCGTTTCCATCGACAAATGGAGACGCCTGGTGGCCCACCACCATAGTGAGAAAAAAACATCGATCGGCCATCAAAACGCCTACGAGACTGCAAGTTTAAACACATTGAAATGAGCCGTGGGAAAAGTGGAAAAAAGAAAAGAATGTGAAAAACTGCTCGTAAAAAAAAGCATCCGAGACACAGAGCAAATGTAAATGAGAATGAGAGACACAGAGGTAAAGGAGGAAAAATTATGCATTCAATTCGATTGAAAATTGGCGAAAGTTCTCCATAAATAATTCATATAATCCGTTTAACGCCCTCCTCGGTGGCCGTACGGTGGGTGACGGTGGTAGCCACCCTTGGTCATTCCTTTTCCCGGTGTGACCTTTGCCTCGGGCTCGACTTGTCGGGTTGGTGTGAGTGTGTGTTTGTATGTGTTGGTTTTTTAAGTTTCCTCTCTCGAGTTTAGACACTAATGAAGGAGCGGCAGGGGGAGGGTTCATGGCCGATGGAAACTGGAAGGCCATTGGGCACGATTTCAATCATCAACGCGAGCCACGGCTCACTGTCTCTTATTCATCTGCCACGCGGTGTCCATTTCCTCATCATCATTGTCCTCCCTGTCATCATCATCCAGGAGTGTGCCGTTGTTTCTTCAGCGCGATATCAACACCATCAACTGCGCCTACAATCGCTTGCCGGTGGGGCGTGAAATAAAATCAACATAAATCAATGAGAATGTTTAATGAAATTTGGAATGGTCCGTTTCATTTGGATAACAATATTATTCCAAAACGCTCCGCTCTGCTGCCGATCCCGGAGGCCGGATACATAGTTGGTCTCTGGTCTGCGGCTTGGTCGATCGATTGATCCGCAAAACGGGAACGCCACGGCACGGGCAGTACGGGGGGGTGGGACCGGGTGGGTTATGTGGTCGACGTCGATGGCTGAAACCGACACTGTCCACCTCCAGGAAAACTTATCCCCACAACAACACCAGGGTTAAGCCCGGGACCCGGGACGCAGGGCAACCGGGGCAGAGCACGGCCACTTTCTCCATCAATCACATTCGATATTTACAACCCCGGAAGCGCTTCGGAGTAGTTAGCTCGTCCACTGACATGCTTATCGTCACATGCATCCGGCAACCAAGCGTCGAACCTGCCAGAACATTGCATTCGGTATTCGTATCTAATTCATTTTATCATTTACCAAATGGACTAAAATGGAAATCGTGTTATATTATTTTGCAATGGTTGGCCTTGTGGGCAGGGTAGGGGAAGAGAGTGACGGACGATGGCGAGATCGAGGTGCGTGATGGTGATGGAAGGTGGTTTAGAGTGGTGCAAAATGCCACCGACGCTTGTACCGATGTACTTCGGTACCGCTGCCCGCTGTCACAAACGCCGTCCGGGAAAACCCCTTGATGCCGTCAAACAAAGCCACTAGTCATCGTTGTGTCGATTACTGAAACGTGTGCTCATTTATATCTCCAACCGGGCAACAACAACTATGACCAGTGACCACAGTCGAGCAAAGTATTATTTCCCACCCAGCTTTCCCGTTTGCACAACCGGACATTTCCATAGAATTTGATACATCAAATCACTTACGCACTTCATTAAAATGAATGCAAAATCTTGTACTTCTTTGAAGTTAGCAATTTTTCTTTAACATCTCCTTCAAAATTTAACGTTACTTTTGAATAGTTTTCTTGTCATATTTTTTGATGATTTTAAAGAAATTAAATCAGTTTTTCAACTTTCTTTGTTTAAAAATTTCCCCATTTTTCTTTGACGACTTATTTGTTGTATTTCTCTTAATTTTTCTACAAAAACAGACTTTTTCGTCCACTGTTTGTTTGTGAACTTGGATCAGTATAGTTTTCCATGAATATTGGTCAGTGTGACACTGGTTTATCTCGCCACTGGGAAAAATTTGGATGAAATGTGAAATAAAGTGGTCCCCGTTGAAATATTCATCTTCTCTTAACGGTGCTTGCAAAGCATCGCTATGGAATGCAGTTTGTTTGCAAAATGCTGCACAACTATGAGAAATGTTTAGAGAAATATGTTATACTTTCATGAATGTGAATTGTGAATGTGAATATATGTGTAAATTCATATAATTTAATGGACTTGAAATACACCTACCATTCCTCTGCGATCAATAAACGAAGATGCTTATGTGTAATTTGTGAATAGTCTGCTAAAAGATATGTTTTGTGTACTTCAATTTCAATTAACTATCGATTGTTAGATAATAATAATGGTGACAGTGGCAAAAGTTAATAATGCCCGGTCTAAAACAACGTTGTAAGCTGTATCCTTCGTCCATCAGTGTCAGCTTTTTGCATCGACATAATCCACCGCCTGTTAAACACAGCGATGCAAACAAAATGTACCTCTCTGGCCAGCCGAAGCTGCCATAGCACAATGAAAGAGTGACTGAAATTGGGATTATTCCGTTGTGTTTCGGTTCGCAGCTGCAGTTTTTGTAACCTCCTGCCGGCCGGATGGAAATGTGTCCAACCCCGGCGACGACGACGACGACAACGACGACCGGAGCTGACCCCTTTCCGTCTGGCCGCGCATGTGTATGTACGCGCATCCATCCCGCACAGGAAGGGCACGATGACACGCACGAACAAACGACTATCACCACATGTAATACATTTTTGATGTTGATTCAAATGAAATTGAAATCAACACTCAGCCTTCAGGGTGGCTCATCCGAGCGTTGCATTGAAGGCCGGGAGAATGCACACACCACTCGCCTGCACGCCTCCCAAAAGCGCCGGTGTCACCGGCAATCGGCTGCTCGGTTGCGAAGCCGGCGCTTCCGGAGTGCAACAAATGAACACCTCGGCGCGTGTCACCCTCCATCCGCACCGGCCCACCGAAGTGGCACCTTTTGTGCAGTGGAAATTATGTTGCTCGAGTGCTTCCGGGAGAGTGGGAGGGAGGTGAAAGGGGTGAAACAGGGTGGCCACAGTTTGGTGCCCTCGATGTCACCAAACCCGGTTGTGCCGTGTTTCAACTGCTGCCTAATCCGTACTTCCAAACACGCACATACACACACTGGGGCAACCGGCATGAGGGTGTTCCGGGGAGGAATGAAACCGGAAGTTCAGGCAACAATCACAAACCCACACACACACACATACATGCTCAAACCAGGACTGGCACACGTTTGCCCACTCCCCCGTTCTCGCGTGTTGGAGCGATTAATTAAATACGTAGTGATTAAATTATTAGGAGTTAAATTCAATTTGGTGCGATATTGACAAGCAAATGGAGGAATTAAATCTGCGGTCGGGTTTGATATTTTGTGCAGCTTCCGGGCACTGATGGTCGTGGTGGGGCTTTGGCCACACAAAACGGGGAGAGTTGAAACAGGGCACTCCGGAATTTGAACAAGTCACCCGGATCGGCCAGGTGTCCGTGCCGATTCGAGGCCGATCTGATGTCCCCCGCTTTCGAGTGGTCGTAAGCTGAACGTTCCACTCGCAGGTACGTTGAAGGCCGACCGGAAGCGACCGGGGCGCAATAATGGAATCAATCTTGTGCCCGGTTCTTCACGTCGGACCGATTGATCGAAATCACGAACCGTTACCGGGCGGCTTATCGCACTTTGCATTCTGGCGGTCACTGCACAACCTTTTCCCGACCGTGCCCTTTCTAGTTAGGAAAACCCGGCGCCGGTTGCTCAAACGGTGGATCTCATGAGATTTGCTGTAACCGCAGGTTGTTTTGCGCTCATACTCAAATGCCGACCTGGTGAGGTCTATCGGTAGTTGATTCATCGAGAGAAGGATTATACGTTAACGTTTGAAGGCGAAGGTAAATTTTTCTGAAATCCAACTGTTTTAAAAGATATTTTCAGCTTGTTTTCATCTTCGGATAAGCTGAAAATGAACAAAACAAAAACATAACTGAAAAAAATGAAATTAATCGAAGAAGTTCGATCGTTAAATTATCGATTAATCGATCGATTAATCGATTTCGTTAAATAGTTTTCTTTAAAGTCATTGAAGTGGATTGAACATTATTTTTGTAATTTAATTTTGATTTTCTCGGTTTCCAGAATATTTTAATCTTGTGATTCAAAATGAACATTCTTTTGCCATTTATGAATTGATTTTCAAATCACAACCGACCTGATTTTAATTTTTTAATTCTATTTTGACCGTATGTTAAGCTGATTTTCCATTGTCCTCGGGACTATTGATGCCGAGTAAGCGATTAAATAATGAAATCGAATCACATTCCGGTGAGCAGCCACCCGTTTTGCCCTGTCTGCTACATGAGCCGTTGGATGCTACATGACCCCCCCCCCCCCCCTTCCTTGGATAGGTGAATTTGATTTTACAGCTCCCCCACTTAGGGACCGAGACGAGAATTCTCACCTTTCTCGGTTGGCGTTGCCGAATTCGGTGCGAACGATTTTGGCAGTGGCCCTCCGTTTTGGTGGAAGCAGCAACTACACTTCTGCAGAGACAATTCGATGCCGGCTTTGCATGCCATTGTGTCGGGCTGGCAATATTGTTGCCCCGTGCTCGAGGTGAAGACGAGGTCCCGTCGTCGAGTGGGCGAAATTGAATTGTTTCAATTACGCATCTTCTTCGGCTTTAACATGCACGTTAATTACCGCTTAGTGTCTTCATGTCTGGGGCCTTTGCCGACGCCGTCCCGGCGCTGTCGTCGCTCATAATCGGTCGGAAAATTCAGAGCACCGATGCCGAGAGGTGCAAGCCATTGGAAATCCCCAATCGAAACCGAGCGATGATTATGACAAGTGGCAGTTCGCTGGAGAGTTCCGAGGCGGAGGCGCAATCAGCCATCCCGGAGGGCTTGCTTCGATTTCAGGTCCCCTGGGGGAGGGAGTCGGTCGAAAGTGCATAGATTAATGTAGGCTACTCTGGCTGAACCGGAACCACCTTCGTCCTTCCCCTGAGCGTGGCCAGACGGAGGGCCAATTCTTGATTAGGCTCCTCGCCAGTTTTGTTTGCTCTCGTGTGCTCGCATCGCCCGAGAAGCTGGTTGGGTGGTTGGGGGGCAGTTTTGGGACGTTTGTCGAATGTTTGCGAAGGGTTCCCGAGAAGATTCGGAGTCGGACCGTCTACGGCAGCCACCTTTCGCTGTGGAGGACGCTTCGAGCCTACGCATCGATGGACTCGTCCTAGGATGGGCGAACAGTCTGACGGGTCTAACGAGCCGTCTAACGATTGATCAGTGCGGCAGACAGTGACCAGTTGCAGATCGAAGTGTTTGTCCAAATTGATATCTAACGTGCTGGAAGGTGTTGCTATTTGGTCCTTGTTTTAGACGAGCTGGAAAGTGTTTTGAATAGGATTGGTTATTTGAATCCAATCGCTAGTATTCAATGTTGTTAAATGCTTACATCAATTTCTTAAAAATCTCTCATGATAAGTTTTTACTGAACCGTTGCATTATTGTATATTGTTTGTACAATGTTATACTTCACCTATGCCTAGCCATGGCGAACGCATCAAATATAATGGCCAACATGGATATAGCATGCAGTTTTAAGCGGTGAAAATCTCATGTCAAATATATGGAACTTCATTGTTATTATTGTTCTTTTTAACAAAAAGTTGTAAAACCAATGTAAACACCAGTTATACGAATAACGTTATACAAGCTTAATGTCTAATCAAATTCACATTATTGAAGGTGTTGTTTAGAAAGTCAGATGATGAGCTTCTTGTGAAATTTGAAAAGAATGATATTTCCGCATTATTTTTCAAAACTCTGCTCTATAAGAAAAAAAAACTGGGGACAATATCAGATAATAGGATAATAATAAACTGGATTGCAACAATGTGCGCAAATGCTGCATCCTTAATCCTAAAGGGGATATTTATCTCCTCACTGTGCTATTGTATCTATAAACACTGGGTGGATTCTAGGGTGCCATAAAATCTCTTGCTTTATTCAATATCCTGTACTATAATCAACTTTGTTGGAACGTTTCAGCAAATCTCTTCACTTTCTGGCCATCTAGCGGAAAAAGACGGAGGCAGAAAATATGTCCTTCTATAAATATATCCTGTGCTTTTATGGCGTACTCTTTATTGTAATCCCACTATAAAATATACGTGCTATAATATTTTATGTTATAAAGCTTTCGATGATGCAAAGTCCTTTATGGGAAATTCAAAGCTACATTTTCTATAAACAAAATGCAAGCAGGTTGCAAATGTTTTCCACGTATCAAGTCGTAGAAAACATCGTTTATAGGGTTCCTTTTGGTAAATGAAAGCTCCATCAAGGAAATTCACCACAGTTTGCAGCACATATACACCCGTACCGTTCAATTCCACGATGCTTCTACTACGCCACAAAGTGTTGAAGGACGCATGCTGTACGATTTATGTTCCTCCGTGCTATGGCGCGTACACCAAACATGTGTGCGTGTGTTTTTGTGAGCGGCAGTGTATCGACGTAGGTAAATATCGCCTAGGACAAAAAATCAATTGTATTTATCGGTGTCCCGTGGCCCGGTTCCGACACGACCGAGCTCCAGATTTTGTGGCAATGTTAGTGATCCATATCGCCGACGAAAATGGCGCTTTCCGTGTCGATGGAGCCGTGTTTCCTGGCCATCCAATCAGGGCACGTTCCCCGCATTTCGTCAGGCCCGTTGCTAGGCATTTGGTTGAGCTGTGCCACCGCCACTTGGCAACCTGTTGCTAGAGACATTCTGGGTACACGTCCGGCGGAGCAGCCACCCGTTTCCGCCGCGCTTCCCTGGCACGGTACCGACGCTGTTGCGCTGCGATACTTCCTTCCATGCCTTTTCCAGGCCCCCTTCGCCGCTCCTCATCAGGGTTGGACATATTCTCTATGTATTACGACAGGTCACAAACAAAAGCAAATTCGTGGATGCAGCTGCTAGGGAATAATTTGCTCCGCTAGGATGAAAGAAGATCTCATAAACACTTCGGCACCGTTGTGCTCGCAATTTGCAGAATTAAAACAAAGTGGGCAAGCCGGGTTTGTTAAAAGACGCATCCCAAGCAACAGATGGTGATAGGAAAAAACAAATGATGAAACTATCAGCAAAGAAATTGTAATGAACAAGTGATTGCTTCTGAGTTTTTCCAATCATTGACAGGAAACATTGTATTAACATTTTCTTTCGTGATATCCTTTAATAAGTCGTGTTTTCTTAAGATATATTGTTGACATAGAAATTAAGACAACCTAATATTTGTGTCTATTAAAGTTGTTTGTCAAATGTTGCATAATGAATGTTCATCACAAAGAGTAATATGCAAGAAACATTCAAGAAACAACCTTCTCAACCAGTTATTTATCGCTAACCGAACATGCCAGAACGGGACATAGTTTTCCGCTTTCCTACTTTTTCCCGTCGAACAACCGTACGGACAAATT
This sequence comes from Anopheles coustani, assembly GCF_943734705.1. Lineage (NCBI taxonomy): Eukaryota > Metazoa > Arthropoda > Insecta > Diptera > Culicidae > Anopheles > Anopheles coustani. Next base: position 82,690,493 of record NC_071289.1, read on the forward strand.
TACCACATCAACACATTGCTCGGCGTACCATGAGCTCGAGGGGCGAAGCGAAAACTAATTTATGTTCCAGAATAATGTTCCGAGTGTCGCCAGCCACGATGTTGGCTTGGTGTTCGATAAAATGCCGTTCGATGGCCAGGCTCAGCGAAACCATGGCTGGCCGGTGAGCAACCGGGGGGGCGTTTGTCGGAATCAGTTACGCTGCTTGTTGTATGGGTCAAAATAAAAATAACGAAACCTCCGGACAGAGATGAGCTATTGTGTACCAGTCCGAAAGGATAACGTTCATGCCCCGGGGCCATTCTAGAGAAAATATGGACCGAAAAACAAAACGAAAAAGGCATAACCAAAAAAAGGGAATCCTTTACCCCAGCACCAAAGCGACCCGTGCCGGTGGAGAGAAGGAGGGTGGGAGGGAGCGGGTGGAGGACCATCGGAGCAAAAGGATTTTCTTTCAGCGATTGTCGGATTTCTTTTATTGACTGTTGATTTTCATCTGTTTCTGTTCTGTTCTATTTAAGCATCAAATCGGCCCCATCGGGTTCCAATATCTTTTCACCGTGATATTTATTTTCGATCGATTCCAACTGTTGTCCAAGAGTAAATAAGTTCAACCGGTCAAAATTGAGGGGATTGGAAAATCTAGCCAAACCTTTGGGTTGTCGCAAACGCTTACATTGATTTGGGGGTTGTTTTTTGTGAAACCACCAAAAATGATTATTTTCCTTTAAATGCGCATTACATTCTTCTTTTTTCTACGGAATGAAGGCGGAGGGGAAAAATCCTCCAATGTCTGGCAAACTATTCTTTTTTGGTAGAAGAAAAAACGGATTCAACCCTCACTTTACTGGCGTCCCGACGCCGATTCTATTCATTCGCTTGTGAGAGGATTGCTTTCCAGCCACACCAAGCACAGAAAGAAAACCGAAAGCAAAAGTAAAGTTAAACCTCCAAAGTGTGCTGCAGCTCAATAAAACTAATGATCTTCTCATAAAACTACCGTTAGCATCTACTTACCGATTGATGTAGGAGTTGAGGGTGGTTTTTTTTCGCCTCCCGCTTTGTTGGTGGCCTTTGCCATCGCCGACTTTCCCGGATGCGCTCGCAATTGCTATCGTTCGATCTTTGGCCAGAAGAAAATCATGTCAATCGCTTCGGCGCTCCATGCTCGCCTCCATGTCCGTCCCGGGCTCGGCAACCGCATCCGGGCCCGGTTCGGAGCTCAAGAGTGTGTACATCACTCGATTTCCGGTTCTTTGGCGAGCGAGGTGCTTTGCTTTCTGGAAAGCACATCCTTTGTGTTTGCCCGGCCCGGCCTCGGTGGTATGAAAGTTGACGGAATCATAAATATCTCGGTTCGATTGACGTTCGAAAAGGGGGGGATGGGAGCGCTGGTTGGCGCTCGGGGAATTTATATTCGTCGGTTCCGAGTTCGGTGAAGACGAGGAATTTTTATTATTATTCATTTCCGGTTCCTGTTTACCCGCCAGAGTGGTACGAAGGCGCTGAAAGTATCCAGCTGTTTGATGGCTTCGCTGGCTCCGAACCGATCGATGCGCTGTACGGCGGATGTTCGGACAGTTTTATCCACCCTCCCTCCCTCCCTCCCTCCCTTTCCTCCTCGGTTTTTGCCGAACCTCAATTGTGTACGAGAGATTTCAACCGGAAGCGGAAACTGGGCGGACGGTAGTGTGCGAGGGATCGAACCGGACCATGGTTGAAGCCCCCGCCCTCCCGCACCCAACGCGAATGACTAGGATTTTACGAGTGTCGGCCGGTTTTTCTCCGGACCGGCGACCCTTGAAAGACGGCGCAGTTCAGGCCCGGAATGGATTTATCGTTCGTTCGTGGCGCGCCCGGTCCGAACACACGGCCTACACGGCCAAATGCGCCCTATTTCGAACTGCGAATGCAACACGTCCAAAGCCCAAACCGCGCATCCCAATCCTGGCTGGTTGGCTGGTTTGGAGGAGATAAAAACAAGTGGCCCCAAAAATGGAAGTGTGGAACAAAAAAAAAACGAAACTCAAAACTGCAGGAACGAAAGATGATTTAGGCGGAGGAATATTTCAATTTGATTTATGGTACCCTCCGTCGTCCACGATTGTGGGGCTTTGTTTCACGCCAGCGCGGGAGAGGATGGAAGGAAAACCCAAACCGAAAACCCGAAACGGTGAAAAGAAAAAGCAAGCCAATCTCTTTCGGTCACGGGTTCGACATTCGGTTCGGGCACTCGGAAACGCTTTCGCGCCGTTGGAGCGGCAAAGTAGGCCCACGTACACACGTGAAAGCCGAATCCATCCCGTCCCAGTAAACCAGCGGCCTGAATGGTGGGTGAGTGTTGGGCCAGGGAGGGTTTGTGTTACAAAAGAAAACTTCCATAAAACCGTGTAGACAACCGTACCAAATGGTCGAATTATACGATTTCCAAATCAATTTTCACATGTGAATTGGTATTTCTTAAAAAAGTTGCTTGTTAAGTTTCAATAAACATATCATATTTGCAACTAGTAAAGCGACAATATGAATATGTTAAAAACCGTTGCCTTGAAATTAAAATTTAAAAGCATCAAAACCAGTGGCAGATTAAGCATTGTAGGGACCCCAGGCAGCTATAAGTTGAAGGTTCCAAAAATATGAAATACTTTCACTATACTAATTCAAATCTATATATTCAAATTTTTAAAATTATAACTTAGATTAAACCACACATTTAAAATAGGGAATAGAATTTAAATTAAAGTACAATTTTCCTTTCCTTTCCTTTGTAAAATAATAAAAATAATGGCAATATCAAAATAAAAAAGTAAAACGACGGAGCCCCTCGAAAGCTCGGGACCTCAAGTAGCTACTTAGTTTGCTAACCCTATGATCCGGCTCTGACCCCAATACTTCATGTAGGATTTATACTTAGTTCTAAGTTCTAACTAACTCGTACGATCGGTGTTTAAATGTAATCAACTTTAAACCCTTTCATTCGATCAAGATCAATCATTCTTGACAGGATTATTATCACTTTTTCTGTTGTTAATAAAAATAAGTAATAAGTAATACATTCTAAGTAATCCTTCTGAGGAAATTTTGAACACAAAGAACAATGTTTTAACTTTTTTGTTTTACTCCAATAATGGTATTTTTTGTGTTGTTCTAAAACCAAGAACTATATAGTTTAAACAGTCCTTGGATTGTTTTGTCTTGCATCAAATTGTCTTAAATCAGCATCGGAAACTTGGAAACATTTTGCGTGTTTCTGATGACACGGATACGGAGCTTAGCAACGGAGAAGCAAGCACTTTTAAAGAAAACAACCGATCGCATCGACCAAGCAGAAGAACTTTCCAAGATCGACGCAAGATTGTGCTCGGAAAACTAGAAGCTCCTGTCTCCAGCACCCGTTCTCGTGCGAAACGGGCACACAAACTGAGCCACACAATGGCCACGGGGATGAGCAGAAGGCCACCCGGCGCTTATTTGTAGTACGTGGCGCAGCGTAGAATGGAAGGATTTCTTCATGAATCAAAAAGGCAAACAGAAATAATCTCCAAAAATTATGTTTACTCCGTTGCGCGCCTGCCCATTCGAGCCCGGTGGCCTCCACTTCTCCGGAGTGCTGTTGAGTTGTGTACGGTTCAGCGTGCGGGTCGGTATGGGTTGGTGTGTATGTGTGCCTGCTGTGATGATGGCCTTCAACAGGGTACGCGTCGTGCAGGTCAAACTAAGGAGCCCTAACCGCCCCTCCCGGGCGAGATACTCGGTTCGGAAGAGAAATCAGAGGATAATAACGACCAGGACAACAAAAGTATTATGCACTTGAGGAAAACTCGGGGATAAGAATGCCGAGCGCGCTGTGCTCCTTGTGCTAAACGGCTGGCCATCGAGTGGTCGGAGTCGACCGGTTGTTTGCCGGTGATACCGTGAGCCGGCGGAATCCTGCCCTTAATCCTGCACTTAAAAATTTTCCCATCCCAGCCATAAAAACGACGTAATCAATAACGCCGGGAGCAACTGGTAGGTCAACGAGGGCGTTCGAGGAGTCGAGGAGGATTTCATGACGGGCGGAAAGGACATTTTTAAACGAATGGCTTGGTGTCCTATCAGATCGTCTCAAAGGCTCGGAAAAGGAAAACCAAAGAACATTTGCATACCTTTGTTGATGTAGAATTTGTAGACAAGTATCAAAGATCCACGTAACTCTACGTAATGTAAAGCATTTGATAAAACAACTGAAGTAGCCCTTTCCTTCCACTCAATGTTACCTTCGTGTGTTCCCCTCTTGAGCACCTTCCGCCCTTTTTCATTACAAAACAAACTGGTCGTGCGATGCATCTGACAATTTTCACATGCACCCGCGACGGTCGTAGATTTCCACCACCATGCTGCTTTGTTGTTGTGGTGGCACGGGAGTAAATCTCATTTTACCCAAACCGTACACCACCAAATCCACCGATTCGTTCACATTAGCGCGTTCGGTGCGAGGACAAAATCGTTGTCCAGAATTGTTGCCGCCCAACCGACGGTTATACGTTTCGCTCGCTCAGTAACCTAACCAAACCTTATCTGACCTTACGAACGTACGGGGTTCGTGACACACACACACGCCGAGCGCGTCGACCACCGCGGGTGGCTTCCATCCCACCGACCAGTGGCCTGCGGTTCCGGAGCTATTCTGCGGCAGCGGGAAAAGAAAACCCGCAATGCCAAAGCATTTTCGACCAACGTTAAATCCTTTGCACCTTCGATAATGCATAAATTCCATTATAAAGCTTTTAAAATTAATTAATCTACGACGTTCTCATTATGTGCTGTTTAGGTCAGCCGGAAAGATTTACAGCACGGCGTTTGACAGGGGAAGCAGCACAACGGAGCGGATTGTACGGAAGCGATTTGTGTTTGCGGGGACGGGGAACTCATGCAATTTTGTTTCACTGATTAAGGAGTGCATTGCGTTTGAAAAGGTATAAAAATTGTAATGAAATTTCAATTGAAGTTATATTGAACTTTAAACATACTTTAGTACCGGAAGGCGATCAAGAAAAAAGTTATATTGACATGTTTTGTTTTCGATTGAATTTGTATTGCTTATTACCAGTATTTTTCAAACAAACAGCAAAAAGAATATAAGAGAGAGCAAGAGACAAATTTAGTGAAGAATAAATTTGTTACACAAACCACATGGATACTGGAAATGAAGTATACGAGAGAATTAAATCGTACATCTATTATTTATTTTAGCTCCTTTTATATATAGAGTTTTGTGTACACTAAAAATTCAACCAGTACTAAACCGTCGATTCTGAAACATTCCTCACATTATGTTCGAATACTACAGATGTTGTTGAAGATTTATTTGATCACGATTTTTTTATTAAATCATTTAAATTTTATAATTGAAACTCAGTTCTACTAACACAACTAAACAAGCATGTACACATAAATCAAGGTGTTTCCACCAAAGTTATACAACAGGGTTTATACAGTACGCGAGAATCGATGAAATACCCATCATTTAAAATATGCCGTAACTTTTAAATTTAAACATAACTCTCAAGCTAAGAGTTAAAACCATATCTAATTTTTCAATCCCTTGTAAATTGAGCATGGCCGAAGCGTCAAGCTAGTATCCGATAAATAAAGGTTTTTCCTCACTCACTATTGGAGTTGAATATTTATTGTCAGAAAAAGATATAAGTGAAAGATCATTAATATAAAAAAGAGCAACTTTTGATCAGAAATGTTAAATGTTTAGAGATTACCACAATAAAGTAGAAGTGTTTAGAACGAAAACGACGAACTAACAGCTTATTAAGAAACTAACTAACTCTAAATTATATCGCATCATAATCATAACGATAAAAATACAACTTTTTTTCCAATTATTTTTGTTGTGAGTGTAGCTAAAATTTATTTCTTACAATGCCTATAGAATGAGCGTGAAGTATGATATTATGTAACGACTTGTATAGCATCCAGAAAACATTTCATGGCATCTGGTCTGCGGGAAAATTACTTGTCGAACACAATGGTGGGAAGAAAACCCTCGATATACCGTCGTTGTAAATTAAGCAACAGTCTCTTAACACACCAGTTACCAGTCGGCACGTAACACCGTAAGTGCCAAATAACAAACGAACTGTTTTCTCACCTTTGCACTTTGCCACTGTGGTGACGTTTCGAGGAGAGGAAGTTTTTTTTCTTGCATTCGCTAAAAATTAAAACTGATTCGTAATAGCGCACACACAAACAGTGGGACGGGTCAAACCATACAACTTTTTCCCCTCACCGCCGCCACCGGCCGGTGCCGGCGTGCTCGGCTTTCCCGGAGCAAAAGTGCTAAGCTTTCGAGACAGGTAATACGGCCGGTGCCAACGTGAAGGGAAACAATCCCTTCAAGTTTTCCGTGGGTGGGAAGGTGTCCAACGGGAAGGAGGAAGGGGAGAAGGACGGGAGGGGGTGTGGTTCGATGAAAAACTTTTCCTTCGCCGCTAACTTAGAAAGTTGTTGCACGAAGCGAGCGTGTGCTAAATGCTGTCGGGTCCCTTACATGAACACCGGAGTGGCAGAAAAAAAACATCTCCTGCGTACACACACACACACACACGCATTGGAAGACAATGGCAAAGCACTAGGAAAAAGTTAAGTAATGCTTCCTTCCACGTGGTTAAACATGCGCACGTGTGTGTGCGTGTTTGTCTATTTCGCGCGCGCTTTTATTTTTCTTCTCCCATTTTGTTTGCCCGAAAGTTTCGTCGGTGGCGCGCAGTGTCGCAGTGTGGAACCACGGGTCAAAGGTGAGGCAACAAGTTTCTTTGTTTTTCCTGTCCAGGTTTGCGGTTCCATACACGCACATTAGCAAGCGTATCGCAAAAGGGGGTATTTGTTCGGCGACGGCGATGGGGAGAACCACCGGAATGCCGGTGATGTCAAACCGAAACCGAAACTTGGCCCGATGATAAATGGTATTTTGCAATATAATTTATTATATTTTGCACAATTTTCGGTACCGGAGAGCGGGGGGGGGGGGGGGGGGGGCAGGTGATGGGTTTTCCTTCAGCTCGATCGGAAGTGGCAGTGTTTTTGGGCGGGCGATGGGTGGCGGTCTGTCGGAGCTTGACGTCTCCAGGATGGCATGATGGGCATGGCTTATGTATTATTCAGCACGGATTATATTCCGAATCATAGGAAACTTCAAACGGCTACAAATGGCCTGGTCATTGGCTGGCGGAGATAATCAACAATTTGTTCGCCGAAGTGTGCGCCGTATCGGCATCCGTAATTGAAGGAAAGCGGATGAATAAAAGAAGACAATAATGCTGAGTACATCGTGGCAATACAGGTAATGGGTTCCGGATGAAATTGAGCTGTGATTTTCTCGGTACTCCCTGGCGGGCGTGGGTTTTGTGTTTTGTGCCTACTGGGTAAACAATCGTTTGTGGGAAAGCAATACATACGTGGCTTTTCGAATAACAAGTTCTTGATCTAAGAAAAGAAGGATCTAACCGAGTAATGTTTGATGTGGAATTTTTTGATTGATTAAGTAAATAATTAACCATCTTATTTGCTTCCATCCTCTGAGCTTGGTTTGTTCCGCACTTCTGGGAATCTATATTATCCTGAAGAATAATTGGATTTCTCAAGTGCAATAAATACCCCCCTGACACAAGATCATAGTCCATACGACGCTCTATAAAACAATTTAAATATTGCAGAAAATAATTAAATGCAAATCTAAGCATGGTGCATCATTCGATGACTTACGTCCCATTTAAACTACGAACCAAGGCAACTATGCGAGTTAAAATCGGCTTATGCAGTTGCTTCCAATTTCGAGTAGAAGTAAACTTTAACAGGTTCTTACCTATCACTCGTATGCTCCACTGAGGCCCCTGGAACTTCCAGGAATCCAGTTAATTGGTACTTATTCTACTACCGAAGTCAGAAGTCAAAACTAGTCCGTGCGACTGAAGGATGAGACTTACGGATCCAAGAGACCAATTAATGATAATTGGTGCTCTTCATTCCGGTGCTTACCTATAATCCCCTAGCAGCGGTAGTAGCGAGGCGGCACCGAAAGGTTCTCGAAGCGTACGCAGCTGCTGCGCTCGGAAAATATTGTTCCACTCCGTTCCCGGGGAAAGTGGTGCCCGATGCATGAAGGAGGGGAGCTTGGAACGATATTTCTGACAGCATCATCTTCGTCCGAGTTATCCTATCGTCACGATCGAGCCCATGACAACCGGACCTGCCCGGTTCCCGTTGTCCTGGGTTCCGGTCCCCCTCATCCTGCCTCCGTTTCAATGCCGCTTCGAAGGGCACGTCGTGCGGCACGAAATCATTATCGGGCTGCAATCGACAGCTTCCGATAATTGCTCGGATCCGTCGGTGGATCCGCGACCGCCCGCTGCGGCTTCGCCACGCTCGTCCGGGCGCGCCCGATTCGGTTTTGTGTTCGGCCAAAGCTTGAAACCACTTTAAAATTATAATTAATGGAAACTAATTAAAATTGCGCAGTAACTTTGGCAAATAATTATAACGCATTTTGAAATGAAATTTAATAACAATAATGACGCTGCACCACCCTGCTGCCCGGGATTGTGCCTTGGCGCGAGGATGTGTCCCGTTGCATTTATTACTCGGTGAAGAATGGAGTGGCTGGTCGGCTGAAAATATAACGCAAACAAAATAGTTCAAACAGTTTCCAGAACTACCACAATGAAGCAGGGCAGCTCGTCTCGCCGCCCTGTCCGTCATCGTGCTTCGTTACGGTTTTATCACATAGAGCTTTTTAAGTTGAATTTCATCGTGCACCGACAACCGAGAACAGGATAATTTTAGCACCTCTTTTTTTCATTATTTTTTCCACATATTTTGTGAACACAAATGTAATTGAAACACTTTTTCCAAACTTCAATGATGCTCTCGAAATTTTACCACAAAATTTAGTTGCTTGTAATGAGTAGACACCGCATTTACTCGTTCATATGAAATAATAATTCATCTGCATAAATTGTTTATGAATTTAGAAATTAACTATTGAGGTCTAGGTATCCTTCAGCATCAAATTCAGTGTTCGCAGTAAAACATTTTTTTAATCGTTGTTAGAATTCTGTTGCCAGAATTTGCATTGCTTAAGTAGAATCCTCTTTTGGATTGATTGTTGATTGATTGATTGATTGATTTATTTTTAAAAATTTTACCTTGCCTGAGAGTTCTTGGTGAGTGACATTTTAATCATGTTAGCTTTTGCTTTGTTGCTACATTAATTGTTTTCGTTTTAAAACATGCAAATCAGCAAGTAAGAAAAGTGATTTAAATAAAAAGAAAATTAAAAAGGATTTCCACCCGAATGCTCTTCACTTTAATCCGAATGCAAATGCACTCAAAAGAGGGTGTGCCCGTTTAGACACACAACCACCACACACATCCACCTACAGATTGCATCGTAACGGACACAAGTCATTTGGCAAAGGGATTATTTAATGTGCCAAACGGTGGTGCAGACACCAATACCAAGCACAATGCACTTCCACCCTTGCCCGGGGGGAACTGGGGTGGTCGCTCGAGCGCCGAACATACTTTGCATTAAAACCGATCTATGTGCAACTTCGCCTTCGATGTCCTGCGCCGCCGGTTGCAAAGGTATTCAAACGATTCTAAAAGGCACGAACCGGGTGCCGGCTTTCCGAGGAGGTTGCATCTTCCCTCCCGCGCGGTGGACGTGGGGGGGGGGGGGGGGGGGGCTGAAAACTTTCCGCCTCGAGACGCCCCGTTCGGTTCGTTTTCTTTTCACTTTGTTGTAAGAGCATTAAAATTGAATGGGTTCAATACGTACGACAGATCATGGGATGCACTCCGGGCTGCCCCGCACCATCCGCCACAACGTCCTCCTTCGCTTGGGAACCCGCATTACATCGGGTGAAGCAGGACTTGTTGAGTAATTGGGTGGCGTGGGGGTCACCCAAGTAGCGGAGAGGGTGGGAAGAAGCGAGTGAAAGATAAAGTGATCAGTAACGTCTCCTTTCACCCCGTCCTCTCCCGGACTCGATCGTTGCATGCATCCGAAGGAAATGGATGTGAAATGAAAACACTGCCATCGTCGGGCTGGTCCATGGTCCTTTTCGCAAAAGCCGGCAGCTGATGTAATTCCCCACGGAAGTTGTGGTTCGGGTGACAAGGGGCCGGCGCAGGCCGAGGCGATTCGGCTTCGAAGTCTGCTTGCTCGCAGATTTTTGGACGCCCGGAAAGACACTTTCGAACGAGCGTATTCAACGGAGTCACCCGAGTGCAAGTGCACCGTAAGTTCAAAGCCTCCCTTCTGAATTGTCGTTGGGACGACGGAAGACGGATGCAAGTGGGAACCAACGCCCCCTCTCCGTACCTTCCCGGCCCTTATCCCGAGACCGAACGTATTGCGGTGTGTCCGAGATCGAAACGCACCCGAAGGGGGTAGGAAAAAAAAAAATAGGGGGCGGAAAACTAAAATACAATCATTTTTATTGCAGTCGATACTTTTCCACGACACCGAGTTTTATCCGTGAACGAACTTTTCCTTCAACCTTCAATAGGGGTTAATAACTATTAAATTTTATACTTTCTTGAGCTTCCCACCAGTCCACGCTTCCCCTGGGCGTTCCCGCTTCCCAAGCGCGTCCCATCGGGGGTTGATTTTCCCAAAACCCGGCATCGATATGTAAGAGTCGTAAGCCCGGGTGACCAAAAAGGCGGTGCAACCGGGAGTAGGGAGGGAACTTTTGGGAAAGTAGATTTGGAGCGAAACTTTTCCCTTCTATAAATACATGGCTTAAGCTGCTACGCTAAACTTTGTTCTTAGCCACCAGCGCTCGGCTTGGGTGGACCGGAGGGGGGAGGGTTTTCTTTTGGGTTTCGGTGCAGCAAACTCCGGCCCCAAGATACTGGCAGCTGCTTTTGCCTCGAGAGCGTAAGGCACACATGCACAATCGAAGGACTTTTAACGGATCGCCGGATTGGGTTTGGGATTGGGGGGAGTGGATTTCCGAGCGGGCGAAAGTTGAAAATCCTCTCCCGGAGAAATAAAACCGAAAAGGATACGCGAAAAATAAAGTGCAAAACGTGCTGAAAGGATGCGTGTGTGTGTGTGTGCGTTTGAAGGCGACGGAGATATTCAAAATTATTGCCCCCAGCATTGGCCTGGCGTGGCGATAAAGATTACGGCGTTCGGGCCAAAGGAGGGCGATCGATTTGGGATTTTTCAGTGAGTGTGTGTGAGTGTTAGCTTGCGAGGCCGAAGAGCGAAGGAAAAACATGCGGTAAAAACCACGACCAAAAGTTAAACCGATACAACTTACGCGTGGCCCTAGGAGGAGAAGCTACGCTGCTGCAACGAAACAAACCATGAAAAAAAAAATGAGTCGCATCTACCATCGGAAAGTCCACTAACCTACCCGAAGGAACAAAGAAGTCACACACGCCGCGCGACCGTCGTAAATTCTGGTTTATTAACTCCGAAATGCTGGTACTTGGCAGGACTTTCCGGCGTTGAAGCACCGAACCGGAACCCCGGCAGATCAGTCGCCAGTAAAAGGGTAGATTTATTGAAAATGTTTCCCTGCAACCCGGAAGATATGATTGGCCTGGTGGGTGGTATGGGGGGAAGGGGGGGGGGAGGTGAAGGGTACCCATTTTCCGACCAACCCGAAGCCAGATTAACTGGCGTTCCATTGATGACGATGATTACGATGATGATGGAAATGGCAGAAAGATCGTCTTTGAATCTCGTCGGATTCTCATCAGCACACGCCACCTGCCCCTTCCCTTCATCCATCTCACCAACCTCGTTTACGTTTTATTCCTACACGGTACGAGGAAAAGGTACACCTTTCTTCAGTTTCTTGGTCGTGGAAAACCAGAACCGCGGCTTTCCCTTCGCTTCGATGGCAAAGCACGATGGGAACACACGCTGACATCTGGTTTTGAAAAGCGTTCCCAAGCAGCGGAAATGATATTTTCTGAGGGGTTTTGTAATAAAATTGATGTATACATTTTTTTTTGTTGCTTCGCTTCGACTCCGACTTCGCTTTCTTCCTCGCTCGTCCGCACGAGATCAATGGGCGGATACGTACGCGGTATCTTTTCGGCAGGTGTTTTAGTTACTGCTGGTTAACGTTCACTTCGTTGGAGCAGGGGGGCGGGTTTTTCTTTCCTCCACGCGTCGGAAGGCGAAAGGAGGGGAAGATTTTGTTGGGATCCACCGGAAATTGAAAATGAAAATGCCGAGTTTTTCCCCTCGGAGCGCGGAGGGAAAAGGAATCGAAAATTAAGCCCCGTCGAGTTCAATAGAAGGACGTACTGTATTGCTTTGCGGGTACGACGAGAATATTTTTCTATTCATTTTTATTCAGGTTAAACATGATTCAAAAATGTTAAATTAATCAATTTGGCCTTAAGATTTTTTGTGTAGTTCAACATGTTTTTCTTTGGGTTTTTTTGGTCCTTTCGTCAATACTATGGATTATTTTTCCTTTTTCTCGTTTTAATGAAGTGAAACCTTGGTCCAACTAATTTAAAAATGTTCCAAGAGCACTATCGTTCAAATATCGATTTAAAGTGATGGTTCAAACTTCGATGTCCCCATGCAGCGCCATTAGTGCTTCCTCAGGTATGATTATCTTTCGTCGGCAAACACAAAGACTCCGAGTCGGAACCAACTCCCAACCCGTACGGGGTGGGTGAGTGCGTCATCCTTCCCCACGAAAGTAGCATATATTATTGAGAAGTTAAACATTCGCCACCACCGGAGATAGTGGTTCCCGATCGCTCAATGATTGATTGGCTCCCGGGCACCGAAAAAGAGGTGCACAAGACTCGCCCGTACATCGCCGTACCAGCACCTGGTGACTTATTCATCGGTGAAATAAGTGAATTCTGTTTAATTTCCCATTTGCGGGTGGCACTTGGAATGATTTCGGCCGTGCGAAAGTTCCCGTCTGGCTTGGAACCTGCTACCGGTGCTGATCCTTACGCTGGGGTTGACTTTTTGCCTTCTTCAGTCGACAGTTTACTCCCCCGCACCGGTGGCCTTTTCCGCACAACCATTCCGAGCCCGTTGGTGCGAGCCCTTTTTTTGTTGAAGTAATTTACCGTTACGTAATTCAAAGCGTACCGCAGCCACAGCTAGCGCTGAAAGAGTTTGATTGCATTTTTATGGTGACAAAATCCCACCCCCGGTGTTGGCGGAGAAGGGTGGTTGGGGGTGGGCAGCCTTCGGGGGGTGTTGGGAAAAGCATAAAGAAAGGGGGAAAAGTATTTTCTTCACCGCAAAACGATCAACCAGCCAGCACCAATCAGGTAAGAATGTGGAAGGGGGGAGGCAGCTGCCCCACCTACCCACCTTCACCGTTTGTGAGTGATGGAGAGCGCAAAACGTCGACGTGGAAATCAGGCCCGGGGTCCTCGGGAAATCGGGGAAAACTTTGACGTACGAGTTTGCGGTTCGTAGCCACTTCGGTGTATCGAACGCGTTCCAATCTCGGGAATGTTTCCTTCCGCCATGGTGAAGAGTGTGGGGATGGGGAGGCCAACGTGAGGGTGATGAATGCACGGGTTTGAAAAATTTGAATAATGTCATCCATTTTCGTCCAGGCAGTACCGACGATCGAAAGTAAGCAAAAGCCCGGGAGTCAATACGAGAGAGAGAGAGAGAAAGAGAAAGAGGTTTAAAACGTAGAAATTACATCAAATGGGATGGACTGGATGAAAGAAAATCGAAAGGCAATGGAATGGTGGAGGGATGGAAAGACTAAAGCAAAAAACAGGGAAAAAACAGAGACGCCAAGCAAAACACAAAGTGAACGAGTACGGCATTCGATTTCGCACAAATTGATATTTTATTTCCCTTTTAATCTTCACTTTACGTACAGAAATGTGTAGGTTCTCCATTGTTGATAGATCTGAAGTAAAAAAAATAGTATTGGAACAAATTTGGATCTATGTAAAACCAATCTTTGCCAGGCAGTAAACTACTTAAGCTTCACAAGTTTTGGAACAAGAAAAATCAATAAAATTACAAACATGAAATGGAAGGTATTGGACCGAAAAATGGAACGTTGCGAACATAGGATAAGAATGAAGATAAAAACTTCCCTTTGGCAATGGTGGCAATATTTGGCCATTGAGCAAAAACACAATTCAATCACCGAATGACTTGGCACTCCTCACATTATTGACACAGTGGACACTGTTTACTGTTTACCGCTGCTTCCTTTCGATTTGCTTTTTTCTTTGTTATTCACTTCTGCACGCTTTATCACCTGGAGGAACATCACTCAAGGCGCTCCGTTTCCGTCCCGACTCTCACGACCACCCCAAAACTGCACCGTCCCTTGGGGGGACGGTGTGTTCCGGGCGTTCTGGGATATCATCAATTTTCCGGATTCAATTAATTTCCCGTTGTTGTGATTTATTTTCCCCGTCGGGTTTCTCCACGCTCGACGATTGCCATATGCGTTTCACGATGGCAAATCCGAGGGCAACCGGAACCGAAATCCATCCATCTGTCGATCGGTCCTCTCTCGATGGATCACGCACAAACGCGTGACAGACACACACACGCACACACAGGGCATGCAAAAGGGGGCTTGTATCTTACGTTTGTGTGCTGCCGGAAGCCGTCGAACAAATTTAATATCCCCAGTACACTAATTCACTTCACTCAATCATGTCCTTTTTGTGATGTAATACAAACAACAATTAATGCACACAAGTACAAACCGTGATGCGAAAAGGTTTCCCTGGTTATGTGGATGCTTTTCAAACGATGAAAACATGGGCGGTGAAGTCAATTCGGCGGGTGGATGCATATGAGCCCAAGGTTTCATTTTTAATAATTTCCTTCCACAAATTGAGCGTGAAGGGTTAGATCAAACAAGGTGGAGAAGGGAAATGGAAAAATACAACGAATAACCGGGGTGGGGAAAACTTCCCGCGTAATGCTGCCGAAATGCGGAAGAATAATTTCAACAATTTCTCAGAAGACATTGATTAAATACCTGAAGCCATGCTTCGTTACTTCGGGAAATCCCATTGAATGTATTAATATTTTTTCCACTTAGATGGCTTCTTCGGTTTGCGTAAGAATAACGCATGGAAAGCTCAGGTTTGGGGGGGTGGAAATTGTGTGTCGAAATTGGTACTGCTTTCCTCGAACACAGTACGTATCGTGTTCTTGCGATTTCGATGACAAATAAAGCATGCTCGGCTTCATGCGAGCAATATTTAGTCTCAATCAGAATGAAGCAAACTCATTAAATGTATGACATATGGATACTTTTCCCTTTTTCTCATGGAGTACATTTCGAGCACTAAGGTGTGGCTGTGTGTCCCTTGTCGCTCATGGAAATGTATGGTTCTGCCCCAACCGCTTCCTGCCCATTCGCCTTTCAGCTCACCCTGGGCGTCCTCGGAAACCCACGGAACTCGAAAATGTGGCCGTGACCAGCACGGCTCCATCGACCACTGGTGGTGTCCGGTTGGACATGGGTTCTCGAGAAATAATTCCCCTCGGCGTCACCGGCATCGGTGTCCATCCGCGCGCCATCCCCGGTGGTCACCGGTCACGCCGTTGGAATACTAATTAAATTTTGTAGTCCTTTATCACACCCTCGGCCGCGGCTTTGGTCCACCCAGGCGACGAAGGGAAGACGATCCATACGACTGGCGGGTGGAAAATGGGGGCCCATGGTCGTGTACTTATCATCGCATCCCTTCCATAGCCCAAGGCCAGAACCACGATGCACCGCAGCGGACCAAAAAACCTGAAAAGGAAAAGAAAACCCTATCGAGGAAAACTGCGGCAACGAACGGCGTACAGTTTTCTCGTTTCACTGCTTCCGGGATCGCTTCCGGTTGCAGGACGAAGTGGGGTGGTGGAGGACATCGCCGGTTATAGATAATACTCTCCTTTCCCCTCCCAGCCCTCCTGGGATATTTCCGACGGTGTTAGTATGTGTGTGAGAGAGAGAGAGAGAACGACCCCTAGCCGGATCTAGCTGTACCGCCTTCACTCGCTCGGCTTTATTAGTTAGGACCATATCTGGTCGCGTTGTCTTTAGATGTTGAGCTTCCGCTGGACGCCTTCGTCACATGCAAAGTGTGCAGCACGGTACGTTGATACCCACGGTGATCCTTTCTCGTTCTACTTCCCGTGTTAGGGGTTGTTTTATTTTTTGTGGGTTTAATTTTTCCACTTCTGCTCCATCGGACGGTATGCACACGTAGCAGCGCCTCGTTACATTAGCCTCATCCCGCGCGGGCTTGGGAATGGAATCGGATCGTTCCCACCGGTTCTTCCCGTCCCGGTTAACTTTGCCGTTTTGCGCTCTGCTGCACGATGTGGCCGCGTGTTTGCCCGGATGAAACATTACATACACTGCTTGCGATAATTAAGGCAAAAGTGTATGAATAATAACAAAACTTCGGTGGAGCTGCTAATTTACTAGATGAGTTTTAGCACGACGGGTGCGAGCGGAAATGGCCTGGGCCGAGGGACGGAAGCGTAGGAGCGCGGGGTGCAACCCTTTCGAGGCCCGGATTGAAATGAATCTGGGGAGTTTCGTCAATGCAGGACCGTTTTGTAGCAGCGTGAAATTGCACACTCTAGAACTTGGTCTGCCGATGAGTGTCTGTAGGTTGGGTTTTGTGGTCGTCCTGTATGAAGGAGCTGTGTAATTGCATGCGAAAACAGAATAAGTATTAATTTTTAGACTATTTGTAAAGGTGTCGTGTTTTGTAGCATTTAGTTCCTTCTATAATTATCATGTATATTTTGCACATTTTGCTGCATGAGTTAAACGAAAAGGGAAAAGTATTCATTTTATTTATTATTGTTTTCAACCTTTTTGTTCTGTTGTGTTAGTTTAAGCTCTCACAGTTAAAAAACTTTTGATTAAGTTTGTGTTTTAGTTGTTTGATAATAAATGTTTCGAACCGTTTGTAATAATTAACTTCCGATTCAATTGGCTATGAAAATCCACATATAATAGGTAAGTTCTGGTATAGTCTCTTCTTTAAAAACAAAATTTGATTGCACTTCAAGTAATTGATCAACGGATGCATTTTAGTACATTTTCAACCCAAGAGGAAAGATACAAGAAAGAGAAAGAAAAAGAGCCGATGATCTTTCACCCCAAAATCCTCCGAAAATGGGAAAAAAACAAAGATAAATGAAACTTTCCTACAACGAGCCGTGCGTTTACTGCCACCTTCAGTGTATCGTTCTCACTGTCTGTCTATCAAAGTGACAGGTTATTTTCCACCATTTTTAACAATGATACCATCCGTTCGCTCGCCGACGCACCGCCAAACATATCCGCACGTGTTCTTAAGTGCTTCCTGCCCCGGAAAATGGGACGCCCGTCGCCCGCTGAGCAGCCTTTTTTCCTCTGCACCGCCACTCGGGGCGCGTTTTGGAGGAGTTTCGCAAAGCCACCGAATTCCAATCGATCTCGTACGCCCGTGTGTTTGTGTGGTTTTTAGTTCCGTCGCTTCCTTTACCGACCACCGTTGCCTTATTTTACTAGCGGTGTCCTTCTGATTGCCTGCGAAGAAAGTGTTAAGGTTAGCGATCGCTCCTCGGAATGGGGCTACCCTTATTCTTTTCTTTTCCTAACTTCCCTTGGCCACGACCGAACGTACACACACGCACACACACATGCCCCCTTTTGTTTTCAATGAACCGTGACACCTTCCCGCTGCACGAGAGAATGAAAATATTTTGCGTGCCTTCCCTCATACTCGAACGCCGACCACGCCACGCGGAGCGATGGCGCCAGCTGCCCCGCCGAGAGGAAACCGATGGAAACCGATAGCTGTTATTTTCTTTTCGCAAGATTAACCTACATACTCATTCCTGGGCAGCTGCATATCCTTGCGCGTCACTGCCACTGCGTTCTGCCCGTGGGCTTCCCTCTATTTGCCTTCGCCTCGGAAAGGAAAAACACGTCGCTTCCTAGGGCAATGCGAAGGAATGCATGAAATATTTTATCATCATAATAAATTCATCGAAATAACATTTTTTTCATATTTAAATTCCCCTATTCGTCACAATCATCGATGGCCAAGTATGTAAGCGTTTCCCGTTTGGGACATTTTGCGGAAGCACCGTTACGTCCTGCACGTTCGCCAGCAAGTTGTGTGAGTAGCTTCATACTTTCCCTCAATGGGGAAGTCGGCGCCCAAAGCCAGGAAGCGTGTTACGTCATATGAATAGAGCAATAATGTGCTAGAAAATAAAGTGTGACGAAAACAATAAATCTGCCAAGCAATGTAATCAACCCACTTTTCCTCTTTTTGCTGCTTCGGAATTTATATTTGTTTAACATTAACTTTTACAGTTTTGTCTTATAATATCTATATCTACTTAATGCTTCTTGAAGCGTCTTCATATGGTATATTTATTTTACTATTCAAAATAACTTTGTTTTTCAACATTCAAAAGCCCTCTTTCTCCAAGTGATACAAGTAAATGTTCCGCAGGTAAAATGAATCCTTATGTTTATTATTTATCTCAAAGATAGTTTGATAAATGAAATGTCTTAGTGATTAATGAACCAAGAAAAGTTTGCTCTTCTTCTATATAGCGTATTGTGCCGCAGCATCAATTAACATCTGATTGAAGATAATTATGTAGTGAAAAAGAAAAATGATTGCAAAGGGAATGCTACAATCGTCCAAACAGATCCAGATCCGTTGCGGTTTATTTCTATGGTAAAATTAAAGAGGAAAATATTTATTTGGCTGAGTTTGCTTTTTTCGTAACTCATCAAGCCGAGAGCGCATGATCAATCACAGATCGAGCATGCGAAATGGTAAAGTTTACGCCCACTCCACTGGAATTGTAGTTTTCGGCAGTTATTCAACAATGTGTAAAAATAGTATGGTGTACAAGTGCAGTCCTTGCAACAATGGTTGTTTCCGAGTCATTTAACAGGTCTCAAACAAAAAAATCATACCAATTGTTGATGCTGTTTATTTATGCGTCTTTTATAGTGTTTTAAATAAATTATTAAACATTTTATTTTGTACGAGCTACCTTACTTAACCGACGGTCCGGCAAGGTTTGGTGTATCACTCTTGCTAGCCACGTAATCCTTTTGCTATCCCGTGGCGACAACATAAATCAGACACAAAACCAAAATCTCTGCCATCTAGCGGCCGGTGAAGCTTACATCGATCGTGGAATGAGTTCCTGGGGATCAACCGTTTCAACGAACGAAGGGAAAAATCGACCCACAAAGGATGTTACTGCGTTCGTTACTACGCTCGGGCCGTTGGGATGGTTTTCGGTAGGCGAGGTTGTTTTGGGTTGAGCGTGCAACGAATACTAACTTCACTCGGTTAGCGATGCATGGTGCTGTCCTTTTTCGGCGTCCTGTCAGGCCGACGAACGGCGTGCCTGGTGTATGCTGGGCACCTGTCCCTGTGGAATGGACGCCTGTTGCTGAATTTCCACCGCATGCTCGACTGAAAGTAATGAGAAGAGCCAGCGGGACACGATTGGAGCGAACGAGATGCACCGTGGCAACCGCGAGCGAAAAGGCCGTGGAAAATATAGGGTTGAGAGAAAGCGAACCCTACGAGGCGTGAACGAGCGAGCGAAAGAGAAAGAAAAGATCAACAATTCGCATTAGACAGTGCATGTTTGTATGTGTGTGTGTGTGTGTGCGAGGGAGCAAAAATGACGAGCTTTCGGAAGGAAAGAGTTGGATGCACTTTGCATATTAAATGCAGCGACAAGTGAACCGTGCTTCGCGTCAAGTCAAATGAGATACGTGTTGCACACAGGCACGGGAAAATTGGCTAATTTCTTGCACTTGGAAAGAAGACGAACCGCACCTACAGCAGTGTTGGGGAGCTGGTGATTGCCAATGGCGCGCAGAATTGTGCTGGCCAAATTGTGCTAACAAGTACAGTGACAAAGCGGGATAAGTACGAAAGACAATATTTGCCAAAAAAAAGTATGTGAGAAAAATACATCAAAGTCAAAGTTTGTGGACCGTAAAAATCAACTTTTTTGTGATTCAATCATTTCTTGTTTTATTCAGTGGTTTATATTTCTATTCTTTCCTGAAAGTGAATTGTGCAAAAATAATAATAAATAAAACATCAAATCGAAATAGGTGTACTCGAAGTAGTAAAACCTAGTGTTATCACTAGTCTATTATAATAGTGGCCAGTTTAGCAATACGGTGCCATTTTAAGACACTTGAGTGACATAATGAAAGCTCAATACCATTAGCCTAATGAAAGCCGACGACTGACGAGAAAAGGAACCGAGCGGTGAAAGATATAATTAGAGTCAATTAAATCAGTGCTGAGCGGTTGTGTAGGGGCCGAGATAAGCTGCCCGGGCAAACGGGAATTTTATGTAGGACAAACAGATTACTGATTGGACCGCAACACGAACGTGGTCGATGGGAAAACTATGTGCAACTTCTAGGGCAGAAGGAATATTTTCCTTTTCCCCAAACGCATGGCTAATAAGCTGAACAGGAACTGCAAGAGAGTTTGAGCGCATTCTCATAGTTGCGGAGTCACTTCTAAGACAAACGAAAGTGCGGGTGTTTGTGTGAGGAAGAAGCTTCGCTTACCAGCGAATCTCTACTTTGTCCCCCCATTTCCTCGGTAATACAACCAGTTGTTGCTGGGTGGAGGCGCATTCACTTGGAGAAGGAGACCGACCCGTATCTTGGATGGCAGCGCTGCCAGGAATCAGGTACAAACAAGCTTAAATACTCATTACTTTAATTTATTTCGCAGTTTTAATCCCTTGATTTACCGACAGCCCGGGCAGGCTGGCCGCGTTGGCTTTAGCCGCAGCGCTGGACCAGGGGTTGCAATTTTTGGTGACGAAGTAAGATTTAGGGGTATGAACTCGGGATTCCCGGAGCGCGGTGAGGTGAGAATGGGTACATTGTGGACGCCACTCGGTAATCCGTCCACGGTTGGAAGTGTTTTAATTTTCATTTAGCTATAAATGCTCCCCTCCCATAGTCCGGCCCTGGATTAGGACTTAGGACCTGTTGGTGATGCGGGTTGAGAAGTAAAAGTATTTTTATGGGCTAAAAGTCAGACTCTTTTTATTGCACCCTAGCAAAGAGGGTAAGTGAAATATTTGTCGAGAAGCTTTTCTGTTTGCCACTAATTAAATATTTTCATAATTTTGCCAAGGGTTGGAAGATCAATTGTATGCTGGGGTTATTTCATAGTCAAATGTAGATTAAACCGTTTAAAAAGGCGCTCTAAAACCCCATTACTTAAAATTAGGATATATTATTTTAGATGAACTTATTCAGTGTATACTTTCATCAGAAATTCAATTCATTTAGTTCTTGTTTTGTCAGTTATGGTAAAGCCATTAATGTTTGGCATCTTTCTCTACTGCTATTTACTTCATAGAAAATAATTTCCATGTATGATGTATAAATACAAATTTTATCTTTTCGAAAGCTTCTCTCACATGCCAAACAACTACATTTTTCTTAAGAGCCTAACGACGACAACCCAACGCAAGATCGGTGAACGAAGAACAATCGTTTACAGCGTGAGTTCTACTTTCGTCGAGGCAAACAACGACCGTTGTCGATGGCACAAAAGGCGGAAGGAAAAACTTTTTCCATCCTTTTAATTCACTTTGTAACCGTGCACTGCACACTATTCCGGACATCGCCTGGGATGGACAAACGCGAAAACTAGCGAACGACGGATCCGGACACGTCAGCTTCTTCTGTTGGACGCCGATGTCAACCGTTTTCACCAACCGCCAAGGACATTGTCTAGTTTGAACTAGCTTTTACCGTCCCATCGTCTTAGAGAACATTGTTTGGAGCTTACGGTTGTGCCTTGTTTTAGGCGATGGGCACGTTGACGTTTGTTAGAAAGCTCCAACTCTTCAAAACGGAAAACAAAAACATCCAGTGAAAGGGGGGGAAACGGAAAATATGTTTCCAAAGTCCAGGTGATTTGATTACTTCGTTTCGCTGCACGGTTCCAATTAGAAAGATGATTGAAAAAAGGGTTCTCGGCGACACGGAGAAGGCCCACCTTCCGCCGGGGGGACCTTCCTTTGTCTCAATCATGCCCTGATTGGATTGGAGATCCATCCCGGTAATGATGCCTACCGGCGCACAACCGAGCCCGGAGCTGGAAGTCTTGTTCTTTCGGCTCGGATGACTTTTCTTCCCCGCCACCGGGGGCGCCGCTTGAAGCTGTGGATTTGTTTTATTATAATTGGATCGTCGGTCTTAACTTTCCACTTAGAGTGATTCGTCTCCATTTTGAAAGTATTTGATTCTAATGGGCTTCCTGCTTTCCTGCGTTGTGTGACGCAGAAGCCATTTTGTAAGTGGAAGCGTCTTGTTAAAATTAACCAATTGTTAGAGGCTCATCCCTTACAGCAGTTTCACTAAACGGGAAAGAGAGCATCGTTGTGCTGAAATTATTGAGAAATTAATTATTTAAGTAAATCTATTTAAATTTAAAATTTACAGCATGACAAGCATTGATTAAAACTATGCTCTCGTGAAAGAAATCTTTTCATACACATAACAAAGCTGGTTTCAATGGAAAGAGAGTCCTTGCTCACCCACAACATTTGCAGTATCCTGCCAATTTTCTTTCGATGCAAAATCCGATCCCGATGGAGTAAGATGCATACAATGTACACCCTCGAACAAGAATGCTAATGATTACCCTCACCTGATTTGAATGCAAAATGGAGTGTTGTAATTGCGGCTATTATTCTCCTATTTCACTTATGCTCCGAGCACTTTATCAGGTGCATGCTCGCATGTGTGTGTGCATTCCTAACTAGCTCGAGTTTATGCTATTGTATTCCGGAGGTTAAATCCGTCCCCTTCGGCAGCCGGGAAAGCGAGAGTCAATTATTCACACCTTGGGATGTGTCTCCCGTTCTTAGGAATAGTTTCGACAGGCAAAACGTAGCCAACTCCATACGTCGACTTCCTGCCATTCCTGGTGACTAACGGGGTTGTATAGTCCCGGTGGTTCGGCACTAGTTTTTCAACCTCTCCCCGCCCTAGCGCATCATTTTACGGGCCCCATCCTGGGGTTAGCGTGGCTCGTAATGGTCGGTAGACACACTATTTTCCGATATTGACATTAAAATTATTTCCTCTATTCACGCTATCGCACCACTTGAATTCCCACTCGGAAGAGAAATATTTCCCGGCTCACTGAGCATCCATCGTCTGGCCGAAGGGGGGGTTCCTTTGCTGGAAAGGATGTGTTGTTTTATTTTACGTTTACGTTTATGACTCCCGAAGGATTAACTTACATCCCACGCTTTTACTTTATTTATAAGCTCGTTTGAAGAAGGAATTGAAACTAAGCTTGCTGTATCATGACATGAGGTTGGTAGTTGAAGGAATAGAAATGTTTGATCGCACAAAACAAAAAGCTGGAACCTTACGACATCAGCTAAGATATGTTACGCCCTCCAAAGGTCTCACTCGATGGGCAAACCGATTTGAATGTTTCAATTCACTTGACACGAAAGATGGTGAACAAAGTGTAGACTTGCGCGACACTCTGATATGCCACCGGCTGGACGGCTCCCTGCGAAAGTATGTGAAACTTTATCAAACACGGACGGTGTCAGTGGGATTGTCACTTGCTCTCGAGGAATTCGCTTCCATCCACCGAACTCGAACACTGCGCCACTCAAAAAGGAGTCACTCAAGTGTGGCATCTGTCAGCTTTAAGTGGAAAATATTTGTCGTGAAATTTTAAACATTCTTCTCTCGCACAAAAGTTTGCCCCGGTGTGTGTGTTTGTGTGTGTGTGTGCAGGGGTGTGTCCCATATGACGAAAGCCGCTCGTCGTCAGGGCAGCCGTGCTTCATCACGTGCCCATTTTCCGGTGCTAGCATATTGTGGCACCCAGCGCCCCGTGGAAACAATGGCCGTTGCGAGGAGTATATTTTGACATTAACTGACATTTCTACGAGCCTCGGTTTTCCCGGCTCCCGAGCTTGAAGCCCCCATCAGCGCCGGATTGTGACTTTAAATTGTGCCTGTGCCAGCGGAAACGGGCCTCCGGTTTACGACGTGCTAAATGCTCTCGTGTGAGCTACGATATTGCGATACGTGGCGGTGGCGGTCGCCCTTTTTTAGGTCGCGGGGCGGGAAAGCCTGGCACGCTCGCTGGTATTTTGAAGGATTGACAAATTTTACGCGCCGTAATACGCTCCAGTGGCGCGATAATTTTCGTTGTTAACAGTCAATTAAAATTTCGCATCCTCGGGCTTTCGGGGCGCACGTTCCCCCGCTCCCTGCATGGCTTCCCATTGCCCTTCGTTCAGAGCGGATTGAAGGGATCGAACATGTGAACCGTAAAACGCGTCACCGTTTGAGCACAGCAATAGCTGGCCGTTAGGTTCACGGACGGTTTAAGGGATAACTCTAAAAAAGGGATATCAATATTTAAGCGTGTAAAATAATACGGGTGTATGTATGTGTGCATGTGTTAGTGTGTTTTTGAGAGACTTATATTTTATTTGGAGCCAAACTGTGGGACGTAAATAAATAACAAACCATTTAAAAGGTTCTTAATTTAAATTCTTCGTATTGTTATGATTTTCTTTTTTTAGTTTAAACCAGTTTGGTGTTATTTTGTTTGTTTTCTTTTGTTTTTGACATACTTGTATTCCATTTGATTTCTTTAGTTAAAGCCAATAAATGGTATGTGGCTGTACACAGTTTAAACAGTCTGGACTCGTACGGGTGGTTTCATAGCTAAGAATAAATCTTCTCCCCGCAATCCCTTTTATTGCTACCTTAGCGTCGTGTAAAGGATGGAAAAGGTGGTTAGGAAGAAGGCCTTTTATGCGTTTGTATATAAGTTTTTTTTTATAAATCTCACTAATGGCCGCAAGAAAGCCGATTGTCGAGGGTATTAAATTAGAGATGAAGCAGGCTAAGTTGAATTGTTCCCATTTAGCGAATGGCATCCCATAGATCGTTTTGCTGGTTGGTAAGAACATTCAAAAGAATTAGAAGAAGGACTGACGAATGCGAGTGCGGATCTGTGTGTGTGTGTGTGTGTGTGTGTGTGTATGATTATGAGTGACATATTTCTTTTGTAGAAAGTATTTTCGTCCCCAATTTCGAGACGAGTAAGAAGTTTCAACCGATGGCCTAAATGGAAAAGGTAGTATCTTCCATGGTTTTTTTTTCGTTTAAGAAAAAGTCCACAAAGACGTTGATATCGACTCGCGCAAAAGGGGACGGTTCAAAGACGAAAAGTGCTTCCATCCATCGTAGGGGCGATTCTCAAAACGACATTATTTTCAGACCTCTAAATCCTCTTTTTAGTGTTTGAATATTTCATGTTGACTTATAACATCGGCCACAAATGTGCCGAACGGTGAGGTCGCTAAGATGGAGGAGGCTTCCAAAGAGGGGCAAGGGTATTTCTTTTCAATTCAGCACAAAGAAAAACAAAATCGTACGAATGTTTCGGACGGTAACGTAGGGTAACAGTATTGATTCGAGGATTGTGAAAAGTGACGTTAGGAAAAGTATGTCAACGGGTGGTTTGACATCTGTTGCGTAAAATTTATATTAGTTTATGTGTTTTAAACAATAACAAGTAAAGTATCATTTGTCTTATAGTTCGGAGAGTAACATAAGTACAAGCGGTGAGAACCTTTCACCTCATAGCTTTTCCACTTTTGACTAAAATCCTTCAATCCTCCCGTCACATGTAAGCAAGACATCGACAACTCCCTTCGACAGCTTGGCAAGTAAAGCGATGCATTAAGGCATTTCTGATCGTTGGGTACACTGCTCCCTTTTGCCTTCGCCAGTGCATGTCTAGTGGTTTGAGCGGTGCATGCAAATCATGTTGACTATACGCCGTACGTAGGAGTGGATTCTCCGCAAAGCCCAAGTTACACTTGCAATCCGTTTTCCCCGAAAGTCCAGCGTATGAAGAAACCCCCGCAACCAAGGGTGTATTAGTGTCCTTGTGCACAAAATGCAAAGTCTTAATCCTGTTACCCACATCGAATCCCATTTCGAAAACGCATTTCCACCCCGCGGGGTGGGATTTATCTGATGCTGTACTTCACGTTCGCTTCCTGCCGATTACGGCATTGTGGTGAAATTTTCGGCTCGCCGGTGCCCTTACCCGAAAGGGAAACCGCCCGAAACCAACCGAGGAACTTGCCATCGGAACCGGAGTTCAGTGCGGTAATCTGTAATTTCCAATAGTCCTGCGGGAGTGCGAAACTGCGGCAAACTTTTGCTGACATTTGCATAAACTCCGGAGCGTCCGCTGGGAATGGTGCGCAGCTAATGATTCTCGCCCCATCCTCGAAAGTAGCTCACTCTACCTGGTCCTTGTACTTAATATCGCGTGGAATTTTTCGACTAGCATATACTGCGAATGCTTTGGGATGTTTCCATACGTTGCACCAGAAATTCATTGAGGCCCCACACTCATGCAGCTTATTCTCGTAATAACATTGACATTAAATGGATTTTAATCAATCATTTAAA
This sequence comes from Anopheles coustani, assembly GCF_943734705.1. NCBI lineage: Eukaryota > Metazoa > Arthropoda > Insecta > Diptera > Culicidae > Anopheles > Anopheles coustani. The sequence continues at coordinate 82,717,045 of NC_071289.1, forward strand.
TAAATAATTCCTCCCCAAACAAGCACAAGGACGGCCTTCGCTTCCGTTTGTAACTGGTTCGCTGCTGGAATTAAAGGACGCTACAAGACACACCACGGATTGCACGCTATCAGCAAGCTGATTGCAATAATGATCCACATGGGTGAGAACTGGAAGCTGACGCCAGGTAGACACGCATGCAACTCTACCAACCGCTTTTCCGAACCCACGATGACGTTGCCAAAGAGCGGCGCATCCCCTCACTATCATGTCTTCCCCGCTTCACAGCTTTGTGTAATTTTGAAAGTCATTAGCAATTTTATTCGCCATCCTGCGCGCGGGCATCGCCAGCGTAGTGGCAAACACTCCGGTGGCCACTCGGTGTCCGGACACGATGAGATCTGGGCGACCCGAGATGCCGGTCGGCCGGTTCGTACTGTTTGCACTGAGCAGACACTGATGGATGGATTCGAAGGGTTTAGGGCCCGTGCACCCGACGGCCAGCCAGCTTCTGGGCCTTCGCTGACGGGTGAGTAAATTATAGGGCCACTCGCTTCAATTGTCAGATGCACCGTCCTCGGATGGGTCGCTCCGGCGCTGGCAGGTAGGGCTGGGAGCAGCTTGGGAGCAGCGGAAAGGGACAAAGTAATTATCATTCGGCTGGGGGCTCTCCCCGGAGCTAGAGCGCATGAGTTAAAGGGTGGCCAGATTCGCAAACCGAAAGATTTTTGTGTAAAATGGACTCGTCACATCCATTATGAGCTGCAGGGAGTCCAGCGTTTTGCACAAATTTCTTCTTACTTTTTGCGCAAATAAAGTGAGTAAGTTAAAGAAGAAAAAATAATGCTAAATGTCTGGGATGTAGAACGATGAAAACATAAAAGAAAATTGAAAAGTATCATTTAATATAAAATTGAAATTTTTTAAGATAATTCAAGTATAACAACAAAACTCTCTCTTCAAATTGGTTAACCAAAACTAGCTTAAAATGTAATGAGTAATTGGTGAAAATCATTATTGGAAACAATTCCTTTCTCAAAAACATTTAAAAGGCTTTAAAGAAAGGAAGCAAACTTTTTAAAAACTTGGTACAGCTTAGTGTTAACATATAACTTCGTATTGATTTACACTGTGTGAAAAATAAAACTAAAAGCTATCCTTTCGCACGTCAGCGATCGAGAACATAAACCACCACTCCTAATGGAAGCGGAACTACCGGATATGGAGTGAAGTTCTCGCCAACTTCAAAGAGGATCAAAAACCATTCCGCCCCGGCTCCAGGGCGCAGTAGTTCCTCGGGAGGATGCAACTTAATAAATTCGTGCTCAGCCATGACCGACTATTATTAAATTTGGTACTAACTTTTCCCAACCACATGCTTCCTGTTTCGCCCCTGCTGCTTTCCTCCATTTCTGTTTCCAACACTCTTGTTTCTTTATCACGATTCGGCCCGTTTCGAAGGCGAGCACTTTTTCGACGCTTCGTGATACTCTGCACTCTGGTTCGTTCCGGAGTTCCACTTTTCCGCTGCTTGCATCGGCACAATGCAAAACTACTTCCACGGTAGAGCTGGATCGGAAAAAGAGGAAAAAGCTAAGAGGTAGAGGGACCGCTGTTTTGTTCGGATTTTTGTGCGCTGCAAAAGAAATCTCACCGATGGCTGGGGAAGGAAAAAGTTGGTTCACGCTGGTGGTGGTTCCGGGCCGTGCCGTGGTGCCTCCCGAAAGAAAGAAGAAGGCACGAATTCGAAAAGAAATCGAACCGGCAACAGCAACCGGAAGGGAAACCGTAGCGCCGGAGAAAACCAAACGGAGCAGAAATCAACCAGGAAAACCGAGTGGTGGAAGTCCTATACGTGGAAAAACAGGCCCTGGCTTCTGCTGCTGCTGCGGAACGCTACGGGACTAACCTAACCTCACGAAACCCTTAAAATGTTTCAATTTACACAAAAGTTCGGAACCGAATTTTCGGATTGCACTCCTTCGCCTTCAGTTTGTTCACGCTGCTTCCCCGAGCTTCTCGGCTAAAAGCGGAAAGGAAAAATTTTCCGTTTCTTTGATAAATGCTTTGCCAGTACCGTCTTTCACCATCAGTCCACGCCGCCTTTAGCCACAAGAAGTGTGAAGATCTGGCGAACCGATTCCCGTTTCTTTCTTTTTCCCCCCCCGGGCGCACTTTGATGTGAGCGTGTGGATGAATGAACGCCCGGAACGAGCTTCTCCATAATGACTGGTAACTGGCGCGAAGGAGGCAAAAACACAAAAATAAATAAAAGAGGCAGCAAGTTTTTCTTCCGGATATACTCGACGAATTGCGGTTCTTTTCCGCAGCGGGAAGGACTTCGGCAAGAATCGCGCCCTCCCCACGGTGGAAATCTCATTGGCTTCCGGAGAGTTTCGGGTTCTTCGGGACTCTCCACTTGTTTGCTGCCGATACACGGAACGAGCAGCAATCAAATAGCCGCACAAAAAGGCGGAAAATGTGTTGCCAACGTAATTTTCGAGTATCGCCCTTTCACGAATCGATTTCTATCTTTGGTTCTGAGCTTACACTGAACTTGGCAAAAAACCAACAAAATGGTCGTTTTCTATTGGGATGTGCGAAACGGTAACAAAACTGTTGGACCATTTTTCAGCGACCTGTCACAAACCAGACCAGGAAACCCATGCCTTCGACCGGGCCGGGTTGGGTGACAGCCGATTTGGATTTAATTAAAATCTCGAACGAATGACAAATGAGAAATGGTTCATAACCGAAACCTCAGCGGAAATGGGTTTCCAGCTGCGGCTGGCGTGGAGCATCGAAATCTCACGAACTGAACCGGCCGCATTGCGAAAGGGGAAACCAATTTCCAGCTGCCATCGGCAAAAGGTCAAAGCCACAGCTTCTTTTGTTTTTCATTAAGGGAAACACCTTAATGACTGTGCCTTAACCGCTTCATTTCCTTTGGCGAATGCTAATTGTAATAAAACATTTCGAAGCTGTTGACAACACAGGCGAGCTTTAGCGTGAGAGAGAGAGAGGAAGAGAGAGAGAGAGGGAGTCGATCAGATACCGGCAACTGGCATTACTGATGCTGCTGCTGCTGCTGGAGGAAATGGAAAATGGGCATTCCTCCCCCCCTCCAAGTGTCGGCTTACGCCCGGTGGGAGGAAATTTATCTTTCAAAACTCAACAACGAGAAGCCATTATACACCGATTGCATGCGGGTAGCCACAAAGGGAGTCGAGCTGTGTCTTACCAATGTGTTGCAATTGCAGCTGCCAGGAGGAAACGGCATCTCGTCTGCAGTGGAGAGCCTTCGGAGCAAGCCTTGGCCTTTTCTTCGGATGCTTGCAAAATCCGTCCGTATATAAATATGAAATTGAATAAAATAACAATGATAGCTTCACCGGTAGGCTCAAGAAGCCAGCCGGAAACCGATACCAGCTTCCCTGGTTCTCACGGGCCCATAAGCTCAACCTCAACCTCAACCGTTGCGTCTTGAGAACGATCTGCTGCAAGACCAGCCGGGCGTTGATCGAACCGTAATGAAATGTAGTCGGCATTTTCTTGCCCTCCACCGCATCGCCGCATCTTCCATTTGTGCCGCATGTAAACTGCATGCGTGTATGCACCTGAGATGACGTTCAGAAACATAAATTAGAAATTAGCTAGTGAAAGGAAAATATGGTTTTGTCTGTTCCTTTCGTTGCACAGCTGCAACCACCACCGATGGGAAGGTGCCGATGGCGACCTCCTGCTGGTCAAAACTTACCTTCCAAGGGCCTATAAGCCAGCTCGCCAGGCGCCTTGCTGCGGTGAACATCTTTTCATTATCACCTCCCTGCGTACGCACTGATATCGAATTAATTTTCCTCCAACGATGGATCGCGACGGAACGGCGCACCGGGATTGGAAGAGGGACGGAACTCACGGTTACATTGTTGCGAGAAAATTGTGCCCAATGCTCACTGACTGAATGATAATGCGCTCATCGTGTGTGTGTGTGTTTTGGAATGGATGTGTTTGCTCAGATCACCGGGGCAGGAGCATCAGGTGAGACCACGCACGCATTATGTTTTGCCTGCCACTGAGAAGGTGGTGTGTTCCGGTCAGTCTTGAGCACCGCACTTTCAAAGGACTGCTACGGAAATGGAAGTCTGCAACACATGCCCTATGAGTGTGTTTACGGACACCGCATCACACGGACATTCTCGGAGGCGCCAAAAGGTCGAAGCACAACTGCACCATCGTCAGAACGACCGCCGGAGATCAGGGTGTTGGCGCCAGCGAACGCAATCATCAATTCATTAGGCCATGCATCTTGCACCGCGGGAGACCGTGGTGACCTTTCCGGTATTATTCTCCTGCTTCGCCGTGAAAGTGTCACCCAGTAGGGAGCTGTGGGAATCTGTTGGTGGGAAAGCATGTGATATCGAAGATAAGTTATGCTTTGAAATAGAATGGAGTAACAACATTCCGTCATTGCTTTATCCTTAATGAAGTTTAAAGGTAAATAATTGAACCTTCTCAAAAACCTCAGTTTATCAAAAATTAAAAGTCAAAGAAAAATGGGAATGAAAGGTTACCAAAAATTTATTGAATGTATCTGTAAAAGTCTAAAAAAATTGTATTTGAAAATTATTTTTGCCCATATAAGTAATTTCATCAACTAGCAATGTTTGCTATTTTAGTGATGCAACTTTGCTGTAAATTAATGCACTGAACAATCGTTGGAGGATGAGATAAATATTTAAAACTACAATTAACGCTTGTGTATGCATTGGAGGAAAACAAATTAATAAAGGACTCCTGGGAATAGTTGTAAGTAAAATACTAGTAAAGCACCGGTTATTCTGATGTTCAAACTGCTCGACCGTTTAAGAATGTTCAATTTGTACCATATATAGATAGTAACGGCAGTTTGAACATTACTCTTTTACTGTGCAATTAACATTAAAATGTAAATTACTTTGAAATGTGTTCATTTTTATGCTCACTTTATTACATGATTGATTATAATTTTTGTCAACCTGAAAACATGCGGAGAAAACATGACTCAAGTCAAACATAAACGAAAGCAACTTTCATCAATTGATTACTTTAAAAATTCTTAGTAGCACTGAAGTAAAAATTTCTTATCACTGTTTGTTTATTTCAGTTCAACTCACAATCAATAGAATGTCATCAACCTCAGATATGGCAGAATAGAATTTTAAAACCGTCAAACAATAGTAAAACAAATTATTTTTACGAGATTTAGAAATAAAAATATCGTATGGATTGAAATGGCGACTAAAAGTGCTAGTTTGAGGTTAAGAAACTGTTGATAATAAAAAAAAAAATGAAAGATGGAATTGATTAAATCGGGTTTATGGTATATTCAAAACAAATCCTTCTTTTCGTTAGAAAACATATTGAAGTAGAAGGATACAAACGCATGGTTTATTAAGCCAATATTTGAGTAATCGAAGAAAGAAGTTCATCCTCTTTCCACGACCGTCAACGTTAGATTATACTCATCCAATGGCATGGAAATGGCATAGATTCGACACCAACTTTCATAGCCTATCTTTCGACTTCTAGACTACCGTCGAAGCGATAACAACGGTGAAAATATAGCTCGATTGCACATCAATCAACCCCAAAATACATTTCCCATGGGCCATTGACTCGGAATGGTAAGAAAATTGGCCTTTCACTCTTCCCGCGGGCCCAAAAACTAACGCTCGTCCCGGCTCCACGTGCGCTCAAAACGAACGCACACAGCTTATCTTTTATGATAATGCCAGAACAAATGAACCGCTCGGTGACAAACGCCTCCAATAAGCTTTCCAAAGAGAGAGAGGAAAAAAAACGAACGCTAGTAAAACATCAAATGTTGCTCTGGGCCGCATCGAGTTGGATGGATTTTTTGGGCGCAATTTTACGACACACTTTCGCAAACAGTCGTTCGCCAAACGGGGTTGGGGAGGGGAGGGAACCATAGCGTTTTGCACTGGCATAAAGTTCAATCGAGCCGAAATTCGTATCACATTTTTCACTCTAAAAGCATCGATCCTGTAATTGAATCCCGCCCCATTCCCGGACGGTGCAGACGGCGAGAGCATCGAGGGATGCATGCACGAAAGGGGTTGTCGGATAAGTTGTAAAAAAAGTTTTGCTGATTGGATTAGGAGCTTTGTCGAAAGCTGTATCACCGGCACCCCGGTCTACAAAGTACGGTTTGCCCGAACTCGGCAGCATTGACTGGGTACTGGGCGTTGCTCTGTGGGTCGGTCTCGTCCGTGTCTGAGGCTGCATTTTTGCCAACACATGTTTCTTGGCTAGCTGAAAAAGGATCGCCAACGCTGTTACAGGTCCGGCCGATACAGAGGTAACGCTAGCGACCTCACCGGAAGGCACAGTAAAGTATTGCCTCATTCAATTAGTGTGCAGGACATATCAACTGGTTCGGCGCGGGTTCTTCGGGCCAGCGTCGACTTCCAAAAGACTGCATCGACCGTCCGGACCGTTGTTTCGGCAAGAGGTGTTCAACGAAACCGGGAAGCTCGATAAAGCGGGGCATCGAAACCTTTGATGTCAAAACGGTAGCACCAATTAACTAAATTTACTAACACCCGCCGCCACCCTCCGTGGCCCTCCGTGGACTTTGTGAATCGATCTGGTTCGGAAACACTCTCGCAAATGATTACGAGGCCGACGGGCGGTCGGCTCCAGCGGAAGAACTCTCGCCCGAGCCCTCCGGGGCAAGGAAAAACATTTGCAGAACCGTTCCCCTAACCTGTTCTGATCGAGCCGTGGGCATGCAGTAAATTTCAATCGAAAACCGGTTGCCGAGCCCCATGGTAACGTTCGCCTGGAGCCGTCTTCGGGGGGCTGTTTTTACAAAAACCAAATGGTGCCAAAGAAGTCATCATTGGCATTTATCGAATGAAACAAATTTACCGACCGATCCTGGGCTGGAGTTTTTGCTCCGGTGGAAGAATATCGCTTTGGATTGTAATGGCTTAACCGGAAATCCGGCCGGGATGGGTGCGTTGAAAGATTACAGGATGGGATGAGGACATGAGACAATTTCAAAAACATGAATCAGCTTAATGCAACACAGCAATTAAGGGTTTTGCCGTCCGGGGTTAAGTGAAGCGTTTCTGTGTTTAAGTGAAGAATTTATGCTGAACAAAAGATGCTTGAGTAGGCTTAGATGAAGCAATTTAGAGTGGAATGAATGTGAGTTTACCGTTTGAGGCTTAATTAGAAACCGAATTTGTGTTGAAATAGTATGGACAAAAATTCAAAGGCGAAAATTCAATAACAAAATCCATTCGATTTATTTTGCTACTATCAATCGATAACATCCCGCTGGATCCCATCGAGCCATTCCAGTCGACATCAATCCAGCAAATGGTGGTAAATAAAATTTATAAAACATGAAAATCGACTAAATTTGACAGTAAATTTTGGCGACACAAACCTGTCACCGCACGATAAAGCCTTCCATCAAGCGGACCGTATCTTAAGCCGGCAGCAAGGCCTCTCGCGCTAAGCCACTCGAGTTACGGGACACATTTTACGAGAGCATTAAAAGCAAGCCGCCAGCGAACGGTACACGATGGCGATTTCGTCGGGTTTCAGATTCGAGGGGGTGTGTGTGTGTGTTTGTGTCTTCTCCTTCCACCCCGTTTGCCTGGAGTGGCAACCACTTCAAACTCCCAAAGAAAATGGGACCATTTTCGAAACCACGAAAATCCCTCTAGCAGCATTTGATCGTTCGGTGGCGATATCCTTAAGTCCTGTGAAGACCCAGCCCGTTCCGTGATGGCGGATTTTTGTTTCGAGGGACGTCATTACTTTTATGATTTTTATAGCTCAATGGCAAGCTTTTGTTTCCGAGGTGGGAAGCTGTTAGTTGCAGTAAAATTTTAGCGGCTTCCCTTCCGACGGCGCGGCCTTCGGGTTTCGGTTTGGTTGAAAAGTGCTCCTTCCTTTCGGGCTCGGAGCCATAATTTTCCCCCGGCAAAAAAGGATCGTGCCACGGCATCGTCAGCGTCGGTCGCTTCCATCCGGGAACTTTTCGACCGGGCGGCGGTGGCATGTTTGTGTTAATAGTTGTTTATCTCCATGCAAGTCACGGTCGAGCGAGTCGCTGAGTGCCGAGCAGGTTTCCCGCGTGATGTCTTGATGTCGTAACAGTCGCACGAAGAAGCAACGGGAGAGTAAGATGCCTCCAATAGCTTGCACTCAGCTCACGGGACCGTGATAAGCGGTGAGGGAGGGAGGGAGGGAGGGGGGAATGAAAGGAGACCACCATCACCAGCAATCGATGGTCGGGCCCGAAAGGATGAGGCACATGTTGCTTTCGATGTAAAATGGTTTATTGTCTGATCTCACCCGAAAGAGCTACAAAATGGGCGCGCTGGGGATGGGAATAATGGTGGCATCCACGGGTGGGGAAGGGAAGGGGGGGGGGGGGGAGGGGTTGTTCGTGCAACAATAGCGTCCCGGCAGCTGCCACGGCGAGCGGAAAGGAAAAATCCTTTTTTTTCCCTGGACGAGTCGCTACGTCGTGCCGAAAGGACCTCGTGCAGGACTTCGATGATGGAAAGATATGAACCATAACTGATAATGCCGGCACTGGGAAGGACGATAAAAACGCTCTCGGGAGTGTAGCAAGCTTTTTATTATCGCCTGCTCGTCCTTCCCAACCCCGGCACACCCACCGACAGCGTACTTCTCACCCACCGTCGATACTTTATCATCCCACTTTTGAGACATCTTTTTTTTTTGTTTTTCGCCGTTTTCTTCCTTCCAACCGAAACGATTCTCGTAAGACGATGCAATGTGAAGGGTGTTTCAACCCTCACTATCTCTCTCCCTCTTTCTCTCACCACATTGTTTGGCTTGAGGTAGAAAACGGAATAGTTATGTCGATATGTTAGTGTGGGTAATGGAAGTAAATGAAGCATAGTGCACGAACGTGGTGGCCATTGCCGGCTCACCAAGCTCCATTTTGTCACACTCCTCACAATGTCCTTTAGTTAGCGTGGCGGATGGGAGGGATGAAACTTTCAATAGATATTTATAGAATTGCTCAACGAAATTGTAGGTAACGACATTGTTAGGTTAGAACACGAGCGACCCAGCACTATTAATGGGTAACAAGCACGGTAGAAGTTATTTGTGCTTTCAAGAAACGGTATACCAATTTGGGAAGAGAAAGCATCTTCGTTAGTTATATCCCATGGGGAAACTTTTTACATTTATAAATATTATGTATTGGAATAAAAAGAGAAACAGAGAAAACATAAAACTAATTTTAATCGAAAAAGGTTTTCTTTTGCCCGGTTTGTTCACACGTTTTGAATCTCAAGTTATGTCAGTGTATCACCATTTTATTTGGAAAATCTTATCTTACCCAACCCTCTATAAAACACACATACATGCACATGGGGTCAAAGAACAGCATCGTCACCCGGTGGTCCGGGTCGTGACAAAAGCAAAACTTCATTAAAACTTACTCTGCAGAATCAAATTTCGAGGTACTTCATAAATGTCGGGCGCGCTAAATGAAACGTAGCGAAAACTTAATTACTTCATCTCTTCGTCACCTTTCGCTGCACGAGTGCCATGAGGTTTCGTCATGTGTTCCCTAGCCCCGATTGGAGCTGGAGAGTCCTGTCATCATAGTGGTCGCCCCCCCCCCCCCCCCTCACCCCATCTCCCTGCACGGGCAATTTTTCTTCCCGCCGGCGGCGGTGAAAGACGACTGATAAATTCAGCATTAATTTGTGGTTTCATTCAAAATGACAAAATCCGTTCCGTTCCGCATCCTCGCAAAACGCTGTTCGTCCTTTGATGGGCCGTCATCGTCCTCGTCGTCGTCGTCGTCGTCTCACAGGGCGCGCAGTCTGCTTTGAATGAGGGCACAGTATTTCGATCGTCATGCACTTTCGAAACCTCAAAGAAATGGATGATCATCAACAGATTGAGTTCAATTTTTCGTCCTCCTGCTAGTTGAGGTTGTGGTGCCGTTCGTTCGTCGATGGTTTTTCCGAAGTTTTCGCAGGTGGAGGGAGTAAATAAATTGATTAAAATCCACAGAATATGAAAAAAAGAAACGCAAGGCGAACGAACCAACAAACTTGTGCTGCCCCGAACGGAGTTGCCTAGCACCAGGAGATACTCGGCGGCATCGGCGCTGTCACTCGAGGGAAAGAAGTTGGTCGTCGCCCGAGAAAGTGCCTACCGACGGGACGGAACCGATTCTGTGTCATTCAAAAAAAAGGTATCGACGGTACACACAAAGTATCGGGAAAACCGCAGTAGTTCCCGCACACCGAAAGCATTCACAGTCCTCGAAGACGCTCGCTTCGGCGGTGCCGCATTCAGCGCTAAATGGTGATGGATTGTTGGTGTATGCTCGAGCTTAATGACTCAATAAATTGCTTCATTTGTTGCCGGCAAATGAGATGTGATGAAATTTGTTAAGCGTCACCACGAGCGCGCGATTTAAATGGAAGGATCGAATTTGATTTGCAAATCGGGCGCGCCGGGGAAAAGTTAGTTCCATTTTCGGCAAGCCGGGCGGGGGGGAGGGGGGGTTTGGGTGGTTGATTTCGATCGACTCGCTGATTGAGAAGACACCACACCACGGGCGGCCGCAGGCCGTGCCGATTAGGGTTGGTCGGTTAGCGATGGCCTGTTGGGTTTTGAGAAAACTGACAAGCATTCCGCGGGAGGCTAAGATAAACAAATCAAAAGCAAACTCCCGCCAAAGTAAACGGTGGTCGAGAATGTGGTCGTTCGGTTTGATTTTGGATGTGCTCAAATAGAGCGAGGATTTGCATGATTGAAGGCCGAAGCCAAATTTGAAGTGAATGAGATTGATGGCTTAAGTTCTTTGGGTTTTTGGTAAATACGCTAGATATTTTCATTGGAACAGCAGTTTGGTATACATTTTATTTAAGAGAGTATTACTTTTAAAGGGGTTTGATGTTTTTCTTAGCCAAATTGCTGTGAGCAATCTTCAATTTCCTATCATTTAAGATATAAAACATCTCTGATAACATTTTATTCCATTCTTTTTTACTGTTTGGATTGATCAAAAAGGTTCATTTTTGTTTTTTTCATATTTTAATAATTTACTTTTAATTTTTATTTTGTGATAGTTCAAGGATGCAACATTGAAATAAGAAATGTAAACCTTCTCGAGCCCATTTGTCCAGAAAATAATCCAGAAAAGCTTAACTTTCGTTATGTAAGAAATAACATCACGAATTGATGAAAAAGAATTCTTTGTGGCATTGTAAATCCATCCATGTTGTTAGAACTAACTTCGAAATATTGTTTTCTTGCACATGTTTTATATTGAGTTTCATATTTGTTTTAAGAGTATAATTCCTTCCTATAATTTGTTTCAAGAGTATAATTAAAAGCTTCTTACAGTAAAATATATTCTATAAATTTACTTTTGCGTTGTAGAGACAAACTCAAAATATGATCAGTAACGAGAAAAGCACCCGAACCTTTCATACGTCATCCATAAGTCGATGCAAAATTCAATGAACGAATTGATTCCAGGCCCATTTCGGTGCCCCATTGACCAATAATTCCAAGCGCACTTCGTGCGCCAACCTAATAATAGCAAGCTGACATAAACGCATTACGATGCAATTTGGTTCACCATTTTCGATCCATTTCGTGCGTTCCCTGGCCAACAGGCAGCCATGCGTACGTGGCAGACTTTACTCGCTGTATATCCAAAATGTAGCTCTACCACACTCTCTTTTCCTCCGTGGATCGGAGTTGCAAACCGTGCATTAATATCCCGTCCGTGAAAGAATGGCGTCGGTTTAGCAATTGTATCATGATCGTGAAAATATCCGAAGTATGTTATCGATGGTACCGTGTGCCGAAACCGTGGGCACAACGCGCAGACAGCGCGGCCATGATGATGATGATGATGTGAAACCGGACACTGGCCAGGCATAGGCGAATGTATGGTGCGAGTAGGTAAAAAAAGAAAAGAAGCAGCACAAAAAGAACCCCCGAGTGAAGCAAGGGAGGTTCTCGATCGCTAATAGATTGCTTTTCCAATTTGTGCAAATATTTGCAGAACGTGCCGATATCAGAAGACAGTTGAACGCCAGTACGCAAAAACCCCGCACGCTACTTGCGCGGGAAAAACTAGAGTGATTCTATTTTTATAACCTTCCACCACCACTTCCCGGCTGGTGGCCTGGGCAGGGCACTACTGATGGACATGGAGCAGTGGTTTTCTTCTGCTACAAGTATTGTTTTCCCCTGTTCCCTACGAACCGCGCAATCGAGCACTTGGACCGTTCTTGGATTTGGCCCAATTCTTCATCCTTTCGTGAGCATCCGACCGGAATCGACGGTGGTCGAGTGCTTACCGCCACCTAGCGGGCCCATTTCGCAAACCATTCTCTGGTGGACTATTATTTATTATTCGCCCATCACCACCGACTATTGCGATTCTGTTGATTGTTCTGTTTCGGTTCCAGCTGCAATGGTTCCGTTCGCGGTGGCACGTTCGGGCGATCGGGAAAAACAAATGAAAAATTAATGAACACTGAGCCGCTCGGGTGGTGGCGAGGGTTAGCTACATTAGCAAATGGGACCAACTGTTGCGTGATGGAATGTGCTGGAGATTTTCTCGCTTATTGCGTCTCAAAACACACCGCATCGGGATGCAAAGGACGAGGTATGAAAAGGAACAAAGTTTTACATATCCGGAAACATTTCCTCGCATGTCCATCCAATTGTTCGATGGATTGTTCGGGAAAATATTTCCCTTCTCTTCTGTTCCTTTGTATTGGCGGAACGGTGTCAAGTACTAATTACAACAAGTTCCGTCCACGGCGTGATTTGTTTCCAAGAAGCAATGAATGGCAAACACTCCGTTCGGGAAAGCGATAGAATTTTCAGCATCCCACTGTTACTGCCGGCGGGGAAGAAACTGCTTTAATTAGATAAACAATTTAAAATGCAAATATAATTTACCGTCTGAATTAATTCCGTTGTTGTTGATTTTAAACGAACGAAGTCGAGCGTGTATGCAGACAGCTTCCAAACGCAAAACAACAATGGACGGGAAGGATGAGAACCTCGGTTTGGTTGTAAAGTTCAACGGGCAGGAAATTGTTCGTGGATTAGTTTTGGAAAGAAAATGGCACCACGCTGGGCGGACACGTTGCAGTTGCAAAGATTTGATCCTTTTATTGCAAAAGCATTGATGATGTTTGCATCCCGTTGGCGGAGATTGCATGGTATGCTTATAAAATTGTGCTCAGCAATTCAATTTAATTTCATGATACACGATTACCAATCCCAGGAAAATGGTGTCCTTTCTCGTTTCCTGTTTCTGGTTGGGGTCAATTGAAGAAAATTAAATTAAATATTTTATTATTGATGACAAACCATTCCTCTCGTTGCAGGAATGCATCGTTTGTTGAAATATCTTAGAAAAAAATGATCCACTTTGGATGAGTATAACAATAATTCCGAGAAACAAACAATTGGAGAATTTTTACAGATGATAAAACCATGTTTTAGATGTCATTTATGCCGTAAAGAAACTTGCACCATAGCATCACATCAAAAAGCATTCTTCCTTTTGATGGACCTTTATTTTCCCGTAATGGCCAGAAAGAACCAGAATGTGTAAAGCCAAAGTGCTTCCGCGAAAACTTCACAGCGGTTTGATCAATGCTGTGTCTCTTGATCTTACGTTGCCTTGGAAACATGCTTTTATTTCGTTTCATTCCATTTTCAAATGGTTTCCTTCCGACTTTTTCTTTGAAGCACCGCACTAGCAATGCAAACATGCAGTTTTTGGTGAAAAAAATACCATTGTTTCCATGAGATATGGATGGGTTTGTTCACGTGCTGCTGTTAAAACTGTTTTACTTTTCTGGTTGCCGTAAGAACAGGAGCATTTGGGAGGATCTCAAGTCGTACCGTCTTGTGCTCTATCTTTTATTATTGTGGTCGTTTGACTTAGAACTGCAACAATATATGCAATGTTGACATTGTAGCGATGGAAAAACAACTTAAAATAAAACAGCTCATACGGTGCGGAAAGGTTTCCTCCTTACAAATACTCTATTGATTCAAGTTCACTGATTTACATCTAAAATAAATCCCGTTCCTGAAAAGTGCATACCCTCATACATCTTTTAGAGTTTGTCAAGCAGATTAGGTTATTCTTCCTTGCTACCTTTGACTGAAGGAGTTTGCGCACTGGAGTGATATGCATCTCCTAAACCATTTTATTTTACCACCACCATGAAAAACAGAACATATCCTTCTGAGTGTTACATCTTTCTAAAGATAGGCTTGGCTATTGGAACAGAACATTGTAACGTGCTGATGTGGAGACTAAAAATAAATAACACATTTAATTTTGGGATTTGTTTTCGTTCTTGATGAGTGTAATGTAAAAAAGTATCAAAATGACTAACTATCGTAGTACAGTTTCACTTCTACGATTTTTCTTTGTGTGAACAGATGTATATTTTTGGTCTTCCTCGGAAGTTCATTACTAAATGCAGGTTTCCATTGCCGGGCAACTGGCGGCGGGCGTAATTTTCCCAATCAAACCAACGTTGCCTACCGAACGTCATTCTATACGCCTCTCTATCATTCGGGGCCGGGTCCAACAAACACGAAACTGCTGCTGATGAACGGTTTTTAGAAGCCCCGCCGGTGCGAGCATCAGCGTTGATACCGAACCCGCTTCAACTTCAAACAACGGCGGCGCCCATGGAAACGCACATTTTCCTAGGCGACGACTGCGAATTGCAGGAATTCTGCGGTTTGCCAACCGCACGGCGCTCGAACGACCTCGGATTGACAATAACAGCATCGGCTCTCGAGTTCGAGTCCTCCGAGAGAAGCGACGATGTAAGGCAACGCAGCAACAGCGGTCCCCTAGTTTGGTGAATACATTTTCCTCGGGCGCGGATGGGGGGATTTTCGAGGGAATGGAGGGGGGCCTGTTGGACCATACGATTGACGAAACCATTCAATCACACAGATTGTTTGTTTAATAAATTGAAAATTGATTTTCACCTCGGTGTGAGTTGTTTACCGGTTTGGTAGAAACACGCCTTTCCGGACCCCGAGCGCCCACCGGTGGCGGACGGATGGTGGTGCGAAAGGGACGGCCAGAATTAAGCTACCACTCGGTCACAAAGCAACGGCACACCGGCACGTAATCATTCATCCGCAAATCCACAAAACCCGGGAACCGAAAAACTCCCGGGACTCAATTTCCGGACAAACGAGCGCAGTTGCATTTCGCCGAGCGTCGCGTCGTTGTAATTTCGGTTCTGGTCTTTTATTTTCTGGCAGCTTTTTGTTTGCGGTTACACCCTTACCGTTGTGAATGAGGCGAGAAAACTCTCTCCATTTTTCCCCCCTGACCCTCTCTCACCCGATCTCTGTGCAGTAGCACTGGGTTCCCGTTGATCCTTCGGGTTTACCGCCGGAGTGCAATCGGAAAACAACGACGCGCGAGGGCGCATCCAACACGCTTGATCTTTGGCACCGTTTTCCTGCAACCGATAGGGCTGGTTTTGTATTTACCCAAGGCATCATCGGGAAAGGCTAAACCCAGTGGGGAACGGTTGAACTACCTGGCCCTTGGTCGCCGCTTTTCTACCATCTATCATTGTCCTAATCTAGCCTGGCGGGAAGGGGGAGTCGGCCAGCAAGGTGCGACACTCCCGTCCGTTCCGGTGGAGTTGACCATCCCGTTAATCCCGGCCCGGCGTTATACATATTTATTATCCACCGGCAGGGGTTTTCCTTCCCCTTCTTGCCATCCAGGTTTCACCATCATGCTGGACTCTTTTCGCTGGTATCTGCAATTCCTCGCAGCAGGTGAAAGCGGTTGTTGCATGCTGCAGACGTGGACGGGTGACGTGAGCCATATTCAAGAAAATGCATGAAATATGTTCGCAAGCTGCATGCTCGAATGCGGTATTACGGCTGAATAAATGGATGCAACTGAGTAAATCCCGTGTTTTGGAACGTCGTTTGAATGTTAAATTATTTCGACGAGAAGAACGAACGTTGTTTGTGTCATCGAGCAGAAGGTGTATTTAGTTGTGATGGTTACTAAATTTTTACTGGCTAGAAACATTGCTACAAAAATTATGGAGCCAATGAATCAAATAAGGGTTAAAATATTCCTCTTTGTAGTTTAATACTTTCCTTCTCAGTAAAGGTCTTATTTAATTTCGTTTTTCTTTGCATTTCAAAACAAAATTCCCCCATAAAACAACCTGATAAAACCCTCTGAACGCAAAACATAACATAAAAATCTTCCCTGACAAGCAACGCGGGTGAAACATGAAAAAGGTTTTTAACAGAAAACTGATTTCGCCTCATCCAAGATGTTCTAAATTGATTTAACCAACAGCAAAAAACAGTCCTCTCTGCCCCGGCTTGTGTTCATGGCAAGCAATTTCGCGTTGCCCTTCTCCTATTGACTCTTGCGTTTTCCGGCTAGCGCCTCCACACCACCTTGCCCCATCGATCCCGGTTTCCGCAGTGCGTTGAAAAAACTCCCGTTCCGATGGCGATGGCGCTGGAATTGAAATTTTATTAGCCATTATCCTTGGCCAGGGAAGAGATTGATGAATGAATGTTTGCCGAGCCGAGAGGGAGGGTGGTGCAGTGGTCGAATGGAATCGGGAAAGGGAGGGAAGAAAAAAGTCATGCCCAAGCAAAGAAAAAAAAAGGAAGCGAACTGCGATTCGAAAATATGGAGTTATTGATGAAACACGGGATGAAACAAAAGCCAACGGGGACAGTTCGGGGTTCCGGGAAAGCTCGTATCCGGTGTCAGGAAAGCGCAATAAATGAAATTGATGATAAAACATACTTTTATGGAATTCTGACGTAACCTGTAAGTGAATTAGAGCGATATTAAATCAAAAAACCTACACACTTTCTTCTCCTGTGCCTCTTTTTTGATGATGAGAAAGGAAAGGACGCAGATTGGAACGCTCATAAATCACACGTCACGTTAACATATCTGCGAAGCAAACCTTCAACTCATTTCGTGTTTTCAATTTGGTTGATTTCTGTTTCAATACGAGCAATTGTAGCACAATGTGTTTCACATTATTGTATTACAAAGTTTCCAACCGGGTTTTCAGTTAATTATTACTTTTTCTGTTAAGAAACCCAACACAATTGCTTCTACTCAAGCACCTGAACGAAAACAAAACAAGAAAATCATCCCTGTAGATCCATCACTTCATGCTTGAAGGTGCTAGCTGTCGAGGGGTATCAAAAGTGCTTTATCACCGGACACATAAATATTCATGCTTCGTCACCTCGGCATGAGCGCGCAGGTTGATGCTGCACCAGGATTTATAGAGGCTTCATTAATAATTGCAATTGCAAATGACTGCATATCCAACCGCACCTCCAACCGATCATCGGACCAAAAAGGATGAAGTACTCTACCCTCTTTTCGGTCGTAATCTCTTGTTCTTTTATTTGTTTACTTCTTTCGTCGCCCTTTTGGGTAGCTCCAATTCGTAGTACAATGGTTTGTTTTGTGTGGTTGTCTGGACACAGTTTATTGTGTTTGAAATGAATCTGGTTTTTCCAGGAGTGAATAATTGCAGCGAAAATATGTTCATTATTGAGTATAAACTTCGTTTTGTTTTTAATTATTACTGTTGTGAAAATTCGCGTTTCTTGAGAACTAGTAAACGTGAACTACTTTATACGAATGAAAGACAACTCATAAAAATCTAAAAGCGCATGTGTTCCTGTAAAAACTGATCTTTAATGTTGAAATCTTTCACGCCACCCACCGAGAAGGGTTAAATAATTCATTCCCACTCCAAATCCTCCGCATTTGGCTCCCTCTGGGTGACATTTTGTTCGGCTTTAATTTCACAGGAACAATGACCGAATAATTTTGCGCTCCAGCGAAGGCAAAATTCAAATTTTCAATTACATTGTCCATTGTCCCATTCGGTCGGCACTGGAACCGTCGACTTTCGTTCTCCAGCCGTATCGATCGGCACACGAAAAAAAAAAAGGAAATATGGTGACATCTGAACCGAACGGGATGAGCATCGGTGATCCGAGTCCTGTCACCGAGCCGTGATGTCGCTGTTATCTATTTTTCATTCCTTGTTCGAAACCTCAGAGTGAACCAAATTAGCACACACACACATACACACACATAAACCCGAAACCATTGGTGTTGCCAGTCCATCCGTCCGGCTAGGCGTGCATTAGGAATTCGGAACACTGAACCGGCGGACGAATGCGAGCGTACGAAAGTGGAAATGAATATTTAATTAACCCGGTTCGGCTCGATAGTTCGTTAGCCGCGCTGCGTTGCCTGGATGTAGGAAAATTTATTCAATGCTGATTTACGACATGTGTTGCACATAATTGAAGCTGATTGGACGCTTAATTACTGGACGATATTTGCGATGCGCTTATGATACCGAGTCAATCAACTGATAAGTCCGGCGTGACACGCACCCGCACACACGAGTTTCCCCGGCGGATAAAAGTCAATGCGCTACGGTTGGTTGTGGATGTGTTTGGTTCTTGTGTGATGTTGTTCGTGATCCTTAATCCGCGCGGAACTTCTATTCTGTTTCCGTTCAGCTCGATTTTTCACCCTTTGAGCGGTAAAGTTTCCCTCCTGATAGCGGGAAAAATGCGAATCTCACCAATTTCAGCTACTAATTTCAAACGTCATGGAAACTAGCACCCATTTACTTCACTAGTCCATCAGCAGACACATCGAGGTACGTCGGGGCATTCCACCGTTACGGAGTTAACATTCCTAAGACGCGTGGCCATTGGGAGAACGCCAAAAAGCGGACGCTTGTCCGTGACGGAGCCATCGAATTAGTGCCGATGTTTCGGTCGGTATGTGCCGGATCCGTTTCCACCGGCAGCAACTCCTTCCGGCCACTTCCAGTGTCAACACCAATGAACCTTTCCACCGTGGTCCATCGTTCGTTCACCCAACAGAGACAGAGAGAGAGAGAGAGCGTGCTGGCCATCATTTGCTTTAACTTTAGCTAATAGCTTCGCTTTTTGGAGCCCCATGCTGCTCCGTGGAGAACGAGTTTGGGATCCTGAGGGTCTGGAGAGCGGCACTGTTGGATAAATAAAAATTTCATTAAATTGGTTGGATCTAATTCGATAATTTCCGAATGCAATATCGGCCACAACGCAACGGGATTGGTGTGTCCGAAAGGGGCGAAGGTGGTCCAGTTTGGTGTGGTCCGCTGTATGGCTACCCTGTGGTCGATGCTTTTCCGACCGCCAGTGGGGTGTTCTATTGTTGGAAAATATTTTTCGCAAAACAGGGAAGAATGGCGTTGGAATCGACCAATTTCTTATATTTTAATACCAGTTTGAGGAAGAACATAGTTCGTTTTTCCATGTTTTTCATTTTTAAAAAACATCAAAATTTAACTAAATAATTGTTCTTTACTCCTATGGTATACTTTTACACCAACATAAAACTTTCTTTCACTAGACACCAATCGACTTTTTACTTTTTTTCCGCATTTCTTCGAACACCTTAAATGATGAAGTGATCTCTAGATCTTTGAGAAACTTTTCCCCTTTCTCAATAGTTTATCCCAACCTGGCCGGGCGGAAATCAGGCAACACACTCTAGGGAGATACCGTACATGGCCCAAAACTAAGCTGTATGTAAAGGCAAACCGGGCCACCACCTTCAGCCGGATGTTTATTTATCCGCTTTTCCTGTTTACTTGGCTCCGGCCGGATGGAAACGATCGGCTGCCATGGCTATGTCCCGTGCAAGTTCGGAAAAGGACAAACAAACACACACACACATGTACTCCCGTCGTCCATCTAAGAGGGCAAATAAATACGCTTCTTGGCGGAAGATGTAGACGAAACGGAGCAGACAGAGCGAAAGACAGTGTTGGCGAGCGTTGGCGGATCCTTTCGGGTTAATGGTGGCGCTGGGCATTCGTGTCGGTTCTGTTGGCATTTTTCGCCCAAGGGTGACGACTTATTGGCAGCGGGTTGAATGATGGAGCGTACGGGAGTTCGAGATACCATACAGAAACCGCCATAGCACCGGTCCGGGGCGTCTGATTGCGATGGCCCCTGTGATGGAATGGCCACCGGAGAGAGTAAACCCGATTGGCGATCCAGCGCCGACATTATCGATTGTCACCGGCAAAGGGCTCCGGACCTCGCGGCGGGCCTGCTACTATACTCCCGCTCGCGAACTGTCTCACTGGCGGCGACTGGCAGGAAGCCAATAAGCATATTAAAACTTCTTAAGACGCACCACCCGCGGGGGTATCGGAAACGCTCGAGAACTTAGTGCCGAACTTTGCTTCGTCATCGGGAAAATCTGCGCGTTGTTTTCTCCCGATCCCCGTACGTGACCGCACCGCAATGAGTGGCAGCATGGCGTTGGCGTTCGGTTGTGCTTGGGTTGTTTTCCGTTTTATGAGCAGCAAATAAAATTAATGATCGCTGCTAGATGCGGAAAGTTCGATTTCGATTCGGCATTCCGCTGGACGAGCTGGTCCCCGGCACTCGGGACTCGGGTTTTCGGCGGCGCAGGACGTTGATGTCAACGTCCGGAATTGTTTTCATACTTAAGAAGACAGACAAAAACTTGTGTGTTACCCAATTGCACACATTGAAAATAGTGTCATCCCGAACAAAATTGCAACAATGCATCTGAAACTGTTCGGTCAGTAGAGTTCACAGACATTAGAGCAGACGGTTTTTTCACTGTATTGGTTCAAAACTGTGGCGAGCAAGGAAGAGGTAAATTTAATTCTTTCTTTTGACTTATCCCAATTGAAATCGACGAAAATAAAAGAAACCTCCACCTTTTGCATGACAACTAGTTTAATTCCACCAACAATAAATAAAATCCTAATAGTAACAGTAACTTCTCAACATCGAAGGGATCATTTATATTTCAAGCTTTTATTTCACGGTTTTAAGACGTATGGAGAAGAACCACTTTGAAGACCAAACCAATTTCCTACACACGTGCCTTGTCATTTACATGTTTTCGGCTGTTGTTGTATGCTAGTTGTTAATTTTGTTGTTATTATGCTACTGTTTAATATGGTATCGATAGTTACTTGCTTGAAATAATATAAATTACAATTGTTCAAGTTCAAAATAGACCAGTACGAGGATTAACACATCTTGCATATTATTTAAATGTTCTAAAAAGGGTAATCTGCTTTTCTAGTGTTGTCAGGTACTACAAAAACATGTTTCTCAAAGGTGATAGTAGTTCGTAGCACTTTAATGTTTATAGATTTCCACCAAATGATTCACAATTTAATAATGTTTAACAAGTTTGGATGTTTCATATTGTCCTCAGTAGATATTCAATTTGCAGAGGCCTTCCAACTAATTAGTCAATACTCGAATCTTGACAGATTTAATGTACCTTTTTCATCTTATTTCTACCAACTTCAATTCATTCCTAAGCCCATCTACCAGACAATACAATATTGCAACACAACCCCCGAGTTGATTGACATTCTGTTGGCATGGCGTCGTAACTCATTGGCGTAGATCAGGGGTCGGCATATGTTTCTTGTAAGGGATCAGATGGCGAAGAGCTCCGAACCTCGAGCCAGAAAGATTTAAAACAACAAAAATCGTTGATTATTTTGAATAATGCGGGGGCCGTAACAGCCGAGCGATAGCGTAGCTTAGAAATTCGATCCTTGAACGTTAAGGCTCACACCCTGATCGAACCTTAGAAATCTGACTAATAATATACACAAAGTCACAAAATAAAAATAAGAGTAAATGTATAAATTTTTACGATGAACTGTTTCTTTGACACATATTTTTGTTGAGTTTGGTACTTTTTCAATGTATTCCACGTTTTTTACACTTGTTCATGCTTTTTAAAACTTGACTTAAATCATCTTCTGGCATTATTTTACTGAAACAATGTTTTACTACCATGCTCCCAGATTTTAAAATAAATGGTCTTTGTGCAAATTTTTAATATTATGAACGATATGTTGTTGGAAAATAGCGGTCGAGAAAGTTTAACAACAGTATATGCAGATGTCGCCTGGTGTTTGCGCCCACCTTGAACAATAGTTTCAGTGAACCTTTTTATGAAGAATTTGGTGACAGTTCTGATTAGAGTTGAGATGTATTAGTTTCCTATTTTGCTGCAATTTTTTTTTATACGAGCCGGATAAATGCAACTAGTGGATCGGATTTAGCCCACCAACGTTGCCGACCCCTGGCCTAGACGATGAATCTTTCATGGGTTCGGATGCAAACGGACGCCGGATGCAAAATTGCGATCCTTTACTTCTCGCTTCATTTCGTGCAGCTGGCTTGAGGGCACGTCCGCAACCGCAACGACCACAGCCGAACGAATATGTTGCGCTCAGGTTGTGCATTGTAAAAATGCTAATGACACACTCGCACTCACGTGCGGTCTTGGGGGTTTCTTGGATGCTCGAGCGGAACCGAAGGCTAGCGAAAGCCACTGCCTCGGTTGATTGACAACTTTTCGCCCTCCAGGTGGCCAATGTTCCGCTCCATCTGCCACTGCACGATGTTGGTGCTGCTGAAAAGTGTACCTATGTGTGTGGTCGGAGAATAAATCAAAAAATCAACAATTGGTTGAAAATTGATCCCCGTTGGACGGGGGGTGGCGATATGATGGACGGAGTGCTAGGATAGCCACCAACTAGGAGCAGTTGCGATCGGTGCCAAGGTAATACCACAGACAATTTACCACGACAACTTTGCCATCGGGAAAACTTTGTCGTCCTGGAACGGCACGAATGCCTGTGCACCATCATTTTTGGGACGAACCGTTGCGGTTTGCTGGCGTTCCAATCGCTGAACGGCTCGATGCTGAGACATTTCGGCTCGGTTGCCATGGGCGCTTCCGGCATACGGGTGTTGGAGTGAAGTGGCGCTTTCCTATTGGACGAATTGGAGTTCGAATTTCCCGATAATTTCTGGAATTGTGATTCCGCTCACATTCTCGACCACTTTCGGAATTTCCGATCGGCTTTTCTTTCCACGGTATATTTCTCTTGAACACGAACGGTCGCCCACGAGTTCGTGTGTGATTTTGTAGCTCGAGCCCCCGAGCTTCTGAGCTAAGGAATTTATGAATCTATCTTTTCCAGATCCAAACTCTGGCTAAAGTTCTAGAGCGATATTCGGTAGGATGAATTCGAGCGGTTCACCATGGCATTGCTGCGGTACACTGCAGGCATGCTACGAAAATGATATTGATTATTATCACACTCTGATGATCGCCTGACGGCAGGCCCGGCTCCGGCCTGGAAACGCGTAGGAAGAGAAGTTTTCCAACTCCGACGGGAATCATAACAGAAAGTGTCCTCGGGGTTCCCATGGTACGTCGGAGGTCTAGTCCGCCCTATGCAACCCCAAACCAGTGTCACTCTCGTTACGGAAACGTTACGGTGACCGCGACAACTGATGATGACCATCCCCACCGTGACCGATGGTTGGGGACTACGTCGATGTTACTACATCTTTGTCACAAAAGTTCCTCTCGTGCGGAGGGCGACGAGCCGACGAGATTCGTCGCCCATAAAAGGTACGAGTGTCATTTTCACCAACTTGCGTGATGCACGAGCCTCGCAGAAATGACAGAGATGATACGGCACAAGGGACGGTGGACGTAAAGCACATGAGAGAAAGAGAACCATTGAACCATACAGCTTGTGTGGGGGAAAATAGACTGAAAACTGATGCTAAACCACACAACATTTCATTCGGGTGCAGCGAGTGCTGCGTTTGAGGTGACGATACCGATGCGGTAACAGCGTATGGCTGTCCTACTGGGCCTTATGGATGCGATAGGCTGTGCCCAGCGTTACTCGGGAGAGGTTTTATACTCAAACCACGTGTTCACATCACTTCCAAAGCTGAATACGAGATACAGTGAACGAACAGTGTCTCTTCGTGGTCACTTTATTTGGTTAAAGTAACATATTTTCTAAAAGTTGGAAAGACTTTTTAGTAGTTTTCGTACTAAGCTTTTTGTTAGGGAATCAATACAACAATAATCAAATGGCATGAATCTAGAGTTGTGTAATTTAGATTCAGATTCACGAATCTGAATCATTCTTTGCGTTTCAGAGATTAATTAATCTTTTAATGAGAGATTCATGAATCCCAAAGATCCATCAACTGTCGAAAAGCGACGACCAAAACATGGACATGATCTAGGCCAATGGAAGATTCATGGAGATTCCTGAAAGATCCATTAAAGATTCATGAATCCATTTGAAAGAATCTTACGCCAAAGATTCATATGAATGAATCTCGCTAAAAGGTTCATAAGGCACAACACTACATGAGTTGTAACAGAAACTAAGACAGGCAAAAAAATATAATTAATCAAACATAGTTAAAATTCACACTTGGAGATAAGTACGATAATTATTGATTAATTTTTAATTATCACTCCGAAATAATGCCAGCCTTGTATGAGGAAGTATAATCCATTTACTTTTATTTTATAGAATTTTATGTATGTGATTCAGAAAAAATATAATCAAAATAAATGAAGCTAGCAAATTTATCTAATTGTCCAATCTAATACATAACAAGTTTCCTTTATTAGTTTCATTGCTCTGTTACTTATCAAATAAGCCTTCAAGATTGCAAACTTGTTTAAAATCATATGTTGAATAGAAAAAAAATATTATTGAACATACTGTCAAGAAATAAACCCATTTTATTAATTCCAGTGAATACAAGTTCAACTTGCATGCAAAATGTTAAAATTTTATGTATTCTAGGAAAACTTTACTTCCACAATAAATTAGTCATGGCATGTAGTTTATTCTAAATCACGTTGTTAGCTAGAAGTGTTTTTGAGTTCAAAACACCCTCATAAGTATCAAATTACCACAATTACTGGAAGTGCACTATTACCCTCGATGTTTCGCGAAGGATCACCACAGTGAAAATCATAATATGCCAATGATCTAATTCGTCACTGCCACGAACGACGTGTGCGACGACGACGCCTCCTGTGCCTGGGACGCTGTGCTGACTTCTATTCCGAGCCGCAAGACCTTGACAACCCCGTCACGCATCGCTGCAGTGACAAGTCACACGTACACAATGTATTCCGTACGCATATGTTTCCCTCCCTCCTCCCCACCCCAATGGGCTTGTAATTGCACCCGGGTTTCGTGTTTCACACCGTTGTTTGACATGCCTCCCGTTGCGCCTGCATCGGTATGAAACCTCAAACTCCCGATCTCCCCCCGATGTGGCTGCGTGACGGTCGTGGTGCCTGCGTTTGCTATATTACGGCCCCAACCGGGCCCTTGGTGGATGAATTCAATTTCCCACCTCCGAACGTCACCGTTTCCAAACCCGGGTTCGAGATGCAGCGCTTGCAGTTGGAGGGCTCGAAAAGAATCCGCAAAGAAACCGGGACCGGGTGGTAGAAGAGGGTTTCAGCATTGTCACGCCCCGCGCCACCCACGCGGGTGATGACAAGCTGCGCACAGTGTCGCGGTCGCCTCCATCGCGATGCTCTCATCTGAAGCCTTCACCAGGCAGCATGTGTGTAATGCCCAGGTGCAGCCGGTGAAATGACTCACTCCACGGAAAGATGCTAGATTATGCTGCGTCGCACCCATGGCCGCGTACTTATTCGGCGTTTAGTGCGGACGAAAGTTGAACCGTCTTTTGTCACACCTGCGATGCGGGTGCGCTGTCGTGATTTTCGGCACATAAGCGAACCCGCGCTAAGGGTCGTTAGAGTAATCAGTCCCCGTTGGGTTGTAATCGCAAGGCAGGTGCTCGAAGCCGGTGTCACGTGCCACTTTGTGATTTTGAACAATATTAAAAGCAAGGATACGCCCGGAACCTGGGAGCTTTTGAAATTTGGTTCGGAGTATGCGATAGTATATGCCAACAGTGTAAAATTATGTGTCCCTCAGGGTTTTATTCAATAAAACGTTTTATAAATAATAACAATAAATTCCAAAATTTTTATTTTTCAAATCAAATCTTGAATTCGAAACACATGAAGACCTCTGGTATAAATAAAAATACTGTTACATTTTTTATAAAACTCAAAAATACAATACCATTTTTTATTTCGCTTAATTCATAAGCTCAGTTTCAGACACTTCTTTCGTGAAAAGTACAATATTATAAGTGTTTTATGTTCATGAGCAACATTTACCGCTCTTTTCATCTATTTGAAAAACTAGGCAATCAGTAAAATATAAAGAAATAATACAAACCATCATTCTTCAAGCAATGTGCAATTTACTTTCTAGTGTCAAACCTGCCTTACTGGGGCCATTTTCCACTTGTTTTCCCGACAATTAACTACCCCGTGTGCCTGCGAGAGGAAAAAAGGCACCGCCTGAGGTAGGGTGCCGAGACGAAAGATAAAAAAGGCCAATTCGTCGTTTGTCATTAAAAACACCTTTTCCGGGCGCGACAGGGACGCTCTACCTGCCCATACCCCGACCCCACAGGCCATCGAGCGGGCCCCGTTTTCGCTATTGCGCCAAAGACAAACAAAAATGGCGCCGTTTCAGGGGAAAAGGGAGAGGGACAAGGGAAACCAGCGAAACCCGCAGCCATCGAGCTCATTTGTCTTTCTGACTTGGAACTATTTTTCACTCGCGCGCAAAAGTTGTATAACTGACACACAATATATATGCGACAGACAATGAGACGACATTACCGGGCGACTTCCTCGCAGACCGGCTCCAGCCCAACCGCCCGGCGCATCGGGGAAATTGGAGCGGGAAAATGAGATTGTATGTGTGTGTGTGTATTTTCTTCCAGTTGTTCGCTGGCATAAGCAAAGCCAAAGTAAAGTGGAAAACGGCTACGGCCACGGGAAACCCTCTTCTTATGCAACCGAAACCTCACCCTGGCCTGGCTAGGGCGCTGCTTCAAAAACGAATCTTTAACGCATCCCACACCGAGTGAATCTCCCCCCCCCCCCCTTCCCCTTTCCTGCTCATACCACTCCTGCGAAAAAGTGTGGCCCGCGCACACTTTATTATGTGACATTTATTACCACCAACTTCTACAATTTGTACTTTTATAATGTGCCACCTTGGTGCATAAATCATCATTCCTCGGCAAATTTGTTTGGCTGTTCGGTTCGGGTGGCTCCTCTGTTTGGGATGCTTTCGTCTCAGTCAATTTGGAAGTGCGTGGAAATGAGATAAACAAACGAAAATAAAGCTGGAGAAGCGTAAGCGGAAGAGCGCAAATGGGGGATATATTTCGAGTGACACAGGCAGAGTGAAAAATAACTAATGTAAATTGAAGTGAAGGCACTGGTTTGCTTTTATTTTCTCTATTTAGAGGTAACATCTTGGATTTGGCGGAATAATTTTTTTGAAGCAAGATGAAACATTTGCCATAATTTGCCCTTCAAGGAATATTGTTTATTACTTTGAAAAGAGACCCACTTGTCTTTATGAAATCGAAGAACTGTTTCGCGAAACAGCATTCAATGCTTTCATGGAAAGCCTTTGAAGCATTTTCCACTGAAAAAAAAAAATTAGGCACCCTGATGACATCGTGGAAATTTCTACTTAGGCAGAAACTATTTTCCCGACTGCCATCAACCGGGTTCAACGAGATGCCGTAGTTTATTATTAACAAGGTGCATTCGTTCGTTCACTTTTCGCTCACCTTCGAGCGAGCAACTTTGAACCGACCCTAGCTTAACCGTGTACCAATTCCGGAGCGAAAGCAATTTACAACCGTTCCCTTGATCAAAAGCGTGGCCAGACGGTTCTTGGGAGCTCATTTCGCGGTGACAGTCAAGTGCAAACCAAAGAGAGGACGTTCGTGGAAGATAAAAAAGCCCCGGTAGATGCATTTCTAAGTAGTTTCACTGTACCGGTTTGAGACGGTTTCTTTCAGGTAGGAAGAACGGTTGGTGGTGGCAGAAAGGCAAGGGTTTCCGCAGCCAAAAATGGAGAAGTTTCCAAATTCAATTTACAAACGGCGCTGTTTCCGTTCCCGGTCTTGGAGAAGCAGGGCATCTCGCGAAGACGGAGTTGGTTTCGTTATGAAGTGTTTACGGTCCGGGGTGGCCTATAGTGCCCGGAAGGCTGGCAACTTCAGTAACTGACCTCCTCCAAAGGCACCAACGTAGGCGCATCAATTTCCACGTTGATTTTCATTTGGTCCGCAAAAAGGGCTTCTAACCAAACGACGCATCGGTCAACCGCCTACAACACATCTGCAAAACTTCGGCCCGAAAGTTTTCCCTTACTGGAAAGCGGAACCGGTTCCGTGTGCATGTCAACATGTTGTGTCTTAGTTAGCGGAGCCCGTTCCGCGTGGGAGGAATTCGTGCGTGCGTACGCGGGTGGGGGGAAGTGTATTCGAGCGCGACTAAATGAAGAGTGAACGGACGGAATGTCGACGATTGGGGTCGATTTTCTTTGCGTACAGGGTGGCGAAAGGGGGGTGTGGAAAACTAGATCGCACCAGCGCAACCGGAAGTGAGAATATATTGAAATTTATTGCTCTTTCCTAGTTTTCCTGCCACAAAATTTATCTCGAAAATCAATTAGTTTTGATTAGTATAAATTGCAATGCATTTATATTTATCAGATTGCTTTTGCCGCTTGACGGGAGCCCCGGGTTCCCCGCATTGCATTTTCTCCCCGCTCGATTCAACGGTAAACAACTTCATTCATAGCGTGTTGCGGAAACTATATTGAACGCCCCGGTTGCATACTGGCGTTTTCCACCGATTTCTCTTTCATCGCCCGAGCCTTGCTTCTCCGTGCGCTGAACTGAAACTGATGACACAAACTTAATAATCTTTGTTCCGTTGGTTGGGAGGAGATGTTCGGTGATACACCCGGGAAACCGATGGGCCCGGTCGGTCGGTCGGACGCGTTGGCGATCCAATATCGCACGGTTCCGTTCATTCCAATCAACCGCCAATACCTGGGAGCCACCGCATGTTTTCGTTCAGGGAAAACACTCGAAACACTGTACACCGTTCTGGCTGGTTCAAGATGATCTACGATGACGCTCGTCGACGGCGGTGCGCAATTAAAAGGTGGCAAGGAAGCGAATAATAAATCAGGCGCTCATTTTTCAGCTCGCTGAAGCCGAGGGAAATCACCATCGATACCGTGTGGCGTGTGCGTGCACTTGTTTCGGTGATGTTTTTGTCATATCTCGCTCCGATCTCGTTTCCGTTGGTGACGCACGGGAGCGTTTTGATGGAAAATTAAACATGCTTACACATTTCGGATTGGGAGAACGATTCGTCATGCTTTTGTAAACATTCTAATTGACAGCGGAGCTCAAAGAAACGGGGAGGAACATTTTTGAAGGAAATTTTATAAATACTTCCCGGTAACGGTCGGTTGCTGAAGCTGGGTTGGTGAAAAAAAAACTCATCCGCTTACCGAAGGGTAAGCGTTGCCTTTCGAAGTTCTTCAATCGCAGAAGCAACACAAGTTTTGTGGTGGGAAAAGTGCAGAGAAAAGCGCAAGGAGGTACGGAGTTCCTCGGTCGGAAGGAAAGTTTACAGTGTTTGAAATTACTTCACGCTCGGACCTAGTAATGGTAAGGATTGCAGAAAGCCTACCCTACCTCCGTGCACTGCGTGATTTTCAACAGATTCTACTCGAAAAGTTTCCTACCCACCCTTTGCTCTCTTCTCGCACCACCACCTCATTCCACCACTTGTCACAGTTTGCTTCGTTGCCATAAATCGAAACGAGAAATGTAATTAAAAGTTTCCCATTACGATTCAAATATTTGATATACACTTTTTTCACTCCATTCACACACACACACAAGCAAAGCAATAGACACCCCCACATGCACACTTACCATTCACCCTCTGAGGGTTGGGCCGGCGATACACATCCGGCACGGCGTAACGTTTCGGCTGGCGGCGATTTGTCAGCAGCAAATTAGGACGTGGAAACTTGTGACGTTTGCTAAACTGAAAAACATAATTTGAACGGCGTCACCTAGCGGGCGAACTTCGGCCCATCCCACGGACCACCCTCCCTCCCCCTTAGTTGGGATGATGGTGGTTTTGGAAAACGTTCGATCGTAATCGGTTTTTGATTGGTGAAATTTCCGAACCCGCTTGTTCGTGACGGAATGCCGGGGAAAAGTTGGTAATCTAAATATTTCCGCTTGATCGGGGGATGGAACTGGGGATTGTCGACGTGCTGGAAAGAAGCGAAAAAGAGCAATACCAGTTGTTTTAAATATTAATCGTAAAAGTCAATGGCGTGGCGCGTGGAATGGGCCGAGTTGTGTGGGGGTGGCCATGTAAACTTTAAATGAGATGCCTGTAAGTGGGAATAATGATAACGGATTTTAATGGGACACTTTTTCACCCGGCATCGAATGATTGAATAGTATATGATTGGAATATTTATGAAGGTTAGATGAGTTTTTGTAAAATGGGTTTCAGTAACCCAAGCAACGCACGATGTATTTTCTTCTCTGAAAAATAAAGTTAAATTGAACAATTCAAAATTTTATGGAACTTAAAGAAAGGCGATTTTAATCGTAATTTTCATACAAATTTAAGAATATTAATAGAAGTAAAAGAAGCATTGAAACACAATTTAGTTTCTTCGTTCGTTAGTTTTATTAGATTTTTTTTTGCTTACAAAACGGTACGTACCGTAAAACTAGAAAAAAAATAGATCTACTTTTAAAATAAAATTTCCATGATCTACATCAATATATTCCGAAGAAGTGGGATATTGCCATGAAAAGTGCGGGAACAGTTGCATCGAATTCCACGAACACCAAACCACTCCAACATTTGTCGAGTGTTGATTCAATTTCCAAACAATCAAAGATCCAAAAATCTACCCTCCAACGAGAACCCCGAAACACAGATACTCGAAACAACAGGTACCCAATGTCGAGAGTTTCCCATTTCCATCAGCTCGACGAACCTTCCGATTTCTGATGGATGTGTCAGATTTCAGCCTTCGAGTGGCGCATCAGCCCGTATCCTCCGTTCGGCCAACGCGGGCAAGGCCAAGCCTTGCGTAAGTGCCAACAAGTAACGATCCGTGCCCGGACAGGTACGACGGGCCCGCTATCAGCCAGGTACGTCAATCAGAGGTTCATTTTCTAGTTTATTAAATTTTTGATTACGCCTCCTTCGTCCATCCGCTGAAACGCTTTTGCAACGAGACAAAACTGCCTCACTGTCGAATAAAATGCGGTGCGAATGGACGTGCGCGGGCACCAGTGGCAAATGGTGCGATGTGCCAGATTCTCGAACGCAAAAACATTTCCAACATCACCGCGGCACGATGCAACACACTCACGGAGCGCACTTGCTTACCAGGTTTAGTGTTTGAGAAACAATAAAGCTCGTTTACCACGGGTTGGCCCGGTTCTCTCGGCACGGGGCAAATCAAACCCGCTTCCGGTGCGCGGTAACAGCGCGGATGTTTGGCTAACATCATTAGGTTCATTGTGACGGGTAGGGGAGCGGGGAGGGAAAGGGCGGGAAGGGACCACTTTTTCGCGTTGAATCTGGCACCGACACTCACGTCCATCACATTGTCGCCGTCGTGTGCGAGGCCGTCCGTTGAATAGCTGGTCATTTATGCTCGAACAGCTCTCTCGAAACCTCATGTTGCGTCGTCGTTCGGCTGGAGCATGATTCGTGGTATCCTTCTCCGTCGTGGACATCGCGGCAGTGCAGATAATCGCTAAACGAAACGCTGACCGAGGTCTGGACGCCTGTTGCTATGCACGGAATCGGAAGGTGTCAATCCGTGAGTCAATGAGCTTTTTCTGGGCATGTTTATTTACTTTTCCGAAATTTGCCCATTTTCCGTTTCATTCTTTCCACTTCTGGCACAGAATTTGGTCCGCATGAGTGCTATTCGCTTATTTCTGGTGTTATACTTACTGAAATCATTCTTTCTACTTGTAATTCAATATTTGTAAATTCGTTAAACATTCAATACAGTTGACTAATATTCATTTTTCTTTATTTACAATTGCAGGTAAGCATCTGGATCATCAACCTATCGGACTGATGGTGTGTAAATATTATTTGAGAGATAGTAGCAATTGAAAATTAACTTGGCTGAAAGGTGTTAAAATACTTAGACAATGCGAATTGGTTCGATAAATTACAAAATTATTTAGTTCCTCAACGAGCAGGGGTTATCCACTAAATCCCAGCCGGAAGATTGAGCGTTTAAAATGAACAGTCTAAAGGCTTGGACATAAACTTTTAGTGCCTTTTTATAGCGAAACGGTTCATTAAGCGAGCTCGCGCGACGATGAGATTAACAATTTCTTATGATTTACCGGTGGTGGTGACGGCCATAAAGCAAGTTACGGTACGCCACGTATCACATCGCACGCCACCCCACTTAGGTGACGGGGGGCCCTTCTTGAACAATCTCATCGACGGGTTTTCGCGAGTGAAGAAACTTAATTGAAACATTCCCATCTTCTTGGTTCGCCCGTTCCCCATTCCCGGTCAGGGAAGGTGGTCGCATCCGGTGTGAGATTATTGAAAATAATTTGGATATTTAGGAAAGGCATTTCGTGAACACACATACACACACACACACACACACACTTGTTCACGCCAACATTATACATTATCACGGTGGACACCGCCGCGGGATGGGTGGAAATAAAAATCTCCCATAAATAAACAAATCTCTCTAATTATGTACAAGCGTGTTCCGGCTCCTCATTGCCGCCTTGCAGGGACAAATTAGGGTGGACACGTACCGAAAGTGGCAAGCGCCGTGGTTCAGACATTCTTCCCATCCTGCCCCGGGCAGAGGACGTTACTTTGGCACGGCTGGATGCCGAAGCGAGCGCGCGCGCGCTTGGAATTATTGTTTGTCTGGCTCGAAAGGGAAACTCCGGCGCAGGGAACCGCGGGGGGGGGGGGGGGGTGGGGGGGGGGGGTGCGCCGATTGTAACATGCATATTTCATTAATTTCACTCCGGAGACAGATGCCTGTTGGGCCGAAGGGAGCGATGGTGCCCATCCCCGGCGGTTTGGGGAAGCGTATCACTTTAAGCGCTGGCCGGATGTTCCGCGAAAGGCAGAAAGCCGCTCGTGGATAAAGCGACTTGAATAACAAATTAGGTTTTTTAGTCGCTGTTGTGGTGGTGTTACGCTATCGGTTGGCTTCACGGGCAAGGATCGCAAGGTATCCTTGAGAAGTCTCTTTTTGTTTTCCCCACCAAGCGAAGACAATGCACGGAGGAAAGCATAATGGACGGTGAATTTGAGAAAGATTCCAACCATTGCATTTTGCGAATTTTGATCGATGTGATTCGCGGAATCAAATAAAAACCGACCATTTAAAAGCAAGATATTTAAATAAATATTCTTTATAGTTTGAAAACTTTTTTAAAAAAATATAAAAATTTTAAACGATAGACAAAAATTTGTTTCACATACCAAAAATGATCCAGCTCTTAAGAAACTTGCAATATGACAAGAGTTTTAAATTATTGACTGACCCAAAACTGAAACAAGGAAATAAATTGTCTTTCGCTCAAAAATTGAAACAATTTCATCACAAACCAAAAGTATGTGCCTCGTAGTCCAGCGAACATAACCAAATCGTACATCAAGCATAACAAATCAAAGGAAAATCCTCCACCCGGCACGGTTTCACCTGCGAAAACCGAGAACGGGGGGCCAAAACCAAATATCTTTCAGCAAATTATTTATGATTTATGTTCCAGTGTCACTTACAACGCAACGCCGGATATAGTTTCATTTCTCAATTTTTATTGCCGTCTTGTCTGATGGTCTCTTCAGCAAAGTTTACGGTTGCCATCGGTTACGGTTTTGCGTGTTCGGGTCGAAAAGTTGTCGGTTGCCAAGGGTTACCAGGGACGTTCCGCGTGGTGCATCGCGAGCTCTCGCGTTGCAGGCACTTGCAATTTTATTCTTTCCATATTTTTTCGTTTTGTTTTTGGTTTCTGCCAACCTCTCCATGCGACGAGCGCTTTCTCGTCCATCCATCTTCCGATAATCAGCCCGGACGGCGGACACTCCCGGTTCCCGGTTCGTTTGATGGTTCGGTGCAGTCGTATGAAAAGTTTTTGACATCTTCCATTCCTGCTGCTAACGAGCTGGCAGCGTTATCTCGAGGGCAGGATGTTGTTTTGATTGAAGCACGCCGTGGTAGGAAAAACAGGGTTTCTTGCGCAACGCCACCCCCCAGAAGCGGGTTTCTTGCAGGAGTCCCGGATGTCCTGTGACCGAGCGTAGAGAGTTGAATTTATAATGCGATTCCTGGGAGTTCAGTTGATTATGCTAGTAATGAAGGTATGAAGAAAAACCAACGATGCACCGAATCAAAACAGGAAAGTTTTGGTGCCACACAATTTCCGGCCAATAATAGTGTCCTTCACCGATTGTTCAAAAGATAGTTTCCCCTAATTTGAATTAAATCAAAGTATTTCTTCTTACTTTAATAAGTATATTTAATTCAAACATTCTTTAACAATTATAGTTATTTGTACACAATATTGGAATCTCTTGGTGGTAATGTAGGACTAAAATTAAATTAATCCGAAACGTGGCTCGTTTTGATCATCAGACATAAAGAAAACACGACGGTACTTTTTTGTTTTTGTGGCAATGATTGTATAAACTCAATCAAACTTTTGATCTCCTCTGTGGTTAGTGTTCCATTTAGAATTGCCACACATTCCACTTTTCTAGCGCCGAGTTCATTTCGCGTCTTCATTTTCCTGTGGCTTCAACCGCAGCACCTCAAACATAAATTTGCTTTTTGTTTGCATATCATCAGAATTTTCCCCGCCGCTTTCTCTTATTCTTCCTCGATGAGGCGTCGGGAAGCAGCACACAGGTGCTACACGGGAAACAATTTTCAGGCCCTTCGCAAATCTGACGGGGAGTAGAGGGTCGAGCGGGGCTTCGTCTGATTATCATATGTTTGTGTTACCGATAGTACCGAGGTTGGTGTCTGTGTTTCTGCTGTTTCTGCTACGCGTGAAGCCATTTGCTGGCGCGCGAGCGACTGTAATTGAATCCTTCGCTTTGGTGTAAATTTTAATATTCAAATTAAAGTTTACGGCTCATGTAGAATCTTACGGCAAACCCACATGCTCCGGTCGTCAGCCCACAAGGAAATCTCCTTCCAAATAGAGGGCCCTGTGGGTTGGGCGGGCCGTGGCAGTGGGAGATGTTTTCCATGCCATTACTGAACGTTGAACGTGCCTCGATGATTGTCTGCCTCTCGGTCGTGCATCAACACCGTCAACCCGTGGAAGGCCGGCGGAAGCACCGTCGACAAAGCGATTTCGTGAAAGCTTTTACGGCCGCCATCGTTAGCGGGCTCGTTTGTGTGCCATCATCGCACAAGGGCGGCCCTTTTCGATCGAGAAGGGCCAGGAAAGTGTTTAATAGATTTGCTCACACTATTTACCCCGGCCAACTCCGGTAACCGTGTTGAAAATCCAGGGCACAGGAACGAACGAAAGCCCGAGATTAATAGATAGGTTTTGTGGGGAGCGCAAGGTGGGGCCGTTCTAATCCTCCTGCTTTCATTGAGCGGAGGAGTCTGGTGGGGGAGGTTAGAAGAATGATGCGAACCTGCAGCGGGATGCCGAAAAGGTGATTTGAAGAATCAAAGTGCCACAAGATACGAGGGGTGGGATACGGCGTGCGGTAAGTGGAAAGAACCGCTCGTACGCTCACGTACGTGCACCGCAGTCCAAGTTCCTCGTCTTGTCAGGAGGATTATGGATTTTAATTGAATTTTCAAAAACTTTCACGCCTTTTACTGTTCGAAAAAGGGAACCGAATTCACACATCAGTGTCGGCACCATTTTGCGTGTTGCTGAAAGGTGGTAGATAACATCTTTTGCCCTAGCAGTCGGAACATGTTTTTCCAAACATTTTGCTCTGGATAAGAGACAACATGAAAATGCTGAATTTATTGAAGAAAACACACCCGAAAAACACGTGACTTTGGCTGGACGGGGGGGCTGATTTCGGCAGCCATATATTTTTCATGATTTTGATTGGAAGATTTGAAGTTTTCCGGCCAACACGTAGCCAACGGTGCCATAAATCTTACCGGGCTAGCACGTGGTTAAAAGCGAATGCTTGTTACACGGCAGCATCCGGAATGCCGAAGGTGACCTTGGCCGGAACAATAAATTCAGCTTCTGGCAGGGAAAACGAACACATTAGATCAAGAGCGTAGCAAGAAACCATGTTTTTCCTATTAAATTTGCTGACGGCGGCATACGGAAAATGGTGAGACTCATGATCGACTGGAGTTAGGTACGATATCCATTTTCTTCAGTTTTCCCTCTTTCTCTAAAATTTCATAAAAATAATCTCATACACTCAAATTAAAACTGTCGAAAATAATTTCCAAAGACAATCCATTCTGCGAGCAAATTCTTTGTAGATTGAACAACGGTGCCATTTTTACCGCCCGAAAAAAGGGGACTTACATCGGGCAGGTTTTTTTTCGGTGCAAGCAAAGGAAAATCTTCGCACATTCCAGACACATGAAGGGAAAAAGTTTTAATGAGTTTTTAAATGTAATTGAAAAGTTTAGAATCCACTGAAATGATTAATTAAATTTTTCATTCCACTCAACGTTTCGCGCTGCAGCTTCAAACGGGCGTTTTCGGGAAGGGTTGTTGAGTGACGATACAACACAAATACACACACACACACACATACACAATCACCCCCCCCTGTTTGAGAGCAAACCGTGTGAACCGATTTGGATAGAGGAGGTATGAAAACATGATTTTATGCTTCATCAACATCCTTTTCTCCATGATGGCACTGGTAACAAAAATAAGTGACAGTTGTTACCGCTGTTCGGTATTGCTGATGTTGATTGATAAGGGAAACTGTAAGAAAAGGAGCATTTCGAAATTAGTTTTATGTGTGTTAACTTTCAACTCCCTAGCAAACTCAGATAAATTCCAAATGAAAACATAAGCAACGTTAATTTTTGTATGTAAAAGTTAAGCTCGTTAAAACCGGAATAAAATTAAATTATTTTTAGTATTTCACCGAATGCAATTTACTTAAAGTAACCCTTGTACGCCACAGGTTGTTTTCTCCTTCCTTCAACTTGACTCTTCTGCAGATGAACTGGGACAATAATATCAATGGCACTGCTGATTACGAAACCCTATAATAATGATTGCGATGAATATTCCAAGCACACCAAGGCACGCCCGTGCGCCCCATTAGGTCCCGCTCGTCCCTGTTTGTCACTATTTTACTATCATATTTCCCATCAGTAGTGCTTGGCGCTGCATATCTCTTCTTCCGTGGCGCACGCGCCCCTTCATTTCACTCCCTCCCCGACGTCGCATGTTGTGTCCGAGTGCGGCTGACAAACGCTGCTCAATTTTGTGCCCTCCCATTACCACAGTGGGGCGCAACAAATTCATCCTTTTTTACGGCCAGCAATAAAATGGGAACTCATTCGAAACACGCAGGGAACGGAAATTTGTGCACTCGTAAAAAAGGCGCCCTTATCAACGGACACGATCACGATCTGGTGCAGTTTGGGCCACAATCGGAATAATCTATGATGCCTATCGAATGAAGTTCGGGCTCACGTGAAGTATGCAAACTAAGGGATGGCTTGGCGGGCAGAGGTGGTGTTTTCCTCAAGGGTGAGTTGAAGTGAACGCCAGAAGGAATGGTTTGGAAACACATATCCATATCGAATTTTATGCATACTAATACTCGTTTAGTTTTTCACTAATTTAGTACTCACCTCATGTTTCATTCTCCCTTGGGTTGTATTTTGCTGTCTGACTTGTTTATTCTAACAGCTAAAAGTTCAATTTTAAATATCTCAAACATTTTTGACTTCAGACCCACACATCTAACTGGAATCGTAATTTCATAAAGTATCATAAAGTCTTACTCTTTGGGCGAAAACCCATAGAACTACATCCATTAAACTGCACCGCTGCGAAAGTGATGCCTTTGTGTACCGGTAATTGAAGTGGCACATCACGAACACGAAGGGCTCTTCATTTAACGTTTTGCTGTGGATGAAGTGGTAAAGTAATCTCCTTCCACACTCCGTGGCTACCGAGCCTAAGTGTTTGCACTCGTACCCGCGACATCGCCGGTCGAGCGGCAAAAGCAGGAGTCATGTGGAGGGAATGGAACGGGCATCAGGCACATTTCCGGAGTGCGACATTAGACAACGGACGCCGCATAACGCGCAGCAGAAGGACACAAGTACTCCGAAGAACAATGGGCACTCGAATCAGAAGCACCTTATAAGACGGGGTGTTTCT
Organism: Anopheles coustani; assembly: GCF_943734705.1. Taxonomy (NCBI): domain Eukaryota; kingdom Metazoa; phylum Arthropoda; class Insecta; order Diptera; family Culicidae; genus Anopheles; species Anopheles coustani. Next base: position 82,755,394 of record NC_071289.1, read on the forward strand.
TACGAAATACCTAATGGTTGGTTTTAAAGGTGTCAAAAATTAACTGTTCATTCCATAAACCACTAAACCACGAGCATAGTTAGAGCAGATGAGAGATTGTGTTACCAGTTCATGACAGTTGAAGATTGCTTTTTACAGTTAATTGAATACTCGAACCAAAACCGTTCATAATGTAAATAATTTTCTGAATGAAGAGTGCAGTTTTTTCTCTTTTTACCTTATTTTATTTTTTTCTTTTGTTCTACTACACTATTCATTTAACTTGTTTGACTAAGACACAACTTCATTTATATTCATTAGGATTGTTTATTGAACAATTTCGTTCATCGATATTTGGAAAGACTAATATTCTTGACAATTTTAAAAATATAATTGTCAACAAGCAGATAAGTCCCATTTAACAAGATAATCTTTCGTTTACCAAACTAACTTTGACGGTCGCTTTTCCACTCCGTACACAAATCTATTCAAATGCGATCCGCTTCAATCCTATCCTGGCGGAAAAAAGACATATACTTTTTTGTGCACAATTCACCAATCGGTTCGCAATATTCAGCGGTAAAACATGGGAAAAGAAAGGTCCTTAAAATTAGTCGGGCGGAGAAAATTCAAATTAAGCAGTTTTCGGTTATTCAAATGAAGCTCTACAGGTACAGCGGGAGGGCAAGTTCGGTGGCCATGCTTCAACCGCCCCGAAGCTGCATCCTTTTTTTCGGGACAATCGTGCGGGTCACAGGTAATTTTTCCTCCGGTTGCGTACCCCGCTCGTTGGCTCGTTGGGTTCGATTCATGACTGCGGGCAATTTCACCCGTCACCGCCCTCCGCGGGTAGAATCAGAGACGTTAGGGTAACGCAAATGAAATAAAACCAGCACCGGCACAGGCACGGACATGGGGAAATTTGTGCATAAATTTAACCAAACACCCAGCGCCCGGCCCTCCGGCTGCAAGGGTTCGGCGTAACGAAGACAATCAAATAAACAAATCCATGTTGCAGTATCGGGTTTCCGCGGATTCGGCCAACGAACGGCCGAGGGAACGCCGAGAGGATGCAAATTAAGATACATATTCTCGGTAATGCCAATGGAGCGCATTTTCCTTACGCGAATTTTCCATCGCCATCGATTGAGCGGTCGTTAGGGAACCAATTTAACGGTACGCCCAGTCTGTTTTGTTGTTTTACGAGCGACAATCAAACCGTTGCCGTTGTCCTCGGGGCAGGTTCGATCTCCCAGGTTTTTTCGTTTTGTTTTTTTTTTTATTTGGTAAAGGTCTAAGACATCGCCTTTTCAAATCGGCAACGATGCGATTTCACTGGAAGTAAACTTTTGCGAACGATCAATTGGGATTCGATATTTTGTCGAAAAGGTAGGACACAAATGCCACGTGGAGTTGTTCAAAAGGTTAATTGTTGTGACATTTTGAACGTTTCCATCGCTTTAGATCGAAACGATTTACATTGAACGAAATTTTTTCCATTGCCAAACGAAAGGAAAATTTCAAATAAAAACTTTAATTATTTGAATCTTTCCGAAGTATATGAAAAGAAAAGACATATAAGTGAAAACTCAAACATGAAAATGAAAATGCCTCTCTGAAAACCATCGTCATGAAAGCTTTGAAAAGACTTCTCCAACGGGGAAAAGATTTCCAAATAGAGGCATGTCTCGAAACGTCAATGAAGCAAATGAGGCAGAAATGGCGCTTTAAAACATCTTTTGCATAATCTTGCCATCGTGCGGCTGTGCACGACGGCACAGGAGACGAAACCAACTACACACATCTGTTGATATCGGTGCTGATGGTGTGATGGTTTGCTTGCGAGTAGAACGGGATCGTGAAGCGCACCGAACCCCGACGGAACACGGAGAAACCCTTCGACGGAGTAATGAAAGTTCCATACGATGCAACCAGCGTACGTCGGGAAAAACATCCGAAGCATTACACGACACGATAAATGTGGATTATATTTCTTCATTATAATGCTGCGGGAAGACGCGTGAGATGGCGCGTTGAGGGGCATGTGAGTGAGGTGGCGTTGGAGGTAAATTTTGAAAGGTGCACTGGGAACGATGAAGAAAATTGTCGCTTGCCGAGCGAAAAAGATGACGGTGCTGTTGGCATAGATTCTGCAGATTGGATATGTCTGTCTAATGAAAAACACACTCCTCCACGGCGCACCGACCCAGCGGGGAGAGAGAGAAAAACAGGGAAAGAGAGGCAGGAACGGTCTGGGACGGAACAAGCGAAGCCATGCGAGAAAATGGCACCCGGGGCATCAGCATCCTGTTTCACTGCCACCATCGCCCGACTCGACTACCATTGTCCGACCGTGGGACGACCAAGAAACTAGATCGGAAGAAGAGACAGGGGATAAAATTATTGATATTTTACGATGAAAATTATCTCATGCGAAAGATAACAAGGCGTCTGGAAGACGGCACGGAATGAAAAAAAGGCTAGATTAAAGAGGGAGGCAAAGTACTGCAGGGTACCGTGCTGGAGAGGGGGCGACGGCGTTGTGAGCAAGATTGTTTATTCTTTGGAGGGCAAGAAAGAAAACGAAAACTAAAGCAGAACCATCGGCACTGGATGCCGATTAGCAGCGTGACGTGACTGATCAAGAAAGAGAAAAGTTACGATAAGACTTCGAATTGGGTTACATAAATTGACCCAAAGGCGCATAAAAACATTGTACATTAAACTCGTTTAACTCGTTTTAATGAAAGCTTCCCTTGGTTTGGGATAACATTTATTTGATTTTTATTGAAGATTTTTCACTTTAGTTTATTTTTATGATTAAGTGGCTGATCATTTTAATTAACTGCAATCTAAATTTCTAAATAACTATTTAATATTTCTAAAGAAACAGGTTTTAAACAAACAAAAAATAGACGTTGTTACGGTTATTAAACCTTGGGTTTTAATGTTTTTTTCATAAGAAAAACATGAAACAAATATGTTTTTAAACATGCCAGCATCTCAATCAATATGGATGGAATTTTCAAAGAATGATGGCAACTTTTGTGTGTCTCGAAAGCGAAGTGCATCAAAATTGGCTTTGAATTGTAATGGCAAACCAAGCACCAGTTGAAAATTTTTAGATAAATAGTTAAGATTTTGATAAAGAATCAACTTGGAAAGTACAGATGATACTGCATTTAAAATATTTGTTTTAATAAGAAATAATATAAAATAGAAGTTAATTAAACTGTACAAAAATACGACAGTGCATTCAGTTAAATCATCTAATTGATGGATAAAATAGCAATAAACATAACTGGTTCGTGTGTCAGAATATTTCAGTTATAAAGCGAGATTTTCTCACTTAAATACGGGTTTAGAAAGATTACGAATTTAAAATTCGTATACACATTAATTTATTGAAAAAAAAAAGACACATTCCGTAAGGACGTTAACAGTCGCACAAAACAAGGACGGCTCTAAAAAGCTACTTAGAACTTTGAACTTATCTTCCTTCAATCCGTCCTGCCGTTGGCCTTTTCCCTTCGGGGCATTGCTATTAGCGTAATTGTTTCGTAATTTCGACTGGCAGAATTTAACTACGAACAATTTTCGAGAGTCTAAAATATGATTTTAAAAACACTTGAAACCCCAACTCGCTGGCAGGAGCGGAGGAACGTTTTCCGGCAAAGTTGACCCATGCAGTTTCTAATAAGACGATACTCATAAAATAATGACAGACCATTGTTTTTGCGCGGATCTCGTTTTATGAAGTCGTTAAAAATTTTGCCTTTCGCCCGCTGCGAATCGAAGTCGATCGGATGCCCGGCGAACGGTTTTCCATTAGTGTAATTGAACTGTCCTGCTTTGCGAAATACAGGCCTTATTCCCGTCGTCCCTTCCGAAAGCCGACCGTCCCTTCAAGGTGCGTCACTTTACGATACCCTTTTTTACCGCTCGAGATTCTGCTGAATGTAGTATTTTGTGACGCAATTAAAGGTTTGGCGTAGGAATGCGGAAGGTAAACGAAACATAAATAATACCTTCATTGAGAAGGATGAGCGGAGGGAGAGAAAAAATACGTGCTACATTGCGCGGGAACAGGTGGGAGTGCACTCAAATAATGAAAGTTTTGCTAATTCCTTTAATACTTCTTTGAGCCGGTATTCTCGAACAGCGGACACCGTAGACGTCGGAACAAAAATTATATCTTCACCGGTTCGAGCCATCAAACGGAGCGAGGGTTTGCGAGCATTTCTAAAAGGCTTACCAGGGTTCGGAAAATTCCGGATTGGATTCACCCAGTTCCATCCCGGGCCTCGATGATAAAATACTCCAATGCAAAGTTATTTATCCTTCTGGAGTAATTCCGAGGACAAGGATTCGGAATTCCCGTTTCTTCGTCCAAATCGTCACAAGTTTCTTCGGGTCCTCCTAATGATGGCTTGGGGAAAAGCCCTCCCAATGCGCAGTCCCGAGAAAGCGAGAAGTAATAAATTTTTATCCTTCATTGTTTGCCTAATGTTTGCTCGTTTTTAATGGGTTAAAACTGTCAGAAGTGGCATTATCCAACGTTTTCCTTGATCTTGGGATCCACATTGGCAAGCTTCGAGGTAGTGTGGAACTCGCTTCGCAAGTGCTAGAACTGGCACTCGAAGGAGATTTCACTTTCCCAAAATGCAACCCGAAGAAAATGAAGGTACGTTTGGGTTTGGTGGTTTGGTAAATCCTTTCCTCTGCAAGTGGACCGGCCAGAGTTTTCCCTTTTTCGATGGTGGCAGTGCGGACAGATTGTAACGTAATGGTTCGACCACCGGCAGCTTGATGAAAGCTTCCACCGACGTGTGGTGGAGTGCATGTTCGCCTTTCGCAAGTAGCTTAATCCGGTGCGCAATCCGGTCCCGCCCCCGGGAGAGGCCAGGGTCGAGCGGAAAGTAATAAATGTACAGCACTCGGATAGCATTATGAAAGTTGTAAAATGAATAGAGATAAATCAAAAGTTGGGAAGATGAAGAAAGTAAAAACCACCGACACTGCCGGGTAGGGTAGAACGTGAACTGGACGAGGCTCACGGGTCGTACATCGGTGCAGCGCTATGGGAAGAACAGAAAAAGAACACTAAGACCGTATTCTCAATGAACCCTCGGGTTTACGGGTTGTAAGTTTTGCCCAAGCTCCCTCACTAGCCGACAACAGCATCGGTACATAGTAGTAGTTTTCCCAGGCTGATCTCGGATTCTGGTCGGTCACGCTGGAAGGTGCCAAGAAGTTTCGTACCCCGAGAAGCATGGTCGCACCTTGGAGGAAATATTGAAGGTGCAAAAAAGCAGATACTTGGCTCCCCCTAAAGCACCGTTGGCAGCATCACACAGGAAGCAGCATTTTCTTCGAACGCTCCATACCACTTCTCCTGGCCAGGTTGGATACTCGCAAGGGATCACTTTTTGTAAGTGTTAATAGTAGACTGTAATTAAGAAAGTTTTCATTCAGACGACGTTCAATTAAACCGTTGTCGTCACATACACAGCCGTGGACCGCCAACACAGACAGACAACACAGTGTGGACAAGCGTCGCTGGCACCGAGCTGATTCAGTGTTGTTCCACCGTTTTTCGTCATAAACAGCTGAAGGTTAGTCCAGAGAGGGTAGGGTTTTGTTTTGACCCTTTTTTTACAGCCGGTCTGACAATATACTCTCTCCACAAAAATCGAGCCCAACCAGGTTTCGTTCTGTTACACATCCGGATACGGAAAACGTGAAGACTTTGTCCCGCGGGGGAGAAGATAATATATCTGGAAAAAAGTTTGCAGTATGCTTCAGGGGACAAAAGTTCCATTCGCTGTTACTATCTGACTTCCATTATCTTGACCTTTGCCGATAAGGTGTTATGATCTTATTTTTCTCTACCAAGTATGTTATAGCTGGACGGATCTCTTTGTCTAGGTTCCTTGTACGGATTGTTTTGTTACACAAAAATATTTTTAATTTTGAATCAACATGTTTATTTTGTGATTTTTAGTTCTAAACAAAAACTTGACACCAATAAAGCTATATAGTAGAATGTTTTTTATTCCACACAATAAATAAACATTTGAAGGCAACATTTATGTAGAATTCTTATTTCCTTCAAACTTCATGCTTGACAAATTGAAAGATGTTAATTATTGCACACATTTAATGGAGGCGCATGGTGCTTTACACGTTCAAGTGATCTCTCTGTAATGGAGACGCATGGTGTTTCACATGATGTAAAGATCACTACTATTGCGGATTGATTGATTGAGTATTATTATATTATTTTTCATAGTATGATGTGGCATCAAAGAACTCCCTGCCAAGATTCCTTGTACGGATTATTTTGTTAAATGTATGTCAACATGTTCTTAGAGAGCAACTTGATTAGCAGCAGCAACTAGAGAGCAGTCGATTACAATTCGTGATCAATAACTTGACAAGTCACACAAATAATGACATAAATCAGCATCTGAAGAAAAAAATCATTGTTTGTTTCATATAGCAATAGTTAACACGTTGACTGCCAAGCGTTTTAGCACACTGTTTAGTACAATCTTTTTAAATAATTTTCTGTTTTAACATTTATTAAACCAACGATTATTGAAGGCTAAGCAAACACTTACCTTCTCAAAGAATTGATATAAAATATTACTATAGGTTTTATGTTTCATTTTCATTTATTTATGGGTCCAAAACTTTTTAAAACTGAATTTTGTTGTCACCAAGTTTTGGGTGACATGGCAGTCAACGTGTTAAATGGAGGCGCATGGTGTTCTACATGATCAAGTGATCTCTTTCTAATGGAGACGCCTGGTGTTTCATTTTATGAAGAGATCTTTGCTACTGCGATTTCGAATATAGTTTCATTTTCAATTTGAACATAATAGGGTAACTGTACCAATAGTGGTGCACTTAGTAATGTAAATACCAATTAGGTGTAATTTATGAGTGTTAAGAACACAATATTAAACATATTTGAATCAATTATGATCGAAACATGACTTTTCTTCTGAAAAACATCTATTTTCACCGTAAACCATACAAAATACACGAAAAAAAGCGTATTTTTCTTCCTAGTCGGTTGCTCCTATTATGGTGGTATGGTTCCTATAGTTGTGGTATCGTGTTCCTATAGTGGTGGTAGTACGAAAAGCTTGAATATATTTTGACTATTACTTATTTTTGAAGCATATTTCAAACAGAACGGTAAAATACTCCTTGACCAATGCGTTGTCATTGAAAAGACTGTATTGTTTTACCGAAATATGTCCAATTTTAATTCATAAAAAATGCTCTGAATATTACAGCTAAAACTATAGTACGAGCTCGTATATGCTTTATAGCGTATTCCTTCGCCCGCTTTCTTTTTTCTTTTCTCTGCTTCTTCTGCTGAGCCTTCTCTCCAGTTCCGCTTTGTTTATTTTGTAGAAACAAAATAAAATCACTAAATTTACCTGATTATATTGGCCAAAACCGGAATAAAACAAAAATATGCTTGTGAAAAAATCTATGGCTACTATAGGAACAACTTGGGTTTTTGTGCCTATAGTGGCACCATAGTAAAAACTATGAAAATATAATAAAATTATGCTAAAATGCACTAAGTTCGAATAAATCAATTATATTGGGGTATGTCAGAAGCGAAATCATATAGTTTTAATGATTTTGCAGTGATTTATAGCCTTAAACAAATCACGATATTCGTTATAGATTCTTAAGGAATGCAGCATGTTGGGACAACCTGTTTTGAAAATATGAATTTTGGAGCTTCCTTATTACGGAATGAGATGGTTCATCTTTTTAACACTCCGCAGAAGATCAAAGAACATTTAATAGAAGAACAAATAACTCCATTGTATATATATCGGCGTAGAGCTAGGATTTTATTCCACTACAACCACTATTGGTACTAGCTCCACTATGGGTGCACTTACCCTATGTTGGTTTTTATAATTTTTCTTTTTATTTACAAAATAGGAAAAGTTATCAAAAATAGGTATATTATTTCAATTTATTGCATTAAAATTTTAAAATTTATTTGCGTAATTTTTTATGGAAATAAAAATTACGTCCATTTTATGCTTACTGAATTCCAACATGGTTAGTTGCAGTATGTTATGTATTTTGCAATGGGTTCACATAAATATTTTTATGTGTTTTTCATACTTTGCGATTCCATGCTACTGCTTGACTGACGTAACTTTTCATCATCAAATTGCATAATGACATTTCAATTTTTCCCACCACGCCGTAGGCAAGTACGGGAAATTCTGGCGTAAGCCACCTGAGCTCCAAAATCTCGACCGATCCGAACAGCCTGTTGCGCGTTTGGTCCCCAGAAATCGCCCGTCACCCCGAAGCCCTGTCACGGCGGACGAGCGGTTCAATTAAAATTATTTTCTCCCGACCACAGCGCAAACCTGTCATGCTACCCATCATTCAAAGGTAATTTAACCACCGAGAGAACAAAGCCGAAGCAGCTGTCAATTATAATAACGTTCCATCTTTTCCGATTCACCTGCCATCAAAAGCAGTCGCACCAGTTTGCCAAAGTGAAAGACAAAATGACAAGGTTTCGACCGAGAGTGAGAGCACGTGCGCCAGCGGGGGGTTGGTGTGCGCGGGTTCGCGGAGCAGCAGCCGAGGGGAGATTTTAAAAATTAACACTTCACTAGGAATTACTTTCATGGGACCGTGGCACTATCTTAAGGTTGACGGTGTCGGTGACGGCGCTTCGGAATGGAAACGTCGTCCTTTTGCGCGCTGCCTGGATCGCTCTCATTCTTAGGAAAATGAACTGATCCACCGGAGGGAGAGAAGAAATTCGCAAGTGGAATGATGTCATTTCCATGAAATTTAAACTTTACGAAATCTTTTCTTTTCACCCAGCGGAAATGTGAACTCGAGCGCTCGCCACCGAAGGGCGGGGGAGGCCAACGCTCGCGGCTTGGCGGAGGTCAAATCACATTCAGGTGTCTCCGCTCAACCTGAGTGAAAAGTTTAAGCACCCGAAGCTACCCCCCTGGCCACGAAACTGTTTCGCAACGAAACAAAGAAAATGGCAAAAAGAATACGAAAAACTGCGAATCCGAAATTTAAATTCCTGGAAACTCATCTCTCGTTCCGGTTAAAGTGAATCCGAGTTGTTCTGAAAATGATGATGGACTCACGGCATTTTCGCACCACCAAACCACCGAACCCACCCTCCCCATCCACGCGGTCTCTTCCAGAGCCAATGCGGCCCCGAACAGAGGGAAGCTAAATACTCCCAAGGAGATTAAAAGCTACGAGCCAGTTCACGACACAAAGGAATTCTTAATTAATTAGCTTGAATTATTTGTTCTATGCTATTGTGCGAAGTTTGCCGGAAGGCGTGGAAACGCGAAGAAAATGGCAAAGTGTGATTTCCCCCGAGCGAAAGTGTTCGGCCGGAACGGAGGACTGCTATCTACACTTGCACAGTGTGGAAAGCTTGACTTTTACCGTCGCTAGGGAGAAGCAAAGGAAGAAGGAAACGAAGGAGGCGCATTGCGGTGCTGAAAAGCTAAAGTGAAATGTTGTGGTGACAAAGTTTGGGTTGCAATCAGGATCGAAAACCGGTGGCTTTGATGTGTTATCGCGGTGGAGGTTAGTGCTGATTGTGTGACTCATTTGTTGTACGGTATTTGATTTGATAAATTCCTGTCCAATCGCTGCTAAGACTGGTTCACAATCTTGTTCCGATCTTGATGGGCTTCTTTTGTTCACAAAGATTGTTCTGCCCTAGCAAAGCGCGAGTGCAAAACGCAATCCTTCACCAGAGTAATGGGTTGGGAACTTTCATGAATGGTTTTGGAAAGAATCGACTCAACCACAAAATTCCGAAGCGTAGGACGCGTGGCCCATTGACACGGAAATAAATGTAAAAACGCGGTTAATTCCAATAACTCATCGGCAACAGCTGCGCTTTGCCATCTGTTCGATTGTATGGCTGGAAACCCTCCGAGGCTTAACCCTTCCCGAGGCGGAGTGGAAAACAAACTAACGTCCTAAGTATTTCCCTACGGTTAACTTTCTTCCTTCTCGTTCCAAAAAAGGAAGAAAAAGTTTTTGTCCCTCCCGGTGCGGGAAAACAATAACATCGCAGCCGTACACCAGTTTAGGGAAAAGCTGACCTCTAAGTAGCTCTCGGTGATCGGTTTCGCGACTGCTTAGGCGTGCAAACAATAAATCATCCGACCGGAACTAAGAAGTTTCTGGCAGCCCCGGCTGGCCCAGTTGCCAGCTGCGCGTTGGTGCGTGTTTTTCCGAGCTCCGCAGCACAGTGACAAAAACACTCGTTCGCAAATTAATAGGATCAACTCATGGCTGGCTAATGCTTTTATAAGCTGGTGTATTGTTTGTTGTTTGTAATGGTTTTTTTCAGTTTTCTCGCATTGGAATGAGAAGTCTATTTTTAAAATCTCAGCCGTAAAACAGCAGGTTTATATTTTTGATTCAAATCATCCTTCTTTTGATTTAAGAAAGTTCAGAAATATACTGTCTAACTTAACTTATTTAATAATAATTATATAAACTTATAATAAACTTACTTATTTAATTAAGGATTGTCATAAAATCAGAAGCATCATTTTTAAATTCACCCGTTAAAATATCCATTTTGCTAAACTGTACTATAATGTACTCGAATATCGACATTAATATTTAAGATAATACTCGTATCGTGAATTCCACATGTTGTAAGAAATTTGGGTCGTTCAGTGAATATTAAAAGGTTTTCTGTTTATTTCAAATATAAAAGAAGATATGCACTGCAACTCAGTGCAATTGGAAGATACATTTCAAATTTACTTTTATGACAAAAATAAAATTGGCTCAAATCCTATGTAGATATCCATATTTATGTTATTTTTTATAGTGTCTTGTGCACACTTAAAACTTGACCAATATTTGTCCGTCGCTTCTGAAACTTTATACACATTAAGGACGGGAAATGTCGTTGAAGTTTTGTGTGTTTCCTCTTTTCGATAAAATCATCACAAACCAAAGATTGTCTACTACTTTCTGGAATTTATGATGTGAAGCAATAATCCATATTACCAGTTTCTAGGTTTTCATTAATATTAACCTAAATTTAGACTCGTTGGCCACTACTAACCCAATGACAGCAACGAGGTCAAGGTGTATTTATCAAATGTTATACGTTACAGAGAAATTGATGAAATATCAATTATTTCAAACAAACCAAATACCTCATTGTTAAGTTACACTTTATCAAATAACTAAACATCATCAAAAATGAAAGTTATATCCAGAACTGGATTACTACCTGCTGGGGGCTTTCTGGTAGAGTTTCAAATAAAACTTTGTAGAAAAGGGTTTAAAAGGCTAACTTTTAAATCGGCATAAATACATGACAATCCCTTTTTAATTTAGCATTGAGGCGTCAAGCCTATGTTGTGTATGCTTGCAATACCTTTAGTTCAATTTATATTTCTCAATACTTTACACATTCAGCAAATGGATGGTTGTGCAAACATATTGGGAAAATGCTCAGAAATTAGCTGGTTCTTCCGCATCTCTACCGTAAACTCTACCCTTGGTGGATACGAAATGAGTGTTATGAACTTCGTCCGTGGACCAAACCAATCACTGTAAGTACTCTGCCGAGACAGGGCAGTCTGAAGCCGTAACGCAGTAACATCGGACCACAGTCCGGACATGCAAACGACAGATGTCTAAATAATATGATAAGCCGAGTGGCAGGAATGTGTTGCTATCGGACGGCCGGGGCTCCTGTGGTGTCCCGGATGAGTGGTTCATGTGCCGGACAGAGCCCCGAGGACCGAGCGCGCGATGACAGCTTTGAGTGGAGAAGGACATTTTACAGCGAATCTCCCAACGGGAGCGTGGTGTAACTGAACGCTGGTTCCCGGGCGCGCAGCAGGAGCAATTTCAAAACTCCAACTCCCGCTGGTGAATGAAGGCATGTTTTTCTTTCCTTAGTCGTTGATCGTTGTTATCGGTTTTTCAATCAAGCATAGTTTTTTTTTATCGATTTCATATAAAATTTAAAACGTCCATTAACGCTTGAATTTTTCTTATACGAATTAAAATTATATTGAATATCTTTATCTTGTTACAATGAGATACTTATTGATATCGGAAGCCTTTTTTTCTTGTGTGAGGTAGACAGCAGATCTCACTCAACACTTAGAAGCCGGCTAAACGGTGCCACAAATGAAATATTCCCTCTGTCGAGTAGGCAGGCATTCACTCAGTAATACTATTTGATTACGCAGTACAGCATGATTAATATTTACATTCCTTTGAGAACGCTTCCGAATTTGAATGTGGCGCGGCACGGGCGACGCAACGATTGCCCGAGTTTTGTAGCGCTCGGAAGGATCCGGTGCCTCCGTTTTGCTCGTGATGGAAAATTGAACACCATCAACATCGATCCGAGCCGTAGCGGCGGGAAGAAACAGGCGGTCAGAGAATGGCGAAGGCGAAGAAAACAGTCCCAGAAGAAAAATCTCAAGTCCCGGATTGCAGCAATTCAAAAATCTTTTACCCTACCTTGCACTCCTTCGGGGAGAAGTAAAGTTTGGCCAGGGGAAGATACAGCAGATATTTATTTTCCACCTTCGCACGCGCGTCCTCCAGGCCGCTTCCGCTCCGAACCAGCCCGTAACGGAACGTCTTGGCCCTTAGTTAACGCACTGCTGCGGGTGTTTGAGTTTTTAAAAAAACTTTAACTTTATTTCCTACAACATATGTGCGGGTTAATACCCAACTATCGTGTTCGGATGCTGGATACCAACTGATGATCGGTTCGCGATCTGGATCGTTGGTTCACGGTCTTCTGATTCTAGGTGGTCCGCGTCGCTGCGGGAATCTGCAATCTCAGCATAATGCGGGCGGTCCGCGTTGCTATGGGAAGCTGCAACTCAGCATAATGTTGTGGTCCGGGGGCCGCGTCTCGATGATCGAATGTTGACTCACAATGTATGCTCTGGCGATGTCCACAATGTATGCGATGGCGTTGTCCACAATGTATACGCTGGCGTTGTCTTGACTCCTCCCTTCTTAAATGACTTTGTCCTCAAAGTCTTGTTGCTGCGTGGAATGATGTTGGTCTGCTTACGAATGTTTCTCCGCGTTGCGGTTCTTGGTTTATGTTTACTTTTACCATTCTCCTTCTATTGAAAAATAAGCAGATTACGGTTGCGCATATGAATAGTAACATGAAAGTTCCTCCGAATGCATGAATTTTCCATTTGATGGAGTTGTTTTGTAGATTTATACTTTGTAGCGTTTCTCGATGTTGCAACGTAAGATTGTTTAGATATTCTATCGGTGGTCTGTCTTCAATTTCGCTTATGTTGACTTTTATTCCCGCTGTCGAGTGGTATGGCTTACCGGGAATGATGGCTTCGTTGTTTGAATAAATTTCTCCGTTGATGATTATGTTGCAATTTTCAAATTGTATCAAGTATGACCCGTTCAATACTTGGTTTGCATTACTGCAATTTGATGATATTTCTGCGATGGCATCATTAATGAGAATATTGGCGTCATTAATGCGTTTCACCAATCCTTTCGAGTAAATTTTTTCGTATTGACATTCGGCGTCTTCTCGTTTCACGAGTTTTTCTATGCATTTGGTGGGTTGTTGCAGATTTACTTGTTGGCATATGTAGAAATCTTCCTGCTCTTGGCATCTTTCCGTAATTTCGAATACATGCGTTCGATTTCGTATTATGAAATTTTGTTTTACGATAATCCGTTTCTCGTGCTGGATTATGGAGTCAATGTATTCGTATTCGTACATTTGTGTGGTTACTTTGGGGAACTTTAGTATGTAGATAATATGCGTTTGGTTTACAGCAACTTGCGCAGTTGATTGCCCTAGCAATTCCTCTGGAGTACGGTAAGTAATGTTGTTACTCTCTAGGAATTGGGCTATAGAGTTTAGATCATCTAGGGATAGTAGCTTGCTGCTTGGAATCCCGTGTTTCGCGAGTATGATGGCATCTTCAATTACTTCTAATTTTTCTTGTAGCATGTTCACGTTTGATAACAGGATTAATTGACGAATCTCTGTCTGGTGCGTTTCGTATCGTTGATTTTCAATGTTGATAACCGTGTTGGCGACTTCTGTTATTTGTTGGAGTCGTTCATTTAAACCTTGGTTGATAACTACTTGTTTGTTGTTTTCAGCAATTAGGGAGTTTATCGTTGAGTTAATAATGTGTAGGTCGTCGGCGTCTGGATTTCCTGCGATCCATTTCCAAACTTTTCCGATCGTGTCCCATCGTTTTTCTCTGTTTGTAAACGGTCTAATCTTTCTAAAGGTTTCCTGTAGCGTTCTAGCTTTTATATTAATCAAACTTTCAATTGATGCCGTATAGATTCCATTTGGAATTTCTTCTAACGTTTTTTCTACTGCTTCTTCTATGTTTGATAAATCGATTGGATGTATCGTCCTTACATATCCGATTTGAACTTTTGCTTTACTTATTGGTATTATAGCTAAGGGATTATTACTTAGATCATATATGCTTATATCTGCTACAATAAGCTTGATCAACAAGGTTGTAATCACTCTGTAACGATAGTTAAAAGAATTTCAAAGAGTGTATTAATATTTCTTCCTTATTTCCTTAGATTCATTTTATGAATTTTTCGATTATTTGAATCGATTATATAAGTTGGATAATTCTCCTTTACTTTTATTATGTTGAAACGACTTTCGCGTTTATTATTTGTTTTCTTCCTTTCATATACATATTCGCTTTCTTCATAGTCTTTATATTTTTCATCTTTGATTTTTTCATCATTCTTTTTGAATATTTCGAGTATTCTTTCATTTGTGGCTTCTCTTATTCTTGCTCTTTCTTGTGGATCATCTGATCGTTCTCCTACGTACACATTTCTTGGTGTATCCTTTATAAATGAGTGAATAGTATGATTATATTTATAAACGGCTTGTTGCACTAATGTTATGATACTCATTTCTGGATTGAGTTTTTTCGTACATCTCGCTATTTCTCTGATAGTCGAATGGCATCTCTCTACTTGACCATTCGTTTCTGAACGATTAGCTGGAGTTTTGAAGATTTTGACTCCTAGATTTAGTATTGATTGTTCGATTACATTCGATACAAAAGTACATTCGTTGTCTATAACAATTTGGGCTGGCAAGTCCCAGTCATATAAAAGTTGTAGTAATACTTCTTTTATGTCAGCGATTGATTTCGATTTTATCGGTCGTATTTTAACGTACTTTGAAAATTTATCGATTGACGTGATAAATAAAAAGTTTGCGTTGTATGCAAATATATCAATATGAATTATCTCTCCTGGATATGTCGGTATTGGTGTTTTTACTGGTATAAATACTTGTGGTTTTCTATCGTATTTTTCGGTTTTGCATATCTCACAATTTTTAACAATATTTTGAATACTTTTTCTCATTCCGGGGAAGTAGAATTTTTTTATAAATTGCAATGAATTTTCCTTAGCGTTTCTGTGTGCAAAATTATGGATATTTTTAATCTCTTCGATTTGTTTTTCTACGTCGCAAAGATCTTCGACTTGTATTTGAGAAAATCTAGCTTTAACTGTTTTTGGATTGTAAAGATTTTTATAGACTTCTTGGATAATTCCCATTGTTTGTTCATCTGTGTAAATTCCATTAATTACGTTTGGATTAATAACTTTTTTGAATTTATCCTTGATAAAATCAGTAGTAAAATTTGGTTCGATGAAAATATGCCTTTTAAATTTCGGGAAAGGGCTTATTAGTTCGGAAGAGGAATTAGTTCCGATTTTAAATATTAGTTGGTTGCGGAAAACATTAATAGGTGCTTCTGTTGAAGGGATATATGAATTATCGTCTTCATCAGCTGAGTGCTGGGTTGGTGTTAGTGAGTTAATTTGTATTCTGGAAAGGGCGTCGGCTACGACGTTCGATCTTCCTGGTTTGTAGCATAACTGGTAATCATGTTCCTCTATGAATGATTTCCATCTTTTCAGCTTTGCGTTGTTGTTCTGCGGTGATAAAGCAAATGTTAGTGGTTGATGATCAGTATGGATATTAATTTTTGCTCCGTATATGAAATTTCTCAGTGTATGTAGTGCCCACACGATGGCAAGCATCTCCTTTTCGTTTGTTGCATAATTTTCCTCAGTTTGGGAAAGAGTTCGGGAAATGAAGGTTATTGGTCTATCTCCGTCGTGGCATTTTTGTGAAAGCACAGCTCCTAGTGCTTTATCTGATGCATCTGTTGTCAGTTCAAATGGCTTCTGGAAATCTGGAAAAACTAAAACATCATTAGAAGATATTATGTCTTTCAAGGTTTGGAATGCGTTCTTTGCATTTTGATCAAATTTAATTGGAACATTTTTTGATTCGTTTTTTGAAATTTGGCGATGGCCATCCTCCCCTCTTAGGAGTTTTGTGATGGGTTTTGCTAAGTGTGCATAGTTTTTAATAAACCTGCGGTAATAACCTGACAGTCCTAAAAATCTTCTCAGTTCTTTAAGGTTCTGTGGTTCTGGGAATTTTTTTATGGCTTCAACTTTTTTTATGTTTGGCTTAAGTCCTTCACTTGAGACAATGAATCCGAGGAATTCTACTTCTGTTTTTAAGAATTCGGATTTGTCTGGCTGTATTTTGAAATTTGCGGCTCGCAATGTGTCTAAGACAATTTTCAAGTTTTGCAGATGTTCTTCAACTGTTTCACTAAAAATGATAATGTCATCGATGTAAACGTGACATATTTTTCCTATATGTTCTCTTAATGTGTCGTCCATGACGCGTTGGAATATGGAGGGTGCATTTTTTAATCCAAAGGGCATGCGTACGAATTCATATTTTCCATTGTTTATCGAAAATGCAGTTTTTTCGATGTCGTTCTCCGACATGGGTACTTGATGAAATCCTGATGCTAAATCAAGGGTAGTGAAAAATTTATTTGAGCCTAAATTGGCTAAAACAGTAGATGGATCCGGAATAGGATATTTATCACTTATTGTTTGAGTATTTAATTTTCTGTAGTCTATGACAAGTCTATATTTTTTTTCATTGGCAGCGTCCAGTTTTTTTGGAACAATCCACACTGGTGCATTGTATGGGGATTTTGAAGGTCTAATAATTCCATCATTTAGTAGTTTTTCAATTTGCCTGTTAACTTCACCTTTAAGTGCTTGGGGATAAGGATAAGTTTTACTGTAGATTGGCGATTCATTTTTTGTCCTTATGGTAGCTTTTACTTGTGAGGTAAAAGGTAATTTAGAATCAGGTGGTTGGAAAAGATCCTGATATTCCTGTAATAGGTTATGTAGCTGTATTTTTTCGTTTTGGTTGAGATGACTATCGCGGATGTTTATTTTATTTACTTCCTGTAGTTCATATTGTTGTAGGGGTATTACATTTGTACCGTCAATGATTAATTCATCATTGGCTGTGTCAATAACTGCTTTGATTTCTTTCAGTGAATCGTGCCCTATTATGGCATCGAATGATTTCAAGTTTTCAAGATGATAAAATTTTAACATTTTATCTGAAAATGGTTGGAATAAACGGGCTTGTGAATAAGCTTCGATTTTTATGTCTCCTGCTACAGAAGATACATAAAATGGTTTATCAATTTTATGGGAAATTTTAGCATGTTTCGGGTGGATATAGTTCTTATTAGAACCGGTATCAATGAGCATTTTTAATGGCTCCGAGGCGTTACCATAAAAAAGAAAGTAAGGCAACGCCGAGTTTAGTCTAAAAAATTAAGTTCTGCGACTTCGACAGTGTCACTGAAGTTGCATCCTTCTTGTTTTTCAATGGTTCGGAGGTATCTCTCGAACGATTGTAATGTGTTGTTATCTATTGTGTTGTTCGCGGGGTTACCGTTTTCGAATTGTTGTGGCGGATTGGCATCCGTTATGTGGTTCACCGTATTTGAGTGTCCTGGCTGTGTTTGGATATTATTGACCCTGGGACGTTTTGGGGGTCGAACATTGTTTGAGGTAGGGCGGTTTCTATAGTTCACTTGTTGTGTTCTGATGGAATGGTCAACTTCCATAGGCTCTGGTGGCGGTTGACGTTGAAAATTGTTAAATGGTTTTTGTTGGTAGTGTTGGTTGTTCTTTTGGGCGAAATTACTAAAACTTCTGTTTCCCGTGAACGGTTTGGGATGGTAAGGCCTTGGTGGCGGAGGTGGATTTGTATATCTTATGGGCGTTGGTGGCGGTAAGGGAATCATATTCCTTGGTGCCGTTGGTGGGATATATGGCCTTGGTTTGGTTAGCATTTTTCTACACTCAATATTTTGAAATGAAATGCAGTAGCTGTACGCTCCTGCAAGGGATGTCGGTTCATAATTTCTAATGAATTTATAAACGTCTCCATCTAGTCCTCTCATGAAAGCATCGATTGCTTTTTTGTTGTACATTTCGATTAAAGCTCTTGAGGCTTCGGGGTGTGTGAATCTTTCGTCAGTGTTTATTTGATTTGCTATAAGCGAGAGCAATCTATTTACTTCGTCGTAGTATACTTCCAATGAGCGGCTCTTCTGCTGCACGCTCATAAGTTGGAAGTCTAATGTTTCCAAATCTCTCTTTTCACCGTAATACGTGACCAATGTTTTTTTGATCAGGTTCCAATTTATGCCTACATTTGAAGCAACGAGTGAATCGTTCGCTTCACCGCGGATTTTTCTGCGAATGAATTTGCAGATCATGTGGTATTTGTTTTGGCGTTCAAGTGTGTCTGTACTTTTAGTTTGGTACAGTTTTACCAAGCTATCTACGTCATTCAACCAGCTATTCAGTTCGCTGGGATCCCCAGTGAAATTTGGTAGATCCTTTACCAAATCAGGGATTTTTTCAAAACTTTCGGGATTTACACTTGTTCCATCTGGCTTTGTAAAGTAAAGCGGTGGATCGGAATAATCGATCTGAGCGGGGGCGACATTGCACGCTTCGAGTGCGGCAATGCGGTTAATAATTTGGTCAAGGTCTGGTCTCGACATTTTGAAGGAAAAAGATTGTAATGAATTTATAAGATCCTCCAGGATTTTTTGTTTGTTTTAACACGTTTTTCACTTCACTAGGTAATTTTACTTAATATTTGTTAATCGCGTTTTTGTAATCACTTGATTTTTGTTTCACAATTTTGTGTTTGTTTCACAATTTTTACTTACTGTTTTTTTTTTGTTACTTACAGTACCATACGCATCCTGTATCGGGCGATGGTTTTATGATTTATGATGCTCCTCTGACGGGCGTTGTGTTTTACTGCTCCTCTAGCGGGCGTAGTTTAGTTTCTGGAAAACCGGCTGTGAATGACTTCCTTCTCGGTGTAATGGATGGCTCCTTTTTGTCCTGTGTGAGCTGCTAACTGCACAGGTGACTCGGGATCCTTTTTACACGGCTGCACTCGGCGATCAGGAAAGTCTTTTTAAGTTTGGGATTCGGTGGTAACTATCACTCTAGCGTGGTTACTTTCACTTTCACTTGTACTTAATTTCACATAGCGCGGTCCCTATTCGGGCGCCAGTTAACGCACTGCTGCGGGTGTTTGAGTTTTAAAAAAACTTTAACTTTATTTCCTACAACATATGTGCGGGTTAATACCCAACTATCGTGTTCGGATGCTGGATACCAACTGATGATCGGTTCGCGATCTGGATCGTTGGTTCACGGTCTTCTGATTCTAGGTGGTCCGCGTCGCTGCGGGAATCTGCAATCTCAGCATAATGCGGGCGGTCCGCGTTGCTATGGGAAGCTGCAACTCAGCATAATGTTGTGGTCCGGGGGCCGCGTCTCGATGATCGAATGTTGACTCACAATGTATGCTCTGGCGATGTCCACAATGTATGCGATGGCGTTGTCCACAATGTATACGCTGGCGTTGTCTTGACTCCTTTTCTCCCTATTTGCAAGCAGATGAAATGGAAAGCGAAAGGTTTGGCCACCGCACCTGTGCCCGAAAAAGAAAAAAAGGAAGGAAAAATGCGGATGATGCTGGGACCAATTTAATCAAGAGTCTTTATACATATTGAGAAGATTGCTCGCAAACGGCAAACGGGTGCGGGATTGCCCTCGGGACTTGACTGAGCCTTATAATGTCCCTGCTTAATGCTTCGTCTACATTAAATGCTGTGATTTCCTTTTCGTGGGCGCCTTTTTTTTCCTTTCGTCCAGCCCCGGTGGAAAAATGAGGCCTAGAAAAGTGCCAGCGTAGCGTTGATTTCGTTCTGCATCGCCGGCGGGGCCGAACTCGGCTTGCGTGAAGTATCAGCCGGAAAAATCG
Organism: Anopheles coustani; assembly: GCF_943734705.1. Classification (NCBI taxonomy): domain Eukaryota; kingdom Metazoa; phylum Arthropoda; class Insecta; order Diptera; family Culicidae; genus Anopheles; species Anopheles coustani. The sequence goes on from NC_071289.1 coordinate 82,775,669, forward strand.
GAAACAAATCCCGAGCATTGATGAAAACTCAAACAATCTGCTCGACGTGATAGAAAAACGGGGGCCGCCCCATTCAATCAGTGGCAGTGGATTTTTCCGGATCACGTTCGGTTCACTTTTAATTTCGGCATCGATATTGACACACACGCACACACACACACACTGGTTGTGGTTGAATTTTTGGGTGGCGTGAAAATCACTAGCGTATTCTGCTAGCGGTGGAGTTCCGGAATCGTGCAGCCTTCAACCGAAGAATTGACCTAAAGTTGATCTGTTTCCGGTGGGACACTGCTTTTCCACCGAAATCGTCAGCTTTCTTTCGCTCGTTGTTCGGCCGGGTTCGGTCGTAAACGGGTGCCATAAGAATCATCGCAGATGAATAAAATATACTAATCCTTTTACTTCCCGCTGCCCCTGGAAAAGGCCGCAATCTCGGTTCGAAATGGTGTCCGAGTGCCGTCCGAAAATAGCCCCGGCAAGGTGTTGCACACTGGTCCGGATGTAGATGGTATTAAATATTTAAACCAGTATCATCACTTTCCACCTTTGCCGGAGCCTCCCGTGCCAGGCCGATTCAGTGGACGGATGCGGCCCGGGAAACTATTCACCCATTATGTCCTGGGTTTTGCACTTTTCCGGTAGCAGGCCGGCCAAACCGGTGCTGATGGTGATGTGCCGGCGGCCATGGTGTTGTTCTTCCCTGTAAACACCCCGGACATGTGGTGGATTCTGTTCCAAAAACCGAAATCTTCTCACGTTCGTCGGTTGCGGGTTTTACCTGAATGCAACAGCGTCACCTACAGCGAGAGTTTGGGAGAGCGAGAAGGACCGGACACTAAGCCACTGGTGAGATATTTATTGACCAAGGTGTCAAGCCACAAAACCGCCCATCACTGCACATGGGCGGGGAGCCAAGGATTTGGTTTTGTTTTCCGGCATAGAACTACGCTGAAGCATGCAGCTGAGGGAGTTTTAACTTATCTGTAGAGAACAAACATATGCCAACTAAAAGAAGTTACTTTGGAAACAGTAATAAATATATAATGTACATGAAAAAGTGAACAAAGAGCCGTTTACATAACTTTAATGCAATTCAAATTCATTTTTCAAAAATTATTCAACTGTCTATCTATTAATAAATCAAAGTCATGATTGTTGGCAGCATGGATGTGATTTATCTAACTTAAGCTTCAAAGTAGAAAATGAATAATTACAAATTAGGACTCACAAAAACACCTGTGACGTTCCTTTCGCATATGTTGGCATGGCAATAAAAAAATTACCTAGAGCAGCTAATCAGAATTGAAAATTGAAAATTGTTTCAAAATTTTTCAGATTGAAAATTGTTTCAAAATTTTAACATGTTTTTCTTACAAACTGTATATGTAGGAACATAATTAGGAACGGAGGTAGCTTTTGGTTTACGGTTGTTTCCACAGATAGCTTTTGAATCTAGATTATCTTGACTAGATTTATTTGTAGATTCATCCACATGAATCTTTCACCCAAAATGTATTCGGATTGATTCATAAATATGTGACGATTCAAATCTCGTGACATTGATGAATCTTTCAAAACTTCCATGAATCTAATTTAATATCTCATGAATCTGCTGGATTCTTTGATGTACATCGATTGAACGACAAAAATTAAATCATTTGAAAAAGTTACTGAATGTATAGACTTCATAAATCTCATGCTCACAGATTCCCAAAGGTCAATAGATCTCGAAATAAAAAAAAAATCGTGCATCAATTTATGGCAACATAATATAGTTAACTACATTGTGAATAAACAAAGCAACAACGAATTTAAATTTTGCACTACATGCATTTAATTTAATATACTCCGTAATGTTAATGGATATTTTTGTTTTTTCTTTGTCTTCTTTGATTCCAGGTAAGCAACAGCCCGGAAGAAACCACCCAGCATGGGATCACTCGGAAAATGGATAATTCCGCAAACAGCCGATGCACTTTATCTTATGCACGCTTCAATTTCATAATTAAAGTCCAGTTATTATTTGGTTTAACTCCTCCCTTACCTGGCCAGCTCGGCTCGGTTGCCTCGTTGCTTTCATTTCTCCCCCCTTTTGCAACGTAGTTTTCCTCCCTATTGGCACTAGATAGGGTGGTCCATCTGCCCCCCAAAACAAACATTCATGAAAATATTAATTTCATTGCAATGTTTGCCGTCCGCCACAGGGAATGTGAAGGTAAACAGGCAGTCGCAAAAATGTTCCGGTTTGGTGTAAATAATATTCGTCAAACAAGTTTCCATTCACTCCGTTTGTTCCGTTTTTTTTTCTCTGCTATCATCCTGCACTCCCGTTTTGCTTATGCAAACGGTACGCTTTCGGTCGCCCTACCACGTCCTCCTCATACAGACAAACGCACACCTTCTCAACGCTATCCCCCCCAAACCTTATTCGAAAGTTATCCGTCCAGTGCAACACGTGATGGTAAATTCGAGCTGCATCAACTTATGCTTCCGCATACGTGCGTTTCGGCGCAGCGAATGGGTTTTAAAACTGATCACCGGAAAACGCGTACCGGTAAAAGCGCTCCAAAATTGGATATCTTCCCCGAAAAGTTCCCACCACTACCCCCACGGGGAGGGGGCTTAATTGCAACCCTTTTCAACCCACCCTTACGTTGTCGACTGCCCCAGCGTCCCCGGAATGCATTGCACTCACGTTCGTGTTCGTTCGCGCGGTCGGAAAATCGCCATTGCTACAAATGGAGTAAAACATTTCGTAAAACAATCGTTAATGAAATTGTAAAACCCGCGTTAAAATCGGTGCTTTCCCACCGGTACATTACCTTTATCCCTGCCCCAAATGGGAAAGGCTTTTCGTGCCTTCGCCGCGTTTCCCACCAGAACGCCCGGTACCGCTCGCCAAACAATGCATAAATCAAACATTTACCACACGTTCCCCATGTGCAACTCATCCACACGCGCGTGCCTCATTCATGCCTCATCCCGCTCCGTTTGATGGCCGTAGCGAAGGAAACATTGTCGCATAAATTTCCTGCAAAAAGCACTCCACCGATGAGAGGTGCCAGGCGAATGGGGGCTAAGGAGTGACGCAAGGTAACTAATTAATTTGTTTTTAACCATGTAATTTAAGTACATTACATCGGCATTTTTTTCCCGAAACCCCCACCACTCCCATCCAAGTGGTCCTTTGAAACTGTCGCCGGATTTTCATATCCTTCTTGGCTTTCATCGCCCACCGAGAGCCAACGCCCTCTTTCCGTCCGACCCTCACTCTGCCAGGGGTTTAACGTTTAAATGCTGAGTTATGTTGCTTTTTTTGGTCTTTCGAGTGCCGTTTTTTCCCTGTTTTTGTCATTGTAAGCACGTGTGTGTGTGTGGGTGTGTGGGCTGTTGCTGTGGGAAAATTGTTTCCGACCACCTCGCAGCGCCGAAAACAATTCATTTTCAACCACCCACCGAGCCGAAGTTGGCACGGAAAATGAGGGGCAAAAAATCCACCTGCGAATCTCTTTCCCACTTTCCATCTCTCTCTCTCCCTCTCTCTCTGTTTTTCCTTCTTCTATCTGTCTCTATCTTTCTTCTTCGTTGCCCAGGTGTGCGTTGCCCTGGACATAAATAACTTCTTTCCATCCCTGAATCAACAACAACTCTATCAGTTGAGGCATAAATATTGAATTACATTATCATTAATTGTTTTGCTTCCTCACACGTTCTGTTCCATTTTGGTGTACTTGCGTTAATGTGGTGAGTTTGGGAGTTTGTTTTTTGTTTTTCGTTCCTTCCGTTAAACAGAAGCGATTTTAAGTAAAGCGATGCGGTTGGGTGTCAAAATTTACGGTTCTTGATATTGAGGTTTACTGACGATTGATTTCGAGTTAAACACTTTGCGTTAATTATTTATTTCCATCTGAGCACCGCAACAGCCATTTTCATCTTTGAGACAATAATTGTAATGCTGTGTTAGCAACATGATTAAGCTTTTTACATGTTAAATTAAAAGTTTATTAGCGTCTTTCAATTGAATGAACAACTACTTTCACTTTTTCATTTAAAACAGTTACCAATTTACTTGAGTGACTCGCATGCGAAAGTGAAAGAAAGTTCACATTCGGGGTTTTTTCCTTGCTTAAATGTGGTACGAATTATACACGCTTTCCCTTTTCGTTTGGATCTTCTTTGCAAAAAACCACATTGCTTCCTATTATCGGTGCGTAATCCGTTTGATCCCCCGTCTCCGCCGATGTCGGCGGCACGGAAATAATTAAAATCACTTTTGCGCTCGCTGATCTACATAATTTTTCCTCAATCGCCGATCGATTCCGGGACGGGTTTGAAGAAAATCTAATTTGAATTTGTATTCATTACATTATCCAACCCGGGGAATCGGTGGGATTAACCGTCCACGTCCTGGTGTATGTGTGCGCCTGGAAGTTTGAATGCACACTTGTGTCCGCTACTTCCTAGCGATTGAGTGACCGGCAACATAAAAGTATCGAAAAGGACTGCTACGGTTTCCCGTCGTAGCATGTAATTAAAAAGTGACTTCCCGACCGACCAACTCCGGTTGCGTCTGACCGGTGCATACTGATTTATTTCCATTTAATCAACTGCGATCCTCCCTGCGAGCGGCCGCATTTCGGATGACCCTCACGCGTCTCGATGTCGTTTTTATCGGGTTTTTATTGAACGATGGGTTTTTGCAAGCCTTTTGTGACCATCTCCCTTTTTTTTCCTGCAAGCTCTTAGCCCAGCGGGGACGGAGGATACTGTTTGCAACTTAGCAATCGGTACCGTCGTTGGAATTGCTTCACATTGTACGGCCAGACTCGGCGGGGCAGGTCACAAGGCGACAAAACATCATTTACATAGAAATTGCATTTATCATTTGTAGTCCTGTTCTTACCGGCGTTCCCCGTTCTGGGTGAGACGACGGTTTGCCCAACACAAGAACCCACCAAGGTTCGTTCGTAAGCCCAAATAAAGACCGACCGTGCCGGGGCGCCCAGGAAAAACGCCAACAAGTGAAACGCACCGTTTCGTTCCAGAAGCGTGCATGTGCGGTTTTGTTTACACGCAATAATCATATTCATAAAAGGGGATCACACATAATTACACACATACTCACGTGCACAAGCCAATGTGTGCTGTTTCACACACAAACACACACACCAAAATGCACGGCACACGAGCCTTGGTTAGGACTCATCGGTCGTGGGGTGCCCTTTCCAAACAACCTATATCTGCCAAACCAGGCTCGCCTTTCGCACCCTGTTGCATGGGTTTTAACCATCGTCCCCTTCCTCAGAACGAACAATCCGACAGAGGACGCGATGGCTGTCTCCGAGCTGACAATTCGCAACCACCGAAAGGGGTGCCGGTTAGGGGTGCGTTTGGGATGGGGGCTTGTGTGATTTTGCCATTTTAATGTCTCAATATATACAATATCAACGTTCTACAGTTACAGCGCTTTGCCGGGTGTATGTATGTGTGTGTGTGTGTATGTGTGTGTGTGTGTGTGTGTTTACATGCACGCTCCGCGCTCGCTGTGATGCGTAAACCCCTTTCCTGATTCCACCCCCCTCCATCTCATAATAAAACCTGCCTTCAGCTTACACTCGACACCAATCTCACTATCATCGGGGTGCTATCTAATGTAAACAGACCACCAGACCCTGAACGGCGCGGCCCAGCGCCTATTTTGAATATATCGATTTTTGTGCCGTGATAGCACTGGGCCCCACCGCGCCCTTCCGTCCCAGAATGGGGGTGGAAAACCTGGAGGATCAATGAACGAAACGGTTTGGGCAACCGATCACAATCGAACGGCTTTCGCACCTTTTGCTATAAAGGTGAGAAAAATGTGGAACAGTATGAGGTTATATGAAAGAGTTTTAACGTTGCGTGTATGTTTTAGATCCTTCCGTATCGTATGAAATTATTTATAATTAAAATACTCAAGGATAAAAGTAAATAATTTGGGAACAAGTGAGTCTTCTGTTTAAAAAAAAAACATTGTAGATCAATACTAAACTGTTTGTTATTTTCTGAAACCATAACTTGTGTTAAACAGTTGCAAAGAATATATCGTTGAAGTTTATCGTCCAAAATGCTATGCGCAATAGATGTTTCATGCCGGGTTAAAAATTGAAAACAAATTTTAATATTGAAAACAAAACGAAATGCGCGGTGTAAAATATTTGCTTGAGAAACATTTGTTTTTGATCAAAACTATTTTAAACGCAGATTGGATTTAAAAGTACGAAATACTTGTATTGAATTAAGCATACGACGTTTAAAATAAGTCAGATGAAATACAAAACACTGACGAGGACTGGTTGAGTTTTGATAAGCTACAAAAAGTAAAGTAAAGTAGATGAGAAAAGTATTTAATTTATCAACCATCACTCAAATGAAAGGGTAAAACCCCCTAGCGAGAAAACAATACAATTGTGTGTTCTTTCTTGGAGAAAAACCCGTGGTTAGCTATTTGTTAATCCATCGCATCTTTGAAGCATGATCTGGTTAAGGGATGCTGAGTGGATTTCAATTGCAAAGATGAACCAACGCACTACAACCTCGAGAAAGATGCCTAAGGCGGAACACATTTCAAAGAAAATTCAACGACTTTCAACCCCATCCGAATGTCAATTCATGTTAGGCAGAGCGGTTCCGGTTGCTTACCTTCTGCAAAAAATAACCCGTAACCATCATTCAAGGCACACGTAGTGGGCCCTTTTTCGAGGGCCGTTGAAAGAGAACTCGGTGGTTGGTCAACCGCCTGCCCAACTACTTGTTTACCTATCAACGGGGTGATCCCGGGGACCCTAGTTCCTTTTCTACAGGCAGGTACTCGAGATAACAAGTAGTGGCTTGAAGTTGATCGTGTTTATTTCCAGCAGCTTTCGTTAGGCGTAATTGTTTCGACAATCGGGCGGTGCGCGCGAAGCGAATAAGCGGAAAATCGGGGCAAGTACCCACTAGGGCTGCCGTCGGATGGAGCGGAAAATCGTGAACCGCATGGATTGAAAAGACGCCGACAGGCAAATGGCGGCGATGTGGTTTCTTCGGGTTTTATTTTTCGTTCCGTCGTGGGAGTGAAAGGTTTTCCGTTCTTACGGGCGTTGTCCGGTTGATGGGATTACGTGGAATAAAAAACCTCTCTCAAAAATGGAGGAAAGTTGAAAAAAACATCCCTTCTGCCTCGCACCTCACCTCTTTGGGGGGGCAGCAAACGGCCAGTCCATTTTAATCCTCGGCAAGTAGCAGCCAAACCAAATTTGGCGTTAACGGCGTTGCGAAATCCTTCAGTTCGATTTCCAAATGAAGCGTGATGTACCGGGCACTCAATCAATGTGAGGACGAGAGCCGACGGTGAAATTAAAATACGGCCAACGTTGTTCGTCCAAAAATCGAGGGAAAAAAATGGGCAAAAAGGAGAAAACCCGAGTAAAGAAAGGTAGCGGGAAAAATTGAGTGAAAAATAAGAGCGGCCCTGAAGCAACCGAAGCAGAAGTCGAGAATTATTTTTCATCCCCTTAGTGCGATTATGCCGAGTGCCTCCGAGATGGTTCTTGCTCTCGGAGTCTTTCAAAGTAATGCCCCTCGTGGCCGGGAGAAAGTGGAAAATCTTAGGGGAAAAAAAACAATTGGCGGCAAAGCAGCGAAGAAAAACCCAAGCGCACGACATTCGGGACAAAAGAAAGTGCCACTAGGCTTCGAGTCGGTAGAGGAGGAGCGACGACAGGGAGGTTTCACTGCGGTCGTCGTTCGATACCATCCTCGAATGGAAACGGCCCGATGGCACCATCGAATCCAACTTGCTGGTGGCCGTGGCAACCTGGTAAGCGCATTTGCTCCACAGCGATCCACAACAATGACAGTAATGCGGATGAAAATATTGCACTAAATATAGATTGCACCGATGGTGGAAAAGATGAAGTAAAATAGTGGGGAAAAAACATCGAGACGAGACCAGTAGCATGCGAATAGTGCATCGACACAAAGAAAGGAGGGACAATTTCCGGAATCTTAAAGATGGCAAAAGAGCTGATGGAAGAAAAATTCCTTTACAATTACTTCGTCGATTTGTGCTAGCCTGTATTGAGTTTTTCCAACCACATAATGCAGAATTGACATCTGCAACAACCCGTTTTTGTAGCGTGAAAACCACTTGTTACTGCGGCAAAGGAAATGTGCTAAGTTCTTCTTGATAATTCAATTTTTTGAAGAGCTTTCGCAGTAAGGAAGATTTCTTTCCTTTCCAGAATGGTGTACCTGTTGGTTAAACAACCTCCATTTTTTCTCCTAGTCTTTTTAAAAACCCTCTTAATGCATAATTACTGTACTGGTTTTTAACAAATGGCTTCATTTCTCCTGGAATTCAATTTAAAACAGAAATTTCTCTCCATTCACATTACTTCTTCCAACCACTTTTGCCCATCATTTAGATTTTTCGAAAAATCAGGTCAAACGCTATAAATCTACCCCGGTGATTCATTACGGCGTTGAAAGTAACTCCGCAATGGAGCATAAAACTGTCGCAACTAAACCGAACCCATGCTGGACGATCGGTATCTTTCCTCACTGCCCTCACGGGCTGCCATCGAGATCGATCTGCTTTATTACGGTGACGACGGTGCACCCGGTTCGACAAAAATTCACCCCGTGCCAAAAGTACTCCTACACATTCCCCGCTACCCACCGGCCATTGGCCGGAGAGTAATTGTGTTTGTTGCCGAATGTGAAACTATATTTATCACCATGTTCGATGTCAGACTGGGACGGGCCACTCCGGACTTTTCGCCTGGGCAATGGCGCACTCCCCCCGGAGCCGGTTGAACTAAATCGAATGACACGACGGAACGGGGGATCCGATTCAGCACCATCCTCTTCCTGGTGAATGAACCAATGGTGCACAGGAAGAAAATTTTATATCGATAATTGGTTTCATTACCGTCGGTACATGCTTTGCTCATAAGCGCCCGATTGGATTTACTCCAACTACATCGGGTGCGTTTCCAAGCGGCACGAGCGATATGTTTTCCAGTATGTTTGTTTGGTTGATTTGTCTTTTTTCTTTCCTCTGGCTCGTTCAACATGGGTGCAAAAGGCGTGACTGGATCAAATGCACTTTACCACTCGTGTGCTCTGCAAACTGGTTGTATCGACAGGCATCCAGCGGATGCTGAGGTCGTGCGTGAGAATCACACCATATTTGAAACGCAGCACGATCATTGCACTTTTGTCGTCTAACATGTGTTCCACTGAATAAGTTGCGTTGCTTTTAACAAGAATTGTTAAATGTATATATGTTTAACCTTTTTCTATATTATTATTATCTACTATTCCTATACTATTATTACTATCCTACTATTTACATAGTAGTTCATTTAATTTAAACACGTTTTGCTTGAAATGAACTAGAGTAGGATTGAAACTCTGCTAAATAAATCTGCACCATGTTTGTAACGAAGCGGATTGTCCAGCCGAGCGCGAAGGTAAACTCAACTGAGTGCGTCGTCGTTCTAACGCGAGAATCTTCACCGGATTTGGAGGTCCGTCGATTTCGGTATCAACGTGTTCGGCCCGTGTTGTGACGTGCCAACAACGGTGCAAACAGCGTGTGATACCTTGATCTAAAATTAAGGGAAACCGAGAACCCGGTCCGCAGCGTGACGTGCCGCTGAACGGAGAGGTGTTCCGCGAGTTGTCCTTAACTCCTTTCGGACTAGGAATTGGGAATGCTTGGCAGCGTGACCGGTCCGAGCCGTGACTTGCCGGCAGCGGAGAGGACCACGCAGAAGCGGGAAACTTATTGAATCTTCTAAAGTTCCGTCCGAGCCGTCGGAGAGAAGCCTTCAGAATTTTCTCTAAGTATTTGGAAGGGTTTACGAGAAGCCGGTCTGCAGCGTGACGTGCCGCTGAACAGAGCAGAATCTAGCGTAAGTTCGGAAGGGTTTGGGTACTTCGAGAACTGATTTCGGATGAACTTGAGTAAGGAATTTCAGGTACTTTACTCGTAGGCGTCCTGGTGAAGATAACTAGTTTATTCAAATTTTCGAGCGCTTATAAACTATTTCGGTTACATTTGATCAATAAGTGTAAACAAGATAGAAGATCTCGCTCTAATTCCAGATTGCCCCCTGCGCATCGTGAGAAAGTTACGCGGTATTCTGTTCCTGTCACGCGTCCTTTTTTCCTAAACGTCTCACTTTCTCCTAATGAGAAAACGAGGGGTCGCAGCGTCGATCGATATCGACCCACTTGACGCTTCGTCGCTCGATCACGTTGATCGCGCTAAGATTTTAACCCTTCATCGCGTGGGGCGTCTGGTTATCGTCACGCTGGCGTGGCAATGCTGGGGTTCGTAAGTTTATCAATCGTGTGAAACATTTTGGTTAATAATTGACCTTTTTTGGTCTCTCGAGCGCATGCTTGCTCGTTCTCTTGCGACATCATGCATTGTCGCTTATTCCTAAAAGATCTCACGTGGCTTCAATGCTCACGATTTTATTCCTACTTGCTATGCACGCATAGTTTTCCATCTGGAAAACATCAAATATTTCGGGTTTTCCTAGATTGCGTCATTCTCGCTCCTTCGTTCTTTGTCCCATTTTTCTTTGTTCTAACTTTTCTCGTCTTGTGATGGAAGAATTTTGTCCCATAAATTTCCTATTTTCTCTACTTTCTTATACTTTGTTTTTCTACTCGCGGTCAGGGGTAAAATTTTTCTATCCGTTGGTATCACGAACAAAACATATCGTCCGTCAGTAACACCGCCCCTCGTAAAACGCGTATGTTAAGTTTTACGACATAATCTAGGACGATATTACAAAATTTTGTTGCCTAACGCGTTGATCGACTTGTACTTTCGGCACTAGCTGGTCTGGTCCGATGACTGCTGCTGGGCTCCTGCTGATCGATCGGCTGCTGATGCGGCGTAAGTTGCGGTCGTTCGTTGGCGCGGCAGGTGGCTCGGTGGCTTGGTGGATGTGATTGGTGTCGGCTGACGGCACGGAACGAGTAGAAGACGTGTGCCGAATTGAGGTTTTAAATATCTTCAGATGCGTTGTTCAGGGTACTTTCTTCAACGGTACCTTCTTCGAGAGAAGGATACAATTTTGCTGTCTGCTCGCTGAACTCTCGCTTTCTGTATTGTTTTATGGATTGCTCCTTTTGTTCTTCGCTTACCCCGGCAGTGGATTCTACTTTCGACGTGTTTTCGGTTTTACCCTTCATATTTTGCTTGTGGGTAAGGAGTGAGGTAAGCGAATCCCAGAAGGCCGCAATTAATTGCCACCCGAGTCCGTAGATGTCGTACAGAATTCTTCCATGGATTATTGTGTCCATGACGAATTTGATCGTTCTGCCAATGATGTAGATGCCGATGGCTGTTGACGTCATATTTCCTAGCCAAGTCGACCAGGATACAATTCTTGACCAATATTTGCTCAAAGCGTTGTCAATAACCTTTTCGGAAACAAGAGCATCGAAAGAAAATCCTTGTAGATTTGGATGTCTTCCGGCTATTAATTTATGCATTACCGATGAGGCTATTCTTCTATCGCCTTGTTCGTAGACCATGCTCTTCATTTTATCGAGACTTTCAGCGTCGTACACACCGCTTTCCATAAGGCTTGGCAAGGGAGTGTATGACCAAGTTGTTACTATATCAGTGGTCAGCTGTTCCGGCGGCGTCGTTTCTCGAAGTCGTTGATCTGTTGTATACCATCTTCCTCCGAAGGTAAATTTAGCCGGGAGCAGTGGGGTGCAATCAATTTGTGTGCCTCTTAGTTGAAGCATGCGAGTTACCGGAGCCATAAACATTGATTTGTTGTTGTACTTTACCGGAATTTCTTGAAAACATTCTTGTCTACTGTCATACGTTACGAACACCGGCTTGCACTCAAGGACGTACAATACTTCAGCTGCTACGACTGCTGTGTACCCGCTGCGTTTTACCAAGTTTGAGACAAATTCGCTCGGGTTAAGGCGCGCGAGTGTTAACTTGGTTTCCATTAAAGCCTTGTCGATTTTGCACATTTCCGTCATGACAGTAGCATATACTTCATTTAATTTCTGCCCCATGTAGCTTTCAACCAATGTAATTTTTGAGTTGAAATAGGTGAACAGATCGAAATTCTTTCCATGGCTGCGCTTTCTTTTGAAGGGAGACCGATATCCCTTTAGTTCCAGTATGAAAATTCGTGGGTGGTCTGTTATGTAGCTGTCGAACTCGCATATTTGGGTATTGTCACGAGCTCGGATCGAAAACATGTGTGATTCTGTTACCAGCGTGTAGACTGCCTTCGAACGGGTTTTGACATCGTCGTCGTACGTTTTGTTGACCGTTCCTTCGTAGATTACGTCGAAGTCCAACTCCTCGCATTGTCGTCGTAGGTCAACCTCCCACGTGCTGTAGCCATATTCCGCGTCCAGGCACCAGCCAACCGAGTGCGCACATACGACCCCGTTGCGAAGCGTGATCTGGTCATTCTCGATGTCCGCCGTCGTTGTGTAGTCGTACATGCTGATCTCGTACTCGTAGTACACCAGCGCGTCCTCCCAAGTATATTCTGCCGTTCTGTAGACCCCACCGTTACAAGTTGAGCCCTTAAGGCTCCCTACAATAAGTGTTTGACCTCTAGTCGTATGATTTCTACGGATTTCCCTAACTCTATGATCGACAGATAAAAATATTTCTCCTAACGTTTGCGCGGTTCTACACTCATTCGGAGTGAATTCTTTGACAATATACGCGTATCCGTTTTCGTAATCTGACGTATGGGATAATGACCCGCAATGCCTAATCGATCGTTTAATTACAACCTTACATTGGTGAACGTGGACAAACATTTTGGGACTTCTTTGTAAAACCTGAATTTTTACTTCCTGAGTGGTTACGTTTTTCGTTTGTGGCAAGCAAGATGCTACCCCCATCAACGAGTAGCTAGTAATGTTGATATCATTGCTCGCACAATCGTATGCAATTAATCCTTGCGAGATATTTCCGAATACCTGCGCAATAAGGAAAAGCAATGTCAAAATCACGAGTGATTTCGATTTCAACAACATTACCATGGGATTACGATTATCGCCACAGCGTGTATAATCGTTCTTTAAGGGTTCCGCCTTAGCGTCTTTTATGTTGGCCTGTATCTCTCCGTTACCACATGTACACGGATTCTTGGCATTCCCTTTTTTAGACCCTTTATCATTTAATAGTTCGGAGGCGGTCTGTTTGTCTGTTTCTACGTGAAGAGCGATAATTTTTTCACTGTTCAAAGTTATTAATGCTTCCTTATTCAATTCTTCTTTTTGGACCTTATTTTCAACATCTGGTCCCTTTTCTTCAACCATATTCGTTTTAGGGTCATTACTGTCCCTTTCGTTTTCCTTTACTTCGCCTTCGGTAGAGACACCCCCGGCGCAAACATCAAGTACCTGAATATCATTAACCAATTTATCCCTAGCGCCTTCAAGGTCCTGTTCCCTCGGCGGTTTAGAGTCAGACAAGAAGTAATTCGACATCCTAACGTTGAGGACGTCGTCTTCTTGGATTACCATTGAATAAGTATCATTGCTGTTAATTGTTAGCTTTCCGTATATCAACCAACCCAATTTGGTTTTCATAGCAATTGGTTCATCTGGTTTTCCGAATTTGTGTTCCATCCCCATTAATAATTGGGTATGATTTACCCCAATCAATAAGGTGGGACGAATTCCACCGAAATCATTGATCGGTAACCCCTTAAGATGCTCGTATTTTTCTGACAGCATCTTGTAATTCATGGCTTGGCACGGTAAGCTCAGGTCTTGCACGGTTCTTACGTCCGATAAATTAAAATACTTTTTTGAAGAGCCTCGTATTTTCAAAGATACTTGGCGGCTCTCGTCATATTCGGACGTGAGCTCTCGAGTCCATTTTAAGTTTAAAGGGATTCTTTTGCCCTTTAAATTTAACTGCTGAGCGACGCCTTCATCCAACAGGGTTAAACTTGACCCCGTATCTAGGAAGGCGTATGTTTGTACTTTATATACACCGTTGACTAAAGTCACCGGCAGGACTTGATAATATGTGGTTTTATTCCCTACTTCTGCGTGATTATTAATAGGTGCAGGTTGCTCTCCCTCATGGTTCTTTTTTGGTACATGCGGCATCGGGTGATGCCAGCCCTTGCATCCGTCGATGTTGCATGTTTTTTCCTCCCTGCAAAATTTATTGAGATGTCCTCTCGACAAACATTTGTAGCACAAACCTTTCCCCGTAATTGCCGCGTTTCTTTCTGCTGGCGTCTTTTTCTGGAATACAGCGCACCTTGTAACGTGATGCGACTGTTTGCAGAGCGGGCAGGATTGGTCATCGGGCTTACGTTGCGCGTTCCTGTTTACCTGCGGTTTCGCTACTGGCAAACGTTCTTCTGGTTTAATTACCGGGTCATCGTGAACGTTCACTTCTCCCTTTTGCATGGTGTGAAACTTCTTGTAAATACGTTGAGTTTCAGCAATTGGCTTTAGCCAGTTCATAAAACCTTCGAGTGAGAAAATATTCGCCCCAGCATTCGCTGCTAAGGTATCTCTAATATATTCCGCTCTCTTCATCTGAAGGTCGTTTGGTAATTTTGTAATCAGTTCCCTTACTAGGCGATGATCGCTTAGATACTCTGGTTTGCCCATCAAGTGAATATTTCTAATTAGATTTCCCACTGCAACATTCATTTCCGCTACAATATTACGGGAATCTTTTCTGAGTTTATGAACATCGGCAAGGAATTCCATGTAAATTGTTTCCGGATCTCCGAAGTTCGTTTCCAGTACGCTGATAATTTCCGGTACATTGTGGAAATCCAGCATTAACTGGTAGACACATCTTTGAGCTGCTCCGTATAAAGCTTGATTCAATCTATTCAAGTTTTCCAAATCGGAGAAGGCTCCTTCCCTAGTTGTGTCATCAAAGGTTCGCTTGAAGACTGGCCATTCCTTCGGGTTACCGCCGAATTTAGGTAATTGTGCCAATGATTGTCTTCGTAGCATGGCCTCCATCGGTTCTATCGGTTGGGCTATTACTGGTTCAGCCGCAACCCTATCACTGACCACGGCAGGCCCTTCAAACTTAATACTTCCCTTGGATGATTCCCCTTTGGACGACTCTCCTTTGGACGATTCTCCTTTAGATGACTCTCCTTTGGATGACTGTTCATCCTTTTCCTTTCGTTCCGAAAGAATTTTCACAGTGGCTATCAGCTCATTGAGTTGCTCAGTGCGCTTTTTGTCTTCATTGCTCTTCGCATGGCATTTCGGGCATTCCCACTTTTCTCTTTCCAATGGCTTGCGAGTTCTTTTTACGCAAGTTATGTGAAACAATCTATCGCACTCGTGACAAGCTACCATTGAGGGGTCCTCACCATCTGCATGTAGACAGAGGCGGCAGTTGCCATTCGGGTTGATTCCGTAATCTGGGAATGACATGATTGCCTCTTTCGGCTCCTTTACAGCCGAGCGTTTCACAGTTTTCTTTTACACGCCCTTCTTACTGCCTGCCTACCCTCGAACCAACTAGGTTCACTTACGAGTCCCTTTAGCTTAGCTTACGGAACTACGGAAATATTATCCACTTACCTGCCACTGAAATTCTGAGGAACTTGAAATATCCTACTTCTCACTTGCTTCTTCGCCGTCCTCTTTTGGTGGTCGATCCTTGGTGAAACTCTGGATGCAATACTCCTTTCCTTCTTCGGGATTCCAATTTCACTCAAAGTTTATTGACCGCTATCTCACACCTTACACTGCACTTTGTTTACTGTTGCGATTTAAGTTCGTACCACACAACCTATTCAAGTCCGATTTCTTGCAGGAAATTTCCTGCTAATTGACGTCACGTGACGTCACAAATCTCTCAATCGAAAGATTTCTACGATCAATACCTCTGATCCGTACTACGATCGGGTTACTACATAAGTTCCCCTTTTGTTGAAGCTGTTAAGCGTCAACTGGCGCCTTCCAAGTTATAATAATTAATAACTTGGCATCGGTGATTACAATCACTCTGAAGGAGTTACAAATTCATACTCTCTACGTTTGAGTCAGGAGTTATTTCCCTGATTCAGAGGAGTAGAACCTTCACCCATCTGTCTGCTAATAGTCGCAGACACTTCAGCCGCCGATTATGCCGTTTGGCTGTGGTGCGGTCCAAGTACCTTATGACAACCGGAGAATGTTCTCTTTGCTATCGTAGTTACGATGCAAACACCATAAGAGTTCTCTGTCGAGATTTACTCTTTACACTTTAATTCACCTTCACTTCACTCCTGAATTTCACGAAATTCACTAATTCACTTCTGCTCTTAAGGCGACAGAACACCTATACACTTTGCTATTCTTTAGGTGATAGCACACCCTACACTTTGCTATTCTTCCGGCGATAGCACACCGTACACTTACTGTTCTTCAGGCGACAGCACACCTATACACTTTGCTATTCTTCCGGCGATAGCACACCGTACACTTACTGTTCTTCAGGCGACAGCACACCTTTTTTGTGAATTCGATTTAGAATACAACCGTGTTGTTTCCTCTCTGGAGCCACCATGTAACGAAGCGGATTGTCCAGCCGAGCGCGAAGGTAAACTCAACTGAGTGCGTCGTCGTTCTAACGCGAGAATCTTCACCGGATTTGGAGGTCCGTCGATTTCGGTATCAACGTGTTCGGCCCGTGTTGTGACGTGCCAACAACGGTGCAAACAGCGTGTGATACCTTGATCTAAAATTAAGGGAAACCGAGAACCCGGTCCGCAGCGTGACGTGCCGCTGAACGGAGAGGTGTTCCGCGAGTTGTCCTTAACTCCTTTCGGACTAGGAATTGGGAATGCTTGGCAGCGTGACCGGTCCGAGCCGTGACTTGCCGGCAGCGGAGAGGACCACGCAGAAGCGGGAAACTTATTGAATCTTCTAAAGTTCCGTCCGAGCCGTCGGAGAGAAGCCTTCAGAATTTTCTCTAAGTATTTGGAAGGGTTTACGAGAAGCCGGTCTGCAGCGTGACGTGCCGCTGAACAGAGCAGAATCTAGCGTAAGTTCGGAAGGGTTTGGGTACTTCGAGAACTGATTTCGGATGAACTTGAGTAAGGAATTTCAGGTACTTTACTCGTAGGCGTCCTGGTGAAGATAACTAGTTTATTCAAATTTTCGAGCGCTTATAAACTATTTCGGTTACATTTGATCAATAAGTGTAAACAAGATAGAAGATCTCGCTCTAATTCCAGATTGCCCCCTGCGCATCGTGAGAAAGTTACGCGGTATTCTGTTCCTGTCACGCGTCCTTTTTTCCTAAACGTCTCACTTTCTCCTAATGAGAAAGCGAGGGGTTGCAGCGTCGATCGATATCGACCCACTTGACGCTTCGTCGCTCGATCACGTTGATCGCGCTAAGATTTTAACCCTTCATCGCGTGGGGCGTCTGGTTATCGTCACGCTGGCGTGGCAATGCTGGGGTTCGTAAGTTTATCAATCGTGTGAAACATTTTGGTTAATAATTGACCTTTTTTGGTCTCTCGAGCGCATGCTTGCTCGTTCTCTTGCGACATCATGCATTGTCGCTTATTCCTAAAAGATCTCACGTGGCTTCAATGCTCACGATTTTATTCCTACTTGCTATGCACGCATAGTTTTCCATCTGGAAAACATCAAATATTTCGGGTTTTCCTAGATTGCGTCATTCTCGCTCCTTCGTTCTTTGTCCCATTTTTCTTTGTTCTAACTTTTCTCGTCTTGTGATGGAAGAATTTTGTCCCATAAATTTCCTATTTTCTCTACTTTCTTATACTTTGTTTTTCTACTCGCGGTCAGGGGTAAAATTTTTCTATCCGTTGGTATCACGAACAAAACATATCGTCCGTCAGTAACAATGTTCATGTGGAATCGTTTAAACCATGTTTGACGAATCGCTGTTCCCCTCCTATTCGTTTTAAATCTCTCCCTCCGTGCCTTTCTCCCTTCCCCTCACCCACCGAGACATGTGTCATTGTGGGTTGGAAAAAATGCAATTCTTCATCCGTTCGATGAAGAAACACGATCCGCAAGGACATAAAACCATCCCAAAAGCCGGGTACCCCTTTCGGTTACAATCGCACGAATCCATCATTCGTAAAAGGATATTCCGAGGGGATATCGCGCACGCCCTGGGTGGTGGACGGATGAGGGGAAGGGGGGGGGGGGAGGTGGTAGGTGTATGGTGGAAAAATATGGTTGACGATTATGACTGTCATATCGTTTTCACTTCCACCGGATCGATCCATTTATGTTGTTTCGGGTTTTCCCTGGTGTTCCTTCGTGGATGAGTGGGGGTAGGTGGTGAGGTAGATCCCCATGGGACGGTGGTTGGAATGGATGATCGGTTTCCGTGGGCTCGAAGGGTGTGTTTTATGTGTCCAGCATCCAACATCGATGGCAACGATGATGAACTGACGAAGGTTTCGTGCGAAATCTGCTACGAGTAACCACACATATACACTTTCACACACACATACACACACACACGTGCGGCATTCGAACGGAGCCCCGAAGACATATCCCGGAACACGTCCACTAATGGTTCAATCCCGGCCCGGGCGTTATGCGAAACGATGGGACAGACCATCGACAGTTACCGGTTTCGATGAGGGTCGTATGTGATGAGTTGGTTTTCTGATTTTCCAAACTGACTCGTGGAAATGGTTTTATACGCCATCAATTCTTCGTCCATATGAATATTTGGCTGTAAATTATGGATTGGAAAGTGTGGGAAAAGGGATCGGCAGAACGTGCGAATGGATGCGGCGCTTGCGTTTGCTATTTCATACGGATCGAAAAGTATTGGTTTACGTGTCCGAAGGAACGTTTCATTGAGGTTTCTTTTTTCAAGTATAAGTTTTTTACCAGAATTTCCTTTCCGTTATTTTGTACCATTTTGATTTGTAACATTTTGAGATATAACATTGAGTCAACTACATTTTACCTCACACTTTCATTGAAACATGGTAACAGTTAAAAATGCAATCCACCAGCTTGTATTACTTTCTCCCTAGTCTTACAATGTTGCCACCGCATATCGGAAAATCTGCAAAACTTTTCACCCTCTCAGGGAAACGGACATTATCTCCGAGCAACGGAACCCACGGTGGATCGGTTTTAATTGCATTTCACCATTTGGCAGCGTTAAGTTCCTGGCCATCAAACGGTCCAATAATAAACTGGTGGAGGGAAAAAAAATATGCACAATGTATCACATCGGGTTTTTTTTTGTCGGAAAAGGATCATACATAAAATGACAGATTCAGTGCATAAAACATACCGAGGGTTTGGAAGTGGGTAAAAAGGAAAGGTATCTCAAATTGAAAATGGCATTGGCGATGAAAATTTGACCGGGGTGGCAGAAGAAAAAAACCTTCCCTCAAAGTGGCAGCGTAGGTTCGTTCCTTGTGGTGGGCGACAAAAAAATAACAAAAAGTGAGCGACGTTTTACCCGGTGGTCATTTTCGCTTCAAGAACACGATCCATTTTGATGGCTGCAGACGCAAAAAAAGGCGAAGCGAAAAAGCGCAACCGTAGACGCTGATAATGATGATGATGGCGATTGCTATATAGCTTTAAGAAATAAATTGTAAACCTATCCGCACAAGAAGCGAGTGGAGCAAAGATCGTTAAGTAACTTTTTAACGTCGGTAAGTACGCTTTGTAATTGCTGTTTGGAAAAACTTTGCCATTCTCGCATTCGTCCAGGCGAGCCGGGGGAGGGGGTCCATAGATGCAGCCGGGAACACAGTTTCCCATGAATGCTTGTTTGTGTGTGTGTGTGTGTTTTTTTTTTCACTTCCTCACGACGCTCAAGATGGGATGAAATTTTCGGATCAAAGAACCACTTACGGCCGTGGCAACAGCTTCCACGTTTTGCCCATTGCCAATGATTTATAGATTGTTTCATCTTCGCTTGACTTTGTACGCAGTCCTGGTATTGCGCCACGGCACGGAAACTATTTACATAATTTCAATTTTTCTCACACAACGATTGATCTTGACATGGTTTTCCTCTTTCCTTCTCATTTCACACTTTGAATCCCTTATTCGTCCATTCAGTCCCGAGCCTTTAGAGGGCCGGTTCGGATCGAAATGAGCCAGAAGGCATCATTAACCTGGGGCCGAGGCCGTTGGTGGCCGGTGAAAGATGAAGGTTGTGGTGTTGTAAAACTTTTTACATTACCAAACCGCAGCACCGTAGCGTTTTCCCGAGGTGGAGGAAAAGCTGGAAAAGTCAAACGACGGAATGCAGTCGCGTTTGAGGGCGAAGAAAGTTCCACGCGTCGGTGCTACGAAAGAAACCGATCCATTTTGCTGGAATAAAATATGATTAATAGCATTTCACTCGAGCGAATCAAATTAAATCTAAATAAAATAAATTGGCCTTGCGCAGATTCATTCGTTTTATTTTGTGCCGCTCTATCAAGATTTTCCACTTCCGGGTACCCGTGCGGTGCGTGATTTTGATGGATACTTCTTGATGCGGTGCTGTTTGTTTTGGCTGGCTTCGCATTTTCCAACGGAGGCTGCTATCAAAAAAAAATATTTATATAGCACCACAAAGAAATCCCTTTCGTTTGTTTTGTATCATTACGTGAGATAGTTTATTTTATTTATATACTGTCATTCGAACGGAACCGTATACAACGGGGCACATATTGAACGGGCCATGACAGACAATCTGCTAAATCCACCTTCATCCGCGGAACCACTTTCCCAGCCGCACTGATTGGTGGATTTATTTTGTAACTTACTTTCCATCCCCTTTCGAAGCCACCGACTCGCCTACTCATTGTCCTTATCGAGCCGGCCCCAGCAGTGCCACCTAAAAGCCCCGGGTTGCACGACGATGCTCGCAGTGAATAGTTTCGTTAATGACAAATCACTTTTTCCCCCCGTTTGCATTTGCGAAATATGTCCATGTCCATTTCCCCCCCCCCCCCTCTTCTCGGGACGGCCACAACCACCGCCTCACCGGAGCCGGTTTAATTCGGTAGGCTTTGCACAATTCCGGAGGCTCGCATGAATTGCGCCACAGAATCGCTTATTCATGTGCTGCCAAGCTTGCCACCGGTTGCAGCCCTTACCAGTGAGGGAAGGTGATGCCTATTCGAGCGGCAAACGGTTTTCGGGCAGCTCACTGGCGGACTAATAAACCACAATTGGATTATATTCGAGCAGCTTGGGTCGCGGGGTGGGTGCATTTTAGTGGGCGAATATTGCGGCTACACGCATGCCAATCACTTGACGCACGTTCGTGGGTTGGTAAGGTTTGGCAGGATTAAAGCTTCTTCCCGGTGGCCGTTCCATCTTTCAACCGACGCTTTGTAAATGGTGTCCAGCGTCGAGTTGTATCTTCCAACCGAGTGACTGTTAATTAGCGGTTGATTAATTATGTTTTCAGCATCGCTCACGAATCGACGTTCGCTGTCGTTGTGTTTGCCAGGAATCTGATCTGAAGCACTAATCAAACTAGCAATGCACAGTATATGAGTAAAACAATTTGTTGTTGAGGGAGAAATGTTATCGCATGATTTTCCTTTCCATTTTCTACTAGACACGTTCGTGCTCAAAAGGAAGTTATATGCAAATTTTATTTAATTAATTCGAATTAATAGCTTAAACTATTAAAACAATTCTACAACCATTATGAATATAACCCGACATGGGTTTGATACTCACTGGCGAATAAGTTTCAAGGACTTTTCGATCGTTAAACCTTTGCCAAAACACGTTTCGATTTTACTTCTCCAGCGCACCTACCTGGCGGACGCTTTACCTAGAAAGATACAAACGCCAAACTTTCCACAACCGCAGTCTAATTTGGCTTCCCTTCCCGCAAACCCTACCGCCTCGGTCCCCCGGGAACTCGAAAGGGCCCACGTGATTTGTGGTGGTCGGATGGCGAAAACAAAACTACGGCTTCGGTATGATTAATTAACCACAAATCATTTCCAAACGGAAACCATGCGGTTTTGCTTCGGTTTGTCGGCGCACCGGTCTGACGACGCCATTTTTCGTCCCAATCAATTGACGAAGCGGTTGGCAGAGGGTGACGATCGTTTGGCTTTTCTTTTCCATTCCAACCAATCAGCGGAATCCTTGGCATTACCTTTGCATAAAGTTTTCCGCACGAATGTTGATTTAAGTTCCCCTCGGAAAAGATTGTTCATCCGAAATGGTTGGATTTTGGCTCGAATTGTGCTACATTTTGCGATTACCGAAATTCGTTTGATCGTCAATCGAAGGCTGAATGATAAGAAAGAAGTTCGTTTGGTTGTAAAATTCTATGCAGAAAGCCTCAATCTGAGTCAGGTCAGCCATTTTGCCAATTTTATTCGCTCAAACAAAGCCCATCGCCGGAGATCAATTATTCAAACAAAGAATGTTGCGTGGGATATAACTTCATTCCGTTCGCGGCTAAAGACTGTGTACGCCAACTGCCTAGACAAATAAACAAATAAACAAGCGAACAAGGCATCGGGCCGTACCGTTCCTAGGCTGCAAGAAAAGACAAACCGCGTCACAAAATAAACCACTTCCAATCCTGGCCAAACCAGGGACAAATAAAAGGAAATCACGACGTGCGATAATAAAAATAATAATCGTAAACATAAAACCAAACCGGCTCCATCGAACCGGCCGAAGTATTTTGCAGGACATAGTTAACGGAAGCGAGGTGCGGTTTGGTGGTTTGCGTTGCATTTGGATGTTTTTGTCGTGTTTTCAGGAGCGGGGTTCATGAATGAAGATTTACTGCTGAAATGTTGTACACCATCTATGATTGTCTTTGTGTACTTCATTTGCATTTCCTTCTCTTACTTAAAAAACAATGATGTTGTTCGTACTTATTTACACCAAAATGATACTGCTAAGATTTTCAGAAAAAAACGAAATACCAAAATTGTTTCGAAAGTAAAAGATAATATTTTATACAATTTGAAAATTGACGTTATTTTGTTGGATGTTGGAAAACTAATTCAAATAAAGAAGATCATCAAAATTTTAACGAATAAACAACGATCGGGTGGATGGCAATGAAAAGTATATAAAAAGTCTCCAAAAAAAACTTCATTTTCCACCCTAGAGTCAGTCAAGGGGTTAGTAAAATACGAACCATCCGCCAAGGGAGGCCGACTGTTGTCCTCGAGGTGTAATTAAGATATCTCACATCTTTCATCCCACCTCGGATTGTCCCCTTCCTACAACTTCAACTTCCTAAAAAGCCCCAAAACCACATAATTTTACATCTTGTGGTCTTGCGTGTACAAAAAAAAACTAACAAAGAAGGTTGATACGCCCGTTATTTGCCGACCGCAGAATGTTTTTATTATTTTCTTTTCCCCATTCGCCCTTTTCACGATTGCCTTATCGCGCCCGTACTTCAATTGCACGTTAATCCACCTACAACCGGGATGAGCCCGTGGCCCAATCCGAGGACAAGGGACATTTTTGTGGCGAAACCGGATAGAGACAGAGAGAGAGAGACAGATAGAAAGCGAGTGTGTAAGGGAAAACCGAAGCAAAAAGCTTCTCGATCAAAACCGGGGGAAGGAGATGTGCAAAACTTCAAACGATCGCCGGAAGAAACAACCATTTCGGCGAGCAGGATTAACAAAGTCACTTTTGTCTCGCCGCCATCGCTGGCGATAAAACCAGAGATGACAACAGATGAAAAACAGAGCTCGCGTGCACCGGGGAGGGAAGAACAAAAACTGTGAGCAGAAGTACCCAATCCACCAGACATTGAGCGGAGCAACAAAAAATAAATAAATGTAGCCGGGGAAAAGGCAACACGACCGACCCGAACATCTACCATCGAGATGTAAGAGCCCGACAGCGAAACCCGCTGTTTATCATAGATTTGGTGGAAAAGATAAACACAATAAAAGCGCTTCCAGAGCGTCGTAACTTCCCAGCCCGGACTGGATGGGAACAACTCCCCCGGCGGAAGTGTAGGCACAGTGAAGGAAAAACAAAACATAAAACCGAGAAACAAGTGGAAAATTCGACACAAACACACACTCACATGGTGTGCTGGAAAAATGACCACCCCGCTCCGGTGGCGGCATCCGTCCATCTCCGTTCGCCTGTCACAATGTTCATGGCCGGGTGCGCTCGGCTGTAAATGAAAAAGGATGGGTGGAACGGTGGAAATTTCTTATTTCACGCTTTGATGGAATTATTACGACATTTCGAGATCATTATCGGCGATAAGATTCTAATACATTTTGTCTCGTGCGTCCACAATTCTTGGGTGGTGTGGCAATGAAGAAGCAAACCATGGACCGCAGTTCGTTGAATCGCATTCCCGGGAATGGACGGGGAAGAAAAACATCCTGATATGGCCTTCCGCCGGAGCATCCTGTCGGGGTCTGTCAATTTTCCGTCCGTCCCCGGGAAGACAAAACCGTTGGGCTGCTAGTTCGGTTGCGCACGGTTCGTTTGGTTTCCCGTTCCGCGGCCGAATAAACCTATTGGAATCAAATTATACTTTTATTTATGACACCTGACCGCTCCGGGGATCTACGGGCAGGTTCGTTTGTGAAGCAGGACGGAGGTGGCGCGAACAAGCGAAGCGAGATGTGCCAAAACCGATACTGGTCATATTTTTCGCTCCAAAGCGTCCGGAGAGGTGAACGATGATCAAAGAAGTATGAATTATGTCCAAAAGAAGGCCGTTGAAGATGTAGCGCAGTGAAAATAAATTTGGGATTTTATTTAACGCCAGTTGCGGAAAAATTCATTAAACATTTATGTTAATTTATTGCCAGCAAGATAATTGCTTTATGATTTAAATTATAACGTTTCAAAAATGGTTTAAATTCTTCATGATTGGTATAACAACGTAGGTGCCAAGTAGGCTACTCTGATTAAGAGGACGTGGGTTGAATTGTTGTTTTCCGTCCGTAATATTTTTTTTCCTAAATTTGAATCGACCAAAAACATATTGCTTGGTGGAGAAACAAAAGCACTGCCCACTTTTTTGCCAGATGATCCTCGAGGGTACGGTTAATTAAATTAGCTTGAAAAAGGATCCTGCACCATGATGTGCACGAGCCACTGTTGACAAGGTATCGCTGCTGCTGCCTGCGAGCAATATCACTTCGAAATATGATAAGATTTTCAATGAACTACCAAGAAATGGTCCGAGACGGGGGTGGATAGCAAAACAACTACCGGACATTCAGTCCCTAGCCGAGGTAAAAAAAAAACAAGATGCAGCACAAATTCTAAGCATATAAATAAAACCACGACACTTGAGTTGAGCTGGCCAGTGCTCCATCCTTGGGCGAGAATCAACATCGCCGCTCAAGTTCCCGGTACCGTCTTTGGCGGAAGGGCGGAAACACAAGCCACGGCACGCCCGTTCACCACACTGGAAGCTAATTAAAACCCCGAAGACGGGCCCGGTCAGTCTCGATAAGTTCTACCGGAGCCGGGAGTGTAAAAGATCCGCGGCCAAAACAAAACAAAAATCTTACACCAAAGACCGTACCATATTCATCGGATGCGCCGAAGCAAATCTTATTGCCGGATCACGATGGACGCTTCCCCCCCCTCTCCTCCTCCCTTAGGGGGTGGCCTACTGAAGGACACTCGACCGACGATGGCTATGGGCACAAAACAGGAAACCCCCCCGGGTGAATGCTGATCCCTCCCGAAGTGGTTCGCTGTTTTGCTGCGTTGTTTTAATAAATATCCAATTTCTTGGCATCATCGTTGGCAGGTCGTTTGCTTTTTGACTGTATGTTGTTTTTTTTTCTTCTCTTGTCCACCTGTCCACGAAACACTTCAAGCCAAGAGATCAGGATTTCCTGGATGATGCTTTACGGAACCGAAAATATCATCGTTTGGCCGGGCGTCTTGGTGGCGTCCTACAAGTAAACACGCTTGTAAGAAAACAAGGTATCAGATGCAGTCATTTGATCATGATAGCAGCAGAAGGATTTGCATTTTTTATGTTTTAGTTTAACAATTTTTTCCAGACACAACTTTGACTAACCGAAATTGGCAAGAAGTAAATATTGTTCGTTCAACAAATATTATTCAGTTAAAATTGTATTAATCTTACTGAGCTTTTCAAACGTTTCGACACAATTATTTATGAAGCAATCAAGCAATGACAATGTTTCTTCTTTATCTCCTTGTGCATCGTAACATGTCTCGGTTTTTCCTTTTAATTTTGCACAATAATAAAGTACTTCTACTGGTAGTCAATCTTCTCTCCAAAGACTTGAAATTTAGCGACCATATGGTACGTTATCATGCAATCGACGAGATCTAACAAAACAAAACACTTGATACACGCATCCGTGCACCGACACACACAAACACCGTTCACAAGTTGCTCTCTCTCTCTCTCTCTCTCTCTCTCTCTCTCTCTCTCTCTCTCTCTCTCTCTCATGATTTTCCTCGTGTGTGTAGGTGCACTTTATCCGCTGCCAACGCCACACGCTTTTCCCTCGCGTCTTATTCAGTCATCGCCTTCGTCCTCGCGTTGGTTACATTCTTGCGCTTCCGCTTCACCACGCGAACCATCTCGAGCGATGGAGCGCGGAGAACCGTGTGGCACGGCAAGCGGAAGTGATGCTGCTGAGCTGGCATTTTCATCGGGCGACGACGGGGCGAGAAAGCGCCAAACAACAAACCTGGCCAGTCTATTGACTTCCGCAGAGCGGCGTCTCGGAGTTTCCCGAAACGGGGACATGAACATGGAGGCATTCGTGTACACATACCCTATACGCGCGCACACCCACTCACACACCTATGGTGGGTAAACGGTGGAGGGTTTTTCCGTCCGAAAAACCTCGGCTACATCCGCATTCCTCAATTTAACTTTGCTAATTTATTTAATGACTACTGTACCGTAATGAAGTCATAGCGACACGGAACCGCGAGTTCGGTTGCTGGGAAAAGGGGGAAAAAGTAGGGACAGTTTGTGCGACAGGAAGGAAGGGAAGCGGGGGGAGAGAGGGCGGCCGGTTGGAAAGGGGCAGCGTTTCTGTCAGGATCAAAGGGGAAGTCGTACGCAAAAACAAACTCCTGTTATGTTTCGTGGGAACTAGACGCACACACACACACACACATACACACACAGAGACACAAACACCGGAAAAAAGAAGAAGAACGCTGGGAAGGAAAAAAAAAACTCTCCCACGTTCAAGGGAATCCTCGAACAACGAATCGCTAGGGCACAAACCCGAAGCGGCCGTAAGCGTCCTGCTTAAGCGTTTTACTGCCTCCAAACGAACGAACGGAATCCATAGATCATTGGAAAGTTTTGCGTGTTGTGAGACACAATTGCCAGCAAAAAGAAAAACAAAACGAAAAATAACCAATGGAAAGGGTTCGTGCGGAAGAAAACTGATCAAGATGATACCGATGATAAGGCAATTATGGGTGCAGGGACGCAACACTAACGCCCGCACGTAAAGGGCTCCGAACCAAAACATAACCTAAGCAGGAATAAAAAGGTAACTCTTTGAAATGGAAGGGAAGAAAAAACTCACCCCGTAATGTACAACATGTGATAGGGTAAGAATTATCGATTTTTCGCCCACACCGAACAACATGTGTCGTCGGCGTTATCGGGACGGAACGGAAGGGGTTTTATCGGAAAGCTGTGTTGCGTTGGGTTTATCTACGAAAGCGATCTGAGTCAAATCTAAACAGTAAGGTTTTTTTTCATACGGACGCCATACGGTAGACACTTTCATGCAGTCGATGTTAAACTTTTCACAGAGTCTTTTAAAAGCCATCGATTTTCATTGAGCTGTTTTTAAAATTGATTATTCAATAACCTTTTTTCAGAGAAAAATTCAACATCTGGAACTAATAAATCAAACAAAAACACCTTTTACGGCCTTGTAGCGATTCGCAGGGTAATAATTCTGGTGAACATATGTCAGAAAAATGTCTTCCTCCATTGGAGCATACCCTTGGACTATGTTGTGAGAGGAAATAATTTCAACATTCCGAGCCCTTCAGCTTGCTGTTGGCATTAGGCCTTCCGTCATCATGAATCCATCATTAGATCAATAGTGGGATAAAACACTATCCTCCAATGGCGCGGGGTCAGCCCAAAAAACCCCGAAAACCTCCACGTTGCATTTCCCAACCGAAAACACCGAATTTCCCTACAAAGGGCAACCCCTAACCTAGCGCGGTGCGAACGGCGGTGACGGGCGGCCAGAGGAACCACATTGATTAGAGTTCCGCTCCGGACGGTCGTGTGTGGTGCGCATGTTTCGCTGCCGGAAAACCCCGCCTCTGTGTGTAGAGAAAGGTGCTGCCCTGCTGGAAAAGCGTGTGCAGTGCCGTGCTTCGGGGAAGATGTATAGGTCACCGTGTCGTCGTCGTCGTCGTCGTTGTCGTCGGTCGGTCCGGCGCTCGGTTTCGGTCGAGCAGCGTTTTTCCCATCGTCGGCGGCAAATTATGTAACGTTCGGCTTTGCAGGAGAATCAACAGTCTGCCGTTTTGCGAGCCGAAACCGAAGCCCTGCCTGTTTGGTTGGATGCCCTTTCCGTCCATGTGTTTGCAGGAGGGCACGCGTTGCACCTGCGCGATAGAAGCCATCCCCCGTCGTCGAACTGGCTCTACACACAGTGTGTGGGTGTGTCTGTGTGTGTGTGCGTGTGTTTTATCTCGCATCCTGCCGGCAGATGGCAGTAGCGTACAGGGCTCGCAGGGCCGGTCGGTACAATGTGGCCACTTTGTTTGGCATCGCGTGTTTACGTCGGTACGCTGGTGTTGGTTTGCCCACCCTTTTCCCCACGGGTGGAGAAGGTACGCTGCCCGAACCGTGAACTGCTCGAATTTCGGTTCGCCACCTGCCGTACACTGCTCGAACTCAACGAGGATGTTCGTGCGAATGGAGGAGAAAAGAAAAAAAAACACAGAGCCACCAAAATTCGAAGGGGAAATGTGAAGGATTCCAATCCTTTTCCACCACCGTCTCCCATGCCCGCGGTCCTCGGCTCGGGTGTCGGGTTTTTCCGAGCCACGAACGAAGGCAACGAATCGAGCGAGCACACGAGCGGCACGGGCCGGTAGACGGGGGGGGGTGAATTTTCCGGACCGAGCCGACCCGAACACGGTCACCGCCAGCGCTCGGCAGGCCAGGAACGGGAAAAACCCGAGCGTGCTGCGACCGCGCATCGTTTGTCGCTGGCAAAACGCGGCCACCCTCGCGAATGAAGCCGTCCTCCGGCTGCTCTACCTACTTACAAACAAACATTAGATCTCAGTCTACAATTGAGTTTTGTATAGTTAAGTCGTGATCATATACACTTGTTGTTTGTTGTTATATTTAATTATCTGTCTATAAACTGTGTCTGTGTTTTCCGGAGCAAAAGCACGCGCCGCAAGCGTACCGCGACCACGCGAAAGCCAGCGCCATCCTAACGCCTGCCACGCGACAAAGCGATTCGTGGCGGTGGAGACGGTGGCGAGAAAAGCACGGGCTGAAAAACAAAAAAAAATCCCACCCGGAAAAACCAAAATTCGACGCAGCGAGCGACGCAACAAGATCGCAGCGAGAAGATCTTACTTACGGTACGGTCGCTAGTTTTCCTTTCGTCGACGCAAAATCCGCACGGTTCCGTCCCTTCTGTCCGTGTAGTTCCGGCCAGTGTGTGTGTGTGTGGGTGTTCCCTTCGTTCAGTGCAGTGTGTTCGGTGATGCCACGTGCGAAAACGCACCCCAATTGTCCTCGATCTGCGTGAGCCAGTGGCCCAAGACTCGCTTTCCGCCAGCAAATGATCGATTCGCATCGTGCTCTGGCGGTTTGTTGATCAACCAAACCAACGCGCACCAGCTGCGCCTCTTAGACATGCCCCCCAGCCATTGGCTAGCGGAAGAAAGTAAAACACATCTTCCCACTTCACTCAACGCTTCACGGGCGATTGCAATATTTCACTGTCGAACGAAAATAATGACGTTCCTTCGTTTCGATCGAAGGAAAATTGAATCATCGAGCGCTGGAAACTGTTCCCTGCCCTGGAACAGCCGAGCGCATCGAAGTCACTTTCCGAGCCAACGGGCGGAAGCCAACAATATGTTAGCGATTCCGGCTTTTCCAGCCCCGCGTCTCATTATTTTTATTGATGAGCATATTTATCATAAATTTCGAGAGTGGCAATTTTTCTTCGTCTTCCTGGGCGATGCTCAGGATCAGGGGCTTTCCGTATCCCTAGTTCCCTTGTTTTGGACCGAGTGAAAGTCTGGGCATGGTGAAGTTTACTTGGACAATCGAAGCAAATTGGGAAAGCTTCGATAAATCATCGTTGAGATTAAAGCCTCCCATAGATTTTCCAGTTTCAGTGTTTGTGGCAAAATTTTCAATTTGAAGAAAAATTGCTGCAAGATGGTGTAATATGTCTCTCATGGCAAATGAGTTTTTCTCGTAGTTCCCTACGTACAATCAAAACAAAACAGGCTTATTTTTTCTAAAAATTATGATACAATAGTTTAAAATATTTTCAATCAATTGAAGCACAACATAAAAAACTCAAATGAGAATTTAAAAACCAATCTCGAACAAGCAAAATAATTTGAATTTATTTCCCTTGGACCTCATGACTTATTTAACATAAAACATATTTTTCTTGATAGGTGTTTGAAAAATTGTGAAAAGCATTCGTGCGAAGATCCGTGATCACCACCAGTGAAGTGAAGACAGATGATGCAAATTTAATGATAAACTCAACAATTGTGCAAGCGTGTATGTAGAAATCAATTGTAAAATTTTTTAGGAAAACTCGTTCCTAAGATCAACAAACACAACAGTGTAAAGTGAAACGGAGTTGTAGTTTGTGAGCTTTGAGTACGGAAAGCGATCGTATCGAAAAGCTAAAGGAAGAAAATTTCAATCTTTGCGTAGTATAAACTTACTTAAATTTCGCTAGTAGACTTTTTGCAAGTTCCATAATAAATATCGTCCTATAGTTAAAAGAGTCCACTAGGGAGCTTGAAGTTCAGATTGCTCGATAAAATCAGCCCCGGGGGTTGTGTGCAGCAGAACGGAATCTAAATCGTGCGTTCATCAAGTCAAATCCGAAGTGTACGTCTTGAACGGTTTGATTGCGCTCGAAAGTCACGGTCACGCGTAAACCTAACATTCCTGCAAGCTGCCGAACTTGTATACTTACTGTTCAAAGACAGGACAAACGCATAGTTAAAGTCCATATTGCGAGCATATCGGATCGCATAAAGACTCTGGACAAGCAGAAGTGACCTCAACCGTTCCGTATCATCGTTTCCAGTTGTTCATCGAGTGAAATCAATACATTCCATATGGTTCACATGATAGAAGTTGTGCGCCAAGGGAAAGTTGACTTTCCTCAAGTTATTGTAAGTACTCTACAATATTTAATGCTTATATTGTTTTCATAATGTTTTGAGTTGAGTCTCTGAATAATGTGGTTTAGTGTAGTGAAAGTCACTTTTTTATGAAATGTGGCTGTTTTTTTTATCACGACCCAAACTTGTGCATAAATATTTCAACAACCACTAAACATGTTGTTAAATGTAATACTTGTTAAAGTCCTCTCGGTCATGTTAAATCGCTCTAAATCGCTCTAGCTGAAGTACTTTCAAGTACTTTATAGTTTTCTATACAATGCTTTAAGTGATATAAATCAAGTATTTATTAAAGTGTGCAGTTTTTGCTGATGCAAAGAAAATTATTTTCTTTTGAGATTATGCACCATATGGTTCGTGACTGAAGATTCTCTTCAACAGAAAGCAAAATAAATAAAATGAATAATTTTCCATGCTACCCTTCACAACTGTGCCGTAGTTTCGATTGAATTTCCTCCGGTGACGAAAGATGGTTTCTGCTATCAAAAACAAACACAAATATTATTTCTCAGCATCGCACAAACATGCCCAACCTTGTGGGTCGCCTGCTGCCTGATGAACTTTGAAGGAATTTCGCTTTACCCAATCGATCTTCCGGACCACTGGTCGGCCATGTGACGAGGGTTGCGAAACCAGAGCCACCGTGCAGCGAAGAAAAGAAACTGTGAAGAATATTAACCAACACGAAAAAAAAAAATTGGAATGAAACAAAAAAGAAACAAAGAAACCAACAACGGAAACAAATAAACACATACCAGGGTGGGTGCACGCGCCAGCAAGATGACGGCCAGGAGAAAATAGCTGGACCACATCACCACCCCCATAAAGCATTTCATTCATCCGTTTAAATTTTTATCGATTTTCACATTATGTTCCACGTAAACAACAGTTTCGTCCGGTGCCGGTGGTGTGGTGTGGGATCCGGATCCGTACGTACGTACACGCACATGCATCGTTTTCAGACCCGGAGATAGTGAAATTCCTGTAGGGTGAAGTGAAACAGACCAGATATCTGGCCAGCGGAGAGAAAAAACCCGGTTGCCAACGCTTCTTTATCTTCACAAGAATCCATCGGATCGGTGCGTGAGAGTGATGTGTTGTGCTGGGTTGCGGGCGCGCGTGGCAGGGGGTAGAAAAAGGTCTTCCCCGGAAGTAAGGGATGAACGGGAAAATAAAAACGAAGCAACGAAGGCGAAACACAACCCCCTCCCCCTTACCGAAAAATCCTCGCCCAACGATAATGTTGATGCGTAGGGAATAAAAATTTCCAGCAATCATTCTCGTTTCCGACTCCGAGAAAACCCCCATTTTGTGTGCCCTTTTTCCACGGCAACAGCAAGTGGATATTGAAACCGTTCAAGTGCCAGGGAAGTGGCTCTGGATGCTGGAGAAATTCTGGTACGGGAGTTACTTTCTCCCAGGGAAACGCGAACCGTAGGCGGTGTGGAAAGACGATGGGTGAGAAGAAAACCTCGCCCAAAGTGGCAGAAATATCGTTTCTTCTGCTCCCCCCGAAACCGAATGACCGCTCCGACCGGGGAAAACGTAAACGACCATAAACATAAAACCTTGTAAGCAACAAATCCATAAAATCGGTTTTCCATCCTGAATGTTGCCAATGGATCATGTTCCCTTTGGCTGGAAGTGGAAATTACGGAAAGCAACCACCCCCGAAACATTTCGGGGAATAGAAAATAATCCAACCCGTTTAAATTGATGGGTTGCGGTTTTTCGCTGAAGGGAAATGGTATAAAATGAGCGACATTTTATCCCCCAACTCGGAGAAGCAAACGAGTGTTCGAGTTTCGTTGCATCGGCGTGCATCGGCGTGCATTGAAATCGTTAGTTTTCCTTTGCACCGGAGCCCAAGAAGGCTTTTCCCGCTAGTTTCCGTTTCGGCATGTTCGATTGCTTTCTTTTTTCTTATTTGTCGGGTAAACGTTTTCGGGCCCGGCTTCGAAGCGAGCCGAAGCCGACGGTAAAACACTACGACCCCAAAAGCGAACGAAAGGAGAGCGCTGGGAAAAGCGCAGGGAAACGAAAGAACCAAACAGCATATAGCGGCCCAAGGAAAACCACGAGCACTCCGGTTGTTTGCGCCCCGGAGCCCCCGGAGCGTGGGCTGCGAATGACAGAAAGGGCCAGAAAGCAAGTCTCGAATCCTTGCTGAATCCGGTCGGTGAGCGAACAGGCCCCGAAGCGGCCCTGCCGCGATGTGGCTATCGGACCCTTTCACTCACGCCCACGCGCTTTTCCGGCCGACTCGACGGCTCGAGATGCTCGAGAGCCGGTTTTCTTCCGTTCGTTTTTAGCTTGCTCCGAAAAGTTTCACCGTGCACGGCGACCCCCTCCCCCCTCGTCGGGCCGGTCGCCCGTTTTCCTTTGGGTTTGGTCGCTACTAAGAGACTACGACAACGACGATAACGACAAGGACGACGGTGAAGACGAATGCTCAGACCAGCCTCCTCCTCGGTGGAGCCTTTTTGTCGAACGCGTGCTCGAGCGGCGAAACGGGCGTTGGCATCCCGCTCGAGAGCCTCGCTCACGGAAAAGTGGGTGGATCCGTACACGCCGGAGCCTTCTGGCAAACCGTTTTCGGGGAAGGCAGCCTGTTTCATGAGCCTGCTTTCGTGAACGGCGACATCGGTCGATGCGAAGTACGAGGAAAACTACGCTCGCGGAGGTAATTTTTATTGCACACATTCCGCAAAGCAGACAGTTAAATGTGGATCATTAAATTTGCAACATCATTGGGCCGCAAGGAAAAATCAAACCGCCACCGGATGCCGAAGCTGGGCTTACGATATTCACGCCGCGCGCGCTCGGGTGCGTGTGCTTTAAGCAGGAGGGATCAGCATAAAAACAATGATAAAATCAAGACCGGGCCGGAAATCAGGCTCGTCGGCAGATTCGGGCGAAACTGAGGGCAAAGCGCTAGGCGAACGCAATTCCTGATGACGTCAGCGAACACGCCACTCGGAACAGCTGATCGTGGATGGTCTAGTTCTGCCGCTGCAACTCCCGCGCCATCGTCGGGTTTTCCAGGTGAAACCCCCTCGCTGGAAGGAAATGATACTTGTCACGCAATCTCGACTTTAATGGACGAGGGATGGATTTTTATCGCAAAAAAACGCAAAACGCGCCTTGGCTCTGGAAGTAACGAAGGGTGCGTTTTTTTTATATTCCTTTACATGACGTTGCGAGGAGTTTCTCGATGCGAACCATGTCGAAGTTGCGGGAAGAAAAGAAACCACCCACCTTTCACGTGCAAGAAAAACTAAAGTGTTGTAAAAACAGATTGGTTGCAGCATGGTATGAACGAAATCAACCGAGACACGCACTCGGGGCTTTATAAAGAGGAAAACACTTGATGCAAAAACGGGGTGTATATACGACACGGCAAACAAGCGGAAAAAATAGCAGACTCTTTAACGGTATTGTCGTGCTAATTAAAGCGTTTCACGAAAGCGTGGCTGTTCGGTTGCATGTTTAACGAAAGCGTCGTACTTACGAGCTAAGCTTTATTTTCAGTTCAGTGTGAACAGGGATTAGCCCGAAAGGGTTTCATGTGATTTTGATAGCATGTTTAAGTTTATTTGAAATGAAAATAGTCCACCTCTTTGCGTCACTTCTTTCATTGCGTGCTTTATATTGTAACTTTGACATTTACGTTTATCTGCAAAATTCACCTGGATTGTTAATCCTTTAATGCTGCACTTTTTAATACGTCCGGATTGAAGACTCTATGATTTTTTTTTCAAATAGAAGAAAAACCTGTTATACAAGGATGTTCATATGAAAAAATCTCTAACAAATGCACCAGTAAGCGAGCATCCAACCGAGTGTCAATTTAACGGTGTCAAATGGCAGCTTTCATATTCATATTTCATCATACGCAAGCAACAGAAGAGACTTCATCTTGCTGAAGGCTGCGAAGACGTCGCTGAAGACGTCGCTTAAAGAATAGAAAAATGAGCGCGCGAAAAATGTTCATTTTATATCGTGTTAATATTTTATCAACTTCATTCTTTTTCGCTTCCCGCGCTTCCCGAGGTTAGCGAGGGCTCGTTTTGAGATGGATGGAAAACGACCAGTCAAAACGGGGGCCATTTTCCGATGCTGGCTTTTCGTGTGTTTGTGTGGGAAAGCGACTTGTCGGGTTTTACGCTCGTCACGCCAGGGACAATTTAGCGTCGGATTTTGCCCTAACTTGGCTTCATTCGTCAAACCCGTGGCCAACTTTGAACGGGCTCGAGGCGGAATGTGTCGCGGGAGGGGTTTTGCGTCTTTATCTGTTTCGCAACCTATGCGGACGACAAAAATGACATAAATTGCTCGCACCAGATGAAATAAGGCGCTGCCCTGTGCGTCGCTGGGATGTTGCATATTTTATTACGCACACCCGCGGCTCCATTTCGAAACCTCCCCCCCCCCCCCCCTTCCACCCTCCACCCACACCCTGCTGGCCTCGGTTTCGAGTGGAGGGTTCCCGAGAAGCGGAAATCAATTCCTCTAAAAGATTTTGTTCCTTCCTTTCCGTCCGCTGCAAGGATGTCACATCGTAAATACACACCGAGGAATGAAAAATCTTATTAAGGTTCACCACTTAGGGGTTTTTTTCCACTACGCCACCGTGGCCGTATTTCATGCCCCTCCCCGGCCCGCCGTTGCACATCAGCACCACCACACACCGACGTCATATTTCAGTTTTATTTCTCCGCAAAAACTTCGCTTTAAAAGCTTCAGGGCCACACGGGCTTTTGCCACGTCGTTCGGCACCTTATTCCGGCCGAAAGGTGAGATCATCGAATTCTATCTGTCGAAAAGCTTGCCACCCGCAGCCCGCACCCGCACCCGGAACCGATATAAAGATGCGGGAAAATGTGCTTTCTATGCAAATGAAGATTAAGGTTACGGAAATATTTAAATTTTCTCCCGATGTCCGAACCTCCACCGGGTGGAAAGGGGCGGGGACCAGCTGGGCGGTGTGGTGAGACCAATGACAAACCGTGCGGTCGATGCGAACCGGAAGGCTTTTTCTCCTCGGCAAGGGATAATTTAAGAACGATGAGCCGAGCGTTGAAATGGGTTCCGTTTCGGGGTTAGTATGTTCGGAGCGATATTCGATTTGCAAAAAGTGTTTTAAAAAATATTTCCATCGGTTTAATTGAATACACCTGAGCTGTTTTTGATTTGGAAATAAATGTCGAAAAAATTTACTCGAAAACATGAGCACATGTTCTAGAAAACAAATGCTTATAATTTTTAAATTAACCTAATGCGCCCTTATTGACGCAATAATTATTTTCCTATCAATTACTTATTTTTCCTACCCAAGAACCACCATTTGCTGATTACTTATGTATTCTCCCAAAAAGACACTTGATTCGGGATGGCCCTCGGATTCGATTTCGTGCGAAGAGCAACTTAAGTTCCTTCGAAACGCGTACCCAATTTCCAATCAGCTGAATGATTTATGACCCACTTTAATAAAGAAAGAAAGCTTCAACCAACGCCGGCACGGAAGCGGGCACTTTAACCTCGCGCGGAAAAATTGAGCCATCAGCGGCCCGCTCCCTGGAGGGAAACTCCGAAAGAAAAAGCCAACGTCCGCGCGACGAAAATTGCTGTAATTATTGTTGCCTCAGTTCTTCAAGTCCTTCGCACTGAGTCTCTTGGTCGTTTGTAATCGAAGTGTTTTCGTGTTTCGGGAACCCAGCACGGTTTCGGGGGATGATTGGTCGAGTTTCGACAATAACTTCGGTACATGCCATGGATCTGGGCCCGCGGTTTGTGACCCTTTCCTTGTAAAGGAAACGTGAGATTGACGTGCTTTTGTGCGCGACCTGTCTCGGTGGGCGGGTTAGGGAATAATTTATTCAGCTTCGATGGCGGTGCGTGGCGTGACGTCCGGAGGGTGAAACTTCCGACACCGGAGGACAGCTGCGGGTGTGCTGTAGGGTGCGGTTTACATCACAGTGACAGCCAACGTTCACGCAACACGTGCCATCACTTTCGCCGGGCACGATAGAAGGAATGTGTTTGTATTTGTCCGTACACTTTTCCACCACTACGAAACGCATGTCCGAGGACATTTCAGGTGAAACCCTGGTAAAACATTCGTCACCAGCGAGTGCCGGGAGCTACGCACCCCATTGGACTTTTTTCGTTTTCTTTCCCGCAGAAGGGTGCAACCCCCTTCGTACCTACACGAGGACGTTGGCTCGACCGACGTGTTGCTCACATGTCACAATAGTATGCGCAGCTGGTTTCGATCCCTAGCTCATTTCCCTTCGACTATCCATCAAGACGGTCCGCTAACACATCCATCATCGTGTCGCAGTCCGTCTGTCTGTCGATGGTCGAGGGGTGGTTTCGGTATTTTATCAGTTGCCTCATCAAAGTTCTACTGCTTCAGTAGGTCGGGCGGAATAAGGGTTTCCCGAGGACAACCACCGCAGGTGCTCTCCCTCTTTCTCTCTCTCTCTCTCTCTCCAGCAACGGGGGCGATGACTGTCAACCCCTATAATCTGCTGGAAATAATTTAAATTATTGATAGCGTTCGCCGGGCGAACGTTTCTTTCGAGCGACGATTGAAATCCCAACGAGCCCGGCTGCGAAAGGGAAAACCGAGCACACTTGAAACTTTTCATTTACTAACCTTAAATTATTAAAACTCCTCCGAACGGTTGGCATCGGGGCGCAGATCATCATGACAGTTGTGCCATCGGAACGGAACGGCCCCTCGGACTGGTGGATAGCTTTAAGGAAGTGGTCGCTGGAGCGAGACGCACTAACCTTCCGAGTGTTGGTGTTCAATTATTTTTCATTTGATGACCGAGGGCGGAAAACGGGTGGGCCAGGCGGAAGGCGGGTGTGCAGACTTGCAGGGATTCGGATGTTGGTTTTTTGGATTGGCAAATTTCAATATTTATCTTTCGATGCTGTCGAAGTTTTCGTACTGGGAATACGTAATATGTTTTTCGAAAAGAAAAGTCAACGAGCTCTTTGATGGAATCTCCCATTTACTTGTTCATGTATTAAAGCTTTAGATGGATTGCTTAGTTATCTAAATTGCCAAACATGGCTTGTCGAACTGTGTATGTGTAAAATCTTCCTCGATAAAAGTGTTAATTACACGATTGCAGCAACAAGTAACTAATTTTAAACGAGGTACTACACATCCTGACCGGACTCAGATGACCCAACTTTTCCTACTAATGATGTATGAGACATTACACCCCCGGGTTCGTATAGCCATTCACCCGCCTGGTTATGACGACTTAAAATGCTTTATGCCCGTGCTCAATTACATCGACCCTCGGTGGGCTTTAAGTAGAGGGGGGGGGGGAGGTGGTCGGAAAAATGGTCGGATATGACAGTTTTTCATCCCGCAGCAAAGGGGAACCGTGGACGGGTGGTTCGGTTTTTCCGTTGTCAAAGCGATGTCGTTAGGAGGTACGAAATTAGAATACTTTATCAGGAGCCCATCCTAGTCGGTCGGCCGTAGGAAAGTGTGTGCGTGTGTGTGTGTGTGTGTGTGTGGGTTCGGGGGAAACAGTTTGATGATGGCTTCGGGTTTTTCGGCGGTTGCCCAACCTCCCACGCCTGATCCGTCGAAGGTCGGATGGAAATGGAAATTTACCAACACCAATATTATCATCATCGTCAAGGGAATCAGCAGCACCCATCATACTGCCCTCCCCCTCCCCCCCCACCTTTCATTACCCCGGGAGATGGATGAAGGTTTTGCGGTGTGTCTTTGTGTCTAGTACAGTGTATGTGTGTGCGTTGCCCTGGGGCTTGCCAAAATGGAAATTAGAACTTTACG
Source organism: Anopheles coustani (assembly GCF_943734705.1). NCBI lineage: Eukaryota > Metazoa > Arthropoda > Insecta > Diptera > Culicidae > Anopheles > Anopheles coustani. The sequence continues at coordinate 82,814,910 of NC_071289.1, forward strand.
AATGTAAGCATGCCCGGACAGGAAGGCGAATAAGATCGTCCTCGAGCTCGAAGCGTGCTGGCAGCGCGGTGAGGAATTCTCTCGAATGCCAATGGAGACGTTATTAGTGTCCTCGGCAACGCGTACACCCATACACCCAAAACACCCCGAGGTCGCCCACCAAAAAGGCAGAAAGGTGGAAGGCTCGACGAACGATGGGCCGGGAAGGCGAAATATGATGGTAATAAAAACAGTTGGCATGAGCAATCCCGCTTGTCGAGGCGGGGGATGTTGAAGCAGCACCTTCACCCAGACACACCCACGTACACACAGATCAGGTCACAAAGTATCTCACGGCAACGGCCTCGGAACATCATTTACATTTATCGATTTTTGACGATTTTGTGAGATAATTTGAAAAGTTTTCCCATCGATCGAAAAACGTCCTTCATTACGGCGCGTACTAGTATGACGAAGATAAATTCGAACCAGCCACTCTAACCTACGTAGCCGCGTTTTCCCCCCCATGTCTGCTCAAGTGCGGTGCACGTCGTCAAGAAGAACCAAGTGTAGGTAACGACCTGAAGTGGCTTCGGTGGATGTTTTTCCCTCCGCCCGTTCGAGGGCAATCTAATTTCCCAACTTTCCGCTGTAATGATGACATTTGATGCTGTCGAAAAGGAACGGAAGGTAAACCCCGAAGAATCGACGCACACACACACGCACACCCTCACTCACGAGTCGAGGACGACACTTTATCCCCACTTCACGTGAGTAGTGCCAACGATTGGCAACGCACGGTTGCAAATGCCACAAACAAAAACCCAAGCTTGTGTGCGGGATGTTTTTCTTTTAAAAACACACCGTGTTTCTTTTTTACTTGGTCTGGCACTTCGAAGCGGGCCAACAAATCCCCAGTAAATAAAGGATTTACTATATCTGCTCCAGTGCAGCCTCAGCATCGTAGCCTGACCTCCAGACACACACACACACACACTGGAGTGTTGCTCAAAATACCGGGATTAGCACCAACGTTACGGAATGGTCTGGAAATGGTCAAGAAAGAGAAGCCACTTCACATTTAGCACAACATTCACCGGAACGGAACGACATCGACAGAACCGAACCGAAGCTGAACCGAACACACGGTGGGAGGCAGGATGGAGGTGGACCCGGTGGTAAAAAAGGATTTCTCCAGTGGACAGTGGACATCCCAGCAGTCATCGAAACGACAGAAAAACGATGAGTGTCGACGAGTCCATTTTCGATCCCGGCCCCGAGTCGAGTGGGGTCGATTGTCGTTTCCAGCTCCGGGAGAGACCCGAGCACTCGAGATACTTACTTCAGCAGTTTCGGTATTTCGCTCTCATGTTCGAGAAGAAGAAAAACGAACCTCATGCACCCAATTGCACCGAGCGTTGGGTTTACGATCATTCCATCCAATCATATAATTTAACGATTATTGCAACGGAAAGGTCACTCGGGAACGGATGAAGATGGAGAGTTCTTTATCAGCCGTTGCCGAGGGGAACCCGGTGATTTTTTCCTCTCTTCTGCATCCTTGGAAGGGAGTATACAAAGAAGCATCGGAAAGCATTGGAAGAACACGAGCTTTGAGAAATCCTTTTCGTTGTTCCTGTTGTAGTTCTTCTTGGAGACTCACTTGTGAGTTCTTTGTAGTGCTTGATATCGTTGACGAAACTAGAGGTTATGGATTTACTTCTGGTTGCTTCCATTACTCCCGGGTGCTTTGTGTGTCCTGTACCTAACCACCACCGAGGTGAAGAGTTTATAGAGCTCGTTTGAAAGTGCATTCCCTTTTCGAAACCCCCCTCACCGGAAACCGGTCCGGCGTGGCGTGGTTGTTGCGCATTTGGAAGCAAAATTTACGGTGAGGCGGTGTGGCACACTATTAAATTCAATAGCTTCACAAACAGTGTCACTAACCAAAAAACACACTCGCGCACACATAGTGTTGGGTGAGTTGGGACTTCCGGGTTCCGGGGGGGCCCAACCATCCGGTGTCCATTATCGCTCGCTAAACCGCAAGGCGTGAGGTGCGAAAGCCACCGGGACAAAAAGTGACAATATATTCGAGGGTTTTAGTGCCGCCGTGCCGGACGCTCGTATACGCCACCGTGCGCTCTTTTGACACTTTATTGAGCAAGTCGATTTTATTTAAATTTTATACACCGAGTCCCACCGGGTGGAGCTCTGTGGTTTTCCGTTTGCGAACATTTCGCGTGGCCATGAATCTCTGGTGGGAAGGTTTTAGTGATCTTGCTATAGGGTGAAAACGACTTTTCCCTTTGGAAGCAAATCTAAAACCTAAAAGAAAAACTTGCGTGGGGGAGAAAACCGGGAAAACTCCCACCAACCCCAGGGTTGGTGGCGAAATTTATATTTATTGTGTGTTTATACATAAATCCGCACCGAAGACAAATAGCATTTTTCTGTATTTAATTTAATGCTCTCCTATCTGGGTGATTCGCTTAGCGGTTTTCCTCCGCCCCGAACCAACCTTCTCCCTCAGCTCCCACTACCCTACTTCTTAATTCCTCCCTTTCCCGGTGGTGGAACCGTGCTCTTTGTTGTTTGTTGCCGATTCACCGACGGAACCGACGTAGCGCGCCGTTCGAGATTTTTATGTTTAGTGAGTGCATAAATATTCTGTTTCCGTTTTATAAGCTCCTTTCCGTTCCGTTTTCTCCGCTGTTTCACGCCACTTGGTGGTGGTGGTGGGAGTGCGCGCGCGAAAGTCGTTTCCTTCCGGTTCTCCGACACTCGCTTCATGCCCCATTACGATGGCGAAGCAAAGTCTAGCTGTGCTTTTGCGGTGGAACGGCGTTTTGCCCGCGCAAATGGTAAATGGCCATTCGGCGTGCCCATTAACAGCTTTAACAGCCAAGTTGGGAAGCTTTAGCTAGGGTTAGGGGTGAGTTGGTCTCTTTTTTTTTCTTATCCTTCATGGTGCTTTTAATTGTCTGTTAATTTTGTGTCTTTAAATAATGTGCTGTGAAAAAATAATAGCAGTTCATACAGTGATGACTATAACAATAAAAAACCATCAAATGGTTTTATTCGTAAACCTTGTCAAACAGTTTTGTGATTTTCTATTTTACTTCCAAATGTTGCCTTTCTTTGTATATATTCTTCTCAACGGTTTTAATTAATTAAATCACCCATCAAACGGTGCACAAGGGAAACAAATTTTGCCTTATTTCAAAACCTTTAGCTGGCAACAATTTACTGGAAACACTCAGCTCTACCTGCGGTTCTGGAGATTCCCTGAATCCCCTTTGTGTGGCTCCCTACGGGGAAGGATTGGAAAGGGTTTAATTGGTACGTCTGCTGGGTTGAATGAGTTTATTACACGGCTCGCAAGCCCCAAACCATTGGAAGGAAACTCTGGGCCCACCGAAGTAAATTCGTTTAAAAGCTCATTTTCCAACTCGGGCTATTTTGGAGCTTTTCCTCTTTAATGTGCCTGTTGAATCGGTATCGGAATACGTTTCCATACAAACAATTCGGCATGGTGATGCTGAGGCTTTTTAGCATCATTTAACATACTAGAAAAAATGTTAGCCTAAATGTCTTCTAACTTTTCGAAAAAAAGGTTGGTGAAAAAAATACCAAACATTGGGAACACTTTTCGGTTTTCTCACTATGAAACCAAAATCTTTAACGACTCCCTCATTCTGTCCAATCCTACAATCAGTAGACACACGGAACATTCAAGCACACGTGCGCTACCGTTCCAGCCGGAACCTTGTCCTTCCCCATCCCGCTGAGGTTTCCAGCAATCGAGGCACACACGGCCATGTGCGGGGCAAGATTTTACGATCCGCTGCCCAAAACACATGCAATTGCCGTGGCGGTGGCGGTGATGATGATGATGATGCTGACCAGCGGCCTCCGCACTCCGGCCGAAGGTACACAACCGTGAAAGTGGTAGAAAATTTTATTTTCTCTTTCGCCTAAATAAATAAATTCAACCCAACCTGCCCCGTACGGGATTTTTCGTGGAGCGAACGGTACGAAAACTTACGTGTTTTTACGAGAGGACAGGATCGGGCCCCGGTCAAGATGGATGGATTGATGTTTCGGGCAGCAAAGGTTTTGGAGCCACGACAGTGCGGCGTCGGGGGTATTTTCCTTTTGTATGTGTGTATGTATTAAAGAAGGATTTTTTGTGTTGTTTCCCTTCAGCTCATCGGCCCAACAGGCACCAGGCGTTCGAGCTGCCCTCAAAGAGCATACCGAAGAGTAATAGAGGTTATTTATATAAATAAAACAATCCATTAATCCCTAAGCGGATCGGTACCGAGAAGTGCTCCAGTGGCCGGCGACGATGAGCAGACCTTTTTCGGGCAACCAGCATCATTCGATGGAAAGGTTCCGGAGGGGCGTTCGGGCTCCCGGGTGAATAGGGCGAAGATGATGAAAATTGTTTCTATTTTCGGCCCCGAGTCTTTAAACCTTCTGGTCTAGGATCGAAGTGGCTCACGGCTTAAAGTTTTAGAGCCCTCTTGTGGGGGAAAATGTATACAGTACTTGTAAATCCACAACTGCAAATACGATCACTAATATTTTATCGATACATTCCGTGCAGCCTTTTTTATGAGCGTTAAAACATTTATTTAAACTAAATATAAATAAATTTTTTGGTACACAACAATTGGAATAATATAAAAATCACAACGATCGAAAATATCATTAATGGCCCATTGGAAGATAATTAGTAAGATAAGCTGTAGTTGTCATTGAGGCTCATGTTATTAAATATTTTATTGATTATCCATTCGATCCGATCATGAACGCCAACGCTTTTCCTTTTAATCTATTGATTAGAAACGGAAACGCTTTCCCTATAATCTAATGATTAGACCTCATCAAGGCTATTCAGTGCAGCACTCACAAACTTGAGCCACGTATGATGATACATTTACCCTAGCTGGAGGACCATAAAACCCATCCCCTAACGAGAGTGGCCTTTGCAACCCGGATTCGCCTTTCAGCGCCGGCCGCGTCATTAATTATTGCACTAATAAACGATTCGGGTGACGTTTATAAAATCGTCGTCGACAGTAAGCGAAGATCAAATGGGGTTCACTTTGGTGGAATAATTTTTCCGTCTCGGCCGGACCAAAATACAGAAACTCTGGTGAAGGGGGGCGCCGACGTCGAGCGTAATGTCAAACATCCGGCACGGAATGCACATGCACCCTTCAACCACCCTTCATCGCGTTGGGGTGGCTCGAAAATGCCTCACACGACGGAGCGTGCTGGTATGGAACGTGTACGCACGTCGTCGGGATATGTCGGATCAACCTCCCAACCTTTCTCCCCTTCCCGGTGGGAAAAGCTGCAACAAGCAGCAAACAGGATCATTGTGGAATCCGGAAGCGTACGTAAAGCTACATGCATGACGTGATGCTGCATTCAACCCGAGAGGTAGCTCATGCACGCATACCATCGCATAAAGGACTGCATAATGGTATTTCTATTCACACACACACACACACACACACACACACACACACACACACACGCACGCACATGCACTGCCCAAGGTTTTCCCGGGACAAGGGCCGACCTCGGTGCCACATGCCACGCCGCTTTCACGATGCACTCCAATGTAACCGGAGTGCAAGTGCGTTCATTTACACACATTTACATTGTTCCTCGGTCCCCAGCCCAGGGGGAGGTGCGGGTGAGGCGGTGTACAAAGCAATGCCAGCAGCAGCAGCAGCAGCAGCAGTCGTCTCTTCGACTCGCTGTAATGGATTGAAACCGTTTCCGACGGGCGAGGAGGAAATCTGCATACTACGCCACTTGCCAGGGACGGGCACGGATGTGAGCTGGAAGCGAATGTTACAAAACCAGAGCGACATAAACAGTCGTTCCGTTCCGCCGCTAATGTGCCTCATCAGGCCCAAGCCGAAAGCCAAGATCAGACCACATGAAACCAGAACTCCGGTCCTGCGGTTACGTTTGTCGTTTGGAAGCACTATCTGTGGCCCGGCTTTGCATATACCTTACGTTTCCGTTATCTGCTCGTGGTTCTCGTGCAGGAATGAAACAGATTTTCCACCACGCGAAGGAAGTGAGATTTGGGGGGGAGGGGGCAAATGAATTGAGTCGGGTAAATAATGTTACCCTTCAGCGAGTAAGTTATTTCTCTTTAACCTTATCGGATCCACTGTAGCAAAGCGGGATTCACTTTTCCACAGATACTGCTCGGGTCGTGAGTTGGAATGCGCTTCTTTGAAGGATTTCCCTTCCGTCCAATTTTATCTCGTGACACAAAACAAAGCCAACGTGCGATCGGGTTTCTAAAGCATTACCAAACACGGTCACTGAAAATTACAGAAACCGTAGACGACCGTAGAAAATGTCGAGATAGTTCCTTGCCTTGTCCCCGGAGGACGATGTAATCTCTTAAGCCTTGAATTTGTCAAAGATGCTTGTATCATTTAACGAAAACGAGACTAACGACTGTTTGAAGGGAAACCTGTTGTTGTTGTTCGTGTTGTTGACGTTCTTTTTCCTTTTTCTATTTCCACTCCGCTCGAATTACTTCCCCAAAATCGGATCTCCTACCATTCCGACCGCACTAATGAGGGATTTTTTGTTCTCGCCGGTAAAAAGGCACAACTTTCCTAGGCAAGCGCTCGGACTTACCGGGTTTCCGACGTTGTTTTCCTTTTTCTGCAAAACCCTCGTCCTCCACTTGGGCTGGCCACGGAAAACTATTTTAAATTGCCCCAACAATGACTGCGAACAAGCGACCGAACAATTGTAGTCTCACTTTCTGGCGAGACCGCCGGGCGGGCGGCGCGCAAAATCAACAACTTAAATCCTTAATGACAACACTGTTGCTGGATGAGGAAAAGTTTACCGTCTCGGGTGCGACCGTTTCGCAAGCGCGCCGATCGACGTGCGACCGGTCGAGTCCTCGGTTGCACAAAGTCCAGTAATCTTTTGCCGGAATGTTTCTCCGAACGTTCGCGTTGCTTTTCTTTCGCCTTGCGGAAGCTTCCGCTTCACTACGATTCATCATACATCCTTGTACTATGGACGAGGGAAATGCACTGGAATTCGAGTGCAAAGAAGATCTTAAAAAGTACAATCAGGAAAACAATGTTTCTCCACCACCTACGCCCCAGAAGTTCTACCATGTCCTTCGGACGGCATCGACGCCTGTTGGTGACGGATTTTTATCGCTATCCAATCCTTTTTAATTGTGTCCTGCATCTGGAAGGAGAGTTCCCGGACAGTTGCGGAGTTGGCAGGAATGGTAAACTTTTGCTGATCACGCTTACAGCTTAACAGTTCGCTGCATTTCCCGGAACTTTTGATTCCGGCTTGTCTTGTGGTGTGCTGGCCACTGGTCGAGCTTGTTATCATGGTCAGCGACAGTTTATGAGCCATGTAATGGTGTGAACTATGTTCTGGAAGTCAGAGCAAGTTCATAAAATAAAGTGAAATTGAATGAAATAGTAAGTAATTCCAAAGCTCTTTGATGCAACATTATTACTAAAGTAAATAATATATTATGTCAATAAAAACACGAGCTAATGAAAGCTAACAATGTAGGTTTAGAACACACAACATTTATCAAAAACATTTAATTTATTTTATGTGGATTTCAAGTTCAGTCAATATTGTTGTTTGTCAACTGTAAATTATATTATGTAATACAGCTCTTATATCTTGATTTAGTTTGATGATAATTTTGATTTGATAATTCTAATTTTAGTATATTATTTTTCCAATACTTCACAAAGAAATGAAGCTCCCAATGACTCAAGTATTGTTTAGAAAAAGAGTCGTTGTAAAAGAATAAAGAATGCGCTCATACATTAACCATTGTTATTTTAGTACATCGTCATGCAATCCATACTTTTATTTTACAACTTTTGAAACGAATTTCCATACTGATTCCAAATAAGTCCGAACGCAAGTTGGTTGTTACGACAAAGGAAATTCAATTTATTACGATATCCTAATCGAGACAATCAATAAAATCCATCAAACTAGCCATTACGCATTCAACCGGTAGCCAATACCATTAGGCCAGTAAATGTGGCTTCATCAGGGTAACTACAACGCAACACGAGGCCAGAACACGGCCGCCTATCACGTGCCACCATCGTAATCAACCTGTCGCTAATCGCACTCGAATCGAAAGGGAATCTATCGGGTTGGTTTTTTGTTTCCACGTTCCCGTTCGAAAAATCGATAGCGGTGCGTGGTGTTTGAAAACCGGAGTGCACCGCAAGCGAAGGATTTCCCCAGAAAGGATTCAGTTCCGTGCGGGGTGAAGGGCACACGGGTCGGCCACGACGGTTATGATCCATCGCTGGGACGATTGATTTATATTTTATTACACCTAAAGAGGCGACGCGCGACCGGAAAAGCCGTTTGAAGCCATTACGCAATTCGGATGTCTGTACCGCGCCACCCCGCGCCTAGTGTCGGCGGGGTCGATTTTCCAAAACCGGTCACACGGACTAGGTTTCCGAAACATTTTCCCCAACACAAGACATATGCTCCCGCACCGTGCACGTCCGGTTTTCCACCGCTCCGCAGGCTCATTTGCTCGCTATCTAGGGAACCACAATGCGCTATAAACTTCCTGCCCTTCGGTGATACACGGCCAGCGCTTGCCCCTGCCCCAGCGCCTCACAAAACCCCCTCCCCGGAGGCCTTATCTCCGCCGAACACTTTGTTATAATCTGAAACATAATATAAATGGTAACTAATTACGTTAATGGACGTGTATTTGTGTTGCGTGGGCGCCCTTCGGACCCACGTTCCATTGTCATTCGCAAGCCACCCACACCGTACCTTCCACCCCACGCCCCCTATCACCCCTCTTCGGGAAATGAACGTCCCAGAGCGCTGTGGAAAAGCAAACCTAATGCACGATGCGATGCCGAGCCTGGGCCGCGTATTGGTTAATCATTTCTCCCGGACCCGGTTGGTTGGTCAACCAGGCCCGGGAAAACCTTACTTTTTCTCCGCGTCCATTATGGGCTGCTTGCCCTTTTCGGTCGCCCCAGTTGGTTGGGCGCTCTATTGTAAATCCACGCCGAATACTGCTGAAGGCGAGGATGAAGGAGGATTGCCGAAAAATGGCAGCAAAGGATGACTGCGGTAAAGATAAGCCGATCCGTAAGCGAGCGCAGGAAGCGAAAAGCCCCATTGCGTCGATTTGCTCTAATATATCATTCACTTTGAAAATTTATTTATTGCTTTTCGGACTCCCTCCCGACTCCCCGATCCTGAGCCATCTTTCTCAGCCCGGCCCGGGTCGTCGAGTAAATGCCGTCCGCATCTTGATCAGGATGCCCCTGGGTTCCTCGGGGTTGGTGCGCTCCGGATGCCCTGCAGCCCATTTGAATCGATCTTAGTAATTAATTAATTAGGCGAAGGCGAATCCTCGCCACTTGACATCGACTCTTTAGGCCTTTGAGGACGGAGAGAGCCGGGGTTTTCCTCGCGGAATTCACTCGCTCCATTCCGTTGCAACGCTCTAGGGGATGGTCGGAAAACTTCTGTTCGCTCGCGCTTCCCGCGTTTACCGGTTTTCCCTTTTGCGCCAGCTAGTTTGTTGTTGAAGAAGCGAACCAAAACCGCAGGCGCAAAACGGCAAAAACTTTTCCACCATCAATTTCCCAACCACACACACACACACACACAGTGGGGAGGCGGTTCTGGAAAAGTCGGATGTTATGTTGAGGATGGACTTTTCCGTTGGACATTTCCAAACGGCGGCGTGAACGGATGGTCCACCGGGACTCCGTGCTAAGGCGATAGGAAAGCGGTACGAAAACAAGGGAAAGGTGGAAAGAAAATTGCCAAAGAAAAACCCACGCCACCAGGGATGCAGTAGGGGTGGGGGAAAACAAAACCACTCCACAGGAAGGAGAGCAGAGAAATGCATTAAAATATTAAGTAAACATTCTCCATCATCTCGCGAGACACGCCAGCCTTTCCGGGGAGGGTGAATGGGAATGATGAGTAGGTGGGGGGGGGGGGGGGGGGGGGGGAGAATGAAATGAAAACCGCGGGGCAAAGTGTATCTTGAAATTGAGCAAGAAACCTTTCGCCGGGGAGTTAAGTTGACCAGAAGCGAGCCAAAAAAAAACAAAAGCACAAGAAAAAGAGTGAAAGATGGAAACCAGCGGAAAACTTGCTCTCCTCAGGGAAGCTAAGAAAATTGGCTTCGCAAATGGACGCACGACGGCAAAATTAGGCGAAAAGAAATGTTAAATGCGAAACCAGTTAAGATTACGATAATGCCCGCGCGGTGCGAGCGAAAGCAAGGGGTGTTTTTCCCCGCTACGCCAGCCAGAATAATTGTGAATGATGGAAGGGAAAATAATTAGATGTGTCTATTTATGAAAATAATTACCTGCCAAGTTTGCCAAGAGGGAAGCCTCACGGCTGGTGGAGCTTAATTTTATTACTCCAAACGGAAGTAAAACTTTTCAAAAGCAGTCTTAAGCAGCCTTCGGTGTCCTATGTCACCTGTTTGGAGAAATGAACGACCACATCCAAGACGCTTTCGTGCGCTTGCCAGACGACAAATTTAACCACAAACCTTTAAGACCAATTCCCTCTCCCTCCTTCCCTCCCCCTTTTCAGGGGAAAGCTTTCCGGAAACATTTCGATAACTCAGCGCCCGCAAAGAAAGTGCGCAATAAATGTGCGAAAAATATTTACCGCCCTCAGCCGGTGCGGCTTCCAATTTCTACCCATTTGCAGCATCGTTATGCGCGCTAAACAACGTTAAATTATGCAAAAGATTCAATTACTCCGGGGCCGCGCGCGGGCGCGAGATAAGATAAGAACATAAATTTACCGTTCGCCGCGGTGTTACGAGCCATTAAATGTTCTCATCTTTCACGTTGTTGTTCGCGCTTGTGTGCGCGTTTTGCGGTGCAGACCGCGAGTCCAGCTCCAGAGAAGTGCGGGCAGGTTGCGAATGGTGAGCGCCTTAAACGTTTATGTGGTTTGAAAAATTGGCTGCCAAAGCCACCACGGGCCGGGCGTTAGTTTCGAGGTGAAATTAAAACTCCCCCTTTCCCGTTGAGCGAAACGGAAGAAATAAAATACAAGCCCAAGAAACAAGGTCGGGAAAATGGGGGAACAAGGGACGCTGTTTGAATTTATCAAAGCGCATTCTGCGGAAGCATAAAGTATCGACAACGGCGCCACGCACCGTCCTTGCGCGCGAAGGAGAAGCTCGGCATAGGAAGCAAGTCTCCCGCTTTGAGCGCATAACTCCTTGCCCACGTCATCGTCACCATCGAAATTACACGCCAGAAATGTGAAATAATGAAATGAAAACATTGTTCTGGCTTGCGCTTGCAACGACGCTTGAAGTGGGATTAAAATGAAAATTACATTCACTCGTGCGCTAATGCTCTTCATTTTCGTCAATGGCTCACCGCGTTTACAATTACTTCCGCGTGCGACGTGGCCTCCGCCAGGAAGACGGGCGTGAGAAAGGCCACAGACTGGAGCGGTACCACAAACTGCTACAAAATTGTGTCCTGTGTTGGTTAAAAACTAGGAAATAATTTCACATTCTTCGTACATTGTGAATGCAAATGCTGTTTCTGAAATTAAATTTGATAAATTGTGTTTTGGAAAAGGAAATTTTTACTAAAAAATTTAAAAAAGAAACATGAAAACAGTAGTGTAAAATTTCACTACAAATGGCAAAATAGACGTTGACTAAACTCTATTATAGTAAAAATAGTTAAAGCCAACTAGTAGAGAAACTGATGACCAAAAATATGATAATAGTAAAATAAACAAGATATGATAATAATAATAAAAATATATGTTGTATATACATTTTGCATCTACTATGCTACGTGCTACTTTGAAAAATACACAGGTCTTCAAAACTCTCGCACAAAAGTGAAGCAAATGTTCCCAACAAACGTTGGAAGAAATGTACGAAAATTATTCAAAACCGAGCGGGAAACCTTTTATCGTTTTCGTTAAACAACCACCCACGGCTGGAGGGTTGCTCGCGATCACACTCGAACAACATTGATACGGAATCTGTGCACCCGTTGCCCTGGTTTCTTCCCTCCCAACGGCTCTTCGCGTCCTATAATTCGTCCTACCTTACAAGACGCCTTGCGCTACGAAGCATCGTCTTTGTTACTCAAGCAAATTTAATTCCCCAATTTCTAATGCCTCACCAACGGTCGTACTTTTACCTCCGAGCGGCGAACACAAAACGCGGGCATTTCCTTTTCATTCGGCATCATTTTACCATTTCGCCAACCCCTGGGCGAGGCGGTGACTTTTCCAGCAGGCACCGACCCGGGGCTTTTAGAACCCGGGCGGTCTTTTTGAAGCCTGCTGGAATTGAATATAAATTAAAAACCGGAATACATTAAAATCTCCTCCACCTCCCCACACACACACACACACACACCCGAGCTGATGAAAGCACGCTTTTCCCATTGTGAATCACTAGCCGGGGCCAAAGTCGAAGGCGGTTTTGGGGCGAAGGGCCACCACCGTTGGAATGTCGACCCGACGAGGGTTTCGCGGTGAGATACTAGCGCGCTAAATTATGTCTTTACAATTTTATTGCGTTCACTCGATAATATCTGCGCTCGGTGTGAACGCCTTTGAACGTCAGTCGTAAAGCATAAGCGGCAACCTTCCGGTGGCTCTAATGCAAATCGAATACGAACCCTCAACTAACATGACTTTTCTCTTTCTCTTTCTCTCTACCTTCCAGATGAACCGTGCTATTCAAGTCAAGCCAGCGGATAGCGAGAACCGCGGTGGTAAGTTACCTCCATTTCCAGTTTTGCTTCGTTTTACGTGGATCTTTCCTTCCGATAAACTTACCACTGTTTGTTGTCTTCTTATAATTTCCTACTTCGGTTTCTGATTCTCATCGTATTATTTTGCCGTTTCACTTCGAACTGCGAAACACCACATTAGGAACCATTCAATACTTTACCCAATTATCTCGGTGAATCAATGCCGTCCAGTTTTCTATCAACGGTGAGGATGACGCATTTTGTTAGGGTTTTTTTTTTAGTTTTCACGGTGCTTTTGTTGGGCCATTTGGGAATCAATTTCTAACGATACACACAAACACATCTAAGTACTTACAACTAAGAAGATTATTTCTAATAAAAGGATGGCAAATAGAAAGGTTACCTACTTCAGTGGGAACAACTTACGCTACAAAGAATTCGTGTAGTTTATAATGTAAAACTAACGTATCTTTCAGTAGAGATAAACTTCTGAAAATCACAAACGGTTCGCAGATAGTAGTTTTATATCTCAGTCGAACATTTCCCGGGGTTGTTTTTTTCACATTTCACAACAGCCTCCAGCAGTGTGGCTAGAGTTTGGGAGTTTTTATATTTTACTTTATTTCCGACACAAAACAATGACCTACTTCGCAGACCAGCAAACCCCATTTTGAAGGGGGATGAAATAATCATAAATTCACGCCGAAATTCAATCGTGAAAAACGGTGCCATTTATCTTGCTTTTCCCGGCCGCATTCCGCGGGCACAACCGGGGCCCGTCAAGAGTGAGCTCTCTCTTTCTTTTTTTTCTTTACGCCCGTTTTTCACCAGCAAAAAGGCTATAACTCAAGATAACATCGAATGCTAGCGAACGCAATCCGTTTTGTTTGGTGTTGGCGATTTAGGTGCCGACAATTCGCTTTGATTCACGATCGGCGCGATTTCGGATGAATGTCGAGTTGCGGCATTTGTTTCGAAAGCGGAAAAATGGGATTTTCCCACTCGGTGAGGCTTTTAAGACAAAATGTAAATTGCTACCCGTTGCGAGCAAAGATAATAAATATTCTCTTCAAATGTGTGCACGTAACCTCGCACCCGAATGCTTCGGCCGTTTCAAGAACACTTTAAACAAAGCTTGTGAACGACAAGACCAGGGCACATACTTTAATAACATGCTAATGAAATAATTTCAAGTAATATAAATTACCTAATGTTCCGCCCTTTCACCAAAGGTAAAGTGTAACCCTCGCCCGTGCTCGCAAATGTTTGTGCAACAGCCCCGGGATGCCTACTGGCAAAAGGTCGGCCACAAGAAACTCGTCGGCCTCGGTGCGCTTCGGGTTTCGGTTGGATGTTGTTTTCCAGCTCGCAAGCAAACAAAATATGTCTTTTGATATTTAATAATAATAACCTTAGCAACGGGAACGTTGAGCAAAACTCGAGCCAACCGTCCGGAGTCGACATCCTTCCTTCCGATGCAGAGACAACGAAGAACGCCACAGGACGTTCCGGCTGGTAGTAAAAACAAGCGATGGAGTGGGGGTGGGTGTACCTCACGATGACACGGTGATCAACTTCAACGCTCCATCTTTGTGTGTGTGTGTGTGTGTGTGTGTGTTTGTTGTGGGTGTAATAAGGCTTTGGAGACAATTTCTGGCACAATCTCGCTCGTCCTTTCGGCATGAAACGTAGGAAAGGCCGCTCGTATCGACAACGAGTCGGGTGCCGGTTTCCAGGAGGGAAACTACACTGGACGGAAAACCCATTGAGCGATGAAGTGAAAAGTCTTCGGAGCGGCCAACGACCAACACCGCAACCCCCATCCGAGATGACAAAACTTCCTCCATCAGGTTTATATGTGTTACGTTATTAAAATTTATGTACACCAAGCGCAAACAGCAAACGATGGTTTTTTTCCATCTCCCTTCCCGAGTCCGTTGTCTTCATTGCAAAAGGCCGGTGACCCCGGCAACAAATGCCGCAACCGTCGCCGTAAAGACGTCGGTTTGCTAGCGGAGGGAAAGGAATTTTACCGGAACGGCACGGACGCCTCTGACGTCCGCGTTTGGGAAAAAGCCACAACAAACCACGCTTCACAAAGGGCGGGGAAACTTCGGCGAGTGCACGAGCGGGGGCCCAGTTATGAGAATGCTAATAAATCTCCATAAACATTACCGCCCACTTTCGGTCACCTTCCTTAGGCCGGTTGGACGAAAGGACTTAATAGCAAATTGCTCGGATACGCATTTCGACACGCTGGGCCGACAACGTTCCCAATTATCGCCACCTTCTGGCCTAAGGACGGGCCGATGGGGGGCGGGAAAAGCAATTTTCATTTGATTAATGGTGGCCTGGCGACTAATGTGTGTTTACGATTAAAAAATGTTAAACCAAACACAACCAACTGTTTTCGGTGGGACGAATATGTAACGGCGGAAACAGATGTTAGAGATGAACAGACGCGTGGCTTTTCTTCCGCTAATGAGACACGAATGAAAAGGAGGGCGTTTTGTTCACCTTTGTTTTCGGAAGGGTAGGGAAAGGTTTGAATGTTCCCAAAAGGGATACAAAGACGCCCATTTAAAGAAAGGCATCTTGTACCTTAATTTGTCCCGTGGAACGACATTCATGTTTGTGTTTCCCTACTTTTCCACCTCGCAAATCAATCCTTACTTACAACCCCTTGAACTTAAATACGTAACTAAAACCTGGCGAATTCACGATTTAAGACAAAGCCCAAATATTATCCTTTCCGGTAAGAAAACACATTCCGACACATTCACACCTCCATGTAAGGACGATCCTTGGGATGTTCCAATCTACCTTCATCTTCGTCATCGTCTACCTGTTACTGGCAGGACGACATGTGTGCGCGCAATGGCTCGGTAATTGCCTTAATCCTTTTCCATGTTCTACAAACCCCCCTTTTCTCTCGCCGAGAAGGATGATGTCATAAAAACTAGCTTGATAGATTTCGCCACCCGCTCCACTTCTCAAAAGGCCCACCCACCACGGTTGAATGCCAAGTTAGACATGCTCGTCCATGTGATACGGGTGTCCTTTTCCGCACGGCATTCGGGTGAAAATTCTTGGGACTGGCTGACAAAGGCTGTCAGCAAGGCAGGTTTGATAATTTGATCAAATTAAAATCGAAACCTTTTCCACCGAACCACGGGGTTTTCCACGGTGCGGAAGGGTTGTTCATCCTTATTGAAGCGGTGTGTGTGTGTGTGGGGGGGGGGTGGGTTGGGGATGATCCTATTCTTCACCGACAACATGGGTGATTTCAACGGGGGGGGAGTATGATTATGGAGGATTTAGTGGATGAGTGACAGGTCCGTTGGAGAACGGCCGCCCCTTTTCAGCACCCACGAGAAGCGTCTCGTTGTCGTCCAAGGAAAACTCCAACCGACGGTAAGATCCACCGGTACGGAGAACTTAGCGAAGCAATTTTCCATTAGGAAAATTACATTGTCATTAGCAGGTGTTCTTCTGGCAGACCAGCTGACACACGCTGCAATGACGGAGCGTACCGCGATCCGATGGCAAGCTTCACCGATTTTCCCGCTGGCGACGGAAAGCCGAAATGAGTTGTGAGGAAAACGGAACGCGTGCGTGTGTATGTGGGAAAATGTAATTTTAAGACGATGGTGCTGAGCTAACCGAGACTGTGAGAAAAAAATATAATTCATTAGTTCTACGAACCGCCATAAACGGGGCAAGACTCAACGCACGCCGTATGGAGGTTTTTTTTTGCGTGAGTAAATTAAATTCTCACACTTTAAACGGCGCATCAACCGAGTAATTACGAACGATCTTGAGGGGCAAAAAGAAAACACGGCGACATAAAAGAGGCACCACCACATGTGCTAAAGTTCCCGCATAAAGCTTTCCTTCAATCAACCCCCCAGGGGGCGGGGGTGAGAAAAACGAAACCGACGTGATTGAATTTCCCCAGGACATGCGTTGGCATAATTTACCATCCCACCTGCACGTCCTGGAAAAGTGTACAAGTAAATAACATTGCAAATCAACAGTGTCGTACGCCGACAATCTAGCACAAAGAGCTAAAAACCCGATTGATAGAAATCCCATGGGAAAACGTGGGGAAAAACTGGAATCATATTTCATATCCTTTCCCTCCCCCGTTGACGATCCTTTTCCATGGTACGAAAATGAAGGGTAAAATTTCAACACATTACTCCACTGATTGCAACCCATTAGTGTGTGTGCGCGTGTGTGTTTGAGGATGCATTTTCATTGCACCTCAATGAATAGAAAAGTTGTGAATATTTCATGCGAACGGTATGCAGGGCGTTCTGGGAAAGCGTCCCGAAGCAGTGCGGTGGCAGATTGCAAAACCCAACACCACAGACCGTCCGGAAAACCACCGAGATGGGTTGCCTTTAGGCTGGTTGCGCCCATTTTATTGGCCGTGTGAAGCGAGGGAAAACCGCTGCTAGGCTACCAGCAATTTTCCTCGTTTTCCACTCATCAAACTATTAGTCGTTGTGAGTAAAAACTGTTTTGTGGAAAAACCCATCCTGGCGAATTTAATTTGATGCACAGTAGTTAAATGCATTAATTAATGAAATTGTTTGACTAATGAAAGGGAGTCTGTGAATTAAAAAGTAGAGTAGTAAACAAACAAAAGTTCACCACAGAATTGAGACCATATTCGATGCAAACCAATTCTTGATTTTCAAATAGTATTCATATAAAACAAACGATTTAACATCGAATGTATTTCCAAACTTGAAGCAAAGTTTCCCATCAGGTAAACAAAAAGTTGCTAAATCAATGCCAACACTATGTCGCGCAAGTGTTTGCTCAATTATCGCATCGAGAAGCAAATTGGTGTCCGTGCTTGTCGCCGGCGTTCGCAAAGAACAAAAAAACTCATCGGAAAATCTATGGCACTTTCGGTAGAAGCCCAAGGAAAACCACTGCCCAGTATCCAGTACCTAATTTAAAAACTTTCCATCCAACCAACCTCAACCCGCACATACACCCAAACACGCCGTCTCCTCAAGTAGACCACCGACGGGCTGGTGTTTTCGTCGCCCCCCGGCTCGGACTGTATCGTCGGTGTTTCATGGCCGTTTTCGTCGAGCCATTTCCCGGATGTGGCCTACGAAGGTGAGTGGGTTTCTTTTTCCTCCTTACAATCCTCGCACATTTTTTGTCATTCCTAAGCTCGGAAATTCCAGTGTGGCGGGGAAAAGGGAGCTGAAAAACTCGCTCCGCGTGGAAAAACCGGGGTAGGAAAAAAAAGCGAAAGCAGGAACCATGCGAGATAACGAGCGTTCGCTTCGGTGCTTAAGGACGGGCAAGTGTGAGAGGGGTCAGCACAAGGGGCAACGACAACGACAACGATGACGACGAAAATGGGGCCAAGATACACCATTAATTCAAATTATCTCATTTACAACGGAACTTGGTTATATCACTAATTTTTCCACTTGGTGCTTTTTTTTCTCCTAGTAGCTTCTCTGGCCGTTTTTGCTCCATCTCCATCTGGCACTCCCTCTCTCACGCCTCGAAAGGAAGGGGAATGGTTACGTTCGTCCTTTGTCGTCCCGTTTTTTTTTTCTTTCTCCTCCACCCTTGGTCACCTTTTTATCGTTGACCGTTGAATGTTCACCACCTATCCCTTCCCCCACTCGGCTGGTCTAGGGCTGGTGTTATGCAAATTACCGTACCACATTGTAACACGAATGTGTGCAGGCGAGTGTTTCGCAGTGTGTGAGAGTCGGTGGATAGGATCCCGCTCGGACCCAATGGCAATGGACAAGCGAATGAATGTCTTTCTTTATGCCCAGTTACTGATCCTTCGCCAAGAGTCCCTGGTTTTTCCTGCCCGAGCACATTGTTTCTCCCCTCCCAGCCTCACTCGTCCGGGGCATGCGATTTTTATGGAGCGTAAAGGCTACACAAACAATAGGCCCTTGCGTAAATGTTTGCATGTGCGAGCCTTGGTGGACCAGGGATGACCCTTTGTACCGGAGGAAAGAGCAAGATAGATCTGGTTGGACGAAGGCAGGACTTTGCATGCCTTCTAATGAATGTTGGGATAAAACAAAAAAAAACAAAGAGCGGAGAAGGTCCACCGGAAAGCAAACAGGCGTCAAACGATCAAATAAATGGGAAACTGCACGGTGACCCGGTGCGCGTTTGGAAGCGTTTTTCTCCCGCTAAACGATATTGCTTTCGCGCCGCAGTGAATATCAACTAGCTTTCGGTTGAGTTTCGAAACAATCATAAAAGTAGATAGCATGTGGAAAAATGATGCCCATAAAGCGGTGGGTCCGTCGTGTGAGAGGCAAGGGAGGGAGGGTGGGTGGGGAGGGGGATGTTTTTTAAATGTATCGATTTCGGATGCCGGCACCGAATGACACGAGGAACCGGTCCCGTTTCGATGAGAGAACTCCACCTCCGTCCTAGGAGAACCATTAACGTTTATGTCTTTTACCTGCGGAAAACTTTTTTAACGGGAGTCCCTTTTTCCCGCTTGATTACTGGACGGTACTGTTTTGGAAGTTATCTTTTTCCACTCGACATGTTCAATTTGTTTCAGGAAAATCGTTCCGGTAGTCGGTTCAATTTGTTATTCGGTAGCCGTTCGAATGCCAACTTTTGAAATCTTGTCGAACCATATTTAAAAACACCTTGTAAAAAATGCGTTGAATTGTACTTCTGAATTTATTTTCTTAACGTAATTTATACTTTCCATAGAACATAACTGATGATGGAGTAAGATTCATTTCAAACGAATCCGACTCCGTGGATCCAAATACAGAACGCTCAAAGCGAAGCTTAATGATGACCAGCCGCAACCTTTCCGAGGGTAGGTTTGGAACGTAAATTACCACTTTGGGCCATCGGAAAAGGGTTTCACTCTTCTACCCCCCAAACCCATCCCCACCGCCCCTCACCATCCGCGTGGTGCACGGCGGAGCTTTTCATCAAACATAACCAAAACCACACCGTCCATTAGACAGATTGCTCAATTACGGCCATCCTCATCAAACAGTGTGTGCGATGGGAATTTGGGTTTTCGTTTTTCTATTTTTCCCGCTTGGTTTTTTTTTCCTCCATTTCAATGCGAAGCAAAGCACTCGGAACATGCGTTACCCGATATCTGATTTGTAATTCATAAAATTTATATCAACCCGAGCCATTTGCAGCCACATTCTGACGAGCGCAATAGTGCAAACACGTGCCCTCAAACATCTCCCCCCCCCCCCCCCTCCACCGGGGCACCTACCGCTTCCCCCCGTGGGATGGGGTCGAAGGAAAACCGCGCCACTCCGGCACGCTCTTGGAGCGAAAAGCTCAACCCAATCACGTTTCTCACGTACTGCAAACAGACGCCGGTGATGAGTTCGGTTTGTGTGTGTGTGTTCTGTTGCGCGCGTAAGTGTGTCTGGTTTTTACTGCTTTTGCTGCTTAACATTCCACGCCAATCACCTCACACCGAACTACGGGCCTCGGACGGGCACCCCCCATCCCGGTGTGCATCCGTGGAATTGATGATTATTTTTATGTACTTTTTATGTTATTTAATTTGTACACACATTCATCACAATCAATTTAAGAAGTGGCATGTCTTTGTGTACTCGTCCTTGCACCGAACGACCGACTGGGGTGGAAGTGGAAAATACATTGAAGACTACAAGTCAGTCAGCTCGTTTCGCGCGGTTTGAATCCGGTTTCAGTTTTGCACTCAATCTCCCCGCCGTAAACAAGAAAAAAAACCACCCACGCACCCTTAAGGCCCACGGTGGAGGAGGCCTCCTGCAAACATAGGTTTCGGTTTTGTTTGCCCGTAATTTTCCGCCGATGAATACATTCGCACCCACGGGCCTTTCGGGGGTAAAACGGCAAATCCCGAACGCTAAAACCATCCACTTTAGCGAAGAGGCGCACGTGTTTCTGCCTCTGCCCGGGAGGGCGAAGGGGTGAGGGTTTTTCCAGCGACCACCCACACCCTTCTTGCGTGATGGGATTCGTTGTTGCTGTTGTTACTTTTTTTTCTCTTTCTCCTTTTGCCCTGCGTGTGTATGTTCACCGAGAGTTTGATTACATCATTCATCTTCATTTAACGTAACGAACGCAGCGTGAGTTTCGCCGCGAGGGAATTCATTGCGTTACGCGATGAGCATCGTCGGAAGGTTGAAAGAATGGAGCGTGATTTGTTTGGCATGTTATGTTTTTTTTGCGTCTGCTTTTCCTTCCTATCCGCTGACTTTTCCTCGCTGGGATCCGTTAATATCTAACGAAGGATGTTTTGAGCCTTCGAAATGACGAATTGTATTAAAAACTGATGCTTTCTGTGAATTCGAGCTGGAGGATTAAACGTGAGATACTGGGCGTGTGGCTGTGTGTTGGTGGGAATATGTATCGGAAAGAACATAGACAACGACGCAAAACAAAATGAAACACACGCACAGCTGGTCGTACAATTTTATTTGTCTCATTTACCGTAACAATGGGCTCACATTACCGTAGAAAACGCACCTCCCGCGTACCGGGGAAAAACTGTGTCACACCGGGGGGCGATGGATTATGTTGCTCCAAATGTGGCTTCTTAAAGCAGCAGATACATCCGATGGCCCATCGAGGGTGGATTTCGTTGCGTCAGCACGACGCGGTGGAAAAAAAAATCGATTTCCACACTTCCACACAAATCCATTAATCGATTTTGCTCCTGTTTTTTTCCAACGTTAGGGTGTACGTGTGTGTCTGTGTGTGTGTCTTCCCCATCTGCTCTGTTCATTTACCAGCTTGTAAAGAAAAACCCCTGTCTCTCAGCGGGTAATGAAATGGAAAACGTACTGCCACCACATGCGCCATTGCAACTTCTCCCCCATTTTCCCATTTCCCATCCACCCTCCTCCGCTTGGTGCGGTGCGTGGGGGAGTTTTCCGAAAGGTTAAGTTTGTTGAACCCCCATACGGCGTTGCATTTGGGTTTTGGAACGGTCGGAGGTGGTCGACCTCCGGTGTCCTCGGTAGTGTCGACATAATTTTACCAAACATATGTTCCGACACGTGATTACATTACATTAAGAACTCTTCGAAGCCCCCCTCCCTTGGGAGGAGCGCTTTGGTGTACAAAGTCGAGCCAGAAGAAAGTGAAATTACAGATAATCACAAACATTATTGCTTCACGCGAAGCTGCACGCGTGCAAGGCGTTTTCGTGTGCTTAAAATCCCGTCCCGTGATTTTCCTCGCCAGAAAGGTATTGCTTTCGGTGCAGGTTTCTCCGTTTTTCCCGGCGTAGTTTTAACCTACATTTGTGCTCGTAAAAAAGCAAACAGACATGTGTGATTTTCTTTATTCCACCAAACGAAATCTACCCTGCGCATTTCACACTTTTTCCAAACCAAAACCTCGTTGACTTCATTTTCAATTTCAATTTGCATGTCTAAGCTGTCACCTGCGAAAGCCTCACCTTGGAGGATGGAACGTGGTTCGAGTGCTTAGGGTTCAACGCACAGCTTCGCAGGAGGCTTAAGTGTTGACTTCCTTACGTGACACCGTTCGCTTTAAGCTTCCTTTTGGGGGGAAAAATAACTGCAATCGCAAGCGTCTGGGAATTTTTGCCAACCGTCAAACAAGCCATTCGACGAAGGCGCTAAGCATTGAACCGAAGGATTATGATATATTTATATTTTTTGGCAAGAGGAATACATTACCGAAAATGCCGGAAAAGCGACATGGTCGTGTTTGCATGTCATTGCATGTACACGCTTATACGCCCGTTACCCGTTAGAAAACGTTGCGCAGGAAAACAGATTTCACGACAAACAGCATCTTGCGAGGAAATGTAACGAAATGCTGTACTCTTTTCATTCCGTTTCGTTTACCAACACTCGGGGCTTGGGGTTACCACGGCACGAAACAAGATTAGATATGCGCATGTATGGTCGCAAAGGGTGTTCGGAAAACTACAGACACACAACCTACCTGAGAAAAGTAACATTGCGTTTCACGCCAACGAGAAAAAAGGGATTCCAAGCCCCTTTTCGGGTGGGATTTTACTAGATTCGGTTTTTCCTGCGGGGCGGAAAGGTTTTTGCCTAAATAATCCTCATCCCCACATTTCTCCCTTTCTTCCTCGTACGCCATCGAAGGTACGAAGGTCGGGTGGAGTTAGTCCCTTTCGTCGCTTGTTTTCCCACCAAACCACCCACCCGTAGCGCTCACCTCCGCTCAACGTCAACGTGTGTGAGGCGTCGATAATGTGAGAAAACCGTCCCGAAAGCGGGCGTGTGGGAGTTTTTAGGATGAATAATTTACGAAAATAAATAATTTGCTATCAATTTATACTGATGAGGGTCGTGCAAGTTTTATGAACCTCTCTCCCGTAGGACACACACCCACTCACACCTGCACGCTTTTGGCCTGTTTCGGCTAAAAGTTCGGAAGATCGGTTTGGATTTGTGGCATTTGCTTTTTGCATTCTCCCCCCACTCGGGGTTGATTAGGGTTGCGTTGTCAGGTGAAAAGGGAAAAGCGTCACGGTGCATCAATGGTTGGAGTTTTTTCGCCCCCCTTTCAACGAATTGCGAACATTTTCTTAAAAGCCTGTAGTTGCCCATTCCTGAACGCCACCGAAATGGTGGTACCAATCATGCAGTAGCTTGTTATAAATTAAACGCTTGGATGTTTTCAGTCAATTGATAATGTTTCAACCGCCTTTCCCGTAATTTATTGCACTGACAGTTGCATCACTTAAACATGAATTGATGCGAGTATTTTCGTTCTCTTTGAATGGTTGAACGTTTCATCGTTTACATAGAGGATTACAAACCCTGCCAGCTGTATTTCTTTGTGTTCCAACGTCTTTGTCCATCAGTTAAAGTAGGGACGAATTGATCGACGGGATTTCCGGTGGAGCAAGATTAAAGAGAACACAAAAAAACGCTCCCAACCCGGAAACGAACCTAACTCCCGACCTATGGGAAGAAAAGGGAAGGGCCCGGTTGGAAAAGAGCGAGAAAAAAACCCCAAACCATGATTGTAAGATTGTGTGGCACCATCCCAGACCCGTTTTTGTGTATTGTAAAACAAAATAACATTTATTGTCAATACTGTGGCCCGGAATGGCATGTCCCGGGCACACTTTCTTTGTTCTACAATTTTCCTTTCGCTTCCTGTCCCTCGATCCTTTTTGGTGTATTATTTTTTTTTGCTTTGTACTTTTACCAACGGTTGGGTGACATTTTCCACCCGCTACCATCCGCCTCGATCGGCACTTTTGCACAATTTTCTGCGAGCAAAAGGAACGCGCCGCCGTACCTTTTTATTCTATCCCAATCAACTTCTGCTTGTTTCACTTCAAAAGGAAAATGAGCACCCCTAAATCTTTTCTCCATCAAATTAGGACATCGCCTTGGGTGAATGAGAGCCGAAATGGAGGGTGGGCAGGGTGACGGAAGCTGGTGGAGGTTTTTGTCCCCAAGCGGCCCCCTGCTTGGTAGGATCCCGCCCCGACATGAAACACTCTCTTCTCCCTGACAGAGTCCGGGTTTTCTTTCTTCCTGCTTTTCCATCCTGTCACTTTGATTTCGCCCCGACCGGAGTCGTTATTTGAATAGATTTTATTATCTGCCTGGAAAGAACATTCACAGGCACACCAACGCCACGCCGTGTCGTCCCCGGCAGCATTCGGGTTGGCCGAAAAACCCCAAATGGTGGTGTGGAGGTGGCGTTACCAAGGTGGTCGGAAAAATCGATACCAACCGAACGAGTTCGGAAAAATCCACTGCCACAGCAAATGATTGAATCTGGGCAAACACCCGGATCCAAGGGTGGCCCCGGATTGGAAGAGCGATGGGACGGAAAAAGGATCTCGGCAACTCATAAGAGTGTCCTACTTTAAAACATGAGTTTCCACCGACGCCCCGGAAATGGCCCGGAATCGGCTGACAAAATGAGCCAGGCAATATACGCATTATCTCCTTCGACTCTGGTCGATTTTTCACTTGAAAAAATGAGACAGATAGAGTGAAAGAAAGAGAGGGAAAACAGTTTGCTCGAGATGGTTTATATGAGACCAGAAAAACCCCTCTGGCAAAACTGACGTGTGCTGCTGTAGAGGATGTTTTACCGAAGGCGATGGAGCGATGATTTTTCCTCATCTTTTTTTTGTGCTGGATCAAAGTTTTTTTTTTCATCCCACCACCCACACGATCGTTTACGATTCGCTTTCAATGCGTGAATTTGGGAGATGAACATATCGACGATTTGGCAGGATTGCTTCTTCTCGTCCTCTTCAACTCTGCCAAACACAAACACACACCCACACATGCATGTGCGAATGTGTTACGGCCATAAATTTTGCGGACAAACAAACAACGTAGCGCCCCTCGACGACTTGATTGGGTCGGGCTGGCGAAGGGCGAGGAACCGGGCTTCCCGTATCCTTCCTTCCCGAACGAACGAACGTCTGTCACATCGCGGTGCGAAACATGTCTTCGTTTTCGGCCTGCTGCTGCTGCGATGACTGGGCATGTGGTCTCGTGGTCTGCTCTTCCGGGGGGCTTCTGTGGTTCTGGATTTGCCACTTTTGTTGATGTCATCGAATAAATATTAGGTGACGAGACCAGAAGATGACACAATATTACACGGGATTGGCTTGCCAAATGGCGCGGCCAGCGCGGTTCGGATATTGAAACGACATCGGATAGGCGGTTGTAAAAAAGCTGTTGAAGAACCGTGTCCGTGTTGGGCGCGCAGCTTTAAGAAATTTCAACATCGGCAAGGGCGCGAAATTGATTCGTTGCGAGAAGTGATTTGTCGGATATGATATTAAGTTGCGTAAATAAAAGCCACAACCATTGAATATAATATTCGTTGAGTTTTTTAAGGACACATTGAAAACTTTGAAGAGAATATTTACGGATGTATAATTTATTGCAAATGTGTATTTGATTTTGCTAAAAATGTATTAAAAATTAAAATTCGCTTATTTTCGAAAGAATGTTTGGATACATATTTCAAGCGTTTATTAATAAAAATATAAATTTTAAAATCCCGATACCAAAATAAAGTACATAAAAAATAATGTTTTAAAGTAAAGAAACCTCAGTTGAACACAAAAAAACTGGTTTTAAAACATCTTTATAATATCCTTGCGGAATGTCGTAATGTTTTTAAAGTTTCATGTTTGTCCTGCGGGAACTGCCATTAATTCGCGAAGAATGCATTTGGTTTGGTCTACTTTTCATTCAATTTCATCACTTCTAGGATTTTGAAATTTATATGAAAACCATGAACGTTTTATTAACATTTCATGGTAAAATAATTAGTAAAAAAATCAAGTATTAGTAAAAAAAATCCATTAGAAAAGTGTAAAGTAAAATGCTATAATTCCATTCCAAAGGAAACGAAAGCTATGCTCAGTATGAAACGAATGGATTCAACTCCCAACAATGTAAGACTACAGCACACTTTTTGAAGGAACAATGTGTGTGAACTGTGAAGCGCACCGAGCGTCGAACCTTATCCTGTCCATCTTTATCGCTCCACGGCAATAAATCAATAGTGGATGCGCCGGGCTCAAAGGTATTTGTTTGACATGCTTAGTTGTCATCCTGACAAGCTTTAATTTCAATTAAAGCTCATCCCATGCCATTCCCTCCACCGAATGACTCCACCCATTCCGGGGGAAAGCCACAAAGGTACAAAGAAGGGACTTGGGACGTTTCCGGGTTCTTGCACCGGAACGCTCTTGTCCCGTTGACGAAGTCAATATATGACGTTCCTTATTCGAAAGGGCGGGGAGAAGTGCGGGTCCGGTTCGGTTTGGCGGAGGGGGGATGCAACGGGCTTCGTTGTAAATTGCACCCGAGACGAATCTCATCTTTTACGAGGATGCTTCTAACGAACTTAAATTCTCAAACAGGAAGGGAATGTCTTGGCCTGGAAAGGGTTGGCTCCAACCGAACGAAGCGTAAGCGAAGTACACGTACAAAACCACGTGTGGAGTGCGGATGTGTGTGTGTGTGTGTGAGAGGCGGTGTACGTAGAAGCACTAGATGGTGTACATATGCATCATCCGAACATGAGCGTATGGTATTGTCATGCCGGAGCGAAATGGGAAGCGTATTAAAATTAAAGGGAAGAGATCTAATATATCAAATGTCTTGTGCAGGCACGGAACGCCGACGGAAGCGATGAAGATCGGCCGAGGGGGATGGCCGGTGGGGGAGGGGGAAACATGCATCTTACTTTGTTGTAGCCCGGGTCAGGGCGAAGAAAATGCGCTGCGATACGGATCTTGTGGCAGCCGGGATTTACGAGCGAGAATCGGTGAGGCCGGGCCGGCGCAACGCAGACAAACGACCGACCGAAAGATGATGACGGCGAGTGAATTTTGAGCTTTCGTAGCGATTTTCCCGCCGACCGTATGTGGGCGGCTGATTGGCAACCAATTTTCCCACCCGTGCAGAATGTCAAAGCGACGCAACCGTGCAAAATCCGGTGGCCCCGGCGATAAATCCAGCCGTGAGAAGGCGAACATCGTCGTCGTCGTCAGCGGAAACTGTCGCAAGCTGTCAAGATTCGTGCGGTTTGCCACGTTGGGGTTGGCCACCCGACGCCGACGACAACAACACAACGTCTGTGTGATGATGCACGATGAAAACGGTGATGATGGTGCAGGAACGCGGAATCACTTTCCGCCCGAAGGCACCCGCGAGACGCGTTCCCACGGAACGTTGGGTTGCAAACTGCAGCAAATTAAGCCATTTGTAAACGTTGCTCCTTCCAGCGATGGGAGTGTTTTTTCCGGGGTATTCGTGGAGGGAAACCTGAAAATGCCATCAATTTCTGTAAAATTCCCGTAAAGTGAAAAAGGTTGTTACCCTTCACGAGGTAAGGATAGATTTGACATGATTTTCAAAGCTTACTGTGCTTGGATATAAGATGAAATGTTTGAATACAATTTCTAATAGGAAAAATTGCTTCAATGAATTTTGTAATAGATTTAATATCAGAGGATGAGTTTGCAAAATTTTTCAGGTAAAGAATTTTTTACTATATTTTTGCACTCAAAATACTAAAAAATTACAAGTACTCCATTGAACGGAGAAGAAATATTATTTTTTTGTTTCCCTGAAGTTATACGCAGTTTCGGACCATTTTGATTAAACTTTCACGGGTATGATTGGGTTAACCTCATCTGGTTCGTAGCCTCGAGTCTTAACATCTTAAACTAAGACTGAAAAAGAATCCTTCTCTCTCTCCCGACCAGTATTTTCCTTTCGTGGCGAAATGAAAACAAGTGGAATAACAACAACCCAGACAGAAACCATAATATATCCAATTCGTTCCGTTTCCCAATCCACTTCCCGTCCCTCCCCCCTGGCAGGAAAAGGTGCGCCAAGCCGGGCCCGTCCAGACTCGGGCGGGTGGGTGGTGCATTTTTTCTTTGTCTACTCCCGAGACGAGCGTTCTTTTCCGTCATGGTTATGCTATTTTTTCATTATTTCCCATCACGTCACCGTCGCCGTCGTTGGGCGCCGAAGCCGGCAAACTGCCAGGAAATGCTGGGGAGCCTCTTTTGCCTGGAAGTTGATCGATGGATTGCACTTGAAGAATGAAAAGTAGTTTTTGTGCCCTGCCACCTTCTCCCCACGTCCGGAGGCAGGATGCAGACGGCAAAAGGCAATTGCCCTCGGAGACTTAACCCCAGGCGATGCTCCCGCACATCCTGGTTGGCAAGCTACCAAAGGGGGCCCGAGGGAGGAGCGTTTGGAGAAAAGGTTGGACGAAATGTCAAAACATTTCACACGACAGCCTGATGACGATGCGGCCCGCCAAAGCCTGGCCGGTCTGTCGGAGGGAAAGCTTGCCAAACCGGGGGGAAATGAGTCACTGTCCTGGAAAAGGGGGCCGGGAAAATCGGGCGAGGGGGAGGGGTTTTTATGATGAATTGCATTTAGCCGACAATAACAACTTCCCCGACAGTCACCGCTTTATGGTCGGTTCACGTTCACACGTTCTCAAATGCATCGTGGACGCCCTTTTCCGCACTTGCTTTCCGACGACGTGGAAAACGGCTGCAGATATGGTTGCCCATAAATTAATGATAGGTGTCCGGTGCATTACAACCTCCTCCGGTGGCATAACGAGCCCTAGGAGCGGTGGACATGCAATTAGCGAATATGTTCTCGTTGTAAGGCATCTGAATTCGCGTTGACGATGAATGATACCGAAACCAGATCCAGAAAGGGGGCGTTCTGTGTCTCACCTTCCGGAGTGGGTCGGACCTGTTTTGACATCCTCGACCCCGACCCGGTGATGAAAGCCGTGAAAAGGTCTTTTGCGCGATCGAATGAAAAATCTACAAACATGTGTTCCCGCACGGTTGTTTATGTGCTATTCAAAAATTCATCTGCCATGAATGGCTTTGGCCCGGCACCTAGATGGCTTCAGATACCCAACACAAAAACACTCACTTGCCATTCACTCCCATCCCGGTCCAGGTTGAGAATATTATTTGATTTGAGCATGATTAAGCGTATCCTTTTTCAGCTCCATAATCCCACACACACACGGTTGAATGAAACCTGTTCCGGGAAGCGAACGCCATCGCCCACCGGATGTTGCTACCTTTCGCTGGCCAGCAGCTACTCGGCCCTGCTGATTAACCGGGCTCCGGCGCACGACCGTAAGGGGTTGTTATTTTGGGATAAAATCCAGTCAATGTTCTATTTTTACTCCCACTCCCAGGAGTCCTTTCTTTTGTGCTCTTTGGTTTGAAGTAAACAGACTCCCACACGAGCGCGCACACACACACACACCCTCGAAGCCTGAACCTGCCCCCCGAGATTCACATGAGGACATGGAGGTTCGGGTTGAAAAAGTACGTGATTTAAATATACGATCAAATATCTTTCAACCCACTTTGATGTATCCCTTAGGCTACGTAATCTTCTTCCGTAATCTCGTTGGCGCCTCCGGTGTGTGCGTGTGTATGTGTGCTGCCGTTTTCCTCTCGTTTTTGTTTTGTTTCTCATAGTCCTTTTTCACCACCACGCTGATCACATTCGCTGATCTTTTCCTTCACGTGATTTGCGTTCGTCTTCAACACGAAAAAAGGGGACTAGTGTTACGCGAACAATTTGCGTTCCTGTTCGCTGACTTCGACCAATTCGTTGGCGTTGACGCAAAAGTTTCATCACTTCTCCACCCAAAAAACAAAAAAAAAACGATGCCGCCGATGTCCTACCGGTGCTTGGTTGGCATTAGGCCGCGAGTGAAGAGAAAACTTTCCCTTATCTAACGAAGTTTCGTGCGTGTGCGAGGGCAAAAGGGAAGAAATTGAATCAACTGGATGAAATCCTCCCCGGTGAAACGGCTTTCGATCGAGAGAGAGAGAGAGAGGGGGGGGGGGGGGGGGAGGGGACAGTAACCTTTGTCGCGAAAAGAAAATCAACTTCCCTCCTATCCCCCCCAAGTGTCCCGTGGGCCGATGGAGGAGAGATCCATTTCCGCGCGCTTGACGCGACCACGGACCGTCAAATGGCACCCCACTTTCCCACTTTCCACTGGTGCGTACCGACTACTCTCGGGAGGAATTTGGAAAAGAGAGAATGTACAAGAAAAAAAACACGCCGTGGCCAAGGGAGACGAGTACGACAGCGAATCGAAAGTTCCATACAATTACGTTTAAAATTCAATCTACGCACGCAGGACTTTCGGGTGGGTGTTGTTTTTCTTACGCCAGCCCAGAGCCCTTGGAAACTCTGCAATCACCCCACGGAGGCAAGTTTTCGCTTCGATAAACAGGAAACTAGTACCAAAAAGGACGCCTACGGAGGAGGAGATGCTGGGGGGGGGGGGGGGGGGGGGGGAGATTGATCTTGTTTTGCTTGTGCGAAGATTTGCCGTTTCGTAACTCCTTGCCCCCCGAAAAGAGCAAGTGGAGTGAATCAAACAACCAGCAGGCACGCCAGGCTGTAACAGTATTTTTTGTCGTTGGTTGCCTTCTCTGCTCTCCTCGCTCAGTATAAAAGGGAAAACAGATTCCAGCTCACTCACGCAGAGGTTCGTCGAGGTTCGGTGGGATTTTTTTCCGGTCCGTTTGCCAAAAAAAAACGCCGAAAACCTCACCACGCCCGAAAGATACTCCGAGGATAGCGATAAACAGGAAATGCCGGTTGAAAAGTGGCTCTTCGGGATGGTGCGTGATTCGAAAGCCGTCGAAAATCGGTGAAGCAACATGAACCGAAAAAAAAGAAAGATTATTTATGGACCTCGAAAAGCGGGGGATGGATCGATTGATTTATTTTCGGTTTCACTTCGACCGCCATTTGCTGGATCCGCCCCAACAGGCAAGCGGAACGCACTGTTGCTGTTGCTGCGATTGCCGTTACTGACACACATTCAACCGTGATGTGACCGGTTTTCGGGCCGTGTATGGTATTTTATTTGTCCATTCTTCGCGCACGGACTCCCGCCGGCCGGGGTTCAACGTGGGTTAAAAAGTGCGAAAAGAAATATTCAACTCGGTAAAACTTTCTCCTTTCACATCATCGACAAGGATACCATTTTCCCCTCCCATCGTTGCGTTCGTTTCCTCGTGGAAATTCCGAGCCAAGAGTTCCGGTTCCGCACGGACGTCCCATCTCGGAGCGAAAATGAATGTTTGCAACACTCCGGAAGCTAGGGGGGGGCGGGAGCTGAGGGAGGCCGAAAGAAATATTACATAATTTGAAATTCGATACACACCACGCACAACTACACACGCTCTCGGGGTTTTGGCCAGCCACATCCTCCCCCCTCCACCCGACGACAACACGAGACCGGGTTGGATTGGACGCAAGAATTATTAGTCTAATGAGCACGTTCCTGGCACGTGACCAACCGAAAGTCCGGTCGCATACGGCCCAGGTTGGGTTGCTGTGTGTGTGTACGCTTTCTTCCCATTTCCTCAACCGACCGATATTTTCCGCTGACGATGCCTATGCCGGTCAGGGATTTTTCATGCCGTTTGCGAAAACATTCCTTCTCCGAAAGGTACGCGCTGGACGGGCGGCAAAACGTGCGCGTGCAGGTAGGAAAACGGTAAGGGGAATGGTATTGCACTAAGGAATAGGTC
This sequence comes from Anopheles coustani, assembly GCF_943734705.1. Taxonomy (NCBI): domain Eukaryota; kingdom Metazoa; phylum Arthropoda; class Insecta; order Diptera; family Culicidae; genus Anopheles; species Anopheles coustani. The sequence goes on from NC_071289.1 coordinate 82,846,815, forward strand.
CCAAAGGTGTTGATGATGTTGACGAAGGTACCGATCGATGTAACGGAAATGGGGCACAAGTTGAAATGGGACGTCTTTCAACCGGAAACTGTTATTTATGCCACACGAAAATTCCATTGCTGGGCTCTTTCAAGGCTCTTTTTACCATTCCAAAAAGTGGTTGCACAATAAATTTTGATGTAACATAATCGTTGATAGCTTTTCGTAACAAATGATTGGTTATACAACACCTCCTTTACACCTTACCACCAACATGTTACCGTAAATATTACAAATCTTTAACATGCTTATGAGAATTTAATGCATGACGAACTTATCATACGTTCCTTGAGATACCTTTAAAGTGTCCCATGATGCTTCCCGGCTGTTATTCTCCGCTTTTCTTTCAACAACTTAATCATCCCGAGGATGTGTCTCCACTTGAGGCCATCTCGAATGTAAAGAGCACTCGGGCAAACCACAACTGCAGATAGCGTACGGCCCTCAAAGCGAGTACATTATCGAGCACTGCGCAAATGAAGCCCTCAACAGCCACTCGAAACCGTCTTGTCGCAACCAATCGCCCAACCAAGACCGATTCCGCGCGCACCAACACAAACGAACCACGAGCCCGGGGGCGAAACAAAACCTCGAAACCATTAGGCAAATCACACTTGGCACGGTCGGGGTGTGGTGGAGGGTTCGCGGGCTCTAGCATCACCGAAAATGTTAATTACTGCAATTTCCCAAACCATTCGCTGGTGCAGAAGATATACTCCTCCCTTGCCCGGAAAAGACGTTCGCTTCGTGTCGCAAGCTCTGAGGACGAAACGGTGGCAGCAACAGCAGCAGCAGCGTGGGATTTATTAATCGACTGCAAAGCTATAATTTATGTTCCGTTCCTATGATTAATTGCAGCCCGGTAGTAGTTGTAGCAGTTGCGAACTCGACACCCGAACTCGCAGCATTCCATCCGACCAACTCCGACCGCACACTGGAAAGCGGGCGAGGGTGTTGGACAAACCTCAAACAGAAATCACTCTTCACGATGCAGTGGAAACCTGACAATGTCACTGTGCAATGTTCAGCCGGAGTACTGCATCCATCCACCCCTCTCCCCGACCGGTTTGTCCCTTTCGTGTGTACACACTTCCGGAGCGAGCAATAAGACCCGTGCACGGCTCCGAGACAAGACCCGGGGAGACAAATCGCTCGTAATTACAGCAGCTTAGTTAGTGCGACTTAGTTGAGCGCTATCGAGTGAAGGGTGGCTTTGATCCTTTTCGATTCGTTTCCCGCCGAGAGCGTCGGTGGTGCGAGCGACCGGTGGGGCGGGGTTTGGAAAAGTTGAAACAAAGAACCACCCGGAACGATGTCAACTGAAGGAAAATAAAACAGAACTACAACAATCCCTCTGAAGCAAAGTGAGGTGGAAATAAAAACATACAAACCTTCCGTGCGCTGGCTTACCAGTCGGTATCTCAGCTGTCGGTGCACAGATCAAACGGGAAAGCTGCAGGACCTTAACTAGACACACAAACACATACACCAGACAAGCTGGAATGAAACACAAAACTACAAAAATAGAAACAACCAATGCCTACTAAACCTCGTCAGCCGTCACCGATTCGACACATAACAGCATACGAGTTGGCGCACACACAAAAACCAGCAATACAAGCATACTCACCCACGGGGATGGCGTAACAGAAAATCCCCCGGCAGGACACGCGATGTCCTTCGGTGTTCCTTGTTCCACACGTTCACGGACATTTTGTAATGAATCACGCGCTGGAACACCCTCCCCAGAACGACTGTTTGCCCGGATAGGGATCACTGCAAGCGAGTGGGGTTCGACGTGGTTCTTATGTTGCTAGTCAACAATCCGTGCTTTCGATACCGGCCTACTCGGATGCCAGCGAACGGGAGGAGAAAGTGTTGCAACTCGAACAAGAGCCTACTACTGGGAGAGTGGGATCGGGAAAAAAAACTAGCTCCGGGAAAAAGATACGGATCGGTAACCGATCTCTCTGATGCCCGGAACTCGTCAGTCAGCGTAGTGGCGACTGACCGAAAGTGACATGATTTAAATTGAAATTCCCCGAGTAGATCTGGAACAGTGTGCCTGGGGTGATGGTTTGGTTTAGGCCGGATTGTTTCGGATGGTTTTTCGTTGTTTCATCAGTTGCCAATACGCCATTGGTAGAAGAGTTCAAGCTAGGTTCTAGGATAACTCAAAGGAGCTGAAAACCCAACATCTCTTGGGTTTATAACAGCTGTAAAGAGGTCTAAATACAAAAGAAAACCATGCTGAAAAACATAAGTCTCTCGCATTCCGGTCCAATTAAATGGTTAGCTTAAAAAGTAATTCCACACCATATTTTATTCACCAGCCTCTCGTCGTAAGTATCGATCCTTAAAGAGTGCCCCCCGTCCCAGCGAGCGCGCCAGATGAAATGTCCTACAAATTACCGTGCCCATCCGGGGACTAATTTGACTGTGGCACAATCCGGACCGTATCGTTCGCGGCAACTTGTTGCGGAAACGGTCTGGATTCTGGTACCTTCCGGATTTTGCTTCGGCGTGACATTAAGCCGTAATTAGATTTACTAGGCCATTGACTATTCGGGTCATTCGAGGAATGTCGGCCTCGAGCGTACACCCCGAACGTGCCTAAGGTTCGTTTTCTGCTTGGTTTTTTTTGTGTGTTCTCCGCTTCCGCAGCCGTCGGGAAGTTACGCGCGTGCGTCCCTAAAGAAAGTAAGCACGCTTTCTTTGCCAGACCGAACGGTTAACCAACACCACCCTCGAGAGCGTTTGTCGCTCTAGTATGGAATGAAATATGCACACACACTCACGTTGCCGACGAAGAATTTGCTCCCGGTCTAATGAGATACAGAAAATTGATTTTTCCATCCGGTCGGTCTTCACGGTTTTCGCTGGAGATGAGTTTCGCCCTGGCGTCACCGGTAAGGATACGGTTCCTGGTGAGTCCGGGCCGAAGTGTTGAAAAGCCTACCCGGTCCAGTTTCGCAAACGACGGAGAAAATCCCATTACACACATTTACACGCTCGCTCAATCTCAACCCCGAGGCTGGAGGCTGGTTTCCGTGAAGCCGAGTTCGTCGAGACATTGGAGGGACTCGGTTCGGTTTCCAGTACGGTGGGGGCGATTTTTGCAAACACAGTCTAGAGCTACTGCTGCCGATGCAAAGGCCGATAGTAGTAAATCTAATTATCCAAATAATTATCGCAAATTGCCAAACTCAATTACCGAGCTGGAGTGAGCGCGTCGTTTCTACGCGCCGGTGTTAAGTCCAGCGAAGTTGCGTCCAAAACTGGCGAGATATTTGTATATTCCGATGAGTCCGGAGTTTGCTTCGAGGGTGACATTCAGTTTAACCCTTCCATTAGTTGAACTATTGGCTTCTGCACAAGTCCCACCGGTGCCGACATTCCAAGTAACCATTTTTCACTTAATATGTATGAATAAATGAAAAGTGGAACCCCGTACTGTATCGTCGCCGATCCGAGGCGCCCGATTCTATAATTCCAATTTTCGAGACCACTTGAGGGGCCGAGAACGTTTCACGTCGACGTGACAGCGACAGAATTTTCCCAACCGAACGAGATGCCCAATGGCGCTCGGTAGGAATGGAGAAGAATGAAAATGAAATCGTTTTACCGCCATCTCGTTTTGCGGCAGCCCGGTCGAGGTCGAGGACTGACCCGGGGAGCCAGTTTATGACACACAAAATACCACCACCGCCATCGGCTTTCTCCCTCCCCTTCGAGAGGCCTTTCTCTTCCCGTCCTATGCGGGAGAAATGAGGCTGAGATTTGGCCCGTTTGGAATTGAGCCCGTTGTGAGTGGTAAATTGCGGCAATGGTTGCGTTTTGTCCGGTTGACCTTCCGACATGCCGGTCCCACACGTGCCTCCCCACCTTCCCAGGTACCTTCCTCCTTCGTTTCTGGAAGCCCTGGGAGCCGTTGCTTTGGCAACGGTGTTTATAATTTATGAAGAGGAAAATGTTTCCTCCGTCTGCAACTGATGTAACGCCATAAAGACTCCGTCGCACACAAACTCCATGTGTTTACACACTCCCATTGCTCGACAACGCTGACCAGGGAGTTGGGAAGTTATCCGTAGGTAAAACGGACTGTATTTCTCCTGTGTGTGTATGTTACTTTTTTCTCCTTATCCTCATCCCACACCGAACGTCCCGAGGAATGGGAAAATGGAAACGATGATGATTGCCCGGAAAGCAAGTGCTGGTGACGTCTTTGGAACGGGAGGTTTGCTTTTAACACATACGTTACTCTCGTTTCACCCCTACCCCGTTACCCCACCCGCTTCGAAAGGACGCAACAGACGGAATTTTAAAGTGCCTTTCCGCTTTATTTGATCAAGCAATTTTTCTTATTTCATTCCGGTGTGTGTTTTTTTTTTGTTCTGCAAAACGGTTGGAAAATGTTTCACTTTCAACCGTTCGACTGGGGAACGAGAAAGTAAACGTACGGGATACATTCACCATACCTTTCAGCGTTTCAAAAAAGGGATCCTTTTTGGAAAAATTTCGTCAAACAGGGAAAAATGTTACCTCAACAGAAATATTATTTGACGAGCCAAGAGCATAACTCACAGATGGAAAGCGTTGAGACTAAACTGTGGGGTGATAATAGTTCATCACTAAATTCACTTTAAGCAAACCATTTCGATCAATATCCAACACTTACCGAAACCTCCCACTCGTTTAATTACATTGACCCTCATGGTGCCCAATCACCATTCACCATCCGGGATGCGTCGGGATCAAAGACTACCGACAAGATATGCCCCAGCCATCATCGGCTGCCTTATGATTGTAAAAGGCTAAATCAATGAAACAGAAGGCCTTCACCGCAAGCCGAACGTGCAGGAGATAACAGGTTTCCAACGGTGTTTCGTCATGAAAGGCGGGAGGCCATATCTTCTGCAGCCGTCTCGATCGATTCGGCGAGGACACTCTAAGGCCCGTGTATGTCTATGTGTGCGTGCGTGGGTTACCCCTTTTACCGAAAAAGGGATGGATTATTCTGGCACTTCGCTTAATGCTCACGCTCGTCGGCTGTGGCATTTGTAATAGAGCAATTATTTTAGCATTCCCTCCACGGCCATGTTGCGGTGTTTCCGGCGGAGTGCGGTGGTACGGACTGACCAACGCCGGATGCAACTAGGGATGCACAGGGCCCCGTAATGCGATCCTTTAGAAGCAATGGAAAGCCGACAGTTTCTGCGGCATGATAATTCTACACACTTCAGTACATTATTCAAATTTCATGTGATAGCAATCTCCATTCAACAGACAGCTCGTACCCGGTGCCGCCTTCCCTCGCGGTTGAACCCGATAGGTTTCAACGCCACCCAGGGCACACACTCAGGCACACATAAGCCGTGCGTAACTCGTTTGCCGAGCACATGGAAGTGCTTGCATCCACAGCGGGATCCTTCGTCCATCGTCGAAAGGGATTTACCGGCCCCATTACCATCCCACCGACGACGACGCCCGACAGCCTGCGGTTCATGCTTGCAAAAAGGACGACTCGCAGGGGGTTTTTAGTGCTCGGCCGGAAAAACTAACGGGGGCGACGAACACGAACGGTCGGTGGAAAACTGACAATAATGAAATTGTGCATAATGATATTAAAATGTAATAATCATTCTCTTTTAAAATTTAATCATCGTTTAATGTATTTTTAATTAACTTTATTTTGCGTTTTAGCAGCGATGTGATGATGGTGCTGACACGCTTGTTCGGGCGCCCGGAGTTCGGAGCGGATGTGAGGGAAAATAGTTGGCCATCGCTCGGCGAGTTCGTCCGTTCGGCCACGGGACAGGAACGGCGTGGAAAACGCTGGGCGTCGGTGGCGCACCGAACAAGGCCCTGAAATGGAGCCAGTTTGGCGCCAGTGTTTTACGCGCACAATGACACGATTAGCGTTCCACGCCATTTGCCCGGCCCGCGGGATGATTTTTCATAGTTTTCGTTGTCATTGAATTAAAGTTTGATTGGATTTAGCAATGCGTCCGCCCTTTTTTCGAGCTCGCCAGCCTTAAATGAGTTCGGGAGAAGGGGATGAGAATGGAAATGAATCGGGTTGCCCGAGCCACGGATCATATCCATGATTAGACTCATCAGACTTTCTCTCACTCTCTCTCCCTGTTGGCCAATATTACCCTATCCAATCCGCCGTGTCCTGGTGGCGATGAACGATGATAATTTGTGGCTTCGTTGCAATTAGTCCGGCTGATTTCCGCAAACGCCACGCCACCCCGTGGCCCAAAGTCCTCGCAGGCAAATGTGGGAGGCCCCTAAAATGGGAAACTGTTGCCAACAGTCGAGCGCCAAACCGAAAGATCGATCGGCCCGCGCACCCAATCGATCAATCCGGAGCCGGATCCGGAGCGACCGAGGCGCGTTTTGGCGCCGGTAATGCAATAAATTAATAATCATTCAACTGAATGACTTAATCAATCAAATTTCCAGCGGCCTTTTCCAGCCGATTGCGCACACGAAACCACCATCACCAACCGGCCTTCCGAAGGGTTGTTGTGTGGCCCCCCCTACCCCCTTCTTCCCACATTTTGTCTCCTTGCCAATGGCGTCCGTGTTTACCGCACGAGACGTCGACGTTGTTGCCAGTGAAAATTAAATTATTGCTTATCGCCAATGGTTCAATCTCTCGCATAAACTATTCACCAGCCAAAGGCGGGGCGTTTTGTCAAAGTATGTTCAATATATTTTTCCACCCTTATCAGCGATGCCAGCGGAAAGTGTGGGCGCAGTTAGGAATCGATTCATAAAAATTTCAAACCCGACATCCTCCGAATGGGGGGGACACCTTTTACCGAAAACGTTCGCGTTCGCGCATTGCGGGTGGACGAGCAGTTTTTCCACCCATTAGTTTCCCTGCTGCTAGCTGTTGCCAGACAGAAATCAATACAAATAAATGTCAATAAACAGCCCCAGTCCTAAAGGAAGAGTGTTCTATCGTTAGCTTTTGTCGCCATTTTTCCGGGGACATCGTGGGTTGAAACGAAGGAATAGAACTGGGTGAGTGGAAGGTGCTTTGTGAGCTGCTGGTGGTGCAACAATTTTCGTGAATCATCAATTTTTCATGCACCTCAAAGTAGAAAGATGTGTTGGCTCCGATTTCCCTGTTCTTTGACCATGCTTTCTGACGTTTCGAAAATTTTCTTTGAGATGGGTTTTATTTTTTCGCACTGAAAGCATTCTTTCCCAACTCCAACATACCGAATCGTATCACTTCTTTATTAAGATGAATGTTGTGCCGTTTGAGGAGAACTCACGAACACATATGCTTGCGCATACCATTTCCATCCAGTGCCAGCGTTGTTCCGTTCCTCCGACCTCCACGTTGACCGGTTCCTGTGAAGTAAATATTCCTTTGGCGAATGGAATGCTACCGGCAAGACACGGGAGACATTTGCCATGCCCCTTCTCGGCTCTTCCTGAACCGGCTGTCACTTTGATGCGACATTATTCTTCGATGAAGAAAATATGAAATATTTGCTCGCATACGTGGCTTTCATCTTATGGTCTCGTACCGGGCAAAGCAGCTTTTCGTTACTTGCGGAGGTAAACCGGATCCTTTCGGTTGCGGAAATGTCCCTGCTTAACGAAGGAGCCACCGAGTGCGCCTCAGTGCAACCCGTTTTTCACCTTAAAGCCCCACGTTGCCAAGGTGCTCGCCGTGCCGTCGACAATGCCGGAAATTCCAGCTTTGATTTTACGGTTTGATGATTTCCCGACACAGTTTCGTCCTTGGGGGGGGGGGGGGGGGGGGGGGGGGGGGGAGCACAATTCGTTTCGTGGACGGACTGCTCTAATGGGAGCTCAAGATGAGACACACGGCACGGGGAAAATCATGAAAAGGAATGCCAGCAAAAGTTGAATTCGAGCTGAGTTGGAAAATAATTCTCAACATGCAAATTGGGACAGCGATTTCTTTGTCCCGGCCGTTGGAAGGGTGGGGAAAATTTGTGAATGCATTTTCCGGCAAATGACAACGCCCGTGCTTGAAATTTAGGTATTTAAATCCTGCATCATATTCGAAACGTACATCGTAGCGTTCCCGTTCGCCTGCACGTCACACGCAAATTAATTGAATTTATGTAGCCGAAAGATAAATGATTTGTGCAATGTCAGCGCGGAGAGAACAACAAAACGAATACTCCGTTTCTCCGGTGTCAAATGTCGAAGACGGAGTGAAAAGAAACGGCCCAACAACGGCGGTGACCCCGGAACCGACGGGAAAAGCGGAAATTAATTCCACCCGCGTTTGGAATGAAGACCCGAACGGAGAGCAAACCGTAAAAACAGCTTTGCACATGAAAATAAAATGTAATACCACATTTTACACCTCCCCCCAAAACGCGTTGGCGAATGGCTGTCCTTTGGGGTTTTGGAGCTTTCCATGGAAACGATGTTTGGGTTTCAACACACGCTGCTTCGGGTTTTTTAACAACGCATTCAATGTGTCGGTGATGCACCTCTTTTCATTTTTTAAAAACGCCCCGAATCGCATGAAATTCCGCTGCCTGCAGAAAGGATCCTATTCATTCCGGTGCCGGGCTTCGGAACACTGACACAGGAAGCAGGATTTTACATATAAAGAGATGCAAAACTCTGCGCGCGGAAAGAGAATTTTATAAACGAAAAAAAAACATACAAACAGACCATTACTTGCCCAAAAACGCACCCAAAAGCGACCGCCTGTAGTTGGCATGCAAACGAACCATGGCACGAAGCCGGGGGAAAACCTGTGACGTGGAATGAAAAAGAAAACGATCCAACGTTCCAACGCAGGAAAAGGAGGGAGGGAGGGTGCGGAAAAACTGGCCAAACTACTAAATCCCATGTTACACGGTTGCACTTTCGGGGCACCGAGCTGCAGCATGTTCGTGATTTTGTTATGATGATTCAGGATGTTTTTTTCCCGGTTTCGCTTCCGGTGCTTTCAGGAGTCGCGAGAAATTGCCCGCGCGTGGCGACCAACCCCCCTCCCCATTCCGCCGACCTCGCACCACCGGTTGGTTTCTTGTTTTATTTTACCACGATTTTTTTGCCACTTTTCAAACCGCTTTGCCGTTCGCTTTCGTTATGCAGCCGAAATGAAGTGAACACGACGTTGGCGAGTGGCAGCTTAACCCGGGGAAAACTCTCGGGTGCCCGTTTCCCACCCCCCCGTCCCGTGGTTTGGCTGTCGGATTTTGGCTCAGCTGCCAAATGGTTTTCCTATGGCAGATGTAACATGTCCGGGAGATTTTCTATTACGGAAGCTTTTGCTAGTGTGCGCCCGGACGTTTTTTTTTGCGGATCCACCGTTCGACAGGAGCAGACGAGCGTACCAAAGGGATGCGGGTGGTGGGAAAAGCGATGCCGAACTCGTGCTGAACTGAATTTAAACTACAAGTCTATACTGTGATTTCGGGTGCAAGGGGAAAAACTATTCCCGAACCTTACAGCGTCCACGATTTCATTCGGTACATGATAGCCGACATAACAAAAACGGCATACGGCACATCCGGGAAATGCAAAGTCGGTGACGGTGAGCGGGGAAAAAAAAAGGAAACGCATAAGCCAACAGGAAAACGCTCCAAATTGAATTTAGTTTTATTCTTCATCATTGATGTTCTCCATTTTTTTCCCCCGCAACTGAACCATGTTTTTACATACCGTTGGTTGCGTTGGAAAACTTTCCCGAAATTGATGGAAGCACAGCAGCTTTTCGTTGGCCGGCATTAGGTTGGGAAATTGTTTTTCCATTCGTGTGTTTTGCTCACAGCATGCGTTTAAAAATGTGAATGCAACGCAATGCACAGGCGATTATGAAATGGTTTGCGTTTTAAAACATGCATCATTCACCCATGTAGCGGAATTTCAAGCGGCGAAAAGCTGTAAACACTTTTCCGGAAAAGCGGTGTGTACATTAAGGGCCGGCCGTGCAATGTCCATTGATCTCTCCGCCAACGGGGAGGGATTTACGTGGTATTTTATTGCCGACAGAAAAAGGGATGTTCGAAGCGATTTATTTTTCCGGGGACATGTGGAATTGTTTTTTCACACCGTCACCCGGAAAAGGAAATATTTTAGGCTTTGTATTTGTTCTTTTCAATGTGTTCATTAAAATAATAGTTACTAGTTTAAATTTGAGAGTACTTTCAAGGTACTTTTTAGTCCCTTTGGATGTGTAAACTACAGAACCAACATGGTAGAAAAAGTAAATGAAAGTGTAAAATAGCACCCTTTATTAAAAATCCACATCAAGTCATTGGAAAAGTTCAAACAAACACCAAAAGGTGACAAACACGCCCCAACCGTTCATCCTGAGTAGATGTTGATTTAGTTTCCGAACGGTGTGGGAAAACAGACACGCTGAAAAAGGCGTTTGACGTCATGAATAAATAATTTTCCCACATTTTCGCTCCATTGGGCGCTTCGGGTTGGGGTTGGCCTTAGTGTTGATTTTACCCCACGAGCAGGAGGTTTTTTTAAACCATCCATCTTTCCAACGTTGTCGTGCCTCATACGAGTTTCATTTTACTCATTTGTGTGTGTTTGTGGGTGTTTAATTTGTTTTTTCTTCTCAATGTACTTTCAGTGGATAAACTTGTCGATAGACTTTCCACCGCCATTTCATGGCTTCGTCAAACGTTGACGTAAGCTAGCGTCCCTTTTTTCTCCTCCCCTTCCGTTCAACGGATGTATTTTATATGACCAACGATTAAGCCAACCGGATAGCCGAGCCGTGTGGTTCACTCGTGAACGCCTTCAAATACATATTTATTCTTGAAAATTAATTTAAAACTCCACTTCCCTCGGGGACGCGAAGGAGGAAAGTTAATGCAGGATGAAAAAAGACAGCTCGCTCTCTTGTCCTCGACAGTCCGACACAGTTTTCCTTGCTGTTGACACAGCCGACTCCTCCTCCGCTGGAGGCTGATGATGAAAATGGGAAAAATGGAAATCACTTTCAAATATAATGTGTTTATTATGTTTTCTTTGCGACCGCTCCCTGCGTTTGCCACGCTGGTGTTTTCCTCAAACGACCGGGGGAAAACAATTTCGTTCGGCCTCTCGGTGCCTGAAATTGGTTGACCACCACCACAACAACAAAGCAACTAAAAAAAAAGAAAGAAAATAGAGAGCAAACTCTGCCCACTCCGAGTACTTTTGTGGTTCCTGCTCGGCGACAGGACGACAACAGCAGACGAATTTTCCGGCCGAGAGCATGTCAAGCGGGAAAAGGACAACGAACGTGTGGAGGTTTCAAATTGATTTTCACGGAAAATGGTCCCACTCTTTCTCTCTTTTTCTTTCTCCCGTGCAGTTCCATCTTCCCTACAATTGCTTTCATTTGCCTTTCGGCCTCCCGGTGGCCTGCTGTCACTTTTCCGCCTTTATTCGCGACCGTTGTTGTTTTGACCGGCTCCAAAGCCCGTGAACGGTTACAATAACAACCGTGAGTGCGAACGCACGGAAAGAAAAGTCAGTTGTTTTCTTGGGCGCACGCAGGGCTAAGGCCCAGCGAGAGGAGGAAAACTGGCTGACGGGGAGAAAAATCCAACGCAAGATCGAGGAAAAGTTTTTCCAGAGCACAATCCAAAAGCACAAGCCGACGCCAAATTGGAGGAAAAAGTTAAAGTGGCTGTTTTAGCATACATAAAAATTCGTTCCGTCTCTCTAGTCAGCTTTTCCGCGCTTGGGATGGTGAAAAACTTGGCCGTACGCCAGTCCAACACATTAAGGGCAAAGAGTGTCGCAATGACTTTAATAAAGTCGCGCTCGGTGCAAATGTCACCAACGCGCACTGTTTGTTGCCCTTAAATTCCCTTCGCCCTTTTCGTGCGGATTTCCCTAACCTAGGTGGTTCCCGGTGTCGGAAAGTTGCCGAAAAGTCAGTGGAAATTAATTCCCCACTAGAAACCACAAATTCCCACCGCAGGGCCCATGGGTTTGGGGTTTGGGGTTAGCGGAGACGCGCTCGAGTTTGAGCTGGCGCACCCGAACCACGGGAAACCCCTTTCGCTGTACGGGATAGCAGCTAGCACTTGCCGTGCTTTAGCTTAGTGGCGACAGTGCCGAGTCTTAGTGTTGCTTGAAAATTAGGCGACTTTGGCGTCAGACCAATAAAAGTTCCCCCACACTCGGCGGACGCAGGCACAAACACACGAGGGTACACTTTTCCCTAACAACTTTGGCAAAACAGTGCTGTTGACAAAATCCCACTTTACCTAGCCCTCTCCAACCCCTATTGGGAGGCGCTTCGTTCACATTCCACTTTGAAACCGGCGGTTCGCAATTAAATAATTAGGAAAATAATTTATTCACGTACCCAGTAATTGTAGTAATCGCAAAATGGGCGCGAATAATCATTTTCTGCTGTCGTTAGCAAATTGCAGCACCAAAAGCGGGACTCCCAGGCTCCCAGTGTGTATGTTTTGTGCTGGCAAACGCAGGAAAGACAAAGTGGTTTGGAAAATTCGAAGCACCCTCGAAGTGGGGGAAAACTGGCCACCAAAGCTCCCACGTCTGGCCGGTAATTGTTTGCCCATTTTACCTGCCCGGTTGCAAAACATGGATATGATTAAGGTAAATATTAGCATAACCAAATTGCTCGCCCGACGCCACGGCCACCTTTTTGCATCGGAACACCGGAGTGGTGCACCACGGAGGAAAATCCTAGCTCGGCGAAAAACTGACCATTACTTGCCGTTGAAGTAATACTGCTGCTGCTGCTGCTGCTGGCGCTGCTGTTCCGATCTTTTCTTTCCAGCGCATCATTTTTGCGCCACGTTCCTGCCTTCAATCATCATCAATGATAATCTCCTAGGAAGGCTCCCGGACGGTTCAATTCCATTAATCTTGCTAACGAATAGAAAACGGATAATGTGGAAGAGCGAAAGATGCAGGGATGACCAAGCCTCGACGAGGCGATGGTGGCGTGTCGACAGGATATTAAAACCGCTTAAAGCTTCCTCAGCTCATTTCGTGTAGCTCAATTTTCTCATCTCAATCTACCCACGTCTCCTACACGGGTGGAGGGGGGGGGGAGGGTGAGTTTTCCCTTTCATTCCCCCGCCCGGAGGCGTGTGGATCTGCGCAAACGTTCCACGACCCACCCTTAAACCTTGCTTATTCTCTTTTCCCTTATATATTTTTTTCATTATTATTCTATCGAAAAGACAATGAATTATGTAAGGCTTGGAATAATGTTGCTCATACTTTTATATATTACCCACCGCTTTCCCTTGCGCAACCGAGTAGCGTCTTTAATGAGCGCCCGAAGCCCGAAGCGACTGGCTCGGGAAAATTTTAACGCCATTCCACGAGAGCGTCTTAAAAACCCTTTTTCATTTTCTTACCCGCTCCTCACCCCCCTGCCAACCTTCCCCCGCGCTGACGGAACCCTTAAAAGGCCCGCCCCGTTTCGACGGTGTGGCGCATCGCGATTTTCACATCGTCCCACCCCTCAGGCATCGTCGTTGGATGCTGTTAATTATTCATTATTCTGAAAATTTTCAATTCATTTGCCTCGCTGCTCATGTCTTGTTGCCCTTCGCACGCGCTTTCGCTCTGTAGCGCAGCGAAGAAATCGTTGAATTACTTTTCTGCGGGGGAAAGCGTAAACGCGAAACCAAGAAATACGAGCACAAAGTTCGTGCCCACCGGAGGGCTTGAGAACGTGGTGTGTTCTCCCCCGAAACGCCGGCTGTGGTGGCCTTGGAAGGGATGGAAGCCAACAAAAAAAAATAAAAAAACACAAAGCTGGCATGTTCGAAAAACGAAGCGAAAAAGGGTTATCACGTTCTTATCTTGGCGAAATGAAGGCGTCGTAAAAGCGGGAACGGGGCAACAAACGACACAACGGCGCGGTTCGGAATTAAGGCTCGAATCTTTTCCACTGATCCACAAGATCCTTCCACCCGAGCCCGATGGTAATCCGAACCCGAAAGCGATGTGATTTTAAAAAACGGCATGTTCTACGGCTTGTAATTACTTCGCGCGTACCGCGAATCGGATGGATTGAGCGCCGCCTGGTTATCGCTGGGTGGAATTAACTGAACCGAAATCTGATCAAACATAACCTCACCGCAGCGTCTTATCAGCACGTAAAACTTTTCGGTCGGTTTCATGTCCGACTTTGATGCGCTTTCGTGCGATAGCATCGTTGTGCGCAATTGTGTTTGGCGTTGTAAAATTCCGGTAATAAGTTGTTAAACACAATGCACACCGGGCGACATCGGGGCCGTAAAATTTCTGTTCAATAAAATTGTCCTATTAAAACTCGCAGGGGAAAAAAACCGTATCGTCTAGGAAATCATGCTCACGCTTGCGATTTTAAATAACGACACCGCTAAACATCCGAAGTAGGGGTTTTTAATGTACGCCGCCCTCGAGGGAGAAAGATTGTTTGCCTCAGGGGGAGGTGGGAGGAAAAATAATTCCACCAACTTTTACAGTTATGATTATCTTCGTCGAATCGTGGATTTAAATTGCACACGATCTCATGATCCAAGAAAATTTATCACGGTCGAAACAATCGACATTGCCGTCGTCGTCGTCGTCTCTGTGTCGCCGTTGACGATGACAACTCGGTTCCGTTTACAACCGGGTTTGCTAGATTATTGCCATGTAGGCCAGCATGGTGCGCCATGTTTCATTATTTTCCACCGCTTCAGCGTTCACTTTACGATTATCGTGGCACTAAAAAAACCCGCGCACCGAATCCGAATCGGAACCGAAACACAAAAACAAACGGCCAAAGTGCACAAGAAAGGGGAGTAAAAAAAAACTCCTACATTAAAAGCATTCCAAAATGGCATAAAAGTGCAAAGGCGACGGAGAACAATGTAGCCCTGGTAGGAAAAAGGTGGTGCGTTTCAGGGTTCGCCCTGGTTTTGTTTTGTTTCGAGCGCTTCGGAGTTGCAATTCATTACGGATCGTGGTCATTCTTCTTTTCATTTCCTGTGCCAAGCATTGCGAGCGGTCCCCTGGGAGGTGGTGGGAAAATGTGTACAGACCTCGCCCCCCAACATCCGCAGGACGAACAAAAAAGGTCCACTCGGTAGACCGGTTGGTTTGGCAGGGCGGACACAATGTTGAGCACGAAATAATTGACGTTTTTATTAACTTTACACTTTATGAACGTTTATTGAGCTCGCATGTGAGAATGGCAATAATTTTTATCGTTTAATATTTCCATTTCGGTCCCCTCGGCACACACACGCACACCCGAGTCCTTGCCATTCTGACTTCATGCGAGAATTGTGTACGATACATGTCAGTAGAGTGGAGGAGAAAAACATTCAAACAACTCCTCTGGTGGAGGTTCTCGCTGGCTTGCGGTAGCAGTTCCAGCAGGCGACTTTCCCGACACCCAGGATACGGTTGGACAAATCCACTGGCTGACCTTTCATTCGCCTTTTCCTGTTTATGCAAAGCAAAATGAAACACTGAAGTCCAGACATTGGATTTCGTCGAGGGGTAAACAAAAAGGCAGACATGACCTACACCCCATGTAAGACACAGCTGGCCCTGGTGCCTTTTTTGGTTGCTTTGTTGCCGTTGGTAAGGCAAAAGGAAGGAGGCTCAACAAAGAAGACTGAACAACTGGACATGGGTAGGGATTGGAACGTGGCCCTACCTTGGGCATTTCGTGAAAGTTTTCTAATTGCCGTCGGAATCTTTTGTTTTTTAATTAAATTACACCCACCGGGCAGTGGATGAGAATGGCACGCAATACTCCAAAGGTAGAAGATATCAACTTTAGAGACGAGGAAAATTAATTTCATCCTTACTTCTTCCCTCTCTGTTTGTTTTTATTTTTTTGACAACTGACAGTTTCCATTTCGTTAAGCCACAGAACTACGTTGGGCAGTCTGTCATAAAGCTATGTTGCGGTTGTTTTTTGGAGGATATTTGTTATTATTTTTATTTTTAAGCTAACCCAAACCATAACGCAAATGGGGTTTTTGTAATTGGGGTATGCGATTAATATGTATGAAACCAATAATTTATTGGAGATATGCTCACCTGTTTTATTTTAGAAAATGTGGTAGATATTTACCATTGTGAAATGAAAGACCGTTTTATTCTAGAAAAAGCAAATAAACTTTTTCAAGAAAAGAAAATAATTTTATGCTTCCAATTAAATTCAAGCAACTGGTTAACGATAGCGCGACCGCCCGAATATGTCTTTGTCTGCGGAGCCACTTCCATCAGTTGAAAGGCTCTACCGAATGGCATGACAATCGGTAGTAAATAACACAGATTGGTTGTAGTCAGGAAGAAGACATTTTATAGCCGCTTATGCGCGCGTCCCTTCTTCCGAAAACCACTCGGCTTTTCCTTTAATGGAAAGGGCTGCATCACAACCCACCAAAGCCCTTGTCTTCCAAGGCTGGGACGCCGAAAAGCGCCATTTACAGACCATTTTCGACTGTTGATGCCTCTGGTTGTTGGTCGAAAACAGTAAAACTTAACACCACACCATTTCGGAGGGATTCCCGGGGCTAATAAAAGCCGGAAAAGAAATGAAATGTAAATCCCACCCGTGGATCGGAGGGTGCCCTCGGAAAATGCAGTGCACTGGCCAACAACCGAGAAGGCAGGGGTCAATTAAATGGTTTCGCTCTGGCAAAGTCGGCCCACCGAACGATAGGCCTGGTTTTTATAGTACCGAATGTAAAGCGAAGCTCATCAAGGAAGGATTTGACACAATTGGTTCGATGGAAGGATATAATACGGCTTGTTCGGTGGTGGTAAAAAGAATTCTGTCCAGAGATTGTGAATACAACTGAAACTAAAAGTGGTCTTAAAGTTAAAGTAAGGAAATCAGAAAACAGTTCGAGCAGACCAGCGGGTTTTTGTGACACACCTTGTAGAGAATAAATTAGTTCTAATTAAAGACTTCAAACAAGTGATTCCCCAGCAGCGTTCAAGACTAATAAAAACCTCAGACAAGATTTAAAGCTAATTTACTAGAAAACACTCCCTTTCCCGACGCCACCAATTCGATGACCACAGAATCGCTTAAAGTTGCCAGCTTTTTGTAGCGACGTTCCTCCGTCGATGGAAAAAACGCTGAATCTGTCGCCAGCGACAGTTGATTCCTTCTCTCCCATTAAGCTAATACCACAACCATTCAGCTGTACACCGATGATTACACGGTAGTCTTTCGGTTCCGATTCTCGGCGAGCTTGAATTTTCTAATTCAAAAAAGCTGAACACCGGCTCGTGTTCCGCTTGTATGTGTGTGTGTGTGTGTGTGTTTGTGCGCGCGTCTTCCGGCCTCGACCGTGCCAGACCGTTTGCCGTCCTGCCACTAAACTTAGTCCCTAAATGACTTCGACTAAGGCCATCGTAAAAAGACGAAAACGCTGTCCAAGGTGTCACGGAAGAAACCTGCTGCCATCCCTTTTGGAGGCCCCGGGGTGGTGTTAAGACGCGGGGAGGGGGGGGGGGGGGGGGGGGTGTGGAAATGAATCGAACCCACACCTGCGCTCACCGAAAAACACACAAGAAACAGGGAAAGGTCTTGTCCTGTCCACCCGTGCCCGGAAAGGGAGGCGGAAGGGCACGGGGTTTTTGTGTCTTTACCTTCACCATTTCCACTAATGAGATTACCGCTCAATAACTTTGACAATGAAGTAAACTTTTTCTCTTTACTACCCACCGGCGGAGCTCGAAGCGGGTGGATGTTCTTGCACATTCCGCTCACGATCGCTAGACAAGCCCGTTTTATCGTGCATGACAGCTGCGGCTGGGAGTTTTCTTCCGTTCTTTCGCTTCGTTGGGCGTTGGTTTTCCAAGGGTGGCGATGATGGGAAAGCAAATTTTCGCCTTCTTCAGCGATGTGCGATTTTTTGTCTAACGAAGGTGAAAAGCCAAAGCCGAAAAGGAGGGGGAAAAACGGTGACCGGTGAGTGCAGTGGCCCGATCGGGGTGCGAGAGCGCATAAAAGAGCGACACTTAATCCAGCCAATTTTCTGCAGTTTGACTTCGCGCCAAGCGTTACTGCACCGAAATGATGCCATCCTAGCGTCGGTGGAAAGGAAGTTAATAAGCTTTTCTTTCCTGCTTTTTACTTGACAAAGTCTCGCCGACACTTTCGCACTGCTGAAGAGTTTAAACTTTTCATCGGTAGTTGGATTTTCTTATTAGGCAGCAACAACGCTCTTTCGAAAGCGTCCATGGACTCCCAGTAATGCCATTCATCACTCGCAGCTGCGTGGAGTAATCTACGAGACACCGTGCGCCTCCATTGCGTTTCATAAATAATGTTTAAATATGAATACCACTAAACGGCGCCCTAACCCTAGGCCTAGGAGTAGTCATTGCGTCCACCGCACAAAAGAAACCCATCGACAGTCATTAACTTTTAATGAGTCATAAATTCGTATCTCTCTTTTATCTATTCCCCGCGCCGCAAACAATACTAATGGAAACAATGATCTATTTCCAAACGCAAACCCCCAAGAGCCCTTGGAGTCGCAGCCCTAAGCTAGCTATGTCCACCCCAGTTGGTACATTATTACGGCGCATTTTGGATACTTCCCGACCGCTGGCAAATGTGGCGCAACAGCGGCGACGTAACTGTTGAATGTTTTTCTTCGTCCGCATGAAATTCCGCGCATCCATCGATGGCCCATTACATGGCCCCTTTTCCGACGGGTGACGGTGACAGTTTTATGGCCTCTTTTTCTCATTTCTTGAGTTCTCCACGCGCCTCCCCATTTCGGGCCAGTTGGTAATAAAAACAGACACACAAAAGCTCATTAGAGGACGGCGGCGGCGGCGGCAGCGTTCGTCCCGAATGACAATCCAAATGGAAACGATTATCGAATGGAAAATGGTTACTTCTTGGAGTTACGGGTGGGCAGAGGGTTTTGAGAGCTTCAAAGGAAACGGTGAAAGGGACAAAGGATTTGTGCTTTTTTGTCTGTTTTCGAAACACCCTCGCTATTCTCTTTCATTCTCTAATCAAAATACGATTATTCATCGAATGGCTTAGTTTGTGCGGGTATAGGAAAATAAAAAAGGAAAACAAATGCGCCCTAGAGCCAACGATCCCATAAGCCTCGCCCGGGGGAATGAAGGAAAAGAGCGAGGGGGAGAGAGGGGACACAAACGTGGATCAATAAATCAAGATCGAACGAAAAGATACAGCTGGAAATAATCAAATTTGCGGTCCAGGGATTGTGAATTGAGTGACAGCAGTTTTATTGGCGCTGGCAAGTCATTTCACTCGTACTCTTTCGCTTTTGTACTTGTATTGTCTTTTTTCGTCTCGGATCTTGATCATCTTTTTAAGGTTTTTGGAAAGGAATTGCGTTGGAATAGGTTTTCTGTTGTGATATTTGTCAAGATTTGCATTGCCAGTTGGATGTTGAAAATACCTTACTGAGACGGAAAGTAAATGTTTCACGTCATTAAGCTTCGAGAATTTAAATTTAAATACACATATTTACGAAGAGAATAAAAATATTTACCTTAGCGGCAATTGTAGTGTATCACCAATTTGTTTTATTTTCAAACAAACCTCTTAACATTCCCGATTGCTTGAAACCCGCATCAACCTCAACCGATTATGACCGTGTGGAAGCGCTTAAGAAATTTGCCCAACTTTCCAATAAGCGTAATCAATTTCAGACTCTTTATCCTGTCTATCGTTCCCTTTGGCCAACCGTTCCCACCAACATGTCAACGATGGAAGTTAAAAGAGAGAAGAAGGGGACCCGGACTTTCGTGCACCATCTTGCCTGGTATTTAACAGCAGGTGTTGCTTGCTTGCTCCTCCAAAACCCCTTGCCAAAAGTGTGCCTCTATGTGTGTGTGCGAAGCACGTTTAGATGGCTTGTGGGTTAGCGCCCAAAATTTTACATTGCCTGTCTAAATCAACGAATATTAAATTCCTGCCTTCCGCACTGATTGGAAAACCCATTAAATCGGTGGGTGATTAGGTGGAAGTTGTTGAAAAGGAGCAGCAAAGTTGGGAGGGCGGAGGGGGAGGTTGCAGAGTGCCGGGAAATGCAAAACTTCCCCAACATTTTCGGTCGTTGTACGGATGCTTGGAAATGGGCCTTATAGAATGCTGGGAAAATCTTTCACCAACCAACCATGCAACCAACCAAGCATGGCACATGCTAAACCGTTGTACTCCCACATGCTTCCATGACGCGCGTGTGTGTGTGTACGTGTGTCGGCTGGCTTGGAAATATTCGACACGTGAGACAACTCCTACAACCAAAACGACAGAGTGACGCCAGTCGAAGGATATCCATAAACCCATCCGTTCCGGAGGATGAACTTTGAATTTTTGGCACAAACACACACACACACACACACACACACACGCATATAAGTCTCTTAGAAAGAGTTCAACCGATAAGCGAAGGAGTACATTTCTAGCCATTTAAGCCATCGGTGGATCGAAATCCGGTTTCCCTCCTCCTAAAGACAGCGTTGGAAGGGAAAAAAGCACCGTTTCCCAACTTTTCCTGTGCTCATCATTTCCCCCCAGAAAGCGTAAAGTTTGGAGCGTAAAATTGAAATATAATAAAAACTTATTTATGCATGTTTTTCCGTACTTTCCTTCGAAGCGACGTCAGACACGTCACTTCCGCCCTCGATATATTTGCGTTAGAAGCAACGGGGGGGAGTTGAGGTTGGCGGCTGGAATCATACCACCGATGCGCTATACTTCAAACTTCACCGAAAGGCAGCTATTTCTTGCAGCGCAGATAAAATTTCCATCCAGTAATGCCATAAGAAGGCAATCCTTCAACCACTTCCTGCCGTCAAGTGCAGTTTTAATTTTTATCCTTAAACCATTGACGAACCAGCGAGGAAGCGTGGGAGTGGTAGAGGAGAGGAGGCCTTGAAGGGAACGTTGCTTCACGTCGGATCGCAGCTGACACACCGAAGACGTCGGCTCGCTTCGCCGGAACGGCGACATGGCGTACGAAAACGTCTGCATATGGAAAATGCGAATGCAAAGTGAACGATCACAACCGCGCGGAGTGTGTTTTTCCTAGCTAGCATAAGCATTTCCACCGAGCGTTGGTATGAAACTTCCGACCGAAAATAGCGTTTGGCTTTCTTTATTTCTTTACCACAAGATGAAAAAGAAAACATGGCAGGAAAAGATGCCGCCGGCATCGTCCGAAGAAGCTGGTTCACATCCAATGCCCGGGAAAACACCACCCAAAGTCGTGGCGTCACGGAGGGCTAGAAAACCAAACCATAACCAGGTGTGGCAAGTGAAGAATAAACAGGAACCGACCTTTAAGAAGGTGCCTTGACGGTGTGTGTAACGTACACTTTTCCCGAGCCCGTAGAAGCTTACCGGGATTCGCCGGATACTTCACCGACGCCGCCACCACCGGGACGCATTTCCGCCCGCGGATCCGAGCTCAAAGTAACTGTTTTTCTTTAATTTAAAATGAACTTCCCAGCCCCAACCCGGACTCCGTTGGGTGGAAAACTGCCGCCAGGCGTGTCTCGCGTGTCGAGCTGGAAAGTGGCCCGGGTTGTGGGAAAACTCGGCACGGCCAAGAACGTGCCCTGCCACACCTCTTAATTGAGTGAGAGATTAAGTTACGAGCCGTGGCCGTAACCGAGGCGAACATGTACTCCTTTTTATATTCGGGCGCGCCAGGCAACACCGTTGCCGGTTGTGCCATATGTTCTGCTTCCATCGCGAAATGTTCCGCTCCTATTTAAGGATTCTTTGCCCACGTCGAGGAGTTTATTTACGCCGAAGGTGTTTTCATTTTTGCTACTGCACACTCACGCTCACCTTTATGCAACCGCAAACGATCCCGCCGGGCGGTGTGGCGTTGTATGCTGCTGAGCAACTTTAAAGCCCTCTTAAGACGCCGCAGGGGATTTCACCGAACGGTATTGGTTGGGATGAACATTTTGAATGCTTTTTTATTATATCTTTTCCGGTTTGGAAGCGTTCGTTTTTCATCCACTTTTGGGCTGGCGCTTGAAGTAACTTATTCTTTTCGCGAGGTACAAAAAATCCCCCAAACCAAGCCTTTTCCAACCAACAAACAAAAAAGGGAGCGAACTGGAAGAACTATTCTATGAAAGTATCTATTTCACAAAGCAACATTACCTAAGGCCAGCACTTTTTAGATGAAACTTTGGACAAAACAAAATACCTTCACGCCTTCGGGACGAAAAAATATCGATTTCAAAGGTAATCAGCTGAAAGGCGGAGCAAATATTGAATTCCCACTGTTTTCCCGCCCCCGCGCCAACGCAAAAGTATCCGCTTTCCCAAGCGCCAACACCCAACGCGCCCAACGAAACATTGATTCCGGCGGTATGTTTTGTGTCCCTCTCCTGTGCCGTCCCAAACCCCTGGTCCCGATTTGCGTGTCACCCGAAAGCGCGCCTTTACACGTGCCCATAAATAATAGAATAAATAAATATAGCCGAAGATTTATACGGCGCGATAAATCATTTTCCTATCTAACACCTCCGAAAAACCGGGCGAAACCTTACCTGAACCGTGGCCGACCTTTTCTCCTTTTCCATTCCCACTGGAATGAGGGGGGAGGGGGGGAAGGGTCCGGTATACCTGGTCGTCACGGTGGGGTGTCATTTTTCCCAACCGCTTCGGGTGGGGAGAACCAGGGCGACTAATGAGAATGGCGGGCCACTTATCTCTTAGTTTTCCGAGCACGAACCCGGGCCGGGAGTGAGGATGATTCCCCGTTTTTCCTTCGGCCAGCGAGGAGGCTCGAGTTTACGCAGCGGATGATAAATATGATCTTTAATCAGAAGTTCTTCGGCCTGGTGGAATGGCATGACACGGTGACGTCTAATCCTGCCCTAAGAAGCCGTCGGTTTCACGGACGAGCAAGGATGCATTCTGAGCGAGTTCGTTGGGGGTGATTTTGGGAGTTTAAGCTTGTTTTGGGATCTGTAATGAATGTATCTGTCGGTTACATTATCACGCCACACGTATCAATCAACTCATCCATTTCGTAGGCTTTCGGAAGAAGTCTTCCACCATAATATTATTCTATTGGAAAGGAAAAGAAGGGCCACATGAAAGTTGCATCTTTGTTGAACCTTGTGAAAACATTTATTCATATAAAGGGGCCAGACTGCATTTGCGAACTCTTCTTCACAATCCCCCTCCTGGCTGTAACGAATTTAATCCCGACTGCCGTTGTGCCAACTTTTCATGACAACAATTTTCCGGCGTTGTCTCTGTGACGCCGTCGGGTCGGTCCCGGTGTCGGAAAATCATCGTCCACAAATCCGGAGGTGGCAGCGCTTGTGATTACATTTAACGATACGACGACAAACAACCCCCGGGCGCAGCACTCGGTTTCCTTCGGTACGCTACTTATACTCCGCTCACTTACATTCCTGCCCTTCCTACGGAAACTATCGTCTGACCGGGGAGGTTATGGTTTTTTGAGAGGAAAACGTTTTTCGTCAATGTTTGCCTACCCTTTGCTCCTCGCGTGCAATGCGCCGAAAGCAACAAAATAACCAAATGCGAAGGGATGAAGGTGATTTGGGTGGTGGAAAACTCGCCCACCCCCATCCTCGAAAGTGAAACATGACCGACCATCCATCGTTTGGCCGCAGGGCAGTTGCGCTCCGGAAATGATCTTTTAAGCAGGACGAAGCCATCGCCTTCGGTTGCTTCGAAAGTTTGCATCTTCTGGCCGACGGTTCAGCTCGGCCAACGCTAAGACGCTGGGTAAGAGAATGTCTTAAACGCCATCCCGCAGACAAAGCCCGACGGTGTGCCAAAGACCCCCGCAAGACGACAAACTTGTTATCAGATATTTTCGCCGAACAAAAGCGAGAAACAAAGCGTTAATGACTTTTCATTCCGACTTCTGAAGGCGCGGGAAAAGTGGGGGCCGCTATTTGAAGCGGGGTGAAAAGGGTCACGGGAGCACTCAAGGGGGAGCATCACCTACATACACACACACACGAAACTTGGAGAGTCATTATTATGTGTCATTATAACGAAAATGCGCCGTTCAAGCGATCTCCTTACCGAGGAAAGGAGTTCGCCAAAACCCGGAGCCGGAGCCGAGTGACAAAGTTTATCCACTGGAAAACAACCCCCCGGGCGGTGTTCCACGGTCCACGGTTGGGGCCAGTGATGTGCCTCGAAAGTGTCACATTCCCCGGTTTGTCATTTGATACGATTTTGGCTCACCTTTCGGCTTGTTTTGCTTGAACTCGCCGGAAAAGTTGCGTCCTTCAAAGGAAGTAATCACCTCGAGCTCGTGGTTTTTCCCGTTCCCACCCAAGGAAGTGATGCTTCCTTGTGAAGTGCTTTAAGAACGCACAGGCACCGCAGGGTGTCTTGTTTACTGGTGGTGAATGCTGTGCTTTCTAAACTTGGTTCGAGGGTAAAGATTTCCCGATCGATATTTGGACGTTTTCTAACGGAAAAGAGGTTTCACTACAAAGAAAACACACCTCGTTTTTCAATCCTTAACCTACCGCGAAGACGTAAGTTATTGTGTGTGTTTTTCCCCAAAATGGCATCATTTTTGCACGCACTCACTCACGTAATGCTAGGCCACCGTCGCCGCGGCCATTACCCCAAACAATCCCCCCGAGGCCGAAAGATTTTCGCTTTGTTTGCGCTCGCTTGCGGAAAATAGACAGATATTTATGCGTGAGAGAGTGCAACTGTGAGGATTTTTCTGGCGAGGGGAAAGGAAGGGGAGGTCTTTTGGCCTGCCAGTAACCATTTTCGGCATCCACTTTCCAGCATCCCTGGTGGCGAACAGTCCGGAACAAGCAATAAGGGCCTTATTTTTCCCCGTGAAGACGCGTTTCTTATCATCGAAATCGTTTCGTCCGCTCGGGAGCAAAGCAAAACATAAGCGTGTTTCGGTGCGTGTCTCAAGGATCGAGGTTCCTTCACCACTCGCCTTGTCCCCACCACGCCCCGCCTACGGTTTTTGCCCTTTTGCCAGCCCCGTGGTGGATTCATATTTAGATTTATGCGTTTTCTTCTAATCGTTTCCAGCGAAACACATAAATACACATTCGCACAACGTTGAAGGCCATGGCCCCGGCCGGGAGCGGGGGAAGGGGAGGAAAGTTATGCTTATGCGAAAGAGATCGGCCCCCGAATGTGCGTACACGCGGTGAATAAATTTAAATCTTCATAAATTTCCAAACCCTCCAGCTCTGACCACCTTTTTCCGACGGCGAGCCGAAAGACGCGCCTGCTTATCAAACATGGCCACCCTTCGGATCGCACATCGTGAATCAAACCGTGGGAGCGTTGGAGTTTCAGAAAAACAAAGCTTGTCTTTCTTAGTACGCGTCTTCCCTTTCACTCCCAAAGCGAAACGCAAGGAATCCTAACGTTTTCCATACCAAGGGAGGGTAACAGTCTTCAGTCCTTCAACGTTTTCAAATAATCTCACAAATCGGAAAAATATCCTTCCGGGGGAAAAAAAAAGGAAACTGCTTACGTGAGGGAATGGCACGGAAATGTAGGCTGACTTTATCTTGCGGAATAAATCAAACGCCTGTCAACTCCGTCAGGCGGGGGGTTGGGAAAGGGAAAAACAAAGCAAGACAACGAACCAGGCGAGAAAACCCTACACACTCCCAGAAGGATTCCTCCATCCGTGCGCGCTGGTAACACATGGTGGAGTTGTGCCCGAAAAACGGTTGTTTATTGTGGTGAACCCACTTTCCCCAAAAGGCTTTAAAGCTCGGAAGAAGTTCAGATTGCATTACAATTTGTGGCATGATTAAACAAAATCATCCACTCTCGCAATCCCACGAGGGGTACTTCTAACACCGGGTTTTTCCGGGCGGGAAATACATATATAAATCATCCTTGCCCCAGCTTGTGACTGTTGCCTATTTGGGACTGTCGCGTGGGGACGGACACGGCCACCCTCCGTGGTTTAGCATGTACGAATGATTAATTTTTCATTTGCTAACAAATTAAAACACTGCCCGCGGGAATGATGGTGCAACATGCAATAGTGATTTACATCCACGTGGTTCCAAACCCGTCCACAAAAGCTTTGATGACCGAAGCAAACAATGCACACCGGTGGAAGTTTTGTCCGTTTTTTTTCTTTTTTTTGTTTTGTCGGCATCCATCCGTCTGCATGTCTAGTATGTGTGCATTTCACTTACATGCCTTTGCTGATTGGACGAATAATGAGCCGGACAATGACATGGCCACTTTTGGTGTCGTGTTTGTAGCACCAACACCAAATCAGAATAAAAAAATCCCAAACCGGGACGGGTTTTCCACCGGCCGGAAACGGACATCGGAGCGAGCGGATGGGATCGCGAAAATTAACGTGCGGTGC
Organism: Anopheles coustani; assembly: GCF_943734705.1. Lineage (NCBI taxonomy): Eukaryota > Metazoa > Arthropoda > Insecta > Diptera > Culicidae > Anopheles > Anopheles coustani. The sequence continues at coordinate 82,873,205 of NC_071289.1, forward strand.
GCGTTTGCTGTCAAATCACCAACGATGACCGATGGGCACGGGGATGAACCCGTTGACCGTAAATCATACTAAGTGGTGTAATTTATTGTACCCGCGTGTGTTTGGTGGGAGGAGTTTTTTGTCTGTTTTATACTCCCATCCGTTGGTGTTAATTGAATGCGCTGGCGGAAGGAGGGGGTTGAAAAAATAAGTTACATCCTTGTGGTGTGGACGCGTTAGTTGTGGTGACAATGGGTAAACTAATCACGTGATTGAAGGCATGAAACATGGGTGTCAAAACAAAAAACAATACCGAGGAAAATTAATTAAAAACAAGTTTTTGTGCAAACAGTATCAAATGGCTTCATTGTTTTCGCCTGTAAATTGATTACCGGTATTCAAAATCACAAAAGAATTGTGTTTATCTGATTCAATTAAATTCAAATTGATTTATCTTGAGGAATATTACACTCTGACGGGGTAAAACCCTGCCAAAAAAGTAAACGTGCAATCACATCTGCTCCTCAATCACATCGAAGGCTCTTTCGACGCGCGCTCGCCCGATGAATCCATTCATCAACCAGCCGTCCATCAGGGCAGATCAATTATGTAACACCCGGAGCAAGTTGTTTTTCTTCCGCCGACAAAACCCCACTCCGAATGTTTGCGAGTAGTTGCGAGTTCTTATATTTTTCCGTTTCATTAACCACGCGCACACCACCAGTTGGGCATCGGAAAGAAACTCGCCAGATGTTCTTGATAAGGTAGATTGATTGAAACTCCGAAACTCCTTCCCATGGCACACGACACGGATGAGCAAGCGCGTACGAAAGTTGCTTACTGCTCCTGTTGCCGATCGTGTGTGTGTGTGGTTCAGGTTTTTCGGCAAGACTATGGTATGGTCCACCTTCTGGGGTGCTGATGGATGCGGGAGTGACTGGACGATAAAATAGTTTGATTTAATGCATCGAAGCATTTCCTTCCGTTCCGAGAAAGTGTTTGTTGATCGGGACGAAGGTAGCACGGGAAAACTTACTTGCTCCGACGAAAGTAAACTTTGCGCAGGAAAACATTTGGACAGAAAGGGAAGAGAAAAAAAAAACAAAATTCTTGCCAATAGAACAAGTGAGGCAAGGCGAGGGAAAATTGCAGCGAGGAAAAACTCAAGCAAACTAAAGAAAAACCACCACACAGCCGCACAAAACCGAGGTAAGGGAAAATGAATTGTAAGAAAAACAAACCTGGTCAGCACAGAAACCAACGTGATGATGTACACATGGACATAAACCGACTGGGCTCCCGTTTGACGTGTCCTGTGTAGAGGTGGAAGACGAATGAGATGCAGCTCCCTTTCGATTTGCTACCCCCGGCCTCCCCCACCATCCCTCATGATTGAGGGAAAACACACAGATAGGAACTTCACACCGGGGGAGGAAAAATACACCGAATTTCGACAGCATAGCAAACACTTTGCGAACGATTTTTCATGCGGAAACGTAAACATCAGACTCGCAGGCTCACTGTTGCACGGAGCATTCGGTGGAAACTTTCCCCATTTCACCTCCCCCACCGTGGTCGGGCCTTCGTATTGTGGGTGGATTAAGCCAAACCCGGGCAGAACGAAGGTAGAAGCCACTTGACGTCGTTTTCGACTAAGCTAAAGCGTAACCGAAAAAAAAAATAACGGAAGAGAAAAACAGAGCTCCAAAATTCCCTGGGCAGAGTCCATCTCGTTGAAATTTCCCTGCCAGACTCACTCGCCCGAAAGCTTACTTATTCCATCTACTGCTACTTGTTACAAAGTAAAGCCTAAAGCAGCGCAGGAAAGGAATATCCACACGAACCATCCAATGAACGTGCATAAAAATCCTTCCGTATGTCAGGCGCTCTCTTTCCCTCCTACGTCGGGAAAAGGGTCGTTCTTTTTCCTCCCCCGTGCCGTGAGGTATAATTTAAAAGGTAGAAAATTAATGGTTAAAATGCAAATCTGTATGCTTTTGGCTTTTATTTGCATCAAGTGTGGAATAAATCTGAATTTTCCTCTCCCGTTCCGGTTCTCGCACCTCACGCGAGCGATGGAAGATTTAACGAATATGCACGCCTACCCCCCTGCGGGTTGGCACGTGGAAAACTCCCCAGCGGGTCAAACCTTCGCTTCCGGTGGTCTCCGGAACGAGAGCTATCCGGCAAACCGGGACGATGCAAGCCAGCTTCAGGTCCATCGGGGGACCTGGTTGGTTTCGGTGTACGAGCTCTAGGAAAAAGATTGCGGAAAATTGCTTTGGTTTTTCCCCGTGTACCTGTAAGCCACAGCCGCGGGCGAACGGAAGCATTCCTAACATTGGCCGCTGGAAAGCTAGAGATGAATGACTGGGAAAATCACGAACAACTCCCTGCCGGTCGCGTGCATCCCCAGATGAGTTTTCATCGTTAGTTCCGACTAAAAGACGTTTTTTTGCGAACCAGTATTTTTGCATCGCACAGCGATAAATGGTTGGAATGTTGAAAAACTGAAAAAACATCCCTTTCGGCTCGCTTGGAAAATGGGAAAGATGCGATGAAATGTCTTTCCTTTTTTCTCTACACTTAGTCCCTCGTGCGTACCGGATAGCAAACTGTCTGTATGTTGAATGCATTTCGCACCCGTGCCGGAAACGATGGGTTTTCCCCCCACCTGGAAACCTGGCAGAAAAGTGCCGATGTAAATTGAAATTGTTTACTTCTGCATTTTAATTATTCGCAATTTTTCCGCTGATTCCACGCTTTCATAGTCTCAACCGTTTACGTTTTCTTTGCGTTGATTGAGAGTTTTTCCGTGTCTGATAATTTTAACTAAAGCATGACGAAAAAAAAGGGCGAAGTACTTCCCGGAAACAAAAACGTGAATCGTGTGGTTTCGGGTTTAGATTCGGGCGAGCCAGCAAACCAGGGTTTGTAAACACACGCTTTCGCTAAATGGAGCCATTCAGTCAGTTCTGCCCAGGTTTGCTCATATTTACTTAGGACGAACGATCCTGAAATAATGTTTCTAGATTATGTTTGCATCCTTTTTTCCTCCTCCGGACGGATAGTGATTTGTCCGCAAACGATCGTTTTATGTCTTCAGCATCCCACAACCGGGACAATGTGGCCCGTTGGGTTTCGGGGCACAAGCAACCATTTTAAAGACCACCGAAAAACACTTGGGATAAATTAAAGCCAGACATTTCGGTTGCACTCTCAATCTCAACTCTTTCTTTTCGCCTCCGGCCCGAACCAGAGGGCCTTCTTTCCACATTTCAGTTCCCATTCACCTACAAGAGCCACCTTCTTTATCTTTACTTTATTTGATTTCTTTTACTTTCTATAATTGCAGCCACCTTTCACAAGAAGTCGATGCCGATTCGTATCGTCTTTCACACATAGTTTCGCGCTTGTTTGCCAAACCCGAACAGACCGTAAAGTGGATAAAAACGTAAAAAGGGAACGTGCCCGTTGAACGACGTTCATTTGTGATTGCAACGATTGCTAGAAAGGTTTAAACGGAAGCGAATCGCGCAGACAGAGATAACTATTCAATTAATCAGCGATAATCATTACACTGCAAATTAAAACAAAAAAAAACCCGAGAGAGCTTAATTGACGACGTGGCGTCGATCGGCCATTCGATCATTTCCCAAAAAAAAAAACACTACTGCTCGCATAGTACAATGATTGGTTTCGTTAGTGTGCATACCTATTGTGATAGTAAAGAGTGTTTGCCGTGCGAGGGATAAGTTTTACATACGGAAGCAGTTTTAAAAAGAAGGAACAAAAGTTATAAAATTAGATATTTGATAATAGTCAAAAACCAAACACAACGCGTGTCTAAAAAAAGTCTGAAAGCCGGTCAGCAAAGCGAGGAAAAAAGGCATACAAATTGAAGGTGCTTGCGTTGTAGGGCGCAAAGAAAGTTGCTACAGTAGATAAAGAATTGGAATCCACTGTGCGCCACGGAGAAGAATATTCAAACACTCACACACTTTTTAAACCGAAGAAAGACTGCTTCGAAGAAGAGAATCTCATTCCATCCCCTCCGATAGGAGCGTCATCTAAGAACGATTAAATGCTGACAGGCGACCAGAGGGCACATCTCCGTCAGTGCAAGTTCTGAAAAGTAAGATTATGTCCTTTACTATGTGTCACGTGATTCCCCAAAGCTCCCGTACTTCCCCTCCCCTCGCCCCGCGGTCAAGCCGATGGTGTCCCATTTGTTCCCGTTCCCTCAGACGATGGCGATTCCGTCTCACACGGCGGAATGGCGTTGGGATGCGATACGCGATAACACTCCTAATGGCATCCTGCTTGTACGTTAACGCAAAATGCAAAAAACTGAGCATTTGTGATCATAAATTAAACCGGCGACAGTGAAAGTCATGTGCCAAGTCATTGCCCGAACCGATTCCACCCTGCCCCGCGAAAACGAAGCGAAAAGAAAGCTACCCGGTCAATCTCTTCCGAAATTTCCAAAGCGCTTTAATGTTTCTATTGGCTATGCAAATGTGGTGTGGTGTCTGAACGGGAGGTCCCGCAATCAGGGTGGAGTTGGATTTTTTTTCGGTTGGTCCAGCCCGTAAAGAAAGCAAGCGGCGAGAAAAGCGTGAAACAATGAGGTTAAACAAACCACTGTTTTTCCACGCCGTAGCATGAAATTGGTTTTCCGTTCACGCAGCCTCGAACACTTTGGAAAGGAAGAGGGATGGGTGTGGGGGGTGTGGCATGTTGCCGGCCCCTTTTTTCCGAACCAACCCCATGTATTTTCCTCCTTTGGACGTTGTTTCGTACCCGCTTTCCTCCTTCGGACGCAAAAAGGAAAACGGGAGGCGTGTAAAAGGAAAACAAACCCAAAATTTTAATATTCATTTAACGCCATGATTCGTGACTAACATACAGTTCCCGTCATTGGCCAGCACTGTATCGCATTCCAATTTTCCTCACGCACCCCGCCAATCAAATCCTTCCTCCCCCGTACTTCAGTCCTTTCTTCTTCTCTACTTCAGTTCTTAGGCGTATTTTTGTGTGTATTGCTGTTCCAGTATACACTAATACCATTGGCTGGCTCTTGTAACGTACTTACTATTGTTTTCTCATTTTCTTGTTATTTTTCCTTCGTTTCCAATCCTATTCTTTTTGCTCTGTTTGTTCGTTGTCGTAACCTTAAAGTGTCGTGATTTATGCATTCTCCTAGAATGTTCGTAATTATACTGTAGTTTGTTTTCGGGGGAAAAGGGGAAAACCCCGTCCGATTCGGGTTTTGATCGATGCGATTAGCGAATGTGGTCGTGTTCAGCTCTATTTTTGCATCCGGTTTCAGTGTTTGTGTTCGTGTAGGTTACACTACAGCATCAGATGCAACCATCTGCAACGGGCTTTATGCTGCAAAAATAAGACGTTTTATGACACACCGATCTGCTCCGCACGTTGAAAAAATCGAATGCTCCGATTGCACATAATAGTTATGAAATTGGTATACTTACTTGACTTTGATTTGATGTTTGTTTATCCATTCTCCTAGTTACTCGATGTGTTTACCACTCGCCGCAACGTTCCTTACGAAGTCCTCTGTTTCAATGTCACTCTCTAATCCACCGGTGTTGTATTTGGTTATACTCTGTGTGTTCGTGTGTGTTTGTATTAGCTGTTGGCTCATTGAGGTAAAGTTGTCAGGAAATCATTCGGCTTTTACAAAAAAAAAATGCTCTCAAAATTCAAAACAATCATCCAAACGCATCGCTGTACCTCATTGACAAACTCACGTCTTTTCGTTTGATTAATGTGATGTACTTTTTCTTATGAAAATAATTGATTTAGGTACTTTCTAAGTCATTCAAAACCATGCATATTTTACAGGAAAACAACCACGAAAAACTAAACAGTGATATTTTTTATAAGAAAAACTTTATTCTAGATATCTATTCACCAAAGTTCTGATCCTTTTGTTTCAAAACGCAGAAAAGGATCACATCTTTTCTTACATTGAAGGCATCCTATCCCTTCAACCATTCTACTCTCGCTACCATCGTGTAGATTAATTCATTACCGCTTGCCAAACACAGACAGGCTTTTCCTGGCAGGTCCAGTGTTTGCCATCGCTCGCCTCCAACCAAAGCGCTTCAGCCAGGCCAAAACTAATGAATTAACTCGTCCCCTCAGAACGGTCTCTTGTATGGGTTTGGGGACGTTGGACCCTGCTCGAGACACTGGATGAATGTCCCAGCGAGCGTCTGAAAGTGTTCAGCTTCCGTGTTGGGTGAAGAAAATTAATCATATCTTCCATTCTTCATTTGTCTTCCAAAGCCAACCTACTGTTACTTACTTTCGACCAACGTTGGCCAACCATCGTCCAACACCGACCGGGACGTCTTCACTCCGACCGTCGGTACGGAGCTCCCGAAGGAAACAGTCCTTAATTGCAGTGGGTGGAAAATAAATACTTTGATCACACGCTGTGAACCGTAATATCCACCAGTTCCGGTCAGTGGCTTCCTGTGGGCTTTAGGGTTTTTGGTGAAGTCGTATGGAAACAAGCTACAAAAGAACTGGATGATGAGTTGGAAGAGAGAAAAAAAGACACAGAGCAAACCTTCCACTACCCCTTTGTGTTCGTGTCTTCCTTTTGCCATTACTCGGAAGCATTGAATGCTTTTTTTAAAAAAAGGAATCTCATTGCATACGAGTTTACCTAACACAAGTCGGAAAACCGGTTGAATAACCAAGTTCCAAAAATAAGATCAACCCCAGTCTTGCTTCCGATTTGTTTTTCAAAGAGGAAAACAACCCAACCCAAAACATACACTCTCTCACAAATACATTTTTGGTCACCTGTGGAGTTTGGTTTTTCGGCGCCAGGATTTAAGGTAGCTCCCGCAACCGTAAACCTCGACCGCGATGGACCATGAATATTTGCAAATCCTCCAAACGGTCCGAAAATCACAACCGTAACCATTTTGCCCGCCGTGTGCCATTCTAAGCAGGCTAAGGGTATTTTGGGTTTTTCTTCCATTTTCACACCATCATTGAATGGATTTTTTGTTCCCATTTCTGCCAACGAGCTGCTTAAATATTACATAAACTAAAAATTCTTCTCTTTAGAAGGAAGTAGCAATTCAACTAAGGCGTAGCACGAGGGGTTTGTTTTGTTTTTTGCATAAAAATTTCCTATGCAAATTAGATTGTTTTCCCACCATTCATTCGGCCCGTCTCAAGATGCCAGCCGCCAATGAGCGATATGGGGATGCAGGAAATTGTTTTTCTCATTCAATTTTATGCAAAGTGAAACATTTCATTGCCTCGGGGTAAACAAAGCGTAACGGGAAGCAAAATTATTCACCAGCGCTTGGATGAGTTTCATAACGCCAAAATGATGGCTACGAAGGTTTGTTTTTTTTCGGAGTTTTCCTTCGGCTGGCGCTGCTCCTTCTCTTTCCCCCCGTGCGGAGCCTTTAATGGGCGACATTTAGATGTACGCAAAGTTTCACTCCGAAGACGGGCCAGTTAATCTGTCGGAAAATATTGTCCAACATGGCTGCTTATTGCCACATCATCACACCGCACCACTAACGACCTCGGTCAGTGAGCGAAAGGCGAAGTCTTTCGGGCACTAAATCATGGGGAATTTTACGTCCTCAAGTTGTCACCCAGACTTGAAGGCTCTCGCACTCGAGTCGCCGAGGCGCCGTCCGGGGCGATCCGGGGCTACCTCTTTTTGGGCTGGTTTTGTTTCCGCCGGAAATGGAGCGAAATACCCAAGAAGCTCATTAATTTTATCTATCGCCTCATTACCCTTGGCAGTCGAACTTAGTTAATGTCACTAATGGTGACTGTCACCTCTCGTTTCGCGTGAAGTTGCCTCTGGTGACACAAACTTTGGACTGCGCGTGTGGGCAAAACCCGTACCGAGACAATGGTCTGGGGGTGTTGATTTATCAGAATTAATCGGAGCATTTTACAAATGGATCCGCTGTCTTCCCACTCAACGAGAAGAATGGCACGTTCGAGCAGATACAGAATGTCCAAGCGCCGTCCGAATCGATAGCCTCTAGGATCAGTCCGGTTTTTGTTTTCCCCCCATTCACAATTCCCATCCACTTTTCCATATGGCCGACGCGTTTTCACCCGATCCGTGGGCCAAACCCGGATGCGCCCGGTCGGCGTAATTAACGAGATTAGAAACGCCGAAAAAGGATCGCCCATCGAATCTCATAAATTACGTATAACGAGCCCGAATTATGTCTAATGGTAGCCTAATCCAATGAAAACGTAAAAACCAGGAAACTTGGGCACCCGCGCGTAAACGCTTTGCCAGTGGACGCGGAAAAGTGGAGATAATTTTTCAAATACCTAATCTTGCGCGCTTTAAGGGGATGAAGTTTTCCGGTTTACTTTGTTTTGTTGTTTTGCCTTCGTCCAACTTTTTCGTCCACGATGGGTTTACTGCGGATCTCGCTCCGAACCGATTCTCGTATTGATGCGATGCTAATCGCTTTCTTTGGGCAATTTTGTATCGCCACGTATCACGGTGATTCGTCTCTTTTGCTTAAGCCCCGGAAGGTTGGGGGGGATTTTGGGGCAAAGCTTTCCCCCCGGTGGAACGTCGTAGACGGGAACGAGAAAATCTTCCCAAATCGCTACCATCTTGGCGGAACGTCCTGAAGAAAGAAAAATTTAAAAAAAGCCTGCCACAAAAGGCGAAGCAGGGTGAAAGGTTGCATTGCATCAGGAAACTCCAATCACTGCTTGAAAAAGAAAGAAAAAAAAATACTGCCCCTGTCAAACTGAAACCAATCCAATACCACAACAATGGATCATAGAAACCCCGAACGTTCAACCTTCGCTCGGAAGGCAGGAAGCGCACACGGATGGATAGCATTTCCTCTTCCGCTCGGATGCATCGTTTAATGCACTTTAAAGCGAATGCCAATGGTGACGGCGCGATGGCGGTCGGACGGGGCGTAACAAATCTGTTCATCCTGTCGGTCGCTCAGAAACCTCCCCGGGTTTTCTTCGAAACTGGCAACAGGATCGTCTGCCGCACGCTGGCCAAAAATATCCAATCCGATACAACCGGCTGAGTTGGGCTTCCTTGCCGAAGAAGTGCACCATGATTCAACTAATAGTTTGTGAAAACATCGTTAACAAAACTCATCACGTCCGCTCCGCTTCGGGAAGGAGGCCGCGCTCGATCGATCCAAGGAGGGGGTGGCTTTGCGCTGGGAAAAGCTGTTTACTTCCGGCGAAAATCGTCGTCCGGTTGGGAAGCACGTCGCCGTAGTGTGTGGAGCAGACTGTGCGAAGGGAGGGCCAAGAAGTGTCTTCGTTTAAAATTCCGTCAAGGTTCGACTGACGACCGACACGGAAGGACAAAGAAAGTGAGCGCCAGTGCTTACCGAAACTGGCTGTATCGAAGGGAGGAACAGGTCGCCGCAGGGGCAGGGGCCGCAACGGGTGTCAAGTGCGGCCACACCGACGGTAATAATCCCCTCCCCCGGTCAGCGAAGAGGGGAAATATTTTTTCATTAGCATAGAGAAAACAGCTCCACCGGGTGCGAGACCGGCCCGGTGAAAGGTGGAAGAAAATCCAGTGGGACAACGCAACGCCTTTAAGCAAGCTTGAACACGGAACACGGTAGCGACGGGGACACATCGGCATTCGGTACTCATTCGCAGCCATCACGTTGGTTGGGAAATCTTCTTTATGATCCTTTGTTTCGTCCGGGTGCGATGTTATCCGGCCCCAAAAGGACACCCAAGCCAAGTATGTTCGGTTCGCTTCTCCGTCATTGTTAGTGGAAATTGATTAATACATTTCCTTTTTTTTCCTTAGTTTTTCGTTTTTAAAGGGGGCAAGATTCCATTGAAAAAACCCAAGGGGAACGAAAAAGGAAAAGAAATATTCATTTTAGGTCGAAGACAAAATAAAATGATCCATTTATATCCTCGGAAAGATAAAATCACATCTGGATGCGAAGGAAAAGGCAATCTTTTTAAACAACTTGACACGCACCCAGCGAAGAGAGTAATCTTGTGATGTTTCACTTATTAGAAAGTGGAAAGTTATTGAAAAAATTCCTCCCAGCAAACTTCAATCATTTGCAGACTGATTAAAGACGCCACAATGGGGCGGCTGAAGTGAAAACTTCCCAACAACTTCTTTTGTAAAATTTTTCAAAAAACCATGCGACGAGTTTTCTTAAAGCAAACTGAAGCCTTGCTTTTGTCGGAAAAATCTTCATCAACGGCTATCATGCGGACGCAATAAGCAGAACCGAACCAATCACCACAAAAGTGAACCCCCGGGAGCCGTCGAGCAGCGAAGCGAAGCCATAAATTATCCTAATTACGCGTGGACGGTTCGCTGTTATCCTCCCGCCGGGCGGGCGAGGGCGCCACATGGAAGATCGGATCAATAGCATAAGCTGTACGACAGCGTCAGCTGGCGGCGGCTTTTCATTCTCCGGGAAAATTCTCCCCCAAAAAGAATCTGACCGCGATGCCAGCGATATTGAGCATCGAGATGGCTTCATCGGTTGTTCGTTTTCGGTGGCGAAGCGAGGAAAAGTTTTCCTTTTTCCACGTTCCTAATTGTGTTCTTTGTGACATCTACGCCGTACACCGAACAGTTTGGTAATTATAATTCCTCTACTGACATCATTTGAGCTTAGATTTTGGAAGGAACATTCACCAAGCAAAGATTAACGGGGTTGAATTCAAAGGGAATCGAAGGACACTGACAATTGTTCAGGTGTTCTCTAAAAGAAACCCTATTGTACCATTTGTTAGAATTTATCAAGGATTTAAATAAGGTATTAAAGCTTTTGTTGACTGCACCGAGACTTTAACCAAACGTGTCCTTTGTTTGTTGACTGTGTATTTTAAATGTTTAGTAGCATTTTACATTCCTCTGACGTAGTAATTTTATTTGTAACTGTCGTAACCGTTCTGTTTGACTGCTAGCTTCCTATCGAAACTGGACATAGTGGCTGTATTCCAAACACTCAACTCGGAATGTTTAAAAAAAAACACTGGGTATCGGACAGTACTTTATTTCTCTTAATTTTTTTAAAATAACATTCTCACTTACGTGTATCAACACCGTTACCAGCAACTCGCAGTAAGCATTTCAACAAGGTATTTAATTTGTTAGTGATTGTTTCGTCATTCACCTGAAATATTGTCGATTTTTAGATTAACGTTACATGTTGTAATTGACGTAACCTGAACGTTGTACTGCTGGCACTATTTATACATAACTTTCTGTTTCGACACTTCAAAACACCGACACCAAATCCAAGTCGTCCCATTTGCAGCTTCACTTTGAACCACTTTTGTCCTCCACTCCACCTGATATAACACATCACATGTCTCCTTATAGTTTACTCCCACTCCCATTTCTCTTTCTCTATTGTTCCCATTAAATCCCCACGACCATTATTCCTTCAACTTCACAAACACACCGACACAAAACAAACTGTCAGCTAATTGTTCATGATGCAAAATTATTAATTTACTTTTTTCTTCTTTTTCTCTTTTCTTTTTTATGTCAAACCCATTGTTCGCTCTTCATGCAAAAACCAAACAAACAAACAAACACAAAAAAAATATAAAAACAAAACAATCCCGTTGTTGGCGTGTGTTGTGTGGTAAATGTGTGGTAAACCAAAACAAACGAACAAAAAAAAACAAAACCAAAATTCAATCAAACAATCTACTCCACCATCCGTCTCCAACTCCATCAATCGAATCGGATCTGTCGGACGAACGAATCATCAACCCAAACAAACGTACCGTAATGGTTAACTCATCACCACCACCAACATTAAACCACCACCACCACCACCACCAACCATCTTTCATTCCTTGAAATGCACGCAAAAAAAAAAAATACAAATCAATCTGCAAACAACAAACAACAATAACAAACAAAACAAAACAAACAATTATGTTACGGTGTTTGCATTGCATCACACTATTTAGATCGAAAGCTTTTCGTTGGCATGCTTAGCAAGCAGCAAACCGAAGAGGATGTAAGACAGTTGTTTAACGCGTTCGGAACCATTGAAGAGTGCACGATCCTGAGAGGACCAGACGGTGCCAGCAAAGGTAAGTTGAATGAACGTTTTGTCGATTTCGAACCCGATACTAATAACCCTACTTTCACCAATCACCTAGCGTCGCTGTTTGGTTGGATTTCTATTCCGTTTCTGTTTCTCTTACTTCTGTCTGTGCTGCTGTTGCCTTGTCTGAACTGTTTTCTGATGTTGTCGTCGTCTTTGCAATCAAGTTGCTAGAGTTCGTTTGTTTTACTTTCTTTCTGTGTTGGTTTGCGTTTTAGACGTGCTCGTAAAACCGTTTCACTGTTGTTGTGTGTTGTTTTATGTTTCCGTTTTGTACTCTTCCGTTTTTCCTACCTTCCAGAGGACTTTTGTTTTAGTTTCCTTTTCAAATACTATGGGCCTTTAATTGCAGCTCCAGTATGATGGGGAGCCCGATGTCATTCACTCATTTTTCGATCCCTGAACCACTGTACCTCAACAGACTGTAGGGTATTTTTCCATCCATCCTGGTGGTTGAAATTCACTTCATCGTCCAACGGGGCCGCAGATAAAAACAGATAGTCCATCAAGTAGGGCAATTTGTAAACGTTGCACTAAAGTTACTGAAAGTTTTCCCCGTTTTCAAACCTCATTCCTACCGAACCTTCGCTGCAATCCTTTTCATTCATGCCTGGGCCAAAGACGAATGATTCGTATCATTTTAATTGCTCATTTAAGCTTTCGGTTTTCATTTTCATTCGCGCTTTTCAATCTTTCTACCGTAACAAAAAAAGGGGAGAAAAAAACTACCGCAGCAGATACAAAACCTCGTACGATTCTACGGATCGTTTACTGTTCGCTTCGCTTTTGCTCCACCGAAAAGGACGAGCTGTGGCCAGCGTAGTACCCAGCGAATGGGAAGATTAATTACCGCACGGAAAGGCTGCCCAGTGCTTAACGTTACAATCAGCGTGGCTTTCTCCGGCACTTGCATCCGCTAGCGTCGGATCCTGGCCATTCCCATTCCCGTGCATCCGAGAATAATAATACAAGAATTCAAATCCTTCTTTAAGCTCTGGAAAAATGCCAGTCATTTCTCTCTAACAACATCCGAACACATAAACACCAGCGGGCATGGATTCGGGCGTGGAGAAAAGTTCATCTATTTCAGGGGTGGATGCTTTCCGGTTTGGTCGTCTTCTCCGCTCCGTTCATTACTGGCTAGTTGCTAGTTTCGGTTGTTGTCCTTTTTGATGCAATTTTCCTTATCCACATGGCACGGGGATAAGTTCTTCCTTTGGTGGCCATTTTTTCAATTACCTTTCCTCCGGGAGTCCATCCGTCAAACCGGTCAGCTATGGCTGGGGCGTCTTTCCGGCGCTGTCGGTCGAAGGGCAAGAGCTTTGTATCATTTATTTTCTCGCCGTTCACCTTTCCCTTACTGTGCCACCTTTTGTATCGGTGGCTGCAGCGATGCCATTTTCTGTGAACCTCAACTGCACACTCATCAGTCGCGACTGCTACGAGAAAGGCTGCACGTAAGCGGATTTAGCACCAGGTGGGGTTTTTTTGCCCACAATCCCATTCACTTGTGATCCGTCGAGGAGGGTGTGCTCGGACGAATCGTGCCTCGGTATTTCGTTACATCGCTCGGGCGTTTATATGTTTCTTTGCATTTCCGCCGGCCATTTTGTATGCGGGTCAACGGCTTTTGGTCGCATTTACGCGCTCTTTGTGGGAGATTGTTTCGTCGACCTTTATCCTGTTTTCTATGTCCTTTCTTTCCTGTTTCAATCATTTTAGCGAAGATATTCTTCTTGCTTTTTCCAATTTTCAGCTTGATAGAGGTGATTTACGGCTTCAACGGATTGACCCGGCCCTTCGCTTATCATTGCCAGTCGTCATGGAAGCTTCCACCTTCGAGCCCTTTTCCATTCGCTTCAAACGTTAATCCGAGCGTCTCTTCTCATCAACTGTGGCGTTTCGATTCCACTGCGGAACCGAAAACTTGGCTGTACAGAGTTTTTATTGAAGCCAAAAACTTGAGCTAATTAAAAATTCTACCCTCGGGACAGGCGAAAAAAATGTGCCCCCGTCCGTTGGCAGTGACGAATGGTCACCACGCGCTGATGCGCTCCGGTTGAACCGCCGAGCCGGAAACGGGGGATGAGTTGTGCCGCAGGAGAGAGGAAGTAAAAGTTCAGCCCGGAGCAGCCTGCCTGTCGGGATGTTAAATAAAATTAAATTTTTTCTCCGAATACCTCTGAGCAGTCGAGTACTTTTCAGCGAGTTTTTTTTAAATTAATTAAAACATTCGCAAGTAACTGCTGAAAGATGTATTTCGAAACGGAAACGATGTTTGAACGACAGACTGAAGGGGAGACTGCGAGGTAACACGAAACAGTAGAATGAGGAACAGAATCTTTAATTTTGGAGAAAATACAAGCGGCCAGATTTAAAATCACGTTCTGTGCGAGTCGTATTCATATACTTTTATTCGGTTTAAAACCAATCAATTTTATTTGAGACACTTATCGAAAACTGCAGGACGAGTTCTAGTGGCACAGTTTTATGAACTTCGTTCGCATTTTTCCTCGCCTTTGTGTGCTTTTTTATCACTCGGCTAATCGGCAGAAAATTACTCCAATCACGTTCACTGTTTCCCCCAAAATCAACCTCTTATCGCACCGAAGATAAACATAAAAACCTACACCGATCGGACCGGAATCCTTTCACCGGCAAAACAGGACACGTTTCACATCCTCTCTCAGGACGCCTCAGGATGTTTTTGACCCTTCCAAGTCTTGCTGTTTGAAAAGGGTTTTTTTTTCTCCGGACTCCGGGTGGCAATATCTTTTACTCGTACCAACAAGAGGACTCCACAAATCGGAAAACCGTTCGCTTGATCACGCAAACGCAATCCCTCCACACCCGTCTCCCTTGTGCGTCAGTTTGTAGGAGAAAAATGGGTCACGAGATAAAATCGAACCCGAAGGAGTGGTGAATGTCTCCAGCAACGAGTCCACCATCGCCCTTCTCTGTGTTAGTTTCACTTTTATCGTCAAATTAAAACGCCAAAATGAATTGTTTTACTATCGCACGAGCGAACGTCGTTGTCGTTGGGAAGGAGTCGGTTGTCCTTCGTTCGATCTGTTCGGCACGCACATTTTGGTACGGCACGCTTTTGCTAGTGCTTGTTTTCGGTGTTATGCTTTCCATGGGCAAATGAAGAAATTGTCCAACATAGAGATAAGATAGTAACTGTCCATAAAATGGATCTCCTCCCGCAAAGGGATATCTGTTGCTAGGTTTTATTTGGAAAAGTTTTCGCGTTGTTTATCCGAGGAAAGATTCGTCTACCCTTTACTTAAACCAAAGTCTATTTTAAAGAACATTTGCTAACATTCTTAGCAAACAAACTTTTTTATCAAAATTTGCAACTGATTGTCTTTTAAAGAGCGCTTTTTATTTTCTAAACACAAGTTGAGTGCTCAGCGACCATCATTAGGGCGAACTCTTCCGCAGCGAACGCTGAGCCGTAGATTATCAGGGCTTTAATCACAAATAAAAACTAAGCTTTGTTGCCTTGTTGCTTCACACTTTTGGGCGCCATCTGAAGTATCTTGTTGCATACAAAAGCCCCAACCACTCCGACGAAAGGATAAATGTAGCCGAGCGGGAGTAGATAATGACAAAGGGGGGAAAAAAAGTAACAGCACCCGAATAAAAGATATACTGTTTCCCATCGTTCACGAGATACAAATCGCACTTCCCCCCCCGGACGCCATGATAAATTCAGGCACAGTTAAGCAGCTGCTTGCGCTGGAAGACACCCGATAAAAAGGGAGCATCCAGCGTTAAAAAGACAAGAAACGAGGACAACGCGAAGGGGACATTCCTCCTTTTTTTACTTGTTTCGTTGGGACGCCAAAAAGTGGACGAGGATTTCCAACGAAATAAATGAAAATCCTACAATCAATGAACGAAAGTACGGAGGAAAAATGAACACCGAAAAAACAAAATGCCGTTCGAAGTTCAGTAACAGTCGAGGCAGAAGAACTTATCCCAACGAATGTCAGAAGGGCGAAACAAAGAGCCTTCCAACCAGCAGTGCGGCAAATAATGAGTCAAAGGGAAGGACCACTCGGCAGCCGAACAAAGCTGAAGAGCTTCTTTCGCTGCCGTTACTATCTCAATCTCAATGCGCAGTGGCACATCTTGAACTTTGAATGACTCGTTTGCCTCACCGTCACCGGCACCGTAAAGGCGCACTGACTCCTTGGAGTGTGTGTGTGTGTGTGTGGGTGTTGCTGCAGGCGAACTCCAACGCCATCGTGTCAACTTGAAGCTCCCACTGCTAGCCACAAAGTGACAAAGACGAGTGGACCCGAAAGCTGTCCACCGCCCGGAGTCATGTTTTATGTCAATTTCTTCGATTGCTTCACGACTTGACAACGCGACTTGCTTGGGCTTGGGATGGCGGCAAATGCACAACGTTGTTGGATCGTGTGTTCCCGCCCGGTGGCATTGGAAATGGATTTGATTTGAAGTCATTTAAATGGAGATTATTCTGTAAATACATAATTTATATGATCACTTTTAGCGCCGCACAGAAATGTGCTCCCTTTCGGCACTCCTTAGCCACATTCCGCTGATGCCACATCGTTGACGTGTGAAAGATGGTGCACAGTTGCCCAGCAAAGGGGCAACAGGACTGAAAGATTACATGTATAATTCAGGGAGAAATTTATTTTCAGTTCACATTTGTTCGCACACGGACAGTTCTCCCGGGGGCGGTCCTTCGGTGCGGACTAGTTGCGCCCGGATTATTGATGATCTATTCGGTGACGGACCGAGGCGAGTGAAATATTGAATCTTGATTTATTTGACAGCACCCAGTACGAGCCCTTGGGCAGTGTGCGCTGATATTTCTTTTCCCTTGGCGGCGTGAAAACGCATGAACAAATGTTTCATAAACAGAACATGATCCGAACGTCCCGGACGTTGCTCCGCAGTGGCAGCTTATTGACAGGCAATCGAACGGATTTCAATCAAAGCTCTTGACCCACTTCATCGGTCTGGTGTAAAACTCACCACCTCCTCAGGGAGAGATGATTAAATGTACAGGCTGTAGTTACCCGTCCTCCCACCTCGATTACTTGCCCCCGCTGTTGTTCGTCTTCAGTTGAAATTAAACAAGCGACCCGGGGCCGCTCTCGAGACATCCGGCTTCCGCCCGGCGATCGATACCCCTCAACAGCACAAAAAGTAATTAAATTTCTGTTACACCGCTTTGAAGTAGACGTCAGAGGGAAAGTTGATTGCTTTCTGGTTTCGTGTAATAGCACGAATCGGAGCTGCTCCCGGGGTGGAGTTCGGAGTTTGCCGTTTGAACTTGGCAACAATCGACACCACGGGGAACGGAGGGGGGAGAAACCCGTTTCAGGGCATCAGGGCTTCCGCTTCCAGCGCACACCTTCCGGTACAAAGGATTATGCTTTCGGGTAGCAAACGGTTCTGGCTTCATTATGAACCTAGGGTTTTCGGTGGATGTTTGCAGAAGCTAGATCAATTAAAACATATTGTATGGTTTTCCGAAGCTCTTGCGTATAATAATTCTCCTTTCTTCATCCCGTGTCTTAATTGGTTTAGTAAATGTTTAGAATTCGTTAGCTAAATTGAGTCGCCCAAGTAAGCCCAATTTCTCTCTCTCGGAAAATGCGTCTCCACGATTGATAAAAATGTACCACCGGAGCAACTTTTCCAGACCAACGCACAATAAAAGCTCCACCATTTTCCGCTGACAACAAAGTGCTGGCCAATTGCGGTGCGTGGGTGTGTGTGTGCGTGTTGTTTTCAAAACTTTTTCACCTACTTAGCAATAAAAGGCCTTACTTGGTTGAAAAGGCAGTTCCCCCCGGCGTGGAGCGATGACTTCATTCGATGGTGAAAATCTAGAGACCACACACACACACACACGCACGGAGATGTGAAATGGGAAAAGTTTTCGCCCGGCTTTTCACGGAAGGAAAGAAAAAGCAAAAGAAACAGCTAAAAAAGTGCGGCCAGCGAAACCTTTCCGCTAAATAGTGCCATAAAAATGACGGCAGAAAAACCGCAAACGAATTGGTCAGCGAAAGATGGCTGGCTGTACCAAGCAATACACCAACAAACACGCTGGCTACGAATGGCGTTGGTCTTCCGATTCGGAATGGGTCCCACGTGCTTTTGGGACAAACAAATAAATAACCGCCATCGAGAGGAAAGTACCGTCATCGATCCGGAGCCCGCTTGAGCTAAGCCCGGAATCCATGCAAGAAAATGAAATTGTTTTGAGGCGTGAGTTCACCGCTGGAATGCCAAAAGGCAGGGAATTGGCACACACACACATACACACACCGGAAACTAAGATATGATAGAGTTTTATTACATCCATTACGCTTTGGGGAAAGGAAAGTCCCGCGGTTGTGGGAACTTCTTCACCGTTCGGCAGTAATCAAAAGTGTTACAATGTAACAACGCAGTCGTGTACTGGTCAGGTTCGCTGATTTGATGTGTGTGTGTGTGATACATCGGGAATGGACGGAAATCGATCTCGAAGGTCCTTAAAACTTTTTATCACCACTGATGTTGTGGTTCGGCTTCCCTGTGGTGGAACTTTCCCGGTGGTTCCCCGTAACTGTTGGCTATTGTTTGGTGCTGTGGAACGTGCTGAAAACAGAGACAAGCTGAAAACCCACGCCACAAACACCCCACGGAAGGTAGGAGGGAGTGAGCGGGCGTGATGAAAACTGGTCCAAAAGAACTGGCCAAAAGTTTGCCGGCGACTAACCGCCGAAATTGTCCATCTTTATCCTCCATTGGCCGGCTTCCCGCACAATTTCCGCTGGATTCTTGGCCACGACGATCCTGCTGACTAAGAACAATAAGTCCTTCATCCGAAGGGTCCCAACGCACACGATTTGCGGGCTGGAATGCTCGCTCGAAAAAGTTGTGCTGGATCGTTAGGGAGGAAAAGTTCGGGCAAAGGAGCAAATCCCGTGCGGATATCATCAATACGTCCGAGGAGTGGAGTCCGGCATTCTTTCCAATCAAATTTTTTGCCGCCCTCCATTCTGGCGCTGTCGTCATAGACTTCAACGTGCAATCTTCGAGACGCCATCGTCACGAGCCGAACATTATGTCACATCGATTTCGAGCGTCCCGAGTGTGAAGGGAGGAAAAACTTTCTTTTCCAGTAGCCAGCAAAAACAAAACACAAGAAACCACCCTCCACCGCTGCGGGTGATTGACCCACGCTATGTTCGCTTAGCCGAAGCCATTCTTCCGAGGACGAGCTGTTGAGTTACACAACAGAAAAACTTTCCACTCCCACAAGTGCCACTGTGTTGGTCCTTTTTTTTCCCCTGCGCTAGGATTTCGCATGTTGGCTTGTCGTTCTTCATACACATTGTGTGAGTGTTTACGAATCGAGCAAGATCTGGCAAATAACGGCAGCATCCGTTCACTTCCAACCAATCGTTCCCCTTTGCCGGCCAATGAGATGTAATAAAATATATTTACTGACATATTCGCATAAATAAAGTACATCCCGAGCTCGGGTGTTCGCTCCAGTTCCAGGAGCAGAAGGACAGACCAAACACCCACCAAAACGAAAAAAAAGAAGAAGAAAAACACACCCAAAGACACACTCGGTAAACTTTGTGCAACAAAGAAAGAGTGAACAACAATATATTCACCGTGCAAGGACCCAACTTTTCAACTCGTTTCGGAAGATCCCAAACGAACGCTGTTTCGAACATGCTCCGCATACTTTTTCTTCTCTTGCACCTCGGTGGGAGGGGGAGGGGAGGGGAGGGGTCGGAAAAGTTTTTGTCCATCGTTCATCGAAATGTTGATTGCCCTTCGATATCCAATGCGTATCCAATTCAGCGCACCAAATGGCGTCGGAAGATTAAAGACCTGTTCGAAACTCAACACCAACTCTTCCGAATTTCCTAACGCTATCCTTTTTGCTATGTTGGTGAAAACACAACCCATACTCCGTTGTGTTTTTCTTTTTTTTTTGCTGCACGACCAAAACACTTTTTAATGACGTTCCTTTTCAACACTCTCGGGACGTAAATGCTGGTTCGCTTATGAAAAGTTTGCACTCCTTTGGAACCCCTTTCCTTCCAAGTTCGCAGGCCTCGGTTTTCCACGGCGGATGAAAACTGGGGGATTTAAATCCGCCTCGAAAGGCGCGTGGGAAGGCAAGCAAAACAAGTTTCACATTCGCGTGTAATTCTAATTTAATTTAATCCCTCTCCGGAAGCCTCTTTATGTTGACGCTGTGCGAGGTTGGTTCAACAAGGTCTTTAGCTCCGGGTTTATGCCTTCCCCGCTAACAACCCATCGATCCGGTGCTGTTGGTGAGATGCCGATGTTTGGTGGGTGGGTAAAAATCGTGATGGGGTCGGGGAAACGGTGATTTGGACGCTACAATGGGACACCGGAGCCATCCTTTGCCGTTTCCTTCAATTTTTCGAAATAACGCTCGCCCTCGTCCCTCGCAGGAAAAATGTTCATCTCTTCCCGAACGGTAATGCGTTTTTAATGTTTCGCGATCGCACACACAATGTGCACCATCGCGTCGGCACAGTTGTTCGGGATGAATATAATACGTCCACCATCCACCCCGGGGTGGGTTTTCACTTGATGACTACAATCTTGTGGCGTCCCTTTCCCTTTCGGCACAGCCTCGCGACACCGAGATTGTTTCGGTTCGATGTCCTGGTCGCGACTTACACTTCATCCTTGGAAGACGACCGAGATTTTCCGAAAGGCTCTGAAAACGCCACGGGATCGCCGAGGGAATCATCCATAAACATTTTCAATGAAAGCTTTTGACGAACCGTTATCGTTGGGATATTTTGTTTTCTCCCGTTCCGAACCAGAATCGGCCTGAGCCCCTTTCCACGCTGCCGCTCCTCTACCGTCAGGCTCTCGTAAAAACATAATTCCGAAACGATGATGGTTCGTCCGTCGAGTGGAACTATGGAAGGAATGAGCAACAATGTCGGAAGGCAAGAAAAAAAAGAATGGATCGCTTTTTTTATGCAAATGCCCTGACAACGAGGACATACACGCTCAAATGAAAATGGCACATTCAACAAGAGGCAGCCAAAAGTCGACATGAGGAAAGGAAAAGCCCTACAAGCCCTGGACGGGGGATGTTTTTCCCGTATTTTTTTTTCTCCTTTCAACTCAGAAATGATTCGTCGCAAGAACCTCTTCCGGGGTGGGATGCTGAAACGGCTGTAAGGAAGGCGGGCAGGCAGGCAGGCAACAACAGTGGAACTGAAATTTCATTTTACGAGCGATGTCCCAGCATGCTCCCATGCCTAGGGATTTTTTTTATTTCTTACTTCTTTTCCTCATTGTTTACTAAATCTCTTCCCTTCTCCCTTCCCACGGGTGATATGCATTACAATGTCTTCGTGGCTCGTAAAAACAGTTGAAAGCAGCAAATTTTTCATCCTCACTTTTATTTCTCTTTAACGATTTTTTCCCCCGTCTTCCTGGAGAACTTCGGAGATACTACTATATACCGCATGTAGTCGTGGTTTGTTCGACATATTCACATGTTTTCCCTTTTCTTCTCTTTCTCTCTCCCTCTTTTGTCTCTTACAGGTAAGCTTCAGCATGGATTTTAAAGATTGAGAGCAAACACTGACTGGTGAGCTGTCGTTTAATAGTTTAAGCAAGAATATTTGTGACTCTTTTTAAAATTTATTAAAATTAATTTATAGGAAATGATAGTTGATTTTGTGTTGTAAATCATTTTCAATAAGGGGTATTTAATAAATGAATTAATGCGTTCAAATTGATTCACTTGATGCACGCATCAGGGCGATAAAACCGTCTTTACATTGTACTCGGAATGGATTCGGCTGGAACACATTCACTAAATTATGTGTAGAATGTAAACCATGTCTGAACAAATTCCTGTTATACCCGTTCCCAAGCAGTCTACCGCCACTGCAAACTCCAGCGACGTAAGTTATGCAGTTCGAAGAATGCAGCACATGCAATTCCGTAAATGCAACAACATGCTGCATGCTGCCAGAATGTGCTCCAAATTATTAATATTCATATTTGTTGCTAGATAGTTGAATGAAATTCCATTTGCAATTAGAGTGATGGCTTTGGGGTACACATTTAATTGACTTCAATCAACTTGAAGTAATTTGGTACAGAATTCAATAAATTAATTCAATTTCGGTGTTCTCGCAAGAGATTCCAGCGAAGATCTGTAACATTTCAGATAAATTGGAAAAATAAATTGACGAAAATTAAATGGAAAGCTACCCTTCTCCAAGCCAAAATTTCCCACAGTATTTGCGCACAGAGTGCAATCGAACGGAACGCGATGATACCAAACGAAACACGAGATGCAAACCAATAAAGTGGGCCTGTAGGAAACCATTCGCCCCAAACAACCGAACCGATAGTCAATAGCGATAAATGTCCTACCTCGCCATCACATTACCGAACCCGACTCGGGTTCGACTTTCATTGCGCGACAAATGAAGCGGCGAGAAAATTGCAAAAACTTTCCAAACGCTCCTCCGCTGTTATCCAAATTGGTTATGTTAAAGCAACAACAAAATAAAAACAACAGAAGGAATAAAAACACACCCGGACCGGATCGAAACGATCGGACAATATTCCGCTCAATGTGTTTCAATTGGTTTTTGAATATTTCCTTGCTTTGCATATTGCTTTCCCAGCTGGGCGAGAGACATCCTGTTCCGGTTTGTGTTTGTGCAACAGCCAGCAAAAACATTCCGAGTGTACGAGTTTGTATTCGTAAGCGATAGATAATATTGCTACACATATCGGATGTGTTTATCCAGGGTTAACCCCTCTTCGGTACGGCCTTGCAAATAGGTTATCGTTGGAACTGAGTGGATCAATGAGGACCCGCCAAATGAGTCTATTTGAACAGTGTTCAGTTACCTTCAGGCATCTTTTGTCACCGAGGAAAACTCATCCACCGGTTGGTACTTCATTTTTTGCTTCGTTTGGAAAATGTTGTAGCATCACATAAATTTTTGTGCAAAGAAAGGTATTTTAAGCACAAAATTGAAACTCAAAAGGACAATCGCACTTTCTTGGCAGTGCACATTCCACCGGACTGTGGTGGAAAATAGTGATATGTTTTTTTTTTTCGTTTCCTCTTGCCAGTCCTTTCACTCGATCATTGTGCGCTCCCGAAAGTACCCCTTGTCAACAGGTCACTTAACCCACGCAGCAGCTGTCCTATCACTTTTTCGGGACAAATAACGGCTCCGAGCCAGCGAATGGCGTACCAGAAATTCCCGACGATCCACTTTTGCGCACGATGGCCTGCACTTCGTGCCAGAAGCTGGAACAATTTATTCCCCGATTGTTCCGAAAGGGAAGTTCACTCCATGCAGTCCATAAGGGTTCAGTATTTTTTTTATGGCTTCGGCATTTCGCTCCCCGCAAGACGCCTGAGTGTCTTATCCTTTATTATTTTTCATTTTATATTCGGACAGCACACTCGAACGCGACCGAAGAATCTCGACCGAGCAATGTCGTCCGAAGGAACTGGCGCAAAATATGACTGAATGAGACTTGAACCGTTGGGTGGATTTTTGCTGAGCTGAATTTCCATATTTTCTCACCCCACCACTCCACGGCCAGTCCGGTCCCACACTTTTCTCGATCTCCTACTGGGAGCGGAATGATTTTCATCTTTTACGCTGTGACGTTTGGGACGTTGCCTTCAATGGGTGCGCGTGTGTGTGTGTATGTGTGGGTGTAATAGCACTTTTTTTCCTATTAAAAAAGGAAACGCACAGAAGTGTGACTGCGTGTGTCGAGCAAATGCCTTAAGGACTTCTTGGCCTAGCGTCTTCAAGACGCTCCAGAGGGTGCTGCTTCTGCTGAATTTCTATTCAGGACCCGTTTTCTTCCTCTCCATCTAATGACTGTTTTTCTCTGTGTGAGCGTGTACTTGTGAGTGTTTGTGCTCGGTTTCTATCGCACTCCTTACAGTCTCTCGCACATTTATCTGACATTTGAACGACATCTGGAAGTGGGAAGTTTCCTGTTCCTTTTTTTTTATTATTCTCACTCGTCCCTATTTTTGGCGAACGGTTTTTGTGTGTCACAAAGGCAACCCCAAGGCTCTCGACGGGAAGGGGGGTGTAGGAACGCGTGGGCATGGGAATTGGTTGGGGTGCCACCACAGCCTCAATGCCAAACGCAAACGCCACAAGCCGACACTAAGCAGCCGAGTGCTTCAAGGCGACAAGATAAACGAAAACGTGAAGCCAAGCTTCGCACGGATAAGGACGCTGGAATAGCTCCGCTTGGTTGGCAAGGGCGGCGGGGTGAGGCCGCGGGTCGGAAGTGTGAAAAACTCGGTACGTACTCTACATCATTCCGAGACGGATGGCGTTGTCGTATTGCGTTTTGTGGGAGTGTGGGGGTGAAAAACAAAACTTCGCCAAGCGCCATGAAGCGGTGGAACGGGAAAATTGTGTCGTGGGATGAAGAAAATAAACCAAACAAATAAACGAGTCGAAAAAGGACAGAACGTAACGCGATGGAAAATCTTATCGAAAGATTTAATTTTCGATATTATTGTGTTTTTCCGATCCGACCGAATGGGTGGTAATCCGGGCGGAAAATTCCGAGCGCGAAAGCAAGTGCGCCTCGCGCTCACGACGATAAGAAACCGAAAGCAAATGCGCTTCGGTAAGCGCCACGCACAAGTATCCTTTATCTCAACTTACTTTATGCAAATTGCCTTTAAATGAAATACCACCGAAGAAACAGCACCAACAAAAAAAAAAACCCAAACGACGTCGACGGCGGGGGAACCATTTTTCTTCGAATAACAATCATCTCCGACCGCTTTTGGGCGCGCGTAAAAGCGTATGCTCGGTGGCGCCAGCCAGTCGTGCCTGATCGCAATCATTCCCGTTCAAAACAAGGACACAAACAAGAAGCCACACATACACACAACCAAACAACACCGGGTCCGACCCCGAAGGACAATACGGTGATAAACAAACGCTCGCAAGCGCCGAGAAGATTGTTTCACAAGGAAAATCCAACCACCAAACAGCGACGGCAAAAGGTGAAAACCAGACGGTCGGCCCTTCCCCCGGCCAGTGGGGTTTCTACATAAATGAAGAAATATTAACGCACCGCGCGCTAATACATTATTAACACGATCTCGATGGGCATATTAGGTAATGGAGTAGAACGTAAAAGTTCTTCCCGGTTGTTGCTTACGCCGGAGAGCGTTTCCTTTCCGTGCGGGAGGAATTTTCTTTTGTTCTGTTTTTTACCGTTGAACCGGCAACCTCTCCACCCACATACTTCCACACCATGGGGATGATCTTATCGCCCAAAAGCGGTGCCCGAGACGACGTCTTATCATATTCTCACCATTCCCGTGGCAAACTCTTCAACGTGTCGTTTTCGACGTCGTCGGCCAAACAGAAACACAAAAAAAAAACAACGACCTCCCATTGAAACGATGAGTCCCAAATGAGCATAAATATAAAATGGACCGGAAAATGGTACGCCGCGTTCGGTCGCTTCGGAATACTTTTCTCCTGCCTTTCCTTGGGGATAATAAGCGAGAGATAATGATTGATTGAATATTTCATGCAGCTAATGTGTGTCCGGGCGTTTCTCCTCAGAATAATTCACTCTTCGGCTTCAGATGGTGATAAGACATATTTTGGAAACGAATTGAGATAAGTTATTTATGCAATAGCATGTGATGTGAAAATGTTTCTAATTTCTCTCGGTTATCAAAGGTTAAAAATAAATTTCGAAGATTTTCAACCGAAATTTTTCTCCCTTGTTTGAGAGGAAAATGAAAATGGTCCCAAGATAGTTGCACTTTCCTGGGGGAAATGACTCCGTCAGAAATTCAACAACCTTTTCCCCAAGCCACCCCCTGTCGGTAATGCATGCATGCGGAGGAAAAGCCATCATTTATCGGCTTATTTTCTTATTTTACCCTCACTATCATCCATTAAATCGTCTCACTCGAATTGTCAACTTGTCACCAAGAGCATAACAAAAGCCGTCGCAACTAGCTGTGGCAAGTGCTTTCCCCCATATCCCGCGTGTCCCCCCTGACCCGGACGACCTGCTTGACGGCAGGAACCGTAAGAAAAAAAACGATACTCCAGTGGCACAATGGGTATGCTTATGAAGTGGTACTTGCCAAGAACGATCCGCCACTTCCTGCCCGGTTGCGTCGGTCTCGGTCGCACCGGAAAATAAATTTGTTCCGACTGTGGGAGCAATTATTTTCCACCTCCCCCATGCGGCCCCACGGTGCGCCCCACAAGTGGTGAAGGAAAATGGGGGGGAAAAGCGCAACTAGTCGCCATAGTATTTGCCACACGGCACAAATGACAAACGATGGCGAAACGCCGCGCGGACCGGCTGGTTCTAAGCCCATCCCTCTTGGCTTCCCCCCTCCCCCCATTCCACCACGAAGAAAACCATAACGCTTTTCCACGGGCACACCACAATGAACCGTGTCTCCAACCGCTGGCACATGAATCATATTGTCAGCCTCCTTTTCAAGTTGGCAACTTTTCCTTCGGTTTCCCTTTTGTCATGTGCCATTTATTTCCCGGCCAAAGTTGCAGCCCCCTCCGCTCCCGGGGAAGGCAGAGCCCGACATAATGCATACAGATATGTGTGCCGGATATGGCCTCCACTATATTGGCAGATCGTTTGGATGGCGTACGGCTTCGGTTGTCTATTTTCGAGCTCGTCTTTCACTGCTGAGCGTTTCTTGGGTGTGTTTTTCTTGTGTGTTCATTTTTCCGACGATACATTCTCTTTTTTTTGTATCCCCTCTTGTGCTTTGGACGTTGATGCGGCAGCAAATATCTACATCAGTCGGAATTTGCCTGCACACAGCACGAATGAAACGCCAAGCAAACAAACCCGGAGGCCAAGCATGTACTATGTCACTTCCATCAAGCTCGTCCTAGAGAACTAACACCGGAACGTGAATGGAGCGTGAAAAAACCGTCCTACGAAATTGCTTCCAGGGAAAAAGCTTTCTAGCGGCTTCACCGTATCGATGTCGGCTTTGTGCCAACAGATGCGAACTGATGCGAAATGATGCCGTCTTAAGAGGTCGAGATTTTTACATTGTGATTTAGTGCAGTGGAAAACCCGTTTCTCAAGTGGCACCGCAGACGTTTCCATATCTGAATAACCTTTTTTCATCTGAGTGCTTGCTGCTGAGAAAGGATTTACCCCTTGTAGTTCATAAGAAGTTTTTCTACGACTCAACGAATGCTGTTTGAAGTCGTTTCGGTTAGATGATGGTTCAGAAAGTTCAGTGTGAAATCCGAGACATACATTCAAGCAGCTACATTATCGGTAAAATATGATTTATTTGCCAAAGAAACTGCTACCTTTAAGTTATAAATCTTAACAATTTCACTGGTTTGATAATATTTTTTAAATCTTTATATTAAAAATTCTTGTGTCACGGTCAGTGTTCAAACTCCTCCCAAACGGCAGAACTAGTTTTAGTCAAATATTTGTACACATATTTCTTAGGCATGACAATAGGTTTTTAACGATATCTCATGTCTGGAAACTACATACTTTTTTTAAATAAATAACAATTTTTTATCTTTTAAAAAACTCTTTTCTATATCATGCCTTTTCACAGCGCGCGGTGATTTTATATCGAATAAGTCTTTTTTCAAAAGCAAGAAAAATAATTTTTCAGTAAAAATTATAAATTTTGTTTGGTTTGGTATTTCTTGCGTATAAGTGAATGCAAACGTTGAAGCAAAAACATGCATACGTCGAAGAGTTAAATTTTAAAATACAAAACTTTGGCTACTTCTTTGAACTCTTTGATTTTTACAGAGTTTGGCACCTATAGATTGCTCAATCAAAATGTGAAGGTAAAAAGCAATTATATTCATCAGTTGTATGTCGTTCAACAAATATTCCACCGAGCCACAGCTAGTAATTTATAAAAATCATAACATTTCGGTTACTAAATATTTCTCAAATCAACTCCTCTTACTTCAACTGAATGTCTCATTTTTACCCCAAAACCATCGGGAAACCAAAAGAATTCAGCAGAAAATCATCACACCATGGCGTCGGGATAAACCCGCATTTTCCAGCACTGGTTTAAGCCCACCTTCCGGGGTTCAGAACAGAAGTAGCGTCAAGGGTTGGTCAGAAAGCAAAAAAAAAACAACAGGCAACCAACAAACGGCTATAAATCAAAAGAATGCTTGACTATATCACCAAAAGGATCCACTCCGGTACCGAACGTGGTTTACTACTGTCGCATACTGAGCAGGCCTTTCCTACTCCAACTCCCGGGCACATAATTTCACACGTGCTGCCCATTGTGGTGGTGGTGGTGGTGGTGTTACTGATGCTGGGACCATATCATGTGTGCGGCCCCGTACGAAGAAGTGTAGCTAAATGGAGGTTGCTCAGCAAAAGAGAAGAAAATGGAAAATGCAGAGGAAAAGATCAACCCCAAAACACTTCCCTCGGCGGTTGTAGAAGTCATACACACCAGTGTTTACAACACATACCAAAAGGGAGCAGTGGCCACGAAGGATGCGAAATGCATGCACGTACCGTAATTCGTTATTCGCATGTCTGACTCTGAATAGCATTGCTCGAGTTGTCCGAATTTTCCCCGGAACCTGGGCCTTGGTGCGGTTTCTGGTCCTTTGCCGCTGAGGGACCAGAAGTGTAGCGGGCAAGGAAAAAAACGGCATACCCAATAGCATCGTTCCAGGTGCTGTGGGGTTGCTTGTTGTTGTTGATATCTCGATGTTTTTTTTTTTACTCCACGATTCCCATTTTTCCTTCTCGGGAAAATACAATTGTTCACCAAGTCGCCAGAAGGAAAACGGGCTTGCGGTATGGTTCTGATTCCTTTCCGAGGCGGGGGTGTTTTATCCGCGTGAAACATTTGTCAACCTCACATACCTCAGTAGTGTGTGTGTGTGTGTGTTTGTAAATGTGAAGCGACACAAAGAGACTGAAAGGGGCAAACGAATGCAACGAAACGAAAAAGAACCTCTGAAGGGAACAAATCAGCAGTGAATAAGCCAAAAAATCCTTCCACATTCCAGCCCGCGCGGGAAATTTAGAGCCTTTCCATTCCACACCCCCCGCAAAAGTGGCCAAAAAAGCAGAGAAAACAAAAAAACACGAAAAGCCCTCCGATTTAAGTTGACTGCTGGACTGAAAATAAATTGGATATGACATAAAAATTATTCTTTTATGTCAGTGAGGGAAGTGGAAAGGGCTTCGCCAGAAGCGTGGAAAACTTTAGCAGCATTTTCCAAACGCGGAGGGTGATGGACGCGGGAGCCCGTTTCATACCCCATCAAGCCTCATCAGGTCTCCCTCCATCTGGAGGGGGAGGAAATTGACTTTGAGCGCAAGAGTTGGGCAGTTGATTTGACACGGAAAATGGAAACATTTCTGCCACCGTTTGTGTTAAAACAATCGCTTATTGTTTGCAGTCTCAAGGTGAGGTAAAAAACGGGGCTATTTTCTTGACGAATTTCAGAACACATTTGAGTTCTTTCAAATTGTGCCCTTGCGTCTCCCTTTCGCTAATCTTTTTCATTTAAACCGTTGCCTTAATTTCGGGTAAACATTTCATTTATTTAATGCCTTCCCGCGTAGGGAAGTAAGAAGATTACACTTTAAAAGTTACGAAAAGTCAATATTTTACATGATTATAGCATTAGCGTGGGTACGCACCGGTGGCGGTTCTAAAGCCACGGCAGCATTTCGACACGTACCGGGGAAGATTTCCACGTCCCTTGCATCAATCACGGCGCTATCTCTTCCTCCCACCCCCGGGGAAAAACTCCAGCCAGTTGTTTCGACATTAACATTCGACCGGCCAGAAAACGACGAAAAACACAAGCTTGCCACGCTTGTTGCTAACGCCCCGGGAAGCTTATAAAGAAAAGCCGCACTTTTCTTCGCGCTGGAGAGGAAAGTGAACCAAATGAAGGCTTTAATTTTACCTCGTTTGTCTTGCCCCCGGGTTTGGAGGATGTTTTTCCCTCGCTTCGGTAATCGCCTCGGGGAGCTTGGGCTACGCACATGCGACCTTACCTTTGCTGCGACGTGCGAGCACCGGTTTCCCCTCCCCCCTCTCCCATTCACCATTAACCTTGCCGTCGTTTGTGTCCTCACACGACTGAAAGGTTAAAGGTTTCCGGCTTTCATCTTAAAATGGGTTTATGACTTTCAGTTTATAGCGAATGGTTGTCATTTGTCGCGGTGTGTCGTTGCGCTGTCTCGCTGTGGACATTGGCATGGGGACGTGAAGTGAAGTGTCCTTAGGGACGGCTGGGGTTGTATTTTCGACGGATGTGGAAGGATCCTTGGCGAGGGTGAAAAGGTGGGCAAGATGAATCGAGCGCACGCGGTGTATCCACAGCGAAGGATGGTAAATTTGTTGAGGGAATTTATTTCGATTCCAGATGAAGTGGCTCACGCCGAGCGACGCTTGTTGAGTTGGTGAAAATGATCCGGTCTTCTTTCCTGGTCCGAGGATGACACGAATGGTGGTGAGTGTTAGTGACAATTTCAAGTGACATGGACAAGGATCGGCGGTGAAGGACGCAATGCCCCGCAACCCCTTTCCGAAACGAGCCTACCAACCGACCCGCCGAAAAGGGGTTGATTGGTGCCGGCAAACGAAGTTAGGCCCG
Organism: Anopheles coustani; assembly: GCF_943734705.1. NCBI lineage: Eukaryota > Metazoa > Arthropoda > Insecta > Diptera > Culicidae > Anopheles > Anopheles coustani. Next base: position 82,904,025 of record NC_071289.1, read on the forward strand.
CCGGACGCATCATCGTTCCTTCCGTGCGCGGGAAAACGCTTTTCCCCCCCAAGCCGTCCCAAACAGCAAACCAAGCGTGCCAACCGAAAAAAAAGGGATGAGCTCTCGATTTAGGTAATCGAGTTATAGCGCCATAAACCATTCACCGTGCCTACGTGCCGCATTTAGAATCTCGACATTTTGATGAGCTGAGGGAAATCTGCCTATTTTTTGGCCGAGCCACCACTCCGCCGCGTGGGGCCACCGGGAGGCAATCAAGAAAAACGGGGTCGCTTTGCAGATTTCCTCTTTCGTTTCGCTAACCATTTTGATGTGTGCTTTCGTGCATGTGGGTGTGTGTGTGTGTGTGTTTGATAGAAATTTATGATGGCCAGGTATATTTCGGATGACATGTGTCCGACCGGGCTGAGATTTTTGTGCCCATTCTTTTTTTCCCCCCGCCACAAATTGAGCTTGGGAAATTGTTCTGGGCCGTCCATTCCCATTGCTATTACGGCCGGCTACGATGTGCGACTTGGTTGGGTAATGGAGTTTCGTATCGTCGCGCCGAGACATGAAAGGACAGCCCGATTCCCGACACGAGTTTCACCAAGAATTACCTTGCTGATTAACTCGATTACGAGATGAGTCAAGCGATGGAACTCCGGCCATCCGAACACAAGGAACGATTCCAAGGCGATGTGAGTTAATTGTGAAAACTTTTCCAAGCACGTAGAAGGAAAAATTACCAAAAAAAAAAAAACATCGAAAATGTACCAACGACCAAATGTGCCCAGCCGGATACGGCTCGGTTTTAATTCCGGGAAGAAAATATACCGAACGGCATTTCAACCCCCTCGTGTCTCTCCCACGGGAAGCTACCGGTGATGAATTGATCATGTTACTTTCAACCTCGCCCGTCGATGTGGTTTGAATTTCGAACGAAAAACGCTCGATAAAAAGGTAACGCTGGGTTCGGGTTGCAGTTGCTTTATCAGCGGCTTGCTTCCACACGAATAACAATTTCCCAAGTGTATTCCCTTCCACGAGGAGGGGGGGAGGGCCGCGCAAGGCACATCTGTCCGGGGTTTGAAAAGATTTTATTTGAGCCGAACGTCGACGACGATCCGGGACGGTACGAGGGTGCGTACGGGGAGGACGCAAGCGGTCGATGATGAAATGGTGCGACTGTCGGAAAACGGGAGATTTTTCCCAACGCCCCCACTTGGGTAGGCTGTCTTTGTTGGGCAGGCTTTCCACCCTTCGTTCTCACCGTTTTTTGTCCGCTTGTCGATCGAGAGGAGTAACGTTATCTTACGAGCCCATAAGTAACCGAAATGCCTCGCAGTGCCTTTGGCCAGCGAACGGTGAGGGAGTAGAATGAGTGAAGAGAACAAAAAAAAACAACAAAAAAGGATGCCAGTCCCGGCCTACCCCACGGACTGCCAGATGAAGACAACAGTAGACAAGCAATATCCTCTGCCATGCTTGGTGCGCCTCGGGGCGATTGAAAGGATTTCTGTTATCCGTATCCGGTCGCTGGAGTACCCCTTTTTCTTTCTTGCGCGTTTCCTTGCGCAGGGAAAAGCACCCGAAGTGAAGGATCTTTCAATTTGGGGGGAGAAATCAGGCTTCCGGTGGGGGGTGAGGAATTGGGACGAGTTCCAGTGGGCCTTTCCACACCGTGCTTATCGGCCCGAAATTCGGAGCCCGGCAGCCGTTTTCTGTTTCCATTCGATTGCACACCATTACGTTAAGGTCTCTAATGTAATTTAGCTAACCGAATTCGGTGGGAATAACGAGGCAAAACCCTCGGGTGGCTCAAAGAAAGTGAACCGACGTTGGGCCAAATAACAAGACAGAAGGTACCGCAACGGCGAAGAACGAAAGAGCCGGGATTGAAGGCGAGCCAACAAAAAATACCGGGCCGCGGATAAGGCATTGATGTTTTTTGGATAAGTATCTCGATCTAGAATGGAATTTGTTTGCTAAATTTCGGCCTTCCGCGCGCATGGAGCGGAATACCCAAATGAGTTTTTCAAGGAATCAGATAGTCATCAATAGACATTTCTGTGGAAGAAGTTGAAAAATTATTTTCCTAAAATAATTCTCTTAATTTTCACAAGTTCTGGCAAATCCAAGCTTCAGGTTATTGTAAATTTATTTTGTTAGTTTTGCTTGATTATTTCTCGTTGTTTCCTTCCAAATTTTCAATGGAATTAAAAATTCAGAATATTTTTACGATCTATACGAAAGTTGAGATATATTGGCTGTTTGTATCTAAATTTTCCAGTGAAGAAATATATAGATATTTGTTAAAATCAAGTTATTGCAAAAAATCAATCAAGTGATGAAAGTCATCAGCTTAGAATGTTGAGCAGCTCAGAAGCTTAGAATGTTTAAAAATTCTATTTAAAAAAATTCATATTGTATTGCAATTGTTTTTTTATTGCAGTACAAACCAAATATTTCATCCTAGTGTCGTTAGAAATACTTTACAGACTTTAAAAAATACAGACTCGAGATTCGATCCCACACACCTGTGGTGTGTTGTTTCCTCGCGCTACCGCTGCACCATGGGCACCACCATACTTTCCCTTAGTTGGTGAATATTTTCAAAAACATTGTTTCGAAGTTAAAACTGAAAGTAAAAGTAATTAACTATCGTGGTTCACCTCTTGTATAACTAGTAGAAATATGCTTTTAACTTGGCCTCACTGTAATTCGACAAAAAGGTACTCTTACATTTGATAAATTCAATCAAACAGTTCATTTCAAAAGACACTCAAAGTTTGTATGCAGGCTAAATACCGCTCTCCCGTTCGGTTAAAAGGTTACTTAAAACAAAAGGAATAAAATCCTCTTAACGCAGAACGCAGGCCAAGCTGGATGGTTCGCTATCGGCCCTGGCATTTGCACTAACCACTCTTAGATGCATTCCGTGGTCATCGTTACAGCTCCAGCCCCTTTTCCCCACCCCAGTCGGCACCACTCGTTTTCGTACACAAAGGACACAAAGCGGTGGCCTGCACATAAACGAAATTCCGTTTGAAAAATGCAAACAATTCGTCCAATAATGGTGGCACGATTTCCGTTTCAAAATTAAGCGGCTTACAAACCCATCACCTCCCTACCCTGAAGCGGCCACTCCGCTCGGGCATCGTTAGTGGGTTCGGTGGTTTCCCGGTCGCAATCCGACCTGCGACGACGATCGTGCTTTTATGTTCCATCGTTAGCGCCGCATGCAACGAGACTAGAGACCGGCGGAGCAATGTCAACCCAAACGAAACGCGGGATTTTTCCGCGTTGGAACTGTTGCGGAATCCGCATCCGGAATCGGCACGGAAAGTTATTTGGGAATGACCGTTCCGTGCCGTGCGTGGGCCTTCGATTTTATAAGTGTTTGCATTGTTTACGACCTACGTGCCATTCCGGTGCTGCACGCTGGTAAGCCAGGGTTGCGTTTGAGCCACGCACTCCAAAATGGGAAGTGACTCATTTCCCGGCTTTTACAACACCGCCGCCTTTGTTCAACCGGTCGCTTCTGGTTCGGTTGAGGGCCACGTGCCGGGACACGATCGCGGAAAATTGCTGCCACTGCCCGATAGGTGGCACATTGTAACGCTGCAAACCGTGTTGTTGCCATTGCTTTCGCAATTATTAGTCCATAAATTGTGCAAGTGGGCGAAACTGGGACGGTTGGAAAAACCTGTAGAAAGCGAGGTAGGATATTGCAGCATAAGGCCACGCAACGCTCACCTGTCGACCTGATGGTGTCCCTTTTCGTCCTTGTCGACCGGTTCGAACCTTGGTTGAGAAACAATTTTTGGTTTTTTTATTCCTCCCCTCCGACCATTTCCACAAAACTCCGACCACATTCGCACCCTCGCACCGAACATTCCACCTGAACGCAATTCCATTTCACCACCGGTTGCCCGGGGATTTTTCCCTCCGGATCGGGGAAAATAATCCCACACTCACTCGTTCCGTGGTCGTTGATCAACCGTTTTTCGTGGAAGAAATTTTCCCCAACCACCCAAACTCGAAGCCCCATGGGCCACCCCGTTTTCGGTTGGACGACCGAACTCTATTCAAACTTCCCCGCGATGAAAACCACCCGCCTTCCTCCCCGTAACCAACCGCGGCGTCGAATCAAACCAACATTCATAATTGCTCGGCGAACATACTTTTTCCCCGTGACCGCGACCCTTTCGTCGAAAATTCTACAGCCCGTGCATCATATCGTCGTCGGTACCGTTGTCGACCGTTACATACAGCATCGGGCCCAGAGTCCCGTTTGTGTTGGGGAGATATAGAGAGCGACCGAGCGCGCGCTTTACCGACTCATACATATTTCTCCTTCGATTTTGTGTTCTGCTTCGGTTGGGTTCATAATTGGATTTTAAAACACTCTTCCCGGGAGCACGGGGCCTTTGTTGAGTGGGATTTTAGTCGCCACAGCCTGCATCCCGCAGCACGTGGGGCGGCGGTGAAAAAATCCACCCTCTTCCCTGACCAGCTCACGATTGGAACCGGACGGACCCGACAAATGGATGGACGAATAATTTGGCGCACCGTACGTATAATGGTGCCCAACCCAGGCACGATGAAGCGAAACGATGAAGAATTATTTTCGGTTTCCTTTTTTTTGCTGTTGATCACCTCGAATTGGCCAACCTGGAATTTTCGGGGGAAGGGTGGATTGGCGGGTGGAAACCCCTTTTGGGGCAGTTCACCATCTAGTGCAAATTAAAGGACCATTTTTAAATGTACACATCAGTTTTTGAAAGCGGTCGCTTCGTTTATGCCCCCCACCAAGAGTGGTTCGTCCTTTTTTTCATATTCACTCTCTATGATTTTCCATCTCGGGCTCTTGACAAATGGATTTCCGAAAACGGGACAAAAAAAATCCACCCACGCCAAACCCCGCTTATAATGGCGAACGATAAAACGCTGTTCGTGGGATACAGATAGGCGAGACAGCGATGATGGTTAATAACACACGCCAGCAACGTGTAATTACACCGGGGACACACGTCACCGCTCGGCATTCGAATGCAAAATTCATCCCCTTTTCGCCAGGCCCGACGGGAACGCCATTGGCTTGTGACCAACAGTTGGGAGGTAGTTGGCATTTTTTGCTAAATTTGTGGTGCACTAGCGGTTCTGCACGATGTTGCGGTGATGTACCGTACGCGATGGGTAATATTTGGAGTGGACGCCCGAACAGGACCATGATGCACATGATCGATCGATTAAATTTTCGATGGCATTCAATTGGTTTACTTCTCTCGCTTTGAATTTAACATTTTCAGGAAATTGCTATGGAGTGGAAATTTAAGGTTTATTAAACATCGCTGGTTTTGAACATTTATATTTTTTTAAAGTTTGAGAAAATTTGTTTTACAACATGCTTCTTTCACAATTGAAAATACATTCTAATTGATTTAACTACCCTGTTGTTACCATTCGGAGATGTGTTTACAAACAGGATTAGGAGCTATGCTTTAGAGTAGAGTATCTTATCGTTATCATTCCGTTGTAGTCACTCTATCAATAGTTCAGTGTTGTTATAATCATTAGGTTTATATTGGTGATTGTGACAGGAGAGCCGGCGTGAGAAACCATTTAAAATCGCAGTCTTCTTCGTCAGATCCCACGTCGGTTGAATGAAATAAAGTTCGTCTCTTCATGTACGTTGGAAAGTATTTAATTTAAAATATAAAGATACCAAACACAAAAGAGGGTGAAGATACTCCTTAACATACCATTCTGAATGAGTCATCAACTTTGAACATCTTCGTTTAATATGAAATTATATTTGGATTCTCTTTAAATGATTAGAACGATGACGATAAACCTTGAAATTTCCAATGTTAAAAATTATGTGGCCGCTAGAACTAAATAAATAGGCTTGGGAAACAAATCAGTTGAAGTGTTTGTTATTTCATTTAAAAAACAATCAACCAATATTTGGTTTAACAACTTTTGTGTTTGTTACTAGTTCATTTTAGTAAACACAATTTTGTTGCTTATAAACTTGTAATGTTTGATATATTTTTGAATATGTTTTAAAATAAGTACTATTTCAAGCAATTTGAAATTGTATTCCATGTTTTCCTTTAAATAATGTAATAAAAATGTTATGGATGACTTTGGTACATAGTTGTTCATGCTCAACTTCAAATAAATTTGTTCATTTTCCGCGAGGGCGTTGCTTAATGGTATAACATTGTTTTTGCGCGTAATTTGCCACGCTGTCTACAACCCGCCCTGGAGCGCACCCGGAGCTTCCTTGTCCATCGAATTTCCACTTTGAAATTATAATTGAATGTATCTGTTCAATCCGATGCGCCGTTCGACGATGCACGAGACACATGCACTTCGTCACTTTCCCATATGACAGATTCATTCGTACGTACGTTCGTTCGTTCGACGCTGAAAGACAAATACATCGCCTCGTCTACACACGGCACCCAATAGTGAAGGTACACACTTGAAAAAAAGATAAAAACAACACAGCTGCAACATAGAATCACTGCAAACGACCCGAACGATGACAAAATGGTGTGCGCCCCGGGGGCGGATCGAAACGTTTCGGCACGAAAAACCGGTCCGTATCCGGTGACAAACGTTCGTCCTGCGCCACTTGAGCTCCGCCGGCAAAGCGTGGAAAAACATTTTCCCTGCATACCTCCCACCCAGAGCGGAACAGCTCGGCCTCCTGCTTCGAAAGCTACGGAACGAGACAAACATGGATGGATGCAATTTTTACACAGAGTGCAACCTATAATAACAACGTCACCGAGTGGGTGGGAGGGGGAGAACAACACATCCCCGATGCCAGTGCGAAGCCGGCAATCACAGTTGACAGATTTGTTATTTCCAATTTTTCCGATTCCAATTCCGATTCCACTCACCGGTTTCACCACGGCCAGGCATATGCTGCTTTCGTTCGTTATGAGCGTGGTGAAAGCACTTTTTTTTCAGCGCTTTTCCCACTAAACCCTTGGTGGAACGGAATAATGTTTGTGGAATGTCCTTCCCTACCACGTATGCTTCATTTTCGGTTTTCCCCTCCCCAGCGCAGCCCGAGTGTACGGGCGTAGAAATGTTGCAACATTGACGAACTTTTCACCCCGTGGCAGATGCGGCGAGGCTGCAGATCGTTCGTTCGCTTCGAGCAGAAGCCCTCCAGACGAACGGCGCTCGACAGCATTTCGGTAGTTCCGGCGCTCAGGCGTTTCCTTTCCTTCGGTGTGTATCGAAATAAACCTACCTAAGTGATGATCTTGGCTGTTTTCGAGCAGCATTTCTTTGGCGGGTGAATTTTCCTTATCCTTCGCAGCAATCTGTTTGCTTTCTTGCGGGAGAAAAGTCGTTAGGACGTCGAGATGAGTTTTCATCCGTGCCACTCGCTGGAAATGGATATGAAATGACAAAATTCACATCCTAGTTCGACAGGGGCCACCGGTAGTTTTCCTTTCCCACCTTGCTCCATTTTTCCGTTCACCGCCATCGGGCAATCGGAGTTGGTGAAAAATACGAACGTCGGAAGTGGAAAACATCGCAGTCGAGCGAACCGGAAGAAAAACCCGTGGGGGGGGAGGGGGGGAGGTTTGCGAAGCGGCACGTACGTAGCGAAAAGCGAACGGCATCATCTCGATGACGGGAGGGACAGCAACAAATATTGCCGCAGTTATTGAACGGAAACAAGCAATTTGCGAAACGCGATGAGCTGTGAATGTGAACGCTGGGAGCCGGGAGACACTGAAATTTGTTTTGCGGATGATAAGATTTCCTCACTTCGTGTGTTTTGCTGTTTTCCTTGTGTGTATGCCTTCCACTGGCCTTTTTTTTCAGCAACACTGTCTCTTTCGAAGCACTACTCTAGTGAAGCGCCAATACACTCTCCGTACGAAGATGGAAAAAACAGATTCCCAACCGAAACGCCGCGTTTGGGCCGTTTGAGCTGCAAGGGTCTGTGAAAAGCTGAAAAACTATTTTCCCTCCCACCCAGCCCACCGGCGTTCGACCGGCGGCAATACGATATCGGAATCGAATTGATTGGAAAGACTTCACATCGCGATACGCTGCTCCGATCGTCCTCCGAGCGTCGCTTTGCAGCATCATTCAATTGAATTTTAATCTAACAAACGAAGTGCGATCGAATTTAGGAAAGCAATCGGAATGGAAAGAAATAAAACCCTCGCTTGCATACCGTCGAATGAGGCTGATGAACGGATCCACAAACGGAAAACCAAAAAAAAAAAAAAACCAAGCAAAGACACACCGCGACTGAATGGTGGAACATTATTTGATTGAAATCGATTTTGCATTCGCCAGACGACGAGGAGATTTGCTGGTAAACTAATGTTTTAATGGCATCGAACGATTAGTCGGTGTCTGGGGTTTTTTATTTTTCGGGGTGCTTCAGCCGGTGATTGGGAGACGGTAAGACGATTAAAGGTACCACTTAGAAGAGATTGGAGTGAAAGATTAAATGCAGGATTTTAGTGTAATTACTTGTGATTGATTTGTCCGCGAAGTTAATCGGTAAATATTAACAATGGAGAGATGAAGGATATTTCGAAGCACCCAAAGAAACAATGTATAAGATGAGACAGGTTTGACATATTATTCAATTGATAAACCTATCAAAAATATTTGAAAACGAAAGATGTTGCGATACTATAGCATTTTATTTAAAGCTAAAAATCTATGAGTTAAAAACTGATTGAAAAAATATTTAATTCAAACAAGCATCGAGTGGAACATCGATACAGTTCCTTTCGGTTATTCTTTAGCAAACAAACCTTTCCCGTGGCAAGTTCTCCCCCCCCCCCCCCCCCCCCCCGCCACCCTCTAACGACCAGCGAAAACACGCCGGAATCGGTTCGTGCCACGCTCCAACCAATGCAAGACCAGTCAACCAGTGTCTGGTAGTGAATTCAAATTTAGCCTCGTGATAAATAAGATAATTAATTTTATTCATTCCCAGTACGTGCCTCGAGAGGCTTCACAGTGTTGGTCGCGAGTGGCCAGGACGGGGCCACCAAGCAACACGGGCGAAAATTCCATCACCGACGCCGAGATAACACCAAACGAAAGCTTGCCATGTTTCGTGTCTTGAATATCATTTGGCCCTGGAGGCGGGATGCCGGGTAGAAAGGGGACTCTACAGCACGGTGCTGTCTTTTCCCAGGAAAGAAGGACGCTTTCGACGTGTGCCTGGAAGTTTGTGGCACGCTGGGAGGGAGGGAGCTAAATTTGAAATGCGCTCCTTCTGCGTCACTCGAGTTCGTTCATTACTTCAATTTGTTCCAACACTTTCTTTCGTCCGATCGATCCGCCTCCCGAGATGGTGTCGGTGTGAAGGTAGTGATCACATTCTTAGTCCCGTCCATCAATTGGTCGGCTGATGGATTGGAAGCAAAAGGGGGTTGGGGAATCCATGATGGCGGACCTCGAGAAACAGAGAAACCAATTTACTGTCAATCAACCGTGAAGGAAGTGAAACGAACGAATTATTCAACAGATATTCGCAATCCTTTTTTCTTTTCCTTCGTGCTTCCTGCCAATTCGCCATTCTGTTGCTAAATTCCGAAACGGACGTTGGAGAAGGATGTAAGGTGTTGTAAGAGAATATGACGCAACAAGCAAATGGCTTCCAACGAGAAAGAGACAGAGAGAGTGCGAGTGAGGAACACTCAAAAGTGATTGAAATGTGGGCTTCTTCGTCCTTCAACGGCTCCAGTAGCTCGCGTAACCATCGGGCCGATGTCAGGTTTTCCTAATGAATCAACCAGTTGTCATCCGTTCGATTGCGTTCCTTTGCCACCGTGACAAGGGACTGACAGAGATGTTCTACTTTTTTCGTACTTTTTCGTCCCTCCCCGGGTCAATCCGGGATCCCGCCCCGCGAGTTTCAACCCCAAAATCGCGTTATCTTGAAGAGGGTCACCCTGTGAGCGTGATTTACGTTCGGAAACCCCTACCTTCTTTCCAGTGTTCACCTGGACGGGAAGCAGCTTTTACGGAATCGGATTGGTAATGGCGAAAAGAATCCTACTTAGCTTCATTCCCCTAACGATGCTTTCCCTCTGTCAACGAAACGACGGTGGAAAGTGGGGGAAAATTATATCACCGAAACGAACATTGATTTGACTTTGTATCCCTCGTCAAAAAATCAAAACTCTCAACAAACAAAATACAACTTTTCATGGCAAATAGAATTACCGGGTGGGGAGTGAACTTACGTTCACCAATTTTCAAGTCGCATGCTTGAACTTTCGCACAAATCTCTGCCCGTTGAAAGAGGTACAACCTATGCATCACGGGTTTGCGGGAAAAAACGGCTCCGGCGACCGTGCGCAAAATCCGCCCAACCCAACCAACACAGCGCGAGCCGTATGGCGGCACTCGATGGCTTTTGTGCTGGTCGTTTTCCACTTCCGAGCGCAACCGGCCGTCCTGCTTTCACCGTGGCGAAGGCAGTTCGGCCGAAGTTGGGCATATTTTTTTTCCCGCCCAGTACCTGGCCACCGGAACTGGGGCGTGGAATGAGTAAAAGCTTCATTTTCCGGCCTTTCACTTTCGACCACACGTTGGCCCCGGCGTGGTGTATCAGGCGTTGATGCTGATTGACACGGGTTTGGATGTCGAAATGTATGGACGTGTGTATGGGAACAAACAAGGACCACCTCGTGATGGCCGGAGACCGAAAATGATTTTATTTCTGGACTCTCCTTGAAGAAGAAACATTGTCTGAACTGTTTGTTTCTAATCAAATGCTTCACAAGTGATAACAAGTCACCAATAACATAATATATTGGCGTTATTTACTTTGGATTACATTTGGTTTGGTACCTTTATACAAAAAGATGTAAAAGAACGTTTTGATGAAACATAAGTAATCTTTATCTATAAAGTGTTAAAATTCAAAAGTATCCACAATATCAGTTCAAAAGTTAATAATAAATTCAACAACTTACGAGAGAACATTTTAATTTTAAACCGCATTTTTAGTGAGACATATCAAAGTTAGGCTTTACTATTACTACTTTTATACTTTTTCTCTTTCAGTAAAGTAATAAACCAGATATTTATATTTTTTTTTACGCTATAGATCAGGGGCCGGCATACATTACCTTAAAAGGGCCAAATGATTAAAAGGAAACCGAGTGCGAGGGCCGGATGTCTTAAACGATGATTTAATGTTTTCAAATTAGTACCCTTTTGAATGGAGTGTTAAGTTTCTAAATAGTAAAGTTATATAAAAAGTGTTAAAAGACAAATTTTGATTTTTTTAACAGTAATACCACGTTCAACAATTTTAATCTTCAGTTTTGGGAAGAAATCAAACCTGACGTCATGAACAAATTCGGCAAGAAATGAGATGGATTTTTTGTATGAAGTACTTAAGTTTTCTTTCGGGCCGGATAAAATCAGTTGCCGGGCCGTATTTTACCCTCAGGCCGTACTTTGCCGACACATGCTATAGATTATTGATATACTTTAAGTCAAAATATACTTTTTGTCTTATACTTCAGCTGGTAATTATAATTATTCAAGGAAAATATTGATTTTATCCTCATTTTCATCTAAAATGTTAATTTGAAACATTCATGATGAACGTTCAAAATTGTCCAAGTTAAATCCATATAATTTTTTCCAAGTTAACCAACCATAAATTTTCTATTGACGGTAGTCACAGTGTAATTCTGTTTTTCACGCCAGGCTTTGCCAACGTTCAGTCCTATAGATCTGCTACTCCTCCTCAACAGACCAGTCTTTTGTTGTTTTTTGGTTTGCGACGGTCGGTCTTTCCCCTTCCCGGTATCGGGAAAGTGTTGTTGTTGTGCGTGTTGTTACTTTGTCTCCTTTTTGTGCAGTGTCGTCCGTTCCGACGTAGTTTATTTTAGCAACTCCGCACACATTGGCACACCACCTTCGCAGCATGTCAATTGCTGCCATATGTTCAGACGCAGGCACAGGCCACAGCAAGCAAAAGAGGAGACACATGAGCTTTATTTGATTTTCGACGAAGCACCCGAGGCGGCCGGGAAATTCTCGCCCGAAGCGCTGCCGGACATCATCGATCAGTGGCGGCTCCGGCGAGTTTTATTTGCCCCAATAAATATCTAGTGCCGTAAGGATGTTTTCGGCACCATCGGGAGGGGGGGGGGGGGGGGGGGGGGAGCATACTCCGGGAAGGCGTGCATGGCGCCTAGCGGGAAGCCATGAAAATCCCCACACGAAATGAATCGACAGAAATTGCACCCTGCCTTCCCCACCGCCGCCCACACCACGAAGCCCGATGTCCATTTGATATAATTGTTTATCGATTTCTGATGCGGCTCCGGTCTTCCACTCCATCGTCGGGGATTGTTTTTCTCTAACCAACACCACCGCGCATTGTGCCACGGTTTGCGGATTATCCTTGGCCGAAACTCAATCCCCGATCACGGAACGAAGCGGTGGACCGTTTCGGTGTCGAGGTTACCGAGTCCGCCATGGTGACGAATGAACTCGGAGGCAACGAACGGGAAGAAAAACAACGCCAACCTATATCCTTGTCGAAGCTTTATCACACTCGATGCAGTGTTCGTTATTTTTATGGCTTGACTCGGACAATAGCAGAAGAGTGCCCTTGTTGTGTGTTAAGAAGAGATAAACAAAATGGCATGGTTTCGTGCCGATAGTTGAACGTTGGACTTTTGACTCTTGACGAGCTTGCTCGTTCGATTTTCCACACTTTTACCTTCTCTTGTCAGCTCTTTAAAACGTCTCCTTCTTTCATGTTTCACCGTTTCAGGTTGCGCCTTCGTTAAATTTACCTCGCATCAAGAAGCTCAAGCTGCTATAACATCACTTCACGGTAGTCAAACTATGCCGGTAAGTACACACCCCCTTGTTTTCTCCTCCGATAAAAAGTCGGATGCGTGAAGGCAGGCTTTACACTGGTCCATTAACACTCCGGCTCCGAAAGGATCCTCCCGGTGCCTATGTGAATATCATCGAAAGTGGAGCTAAACAAAAAAAAACCCGGTGTGCCACAGGTCCCCACAATTTTCGCCGCCTCCCCATCGTCGATGCTTTTCCACCCGAAAAATACACACCAACGGGGAAAGTGATTGCGTGTCACTTAATTTAATTTGCCAAAGCGTCAGTTCGCCGTCCCGCACGCCTCTTCGCGCTTAACAGCGACAAACTATAAACAAGCGCGCGAACAGGTCGTTCAGGCGGCGGCGACGCCGGTGGTAGGTTTTTCCGGGCCCCTTTTTTCCAACCATTAGCACTTTTGATGCAACATGAATTTTTACTCAGCCCTCGCGGCGACGGAAAGGCTTTAAACGCGTGCCAGCGCCGGTTTGGGTCGAATTTCCCGCGCCCCGCGCAAAACGGCGGGCACGGGGGCGATGAAGTGGAAAAGCATGCTCGCTTTTCATGAATAATTTAGCGAAATTAACTCTCCTCTCGGTGGTGCGTGAAGTTTATGAAAATGTCAAACATTGCTGTTAATTTGTTACTTTGGGCCAACTGATCCAGGGCAGGCAGGGGAAGCTTGGGATCCCGTTCGGTTCCGGATCGATGGACGAATGCCCGCTGTGTTTTCCCCCCCTCCGGTCCTGGCCGCTAAAATGACTGTAGCGGTATGTAGCTCATCTATTATTATCGCCCTGATTGTTGACAGCGAGCAACCGGTTTCCCAATGTCGGGGTAGTTTGTTTTCCGGTGTAACATTTTACAAGATTGCTTGGCAAGCAGAAAAGTTTTGCGTAAAAAGTTGGTTAAGGTAAAAACTCCAAAAACGAAAGCTAAGTCAACCGGAAAAAGGTGATCGACAGTAATGGTGGAAAGATGTTGAGTAAGATTAAAATTTATCAGCTTCTTAAAAACAATATAAAATGTGAAAAATAACCTTTTGCTTGCTTTTTAAAAAATTCCAAAAACGAAAACTAAATTAACCGGAAAAAGGTAGTCGACAGTATTTATGGCATGATGTTGAGTAAGATTAAAATTTATCAACATCTTAAAAACAAAATTCAAAACGAAAAATAAGCTTTTGTTTGCTTGAAAATCAAAAAATGTAAAGTCTAAGAAATCCACAGTGACAAGTATACAGAAGTAAAAATACTTTTACTGTAATATACTGCCAAGAGTAACATAAAACATGAAACATAGGAAAGTTGCTTCAATTTGTATAAATTATAGAAAAATCCTAAAGAACTGTCAAATCTACCGTACATTGAAGTATTATTGAGTTTATTAATAATTTTTATTATTTATTACTTAATTTTGTTCAGTGAATAAGAATCATCGTTAAATATTATGCTTAACTTTTTTTTAGTAACATTACATCACATGCGAAAAATATTATCAAATGTTAGTGTAACTTGCCATAAACCCTTTGCTATGCTTCTTTTTCATATTCACACAACTATCGACACAAAAAACCTCGCATATACTTACAAATATAGCTGGCAATAATTCCCACCGCTGCAAACCAGCATCACAAAATCAAATTCCGTTTCCCAAAACAACCGCAATACTCTCCCGAAAGAGCACCAGGTGTGGCTGATGTTTGTCTCAATAATCGAGCGACCATTCTTTCTTCGGCTCGTTGGGATGCTTGTTGACGGTTTGTCTTTCGGTTGCATTATCTTCATCCGGACGGCGAGCGCCACATTTGCCACAGTTCATCCCGAGGCAAGTGTTTTCCGTGTGCTTTCCGTGCCCGTACCGGGAGGGATATGTTTCCCGACCCGCTCGCTGGTAGGAAAAAAAAAACGGATGGCTCATGCATAAATGGCTCGGGTTGCCTGGGTGCGTTTTCCTTCCATTAAAACCGTGATGCTGCGAGGAGTGGATCTTGCTTCGGGTTTTTTTTTTCTCCCACTCGCCTGTCTTCTCGGGGAGCCATTTTATTGTCGTATGGAACAAACCCCAACAACACGGCATGGTTGTATGATGTGAGCATCAGCCCGGCATCCAGCTGGCCGGAGGATATCGTGCTCGTCCTTTCTGGGCGAACGTTTCGAATCGAACAACGGCGATGGGGCTTCTGCCTCTGTCGCAGGACAATGGCACACTATCCTTAAAGCACTACTCTCTTCGGCGCCAAAAAGGAGGTAGCGGGAAAAGGAAACCCATGATGCACATGTAGCACTCAATTTACTTTTATTATTCTTTTGTTTATTCGCTTTTATTCATTTTATTCCATATATTCCTCCACCGAAAATCCACCCTCGACCGCCCGCCCCCCTCTCGGGCGTGGAAACTACGGAGCACGCTGAGGGATTCGCACATTTGGGTCCCCCCCCTCCGAACCCCGACGGCCATTACCATCACCGTCGCTCCCCGGTTTCGGCCGTTTCCCTCCCCTCCATCGTGCAGTGGGAATCTCGTTTCGAGATTCGTTCCTTTATTGGATTCCTTTTTATCGGGCTGCTGACGGTGCCAGTTGCCCCGGACAGAAAAGGACCCGAAAGCAAAACTGCCATCATCGGTGGAAACCGACGCTCAATCGACACGCGGCTTCCGTTTTCGGTCGTTTCTTGCACAGCTGGAAGGATCTTCCCCGCTGCTCACCTCAGCCGCACGGGAGGGCGAGGGAGGACAGCAACCCACCGACGTACGAGTATGGCCTGAATTTGGCACTCGTTTCCCTTGGAATCGTTGCTGTTTTTCTTTTTGCTCGTTTTACCTTCCACACTCCAGCCCTCGGCCGCTGGAGGTGAATTGTTTTTCCTGCATTTTTTTTCTCATCTTTCCACTCCGTTTCCATTGCAAAACCACGTCGGATATCCATTGCAATCGGTGAGAAACTGCCAAGGTTGCCCAGGGGAGGTAGCGAAAGGTGCTAGTTACGAGCTGAAAATACGGATATCCGTCCACCTCTTTTTTCCCCGTCTTCTGCTACAACGGTGACAATAAGACAACGAGCAACAACCAAAAAAAAAGGCATGTGCCGAATAAAAACAGCAGCAAAAAAGTGAATCGAAGAGCCATTTTTATGGCGCTACTTTGGCCGAACGCGGCATAAGGCGTATGATACGGATGTGGTCACCCGAGGGAAGGGCTGTGTATGGCGTTTGGGGAATCGTAATCGATGTTGACGTCGTTGAGTTTGTGTTTTTCCTACGGACCATCCATATGCTACCAATTAGATATTGGGAACGTATTGAGAAGGATGTACGGTATTTTTGATATACTGCACGGGGAAAGTAAAACAAAATTGTGGTTCGTTAGCATGAAACTGCACAGAATACAATGACAAAGATGGGCACATTATCTAAAATCAATGTTAGCTGCGTCAGTTATATATCAGTTTTTAAAATATTTTTCAAGGAATGAAGCAATTAGAGAAAAGTATCAAAGTAGAAAGTCTTTGAATTAAACATTAAAACATAAAATTAAAACTTTAAAATTATTGTTATCTCATTTAACGAATCCAAATTCATTTTAGCTCAAATACAATGAAATCATTACCAAAAATTTCGTTGATTTTGTAAAAACCCTATTTTTTTCCTTCATTGTTTCAGTTTGTTTTGTTCCACTTCAAATGTTATGAGATGAATCAGAGATCTCATACAAAACCTCTATCTGTTGGACCTCTTTAATACGCACGCCAAATTCTCAACGTCTGACCGAGCGATCCTTACGCTCGAGCCATAAACTAGATTCCCTTTCGGAAGATTGTGCGTCATCCAAAAGATTGTGCTACGAAAACAACATCGTAGCATCACCTTTCTGGACATCGGGCGGAATCGGCCGAACAGCAATAATAGGTGTGTTTCTTACTCCCCTTGATTCCGGGGCGCTTCTTCGCGGTGGACGATGTGAGAATAAAATATGTATTTATTGTTATTAGCACCATTATCGGTGCTTACGTGAGGTTTTTGTTTTCCCTTATTAAAGGACGCCTTGAACCGAAAGATGCGAAGCTTTAACTTAACACTAACGAGTACCGAAGGGTGGGTAGTGTTTGTTGGTGGATGGAACTTTCTCACCCCGACACGTCGTTTGTACCGAAGGGAAAACCAACATTCACCGTGCGCCACAACTGGAACCGACGCCTTCGCTCGGGAGGTCTGCGCTCTGTTTGTGAAATGTGGTGTCAAGTTGAAGCATGAAATTCCACACATTTTCCTTGTACGACACACTCGACGCGCAACGCGCAGATGACACACGCCTACCCCTCCACCCCTTCCCCACGTGGCCAACAACGTCGGTGTGCAACAGAGTGTCGCAACAGGAGTGTTTAGCGAACGATGCACTACCGTGTCATCTGGCGGTAGTTCTGTTTGCTTTTCCGTCCAGCCTCTCGACGGCCCGGCCTCAGCTATTTATTGTCGTTTCACTTCGAAACAACACACGCCTACATACACACACACTGGAGGCCTCGGGACGGGAAATCGCACCAGTGACACCCTCGAATAATACCCCGACGTCAACCGTTTTGGGCACACACCACCCTCGCACGTGCGAATTTTCCACCAACGGCACGGAACTGAAGCTCGCGCACGTACGCACGAGCTCCGAACGTGCGTGTCAACTATTTTGGGTAAAATGTTGTGTTTCGAAATGCGCGCCACCAAACCCGGTCCCCGCACGCCTTTTTCAGGTGGCGTTCATATTTGCGTGACGCCCCCTCGAACCGAAAAGCCCTCGTTTGCATGTAAACTCCCAGTAAACTCCCGGGCCCATTTCCCAAGGGTTGGGACCACCAACCGTACGAACCTGCTCCAGCTGAGCCTACCGGAACGGTCAAACGGATTGGAAAAACGGAAAGCAGTCTGCAATGGAAATGCTCCCGTGTACGGTGATGTGGTGGAAAAATATTTATTTAGTCACTGCACGGTCATTTCCCGCTCGAGCCCGGGGAGTGCCTGGTCCAAGCTCAGTCACTAAGTCTTCCACGGACACGGTTGGGGTTTTTTGCCACGACGGGGGGTTGGTTTTAGAGCCCCGGGAAGGATTTAGCAACGGTTGCATCGGAATGCATGCAACGGGCCTTTTTCCACCCCCGGAGGAAAAACACACACACACGATCACAAAGGGGTGACATTTTAATTGAATGTCGCCCTCGCGTACAGGTGCAGGTGACACAAAAGGTCCCAAAGGTCACTGGTTTCCATTTTGGGTTGCCACAGTGGGTTTCCCGCTGGAAAAAAAAACTGTGAAAGGTTTTTTGGTGACATTGATTGACAAAATAATTTCATAAGTACATTACATGCTGGAACTAGGATGAAAGCGTGAAGGCCTGATGACTAAAGCAGAATCTTGACTCTGTCAGTGTGATTTAGAACAATGTTTTTGAACCAAATTTTCCTGTAAGTCCTTTAAGCATTAGAACCACCCCCGATGGATTCCAAAAAGTAGTTAAACCCTGTTCAAAAGATTGCCTTTAAGGCGCCTTCTCTTCCTCCCACTCGAAGGGCAAATCGAAATCTTTCCACCACCGATAATAATCTCTTTGTTCTCGATTGAATAGTTCAGTGCGGGTGCTGTACCTGTGGGTGGTGGGTTTTCCCCATTCAGTTGGAAATCGTAATCGTGCCTCGGAAGCGGCGGTAGATTATCCTTTCCAGCGCTCAACAGGCGGCAAACCGCTTCGGTCTGCCGCCGGAATATCATCTTCTTGAGCATCAATCTTCGGTGACTTCGGTTGTACCACCCTACGCCTCGGTGCTATTTAATATGCGTCCATATATTTTATGAATAGCCCATCCATCCATCCATCCATCCGTCCATTCCCTGGAAAAGCAAAAATGGAGCCTGGAAAGAAGGAAGAGTGATTGCATACATTCGGTGAACGGTGAAGACCAATCCCCGTCTAACCTGAATGGGTTCGGCTGATAGCTCGAACGTTTCACAATGAACTCTTCCCTCATTCCCGATCGCTACGGTGAAGGAAATGATCACCGATGTCGACAATGATGCTGATGATGACGGTGTGTGGCTTCATACGAACCCTACACCTGCTGGTAGGCCTTCCCTTCGGAAGAAGAGCCAGCTTATGCTTCGTCTGCTTCGATCGAACAGCGGGACGATTCACAGGGCTCCAAAAACTCCATCCTGGGTTTTCCATCCATGTGCAACAGCTTCGGGGAAATGTTGGTTCCCAGCCGGTTACGCGTACGACACGAACTACAAAAGCACCGTGACAGTATTCAAATTGTCAGCTGCCTTTGTTATCGTAGGGTAATGGATTTGCAAAAGCTTCGGCAAAAGCCAGCCGTAAGGTAGCCGAGCCTACGCTTGTAGGGATGTTGGGATTCGCTTTCCCTGCTTCCAGTTCCGGTCGGCTGTATTTTGCCTTGGAAATGAAGCAGATATTCGAAGATAATTTAAAAGCTACATCCGAAACGTTTCCGACCAGGGGCCTTAGGGAGGTTCTATTTTTATTTCATTACGCAAAATGTTCCGTACCGGGAAAAGGCAACCTTTTGTGCAGTGTTGTACGTGTGATAACATGTGATATGATACGGTTTATGAAAATATCTTGTGTGGCAATATTTGTTTGGAATCGTTTATTCAACGACTTATTTTACTATGGTTTATTTCTACTTTGGATACTCGTGCGATACTCTTTCTAAAAGTTTACCATTATTTTATTACACTTACTTCACTATCACACTTTACGTTCGACTTCCTCCACGTAATACACTATTAACAAACATGTTTCGACATTTCCATAGACTCGGAAACACTTATTCAAAACCCAATCAACGGTTTTAGTGCTCGCCGGGCACCCGACGGTTCCTCGGATCGGATAAAACCCCCAACGCTTCCATTCCTCCCCCCCTCTCGCACAGGGTTCGCCAACGAAATGGTCATAAAATCGAACGTATTTCCCCTTACCCTTTCCGTTCCGTTTCGAGACTTGGAATGTGAGGGGTTTTGATTTGAAGCAACAACGTTTTACGCGCCGATGTTTTATTGCGTACGTATCGATACAATTTACTCTTTATCGCTTGCTTTTTCTTTTATTAATATTTCCGATGCCATAATTTTTGATGGTTTTATTGACAAGAAATCCAACCCGAACCGAAAGAGCAACCGGTGATTTGGGGAGGGCATGGGGCCAGGGTTCCGTTTTCCCAGCGCACGAATTTTCGCAAATGGGCAGGAAAATATTACTTTCGTCTACAGTTTTGGCAATAACAAAATTTTTGTCCTGTTTTTGTCCACGGCGTTGTTTGATGCGGGAGTGGGTTCGTCTTCGCTGGGACAATCTTATCGACACGGGGTCAAACTTCTATCCACCGGATTGCATTTGGGAAAGAGTATCCAAGCTTATCGGTGATCGGTTGCCACTCAGAGAGCACCCTAACAACCGGTCCGATGGATGGATCAATAAAGTTTATAGATAAGAGGGGCCGAATCCAAACCGGTAGACGATGTGTGTCAACGTTTTTATACATTGTTGGCGCCATTCCTTCAAACGTTGCTCGATGGCTTCCCAAAAATCACCAAGAAACACTTACCGCGTGAAACATGCCACAGTAAAACCAACCACATCAAAATCTATGGCCGACTGCAGTTTTCTTTTGCCAAAACGAACGACTGGAAAGAGCGAGTGGTTCGATCGTAAAATCGAATGAAATTGAAAACAAACAACTCTTCCGTTTTGTGAGCGACGAGGTAAAGAATATTGGTGGTAAAACAGGAAAAGTTCTTGAGCATCGCGTCATGTAATGATGGATTGCTCCTCCCCCTCCAAAAACCACCAAAAATTTCCTCGCTCGTAGCACCGATCAACCGATTTCCAAATATTTCTCGCTACAATGTTTGGCATCGGGAAGCGAAATCCTTCGCTCAAATATTTATGTCTCGGGACAGGTCTCCGGGATGGGCCCGGAGGAAACGGCTCATACGCCACCCGGATCCCTTAATAGTTCAATATTTAATGTTTGCCTTACAGTATTTGAGCCCGTTTCTTATACCACTCGAACGAAATCCGCCGAATTCACCCATCTGCTTGCAGTAAGAGTGAAGGAAGGGGAAAAGAAAAGAAAGCTACCATTATCGGTGCTGTCGAACGCGTCCATATGGTCGTCAATGTTGGTAGAGTTTTCTCGCTACGGAAGGAAGAATGATTTTCCGACAAAGTGCAAGCAACGGAACACATCCGCACGGCCTTAGGGCTCCTTTTCTCGGGACACGATATTTATGGCATGCGAAATGACTCTCGAACGAAGCGAAAGCTTTAATCGAGCTCGGAAAAGCTGAGGCAGTGAGTGTGGAAAGCATTCCATCCTGGCTCCGTCTTAAAGCTGATTTCTTTCGCCTGCAAACCTCCGCAACCGCCCTTCATTTCAATGGTTGCCCGTAAATGGCGCTCGTATGGAAAATCTGGCCGATCGTTTCTTCCACATTTCCTTACCACCGCACATACATACATATACCGACATTGTATGGAGATTGGACCGACTTTCGACCGACCTCCAGACCCCTCCCCCCCCCCAAAGGCCCGGGGGGATGAAAACCGGGACCATGCAACCAACATTAAATTAAATGTTAATGGCACCGTTATGATAATGGTGATAATTTCGATGAAAGGAACCGTAAATGTGAATTTCCGTGGCGTCGTTTTTTTCTCCCCTCAACTTCTCGTTCGTGCTTCCGGTAGGGCGATTTTCCCTCTCGACGAGTTTCTTTCAACGGCTCCAAGCATAACGAGGAATGCGGTCGATTCGTCCCGGACATACATGCGCCCTGGTTGGGAAATGGATTCTATCCGGTTAAGGATGCGATTTGGTGGAAAAGATATGTTTGTGTTTAGTTCGGTAGGAAAATGTATCAAGTGTGATGGTATTTTTCTTTCCCACCGAGATTCTATCAAGCGTGAGGGAAATAAGGCTTCATTTCCTGGACTTTGGTGGACGTTAATGGAGCTTCGTACGGTATGCTCGAATCGCTCCTATGAAGGAAACTTTCCATGAAATCATAAATCAGTAAACAAACAAATGTTATTAACACCTAAAAAAAACCCCCCCTGCTACAACAGGATCTCCGCAATCTTTGCGTTTTCATCAACAACAAACAAATGTTTTCCGAGGTAATGTGCTTTCCGCTCCGAACCCTTTTACCACATAATCCATTTATGTGACCATCAACACCTTCACTGATTGAAGCGCCCTTTCTGGAGCATCGGTCATCATTGAAACACCTCGCCCGGATCCACTGGAATGTTCATGAGGGAAAATTCGGCAAACCGCGGGCTCGGAAAAAGGGGTTCGGAATTAAACACCTAACAGGAGCGCATTTTCTAATGAAACGGTGCGTGTATCGCTTTCCCGGGTCCAACGAGCTGTGGAAAATTGCTCGGCTACACGAGACCTCCCCGGTGAACCGAGGAGTTCCTGGCGCTATCTTATTGGATTGTTTCACCGGTTCGAAAACGAACCGGTCACGAGCAGAGGCTGGTTGTTTGTTTGTTGGTGCTTCCATTTTCATTCCGAAGCTCTGGCGGGTTTCGCAACGCGCAACATTAGCGAGCGCCTCTAATCCACCGGACGTGCCCGTTCCGACGCGACGGGAGATTATGCTATCAACCGAACGAGCCCCCTTTCCCCCCTCCCCACCGATTGGACAGCAATCATCCCGAGGTCCGATGCAATTCGACGTCGACGAAGAGCGCTGACGGGTTGATCGACCACGCACTCGAGAACGGTGTGTGTGTGTGTGTGTGAGGGAACGGTATTTAAATATTAATATTATTTTAGGATTTATTCAATTTTACCAAAACAAACAACACGGCCACTCACCGGCGGTAAACCGTGGTAGGAAAATGTGCCGGGCACAACAAAATTCACCGCCACGAGCAAACGAGAGACACGGCGAAGGACGAAGAACAAGGATTCCAAAACCTGTTCGGTCAAGCTGCTCGAGCGGCGATGGCCGCTTTCCCATTTTCGATCGAACCGTCCTGCTGCGCGTCCTCCAGCAGGCAGCTGCCACATTTTCCCAACCCGACGAGGGGATGGTGAAAATGTAAAATTGACCCTCCCTTCCTCCACAGTGTCCATCACCGAGCCCGAGAGCGGAAAACTGCCCGGGTGGCACTAATGGAGCTGAGCCAGCCGTAGGAATGGATGGAAGGGCCCGGGGAACGCCGGGTGGAACGAAATATGCAGATTATGTTTGTTGAATCATTAAAGCAAAAGGCGCGGCCAGCCCGAATCGCGCACCGGTTACAACACGGCCCCCCCCCCCCCCCCCCCCCCCCCCCGGCGCCGCCTCCCACTGCCCGCTTCATCGAGCGCGGGATGCGCCGGATGTCCTTTCGGGCGGAACGCAAACAACGTACACTCGGCGCACGGAAGACAAAGGTCGATGAGGGTGGAACGCGGACGCCGGTCGTTCGTGTTCTTTGGTGAGCTAATGGCGAATAGATCACCCACTTCGTTTGGGTGGATGCCGAAGGAAAATCATGAAAGCAAAAAACAAACACAAAAAAAAAGTAGGAAACCCACCCTCGATGGTCAGACGAACCTAAAAAGGGCATGAACCCGTGGTAGTCAAAGTCATCCGGTGGAGGATAGCGAGAAAAAAGTTGATTGCCGGACTTGACGAAGGACGTGATGGAGGATTTGTCAACTTTATCCACGTTTTTGCCCGTTTTCTAGATGCCCATTTTTTGTTCGCTTTGGATTGATCGAATGGATGTCGTTTAAGGGATTTTTTCTCACAAGAAGGATTTAATAGAATGATTTAAATATTCTTCCCTTTAAAATATGGACTGCTTGAAACACAAGCAAGAGAGGCAAAACCCCCCGGAGTGCAAAACTCCAACCATATTTTCTTTCAGCACGCTCACGCTAACCTTGCGTCAATAATAAAAAGTTGTGATCAATGTTAAGTTCACTTTATTCCCATCATTCTCAAGTAAACTCCCACCGTGGCTGCCATTTCATCTTCCCCGGAGAACATAATGAACGTCAATGTATTGTTTCACGACGGGCAGCAAACGATCCGTTCCCCCGTCCCGTCCCTTTCGAATCTCCCTGGAGGGGTCGGCACCGCCCTGAAATACCCACCGGGGTCGGGGAGTGACTCGTTCGGAAGATTAAAGAACCTTGAAGGACCGTCGCTCGCAAACGCCACAAGACGCCATCGGACGGCATTAGGGTTCGTTACACATACATACTTTTGTTACATTTTTCTCGATTCTCCCGGGACAATCAAGCCACCGTTGCAAGAACCTCGAAAGCACCATAAGCCTCGGGAAGTGAGGAAAAGAGAGCGAGTGAGTAGAGAACAATAAGAAAAAAAAACGTCATGAAAACAACGTACGAAACTTTCTTCATCAAAAATATTGATTTATGCTTGTTTTGCGACGCGAGGCCTCAGCACGGGACGGCACAAAGAATGTTCGAGGTAAAATGCCCTCGGGGGCATCCGATAGCGGCCGGAGCTGATTGGAATCCTACCGTCGGGCGACCCTAAAGTTGCTTTAATGGAAAATATAACTCAATTTCCTCCCGATTCTCAGGTTACGCGACGGCTCCGCGTTAGAATCACGTCCGTCGCACACCGAACTCTGACACATTCCAGCCCTGGGTGGCTCTGAAGGCTGCCGGTTATTATTTCCTCTGCTGAGTGCAGAGCGGAACCACTAGCAGACAGAAAAAACGGGGGAAAAAATCAACAGAAATGTTAGAAGAAATGGAAAACTTTTCCAACGCCCCTCGAACGGGAAATGTAGAGCAACAACATGTAGAGTGAAGAAAAGCCAGTTCCGATAAAAACCGCACCCGAAACGGTTTGACTTAGTTTTCCCGAGTTGCCCCTTTTTCCTTCCCCCACGCCCACCCATCAACAACCGCTCATCACGCCAATGTCGGGCACAATCAATCATCGATACATTGCATAGGCGTAGTTTTCGCGCATCGACAAAATACGCGCTGTTTTTCGGGTGGCCGGGAAAGTGATACCCTTGCGTCGATGAAGGTGCGACCCACCGCCGGGTGAAGTGTCCTGTGTATGTGTGGCATGTATCATCATCAGCGTTTTTTTTTTCTCCCTCTCTCTTTTCTACCGAATGTGCGGGAAAATTGCGGAGATGGATATTGCATTACAAGCGTTCACCCGCCTGGAGGCGCCATGATTGTTGCAGAAATATTTAGCACGATGTAGCGTAGGCGCGCCGGAGGGGAACACGTGGAACATGGTTCGAAAATGTTTACCGAAGGTACACGACCCTGCCTGGTGGAAATCCGGTGTACCGGTGGGCGCTTCGGGGGAAAATGGATTTTTCCTTGTACCGTCGTAACATTGGAGAAAAATTTCAACCACCATGTTGAGCATGTTTCTGTTAACCAGTGGTTGAAATTAATGGTCTTGTCTTTTTATTCGCCATTTTCCACGAAACGCTCAGGTGCAGGTGCAACATGTTGAATAGTGATTCGAACGATTTTATACTAACTTGATCCTACGAAACTGCCTTGGAAACTACACGGCACTATACTATAAAGTATTCTATACGCCATAAAGTATGCAATAGTAATAACATAGCAGACATTGCACAACCGATTCATTACGATATACTAAACTTAAATTTTTTTATTAAGTTGTGGCGTTGATAAGTGTTGTGACGGATGTAGTTTCTTACAAAGAAAACGTATATTTTACAGACTTGCTCTCAAGCCTCTAACTAGGTCAAACTGGGAATTTAATTCGTTCGTAACCCATTAAGTTGTCAAAAGGGTCGTCATTTAGACATATGCACTTGTGCAACAGTCCACCGGTGGTAACACCACTTACAGGTGGCCGTAAATTACGCCTCGGTAAAACCACTTCAAGGAGTGTCCCACTCGGACGGGAAAATTGTGTTTCCCGATAGTCCCACCCTTGTCATTTTAATGATGAACTTAAATCGAACCTACCTGTGTCTCGAGTGGCGGCCCGTCCGTGTATCGACCGCAATACAGTTGGGCGTGTCGCACCCCATCGCAGCCATAAATTGTTGCATCAACTTGTTGTGCCTCGACAGGCGAAGGGCACGATCAATATTTACTCCGATAGTGCGGGCGTGTTTTTTCTTTACTTCAAAACCGACAACGCTTTTCCCGTGGAGTGCACCGGAGTTCCGCCGTCGAAGGAAAGCTGGTACGGTCTGATGAGTCATCGTACGATGGGAGACGGGATATACAACCCACCGTTCGCGAACATGTTATGGAGGCCAGCGTGTCCTCCGATGACGCCGTTGGCAACTCGGAACGCCATGGGCATGATTAAGTGATTATAAATATTTACCCGTAGCCACATTTATGGGCCAACGCACACCGGCACTGGTCTTGGGTAAGCATCCGCCGTGGAACCACTCGTGCCTAGTGAAGGGAACATTAAGACGCTACTAATGATTGCTAATACCGTTTGCTATGCGGAGCGTCGAAGTCCGAGCCTTAAGTGTGGAAATTCCTGCACGAGCGAAGCCAAACCATCGTCGTATTGGGTGCGTTTGTTGAATGGCGGAGGATTATATTGATCGAGTTGGTTGAGAGTCGGTTTAGGTTCCATCGGCACGGGTCGTTTGCCTTGGGGAGTGAATCTGCCGGATACCAAAACACGTCCGACGTTGGCCGGAATCAGCCCATTTGTTTGGTTTCGCAGACTTCGATGCACTTTGGCTTGCAAGTACATTGATAGGATTATGCAGCCTTATTCGATGACCGTCGATGAACTTGTTGTTAGAGAGGGATGTTCATGAATTTCCCAAAAATGGTGGTACAACCTCATGAAGTATTAAACATCGATTGCAGATAGTTTTTTTTAATTTCACGTAACGAGAATAGTTTTGGGAAAAAAAAACCTTTTCACCATGACCTCCGCGATCTCAAAGGGTGTAATCTAGATTTTGTGGGTTACGAATCCTTAGGCATGATGGTCAAATATGACTTTCCAGCCTAAGATTCATTCAGATTGGTTCATGAATCTTTTTGGATTCGATTCTTAAGACATTGATGAAACTTTGGAATCCTTAATAATCATCATGAATCTTTCACTAATTTGCGTGATTCTTTCATTGGCGTGGATCCTCCTTCTCCTATTTCGTGCATGTTTTGGGCTTTGCTTTCCTGTTCTTTTAACATCCTTGAATCTATGGGATTCATGAATCTCTAATTTAAAGAATTATGATTCTTACAAACAAAGTAAAGAGTAATTTGGATTCATCAATCTGAATCTGATTACACAACTCTAGTTTATTCATAAGTTTAATGGTTTCAAATATGATGCTATTATTTTACTGAGGTTCTATACAAGTGAAGAAGCTCTTGAACTCACAGGGATATTATTTTATAGAGATTCTACAAATGAATTAGGCTCTTAGTAAAATTAAACTTTTCTACAGTGAATCTTTTGTCGCAAAACAACTTAAATCCCTTTTTATTGCAATCACTTTCTACGAATCGGGTCAAATACCATCTGAAAAAGCAGGTTCCCTTTGAGTGCAGCATAAAATCTTTAAATTCCTTTAATTGTTTCCGTTTCCCTTTCCAAGGCCCTACCTAAAAACCGAGAAAAACAGACGCAACCCAAGCAGGTTTCGGTCGGATAATTTCCAAATCAATCTGCTTTCTGATACCGCCGCGCCAAAGAGCCAACGTCTCTTTTTCCTCCCTTCCAACATTCGAGGCTAATTCCAGGGCATGTCATTCTCCCGAGAAGTGAAAGGTCACTGGGCGTACATCGGCAAATCTGTGCACGTCTTGTGCCGATTTAATCCTTTCGACGTCCACGCCAGACCGCAGCGCTGCAAGCTCTGGGAGGGGAGGAAGTCAAGTTGTAAAACGAAACGAGCTAAAAAGGCAACCGAAACACGAACCATTGGTGTGTTCTTTGTTCCATAAATTCCCTCACCTCTTTCCTTCCCCCCGGACGTCCCGGTAAGGGACAATCGTCGATCGGGATTTCGGACGCCGAAACGGGGAGTTATAAAATTTGTCACAAAGTTACCGAAATCACCCATTTCCGAGCGATGAAAATGAGAGTGTCTCCGGGCGGGCTTTAAGGGAACTCCTTTAAGGGTGGGGCGGTTCGATTTCGATGATTTCGCCACACACTCCACAAGCTTACACTACCAGTACGGTGGGTTTAAGGTTTTAATCGAGGAACAAGTTCCCAAACTACCTAAATTAAGGGATATTGGCTAGATAGTTTTATGAAGCAGTCAGCGTGTTTTCCTAGCCCGGGGAGAGATTTTAGGCGAAAGATTAAAAACTTTCAGTCGCCCATCAAACATACGAGTATGTGTGTGTGTGCGTGAGGGTGTGTGCAGACTTAGGATAGTTGGAGTCGTATCCGGGCGGACGGGTCATCTGGATGGCTGGGACTAACCCCTTTTCGCCCCCTACCAAAACCCAATTCGATGGCTTCATTTCACCCGAAAGGCGGACCGAAAGAAAAACAGTTTAATTATAAGATATCCTATGTGACATGCATTCATTACCGAACCGTCCCGGCTCAAAGGGCTAACCGTTGTTCCCAGGGCGGCAACACCGGACCAGTTGTAGGGAGCGGACCATGTCTGGTGCGACAGGTTCCGAAAAGCGGGCAGCCCGGTCAAATCCGGTGCCAGCTTAATCGAATTGGAGAAAGTTTTCCGCCGACGCCCGGGACCGGTTCCCGAAATTTCCCCCCGGTGCCATTGGATTTTATGTGTCCGAGTCGGGGACTGCCGATTTCTTGGCGACTACTAATGTCTCCGTCATGTATGGGGGGTGGTGTGGACATGCAATAGTTGTGCGTGTGCGAGTTAGTCTGCCCATGCCGCTCGAATCTGCTGGCGCTCGGAAGATAACTTAATTTCTGTTCTCCAACAATGGAAAGCCCTGGTGTTACCCGTCTCCCCCGGGGCACACCACGTCTTCCGTTGGACAAAAACATATTCTTGTCGCCGCATAATATGTGCTAAACTGTGTTTTATCTTTTGGAAATATAATGAGAACAGATTTCAACCGGTTTCATGCGCCCTGGCGAGTGCTTCCATGGGGTCAGAGCCTCGTGCAACGATACTCTTAATCCCGGATTTAAGTGGTTTTGCAAACCGGTTCGCCTCCGCCAATGTCTCCTCCGGGGGGCCGACCTTCCGATTCCGGCAGTGGCAAAGATCGCATAAAATAATCAACAAATTATAAGTGAAAATCCAGATTTGCACACTTGCCTCGGTGTCCAACTTGGGGCGAGCGGCTCCGGAAAAGTGTTGAGTTACCGGAGATCGGTCGCTTGTCGTGCGATTATGCAAATTAGAAAATGAAACTGCATCTCATTTCCCCGCTACCGCAGGGATGGGGAACGGAAAAAAGGCATAAAATAAGCGACGTTATGGAAACGAAACCCGCACCGACTGCGGCTACTTCTAAGCCTCCGTTCACAGCGGGGAAAAACAAAACACCCAACAAACATTTCGATGCAAAACGGGACGAGTCGCATCAGATGCAGATAAACTTGCAACCGAATGCAGCGCCATCCCGTAAGTCGTCAAGTGTGAAAAGATCGGGGTGAAGGGGGGGGCTAGCTTGGGTGTCTCTCCACCGGGTGGGTGTTGGACAGACCCAAAAAACCAAAAAAAAAAATAGGATGGTAATGCGATATATTCAGCAACAGCTTTGCACCCGCCCTGCCAGAAGGCCGTCGAGGTTTTCGCTGATGTTTACAAATTGAATCATGAATATTCTATTTCTCACACCCATATTTCTTTCCCGACGCCGCACGGTGCATTCCATTGCCATCCGACGCCGAGCAGTTGTTGGTGATTCGGTTGGAAACGGTCGCTTCTCTGCGTTGACAAGGGAGAGTTGTTCATGATTTTCGCACCGCCCGTCCATCCTTGGAAGCGTTTTCATTGCGTTTTCCCTTTTTTACCCAAAGTGCACTTCTTGAGACTATGAAGGAGAATAAATGTGAATGCACACCATTTTCTCTTCCTCCAAAGGGTAATGGTGCGATATACGATGTATTTCTAAGTGAGTTTTATAGTTTTAGGGTCAAATTAAATACATATATGCGCATAAGCATATTCGTAAGATAAAACAACACTGTTCAACTAACTGTTAAAGTTTACTCATTACAAACAAGTGGTTTTGCAATGAGTGTTATAAAAATATTCTATGAAAAATATAAACAAAATTTTCATTTCATAAAAATAAAAGTAAACTTAAATAACTGCTTTCAATAAGTCCCAAATCTATTCCACCAAAGATAATATTCTCAACTCGTGCTGAAATATTCCGATTAATAAACCATTTCCACAACTCCCACATTTCAACTAACCGTGCTCTTTTGTGGAAAAGCAAGAAAGCGAACCTAAAGCTTGATGGATGATTTTTAAGCCTCTTAAGACTGCAACTTGCCGATAGGTTGGTTTAAAACACTGCCCCGAAACCTCTTTGGCAGAATGTGCTCCGGTTGATCAGACGCCGGGAGCAATTTGTCAAGAAGAGTGTACGTATAGGGTTAACATCATCCTGGAGAAGCTACTAAAACATGAGGAAAAAACACGATATGCAACCAGACAACACCCATGTACACCCCGTGCGCCATCCGGGTGATACGTTAACCCCGTAGCGCAACGTTGGAACAGCCTGAAGGGAGTTGCCAAAGATACCGAACCGCATCTGCACGCCATTGAAAGGCTGCAAGTTTCAGGAAATGGTCCTTTCGCTACAGCCGGAACAGCCCACCCTGTGCTGAGCGCCTTTTCAAAACCAAAGCTACCTTCACTCGACCATCCGTCCGGTTGGGCAAAACCATCCGTGGGTGCTCCATTTCATCGTACATATTGTGTAATAATGGAAAACTACCCACGACGCCATCCGCTCCCCCGAGGCCTACCCGACTCTGGTGGCAATAAAGGGCTGGATGGAGTCGGAATTTTATGGTTTAAAAACAAATCTACATATAAATATCGAGTGCACACTTCTTCGGCTTTGTGCACGCTTGTCGGTCCAGGAGTCGTGGAGAGGAAAACCAGGTCCAGCAACGTGCCGTTACCATGCCGGCAACATTTTATCGTTCGAAGGGTTTCTTCGGATGAGTTTCCTATTTTTGCGCTTCAAGCCGTCGAGTGCACGGGCATCGGCTCAAACTTGAAACATTTCTTTCATTTGCATTGCGCCACGACCCTCGGGATGAGCAGTTTGAGTGGATGAGCAGACGTGAATCAGGCGGCAGTGAGGAGAAAAAAAAACCAACACGTATGCAAACAAATAAACTGTAATTGCAGAAGTAGTCCAGACGGGGTTGCCCAGGGCCCATCCCCCTAGACCAAGGTTCATGTGTTGAACGAGGGCGAAAAGGCAGTTCCTCCCATCGCAAGTCGATTGTTGTCTATGTTCATTGAGTTTTATCCCGTTGCCTCAAGGATGCCGGCAACAGGATGCTTCGGCAGCGTTCGTTACGAGAAAGGCGAAAAGCGGTGGCCTTACAACGGATGTACTGGGTCCGTTTTTTTTTTTTTGTAGTTTTGTTTTCACAAAGCGTTAGATGGAAAGTTATGAGCGATCGAAATTGATGTGCATTGTTTGTGTTGTAGATGAACGCTGGAATCGAACCGAACGGAGCGTTCTTGCTTTATGTTTCACGACAAGTCCATCGGTTCCGCTTGAGACTTGTAAATAACGGTGCATTTATTGCTTGAATACCAATTTCCATCGGAATTTATGCCAAAGCTATTGCAACGCCACTCTTTTCATGAATGTCAGGGTGATTTTCAGTACTTCTATCATATTTTAAAATTGTGTTTTCAAACCATGTTTGTTCAATAGACAAATTACCTAACGCCTTTCGGTAAAAACTTTACTAGGTTAGAAAAAAAAAGTTGGTCAAAATATTCAACCAACCTCGACGGTTTCAATTAATAACACTACTTGTAACCATTCACCGAAAGCAAAGAAACGCACGGAACACAAACTCATTTTCAAATTAAAGAACCCTTAAGCCGCTACAAAACAACTCAGCAAAACGCATTAAAGGGTCTTCATGGAACAACTGAAAAAAAAACAAAGCAAACGGGCTCTCAAAACTTTTACCCACTTAAGAATTTAAGCCTGCTCGAAATAACTACATTTACTTTAAAACACAACAAAAAAGGAAAATCCTCCCTTTCAAAACAGTGCCGAAAACTTTCCCTCGATATGTACACGGATGGCGGAAAACTTTCATTTCGAACGTTTTCGGGGGTTTTTTGCGGGGCGCTTCTTGGGCGCAGCTTTCCCGTTACGTTTTTTGTTTTCCTCCGAAGGACGGGAAACAAAGTTAACAGAAAATCAATTTTCCAAAACCCAACCGATGCAATACACAATCCCATGGTTCGATACGCTGTCAGTTTTCTTCCTTTGCGCTCGCGATATTTTCCTCCTTCCGTTCGCTATTCTAATGGCGAGGCAAAGAAAAACCGCGCCTTCAATATAAATGTAGCTGCCAGCAACAGCTGCCAGGCCGCACCAACACCGGATACGACTGCCAATAACATCCGAAAAGTGTGAGAAGTAAACGAAAGTTTTCGCTACGCTAAAATGTATAGAGCAACAACAAGCGAATGGTGAAAAATACAAATACTTTCGCAAAGCCTATCGGGGGTATTATTTTTCATTCGCCTTGGTTTTCCAACTGCGCCGCAATGGTACAAAACGGCAACACCAAGCTGTTGCCGCTGACCAACGGTTGTAAAATCACGCCCAGCCAACACCGTTGGACCCGCGGTAGTAATTGTAAGTGAAGTGCAACCGGATTTTCCACTTTGCCCCCCCTCGGCCGAAGACTTTTAAATGTCACTTTCGATAATGGAGCGAGCGCTTGGCCGGGTAAACCGGGGGTGCAAAAGTGGGTGCAACAATAATGCGAAGAGATGAATAAATTATTGCACTTCCACGTTTTAAGCGATGGCGCCGGGAGGAGAAGCAATTTGTTCGTCATACTTTTCTTTTGTCATACTTTACTTCCGCTAGGCGCAACAGTCTTGAAATCTTGGGAAAATAGAGAGATAAAGAAATGGAAAAAGAAAATAACAAGCGGTAACGAAAAGAAGAGCGGTCGATTGATTGCGACGAAAGGTGGGGGGAAAGTATTTTAACTTTCATAAGCGGATAAGGACCAACCAGCGTTTGGTGAATGAACGGGGAAACCCATTGGAATCATTTAAGAAGCAGCCTTTCGAGGGCTCGGTAGCATTTCCGTTTACATCATCAAACGGTGGTTCGAAAGCTGGTTTCTTTTTCCTAGAAATTCTGCCTTGGTAGTAACTCTCTCTGGTGTAATTATTGTAGTGCGCTGTCGAATAAAAACACACAACGTAGATTACACGCCGTTTGCGAGACGCGGACAAAACACTGGCTGCTTTCATTTGGAACGCAAACACGCCGCCATTAAATCCTTCATTAATTTTACCGAGACGAACGGGTACCGTAACCGTGTATTCGCTCGCTGTAAGGATTAGTGCTAAGTGCAACAAATGGAGCCGGGCGAGGGCGAAGAAAAGTGGGCCAAGAAAAATTGCCCCAGAATTATACGTTTCCATGGGGTGCGAACTACTTTGTACCAGTCATTTGTCATACATCGTTTGCACGTGAGCGTGGGCCAGGGCCGTCGAATGCTCAACCGTCGCACGAACGGCAATTTCCAGCGGACGGATGAAAGCAGTTTAAACCCGCCAGCAATGGCGTGGAACGTGGCAAAACGACTGCGACTCGTACCGTTTCCACACGAGCGCACTGAAAATTTATTTTTCACCCAATTGACTCGCTATTTGAGACATGGAATGTAATGATGTTTGAAAAACTTCGTGCACATTCCTGCCACTGTGGGAGGGTGTGTGTCTGTGTGTGAGGGCTGTGTAGCCGGACAAAGAACATTGGTCATGCAAACGGGGACGTGCCACTCGAGCAAGGATCATTGAACGGCGGGAAAACGATGAATTGCACTCACACTGCCTCCTCTCGCATCCTTGAAAGAATGGGAATGGCAAAAATATGTAATAATTTATACATCACAAAGCAAATGGTGGGTTCGCCCGTCGCTTTCTCGCCCTCGAGAAATCGCACACGAGCGGACAAGCACTCTCCACAGCGCTGCTCCACCAACTGCAGAGGGCACACATTTTCTATCAATTTTCATATAAAACTCAATGGACTGTGACGTATCATTTCACCGGGACACATCAGCAAACACACGAACGTGTGGACGTGGAAAACCGTGCTCGCAACGCTAACGAACAGTTTTGCTCGATTTCACCTCTGTCGGGCTGACTCATGCACGATCTAGCTAAACCTCTCCCACCCCAGGTTCGAAGGACATCGATGCCCGGCTACAATGCTCCATTTTCTTGCGCCGAGAGTAAAGATCGGAGAAAAAAAAACCCGAAGGAAAAGGCAAATTGAAGCCAATGTGACGGAAACATTCAAGAGAATATCTTCCTTTCTGACAAGGGAATGATTTTTTCGCATGAAGACTTTCGAGTACCCACGTACTCCCCGTAGAACCCCCGTTTCTTCGTGGAGAAGAAACAAAAATGCGGCACTGCATTGTGGGATTTTTTCTCGTTTATGTATGGTTTGCAAACACGAAAGAAAGTCAAGAATGCACGTGTTTTTTGAAGTTGTTTCCGAAGCTTAACTTACTTTGGGAAGAATTATACACTGCTGCAGATGTTAACATTATTTATAAACGTCTCTTTTTTATAGTTTCATGTTTAATCTCATTTTCCTTCTCAATTGCTTGTGAATCTTGTCCAATTATTGTCCATTGATTTAAATTCCAAGCGTTTTTAGCACACTTTTTAGTTCAATCTTTTTTGATGAAATTTGTATACAACATTTATTATTTATATTTAAGCACAATATTTTGTACAATCTTTTAAATTAAAATTTGTTTATAATATTTGTTAAACCGATTGTTTTCGAAGGCTAAGCAAAAACTAAGCTTCCCAAAGAAGTAGTTTTCAATATTACTATAATTTGTATGCAGCATTTTCATTTATTTATGGGACACAAACTTTTTAGAACTAGTTGCTGCTGTCACCCACTTTTGGTTGAAGTGGTACTCAACGTGTCAAACCGACGGTTTTCGAAGGCCAAAAAACCAAAACTTAGCTTCCCAAAGAATTTATTTTCAATATTTCTATATTCTTTTTGTTGCATTTTCATTTATTTATGAGACACAAACTTTTTAGAACTATTCAAAAATCATACCCATGGCAGTCAACGTGTTAAATGACGAAATGATTGTACAAATTAAAGAAATTAAAGTACAAGTAGAGGACAAAACCGTCAGATTAAGACGCTTAGCGTCACAACACACTCTACATGTATTCAATGTTGTACGATTTGCAGCTCTTTTGTGTCCCACTTCAAGACGTCCGAAGCATTCGCCCGCGGGCGAAGATAATCATTTTTGCTGACGTTCGCACGTTCGATTATCGCTCGGACCGACGGGAAGTGATCCAGACACACTTCCCCACACGCACCCCCGCCTCATCCCCGAACCGCAAATAGTATATCGATCCACCATATGGAGTGCGATGCAATGTGGCCAAATTGGTTGGCGAAGGAAAAACATTTCCTGTGTACGCCGGGTTTTCTTCGCTTCGCTTCTTCCCAGGGCTCTTCATCGGCTTGCGGTTCAATCAATCGATCGTGCCACTAGTTATTCGATTTCGATTACAGCCAGCTGAACCCCCCGGAGAGACCCGGAGTAATACCACCGCGGGACGTACGTGAGCATCTCGTTTTAGTTTACATCTAAATAGCGAAGACTCGAGCTGTGTGAGATGTGGTTCATATTTTTTTCTGCTTCTTCGCCTGCCTGAAAACACGTCAGTTGAAAAAGGTGGTAGCAAAGGAATTTCCTCCCGAAGGAAGAAGGAAAGAAAAAGACGTCCGAAGGGATATGCGAACGAATATCAATATCCGCCGGTCCCGATATTACTACGTACACAACGTACCGAACGTGGAAGTTTCGACGAGTGAACGTAAACGTCAGACGATGCCAAGGACGACAACCGCTGACAAGCTCGTATAATTCGGTGAACCCGAGCGCGGATATCCCCCTCCCCGGGGGGAAAGATTTGCGAAGATATTGAATTAGGTAGTAATTTGATTAAAATTTGAAGTACCGCTTCCGACATCCGGTTCCTGGCCATATGCCCCTACTCGTCGGCTCTGGCCATGCTGACAGTAACGTTCACGAATGTTAGACATTCTGTCGCTGTCATCTTCCGTTACCGGATGCACATACATTCCGTGGGCAATATGGAACGAGGTGTGTCTGTGTTTGCCGCTAGTGTGTTGGCCAAAGGAACTAGTCGTCCTTGCACAAACGATCCGTTGCTCATCGTTCACGTTCACCGGGCTGTGTGAAGGGAAGGAAAATTTAATTCCATCAATTGACGGACGGATAGAGAATTCCAACTTTCTTGCAATTTTTATTTACCCCGTTTTTTTCTGGTCGCAACGCCAAGTATTTGCTTTCGTCGAACATTACCCACAAAGCCCTCACAAACAATTGAATTTAAATGTAGTAAAATGTGATTCTTCGATCGAGATTGCAAAATTTAAACACCAACTTTAACATGAGTTGCTACAAACCTAAAAAGGAATTTAAAAAACTCACCCTTTAATAGTGAGGAAGCAGAAAAAGGGTAACTTTTACCCCCATTAAAGGGCAACCCACGGCATCATCTTGATTAATGTTCATAGCTTATTGATTTTCATGACTATCCACATTTTCTCCGGCGCACCATCAAAATGCATGCAACCGCCATCCATCTTCTTGCTAGGGGGATGCTTTTTTTGTGATGTGTTCACCAATCACTCCAAAATCTGCAGCACGAGAAAGGAGAACCTTTAAAAATTTCACCCTGTTTTCTTGCCGTCATTTGCTTTTTCTTTAAGATCCCAAGCGCACGAGAAAAATGGGAAAGCGTGTTTGCGAATGGTTTTAAAACTTTCAACATCTCACGAATCTTCCTTTTTTGATCTATACTTTTTTTTGTTTGCCCGCGTCCCTGTAAATAGCCTCGGCCAAGCCAAGCCAAGCGCTGGATGCGAACTAATGTCGGTAGCTCATTGGCCGCTGTAAAACGATATTAAATGGTACATGATTTTTAATTTTTCCTCCTACACAAGCGGGGGCGAGCGAAAAATCATTCCTCATTCCGGCGCGGCCGACCAATTTTTCGTGCCGCGTAATGATGGTGCGTAAAATGACGAGCGAGAAGGTCGGGTTCGGGAAAAATACCCCCATCCAAATTTAAGGGAGAAAAAGAAAAACACACCCCGATTCCGAACGGCTCATTGCCCACCTCCTCTGTTCGTTTGGACCAACATTTTCCGATGTTTCAGTTTTTTTTTTCGTTTACTTTCCACTCTCCACACGATCCATTCGTCCATCGTTAGTGGGCAGCACAAAAAAGAAAAGGGAATCTCTGCCACCATCGGTCGCGAACGGTACAAACGATGAGCGAATCAATTTTTCCTTTAATAACCTAATTATGTGTACTTTTTTAGGGCTCTCTCCATGGACCAAGTGCTGGCAGAAACATGCTGGCCGTGTCAGGGAAAAAAAAACCATCAGCACAAAGAGAAGGTTACAAGGTCCTTCACGCATACAGAAAAAAAATACCAATGCTTTCCCTCCGGAGGTAGTTTGGTGGGCAGAAGAAAAGATTGGTCGGAAAATCGGCATCTTTAACAGGCCGTCGTAAAATCAGCGATGAGAGGAGGGAAAAAACATTCACCAAACGCACACGCGCCCCCTAATCGAGGGAAAAAGCAGTGTATTGAGCAAGAAAAAGCACGCAGGCAAGAAAATTTTAGATCCGAGACCCGGGTAAGAAAACTCTACGCCAGTGGCCCCGGCGTAAACTTTCCACTTGTCCGGTTCGGGGCCGGACGCGCAAACGAGCAAACTTACGAGTCGCATGAAAAATTCAAACCCAGCTGTAAGGGATCTCGGTGTGGCGTTTTTCTTGAATTTTCGTTCGCTCCCCACCAACGGGAGAGGCCCGGAATTTCCGTGGAAAAACAGGCGGCGGCAGGTCCGGCGCGAGTGTAAGACCGTGTGACGGCGAACGTCCGGTAGAGACGCTGATGGGGGTCGTTTAAAATTAAACTTTATTTAATCGTTTTCATTATTATTTGAAAAGCTATTTTGGAACTTTGCCAGCGTTTCACTTGGGAAGGGAAGTAAAAAATTTCAAGCATGTCCGGGAATGCAGGGAAAACCTCAGACGGACTACAGTTCCAG
The DNA here is from genome assembly GCF_943734705.1 of Anopheles coustani. Taxonomy (NCBI): domain Eukaryota; kingdom Metazoa; phylum Arthropoda; class Insecta; order Diptera; family Culicidae; genus Anopheles; species Anopheles coustani. The sequence goes on from NC_071289.1 coordinate 82,942,257, forward strand.
CCGTGTGTGTGTGTGTGTGTGTGTGTGTGTAGACAGAGCTAGTGTTTTTTCTTAGAGCATCCGAACGGACCAAATGCGACGAAAAGGAAAATCGTAAACACTTACCCTAATGCCAGTTGGCTTCTTGTTTCTCCACTATCCACCCGGCTGGTGTTGGTTCACATTCACGCTAGTGTGGGCTTTGTGTTCCGTTGAGGCGTGAAATCCAAAACGCTCACTCCTTGGCCGGAACATGCAACTTGTTGTGCGATTTCGTTTGTCCTTTTCCAACTCCTTTTTCCGTACCGCTTGAAAATGGTTCCTCAACGGTTGGGTACATTTTTCCAACAACGTGAAAAGCCGACACGAACGCGAACACAACCACTCTACCCACCACATGGACAAAGTGGATAGTTATTATAACCAAGCGCAAGCCAGTTTGTGGCATGTTCCGAGGCGTGTTCCGGAGGAGTTTGTTGCCAGCGCCTGTTGCACAGAACATTTCTAGCCCGTCGAAAGAGGGAAACTCGACGACGGCGGCCGAGGTCACGACAATTTATGAATATTATCATTATATGCACATCGTATTACCAGCGTGTTGCTCCATGCACTCTAAGGGTTGAATTACGGGCGGAAGTTTTTAGCCTCTGGCCAAGGCGAAGCGCTTCGGACTCGACACGATACGGACCTCGGCGTCTCGGAGCAGATTGTTCCGGCAGGCAATCTAATATATCACATTTTTCGGCGGCTCGTTGGACGGCAACAAAAGGCGGCATAAGTGGTTGGTGGGAAACCGAATGTGGAAAACCTTCCGTTTTCTTTGCTGCTGATGCGGAAAATGGATGCGGCTTACTGCCCGAAAAGGATTCACCACCGCTTGCTGGGATACATTTCACGCATTTCACAGGCTTTGGAAAGATGATAGATTTGTGGTTTTGTACGAAGCAAGAGGGTGAGGAGAGAGAGGAGGGGTGTTAAACCGTAACCTAAGACTACCTTTAAAGTGTGTTTACGAACTTTGGATTATGTTTGACCTGTGAGGAATCATAAGCCGTGGACTTTGAACCACTTATAATCTTTGATTATCGGGTTTATCTTCGTTTTATTAAAATTCAATTCTTTGATGTAGCAAAATTTTCTAGGCATGCATTGGTAAATTTAATATACATAGCTTATTTTAATATTAAGCATATCGTCATGGTTAATATTTTTTTCTAAATCAGATAACTTCACTGGGATCTTAGACGAACTTTTTGAGGAGTACATTTTCGTTTTAAATGAAATAAATTAAAAAACCTTCCTTTATAAAATAGCTTTTTAAATGTTATCCTATCAATTTGTGTATTTTTACTCCGCTAGAATAAATGATCTTGTTGACACCTTGGATGTTTCTGATACTTCTAAAATATGATACCGAGAGCATGAAAGCATACATTCTGCTGGATTAAATTTCTCGGTTCAACCTCCAGCCAGACACAAAGAACTAAATATTTTTTTTATATTTTCAATCAGCATTAAAGCATACTCAACCTGCAGAGCTTTAAGTTTACACATTTCGAACAAACTCCTCACCCAAATTCTTCACGTCTGCCGCTAAACACGATCGTCAAGTGCACAACCACAACGCTTTACTCCTCCGGACAGTAAAATAATAATGTCAACAAATTTAGATACATTACACTGCACTTTCCACAAAAAAGAGAGAGAAATATCTCATTGCATCCGCCTCAAGAAAGGACAGGGAAAAACAAGCAGCTAGCCACGATGGTACCGAAAAAGGCGAAAACCCCGTAAGCCATATTTGCGCTTTTCCTTAAAGTACGTTCTCACCGCCGGAAGCGCAACGCCTGAACGGGGAGTAGACATTTTATTTATTTTTCGCTTACCCGGGCTACCGGGCCCGTTTTTCCCGGGCTAAGAAAACCCTTGCACTAAAACACCGACCCCGTTTGGGGATGACGCTGGTGATGGTTGCCGGCAGATGGTTGCGCCCGGGGTTGTGTTTCGTTACAGTGTGATCCAATGTTGCACTCTGAACCGATGGAAGCGCGCGGTGGAAAAGTAACAAGCCCACCGGGACTGGAAGCCGGGAAACCGTTCTCCGGTCGCCTTGTTGCATCTTTCCTTGGCGCTTGGGCCCGACGGCCGGCATTTTCCACTCCAGCACTGAGGATGCTCTTGTGTGCCCCTTGAAGCGTACCGTGAGCAGTAACCGAACCGAACTAGCGATAAAGTAGCGGTGCGATGTTACGTGGTGTTCGGAAGATACTCGTCCCCACCGGGCGGTGGAGTCTTTAGGAGGTAAAAGTTTTCCTATCTGTTGATTTTCTGCCGAACCCAAACGGGAAGTACTTGTGGTGGTGATGGTTGCCCAAGTTCTTCGCCGCTCCCGCTCCCAACGTGCTCCTTTCCTAGGCGAGGGGAAATGAATAAAATATTGAAAGCTTTTGTCCGTTGAGCCTTGAGTTTTTCACTCACCTCGCCAGAGTGCAACCCTGCTCAACCAACGCTGGAAGCCAACACTTAGCAAAAGGGGTGGTCCCCCCCTTCTTCGGCACCGAACTCCATTCAGTAAATAAAACAAATGAAATAAAATGCTACCACCGGGTTGCAGGTGAGCGCTCGAACGGTTCCAGCTCCAGATGTAGTTCGCCCGATTTGCGGGACATGGACGGTGCAAAAGTGTTATTGATGGAATGAAGTTTCAAGTGGATGTGCCGAGTGCCTTGTGCACATTACACGGAGGATAACGAATCAGCTCAATTCAATTAGGGACCAAAGCTCTTCAATAAAATGTATCGTCTGGCAGGGAGTTTCGGGCAAGTGTCCGTGAGGAGGCGTGCGGATGACGGTATTGTTTGAATTCGCCCGGCAGCGAATTGTACCGGCATTCGGTGCAGCGCCCCTTCTCTTGGTTTTCCTCCTAATGGACGGTTTTATTTATTGTTTGAAGAGATTTTCTTGCTCCAAGCGCCAGGCCCGGATTGTTCCATTTTCCAGCGCCATTGTTTTCGTCCCGCTTTTAACGTCCATTGTGAGAATCGAATTTATTGAATACCTGTGTGATGCAACGGAGGAGTGAAGACAGATTGCCGAAAGGATTGAAGATAAGTTGTCGATTTATTTGGATTGAATGATATTAAACATTCGTTGGTTTTTTGTCGAACACCTAAATTTGATCGGTGTTATCTTTTCTTTTACACGGATAAATTATCATTTGATATGTAACAAATAATTGAAACCAAGTTTGTCAACTACTTTACATGGTCTTCTCTATAGTTTGATACCGATTAGATTTACCTGTAGCCTACCTGTCGTGATCTCACGGATTATTTCTCTATTTCATTATATTTCAACATCCAAATTCAACTACTTGTTTCATTTTCACTATCCACTCTCGTCAAATTCAATCACAAGACTGATGGTTCAACTCTTTCCGTTTTTCAATGTCTACTTTGTTCCATCTTTTTCCATCTGCAGATCCATCTCGGATCAGTAGTAGGCCATCGCTCTTCTAATTTTCGTTGCCAACTATCTAGCGATTAATTTCATTTTTAATTTTTCGTTGCCTCGCATTCATAATTCATTCGTTTATCAATTCGTTCATTATTACTATTTTTCTAATTATTCATCCAGCTCGGCTCAATCCCTACATCCTCCACTACCTCTACTCTCCATCGCAATCGTGATACATAACCGTATCCTGTTATCTCTTGGTTATTTAATTATTCTTTGCGGTTCTGTTAGTTGAGGACTGCTAGTACCATTCATGCAATTACTATCGGCCACTGATGCAATTTAATGGCTTGCTTCCCAATTTGTTTTCCGAACCGTTTACATTTTTACGTTAATGTTCCTAGTAAACGAGTCCGAAATCATTGATGATGATCACCTTTGTACTCTATTCGATAGTGTATAATATTCGCTGGAGATAGTGGAGTAGCTCTTAGTCCTTCGTGGTAATAACTTCACTACATAATCTCCTTCCCTTAAATTGGGTTCTTTCGTCTCGTAATCTTCGTCCGCAAATAAGTATCCTACGTACTTCATTCACTAGTCCTTTTTGGGGACAATCGTTCAAGTTGCTCATATCCCAAAGGCAGGGGAACTTTCCACGAAATCTTTATCCATCTAGGAGTGCTTCTTATTTCGCAACCGCCATAACCTTTATAACACCTAGATTCTGTCACTCGATGGCTTCATTTGATTTTGCACACAGACGAACAGATTATAATTCTCGCTCCTTTGTCCTCCCCGTATTTGGTATTGAACTCTGGGGAACTTTTGAAGAAATCACTTCGTGGCTTTACAACTGATGATTCTGCGATATGCCCGTTCATGCGATATAAGGTGCAGTTTTTCTGATCGAGTTGTTAAGTCATTTCTGAATAGATTCTGACTCAAAACAATGCAGACTATTAGGCCACATTCAGGACTGCGTCCACTCCAGATGCTGTCTGAATTTCATCCACGAATAATTATGAATCCGGGGTCGAAAGATGTCTCTGTTCAAAAAGGTGTAAACAACTTTTTTGCGCATACTAGTATCCTGAGGCTACCTTCTCCGTTGAATTATAAGTTCGGCTCCGAGCAGCTATCCCGTACGTATGCTCCAACTGTTTCTTCTTATCAATCCCGACTGCTCCAAAACTGAATAGTGCTCGTGTTTTCGGGATAATTTCGACAAATACAGAAATTTTAGCTCGGTCACGATTGAAGCTACCGCTAAGATTTCGTCCATTACATCGTCTACATTCGATTGTCGCTCTGTACCTTCGAGACAAGCTGCAACTTCTAAAACAATATCTTCAACAACAATCTTGTAAGGCCTTTTTCTGTCCTTGATCGTCCATTGGCTCTTCAATCCAGTCGTTAAAGTTGATCTGCTTTCTGTGCAGAACTTTCAGCCGCAGTTTCTACAACAACATTCCAATCATCCGTCCATCCGTAGAAAATATGACTATGTGCTCTCGAACATGCTGGAAAAATTATCAACAGTGCTGGAAATATTGAACATAGGCAAACATAGTAACATGGACAGGCCAAACCCGAGCAGCGTATTTGAACTCCTTGATCAGCCGTCTTCAATCCAAACGTTAAGGATGATCTGCTTTTTGCGTGGTTCTTTTCAGCTTTGTTAGCACCGAGTTACGCCGATTCTCAGGTTTGACTGTGTTGGTGGTGATGATGAATAACGCCGTGTTCCCGATACCATCCTCAAAATTGAAGCTTCTTACGATATATTTGTCCACTAGAAAAATTCTCGAAGGATCCGTTTCGTTGCTCCACATCCAACATATCCGCGATGTACAAATACATAACGAAAAATAGTTATAATTTAAAAGAATGAATAACAATTGTTTCCCTGGGGTTGTATTCCATTTAGGAACACATGTGGAATGTGTAACGTTCCCCATAGGGAATTTCTTCAAACACCTATTCCTTCACTTAAATAAAACTTTAGAACCCTGTGTCTTCCTCTCAGGGAATCTCTTTCCATATGAATACTTCCTTTCAGAAAGTATATTTACAAATGTGTCTCCCACCCGAATATGTATATCTTATGAATTTGGGGAATCTTTAATTTAAATTTTCATATTGTTCTTTCTCTCAGACAATATCTTCTAATCTTTACCATTCCTTACAAAGAATTCCTTCAACTCGGAAAAGATCCTAATAACGTACGTGTTCCCTTCCAAATATCTTTTATGTATCAACTCTTTCTCTCCTCCTCACCATTGTTATTCTTCCTTTTTTATATACTCAAAGAGGACTTAGTAATCAAACCATTCCTCTCGAAGGATTGTTTAATCGGATCGGAAAAAAACACTTAGTAAAGTGCCGTTCCTCTCAGGAAACTTCATCGAGGTTTCCACTCAGATAAGCACTTAGTAAAGGAGGTCTTTCACCTCATTGCATCTGTGCCGTTCCTCTCAGGGAACTTCATCGAGGATTCCACTCAGATAAGCTCTTAGTAAAGGAGGCCTTCCACCTCATTCCAGCTGTGCCGGTCCTGTCAGGGAACTTCATCGAGGATTTCACTCAGAAGAACTTAGTAAAGGAGGTCTTCCACCTCATTGCATCTGTACTGTTCCTCTCAGGAAACTTCATCGAGGATTCCACTCGGATAAGCACTTAGTAAAGGAGGTCTTCCACCTCATTGCACCTGTGCCGTTCCTCTCAGGGAACTTCATCGAGGATTCCACTCGGATAATCACTTAGTAAAGGAGGTCTTCCACCTCATTGCATCTGTGCCGTTCCTCTAAGGAAACTTCATCGAGGATTCCACTCTGATATGCACTTAGTAAAGGTGGTCTTCCACCTCATTGCATCTGTACCGTTCCTCTCAGGGAACTTCATTGTGGATTCCACTCAGATAAGCACTTAGTAAAGGATAAGCTCAGATAAGCACTTAGTCTTCCATCTCATTCCAGCTGTGCCGTTCCTCTCAGGGAACTTCATCGAGGATTCCACTCAGATAAACACTTAGTAAAGAAGGTCTTCCACCTCATTGCATCTGTGCCGTTCCTCTCAGGGAACTCCATCGAGGATTCCACTCAGATAAGCACTTAGTAAAGGAGGTCTTCCACCTCATTGCATCTGTACCGTTCCTCTCGGGGAACTTCATCGAGGATTCCACTCGGATAAGCACTTAGTAAAGGAGGACTTCCACCTCATTGTATCTGTACTGTTCCTCTCAGGGAACTTCATCGACGATTCCACTCAGAGAAGCACTTAGTAAAGGAGGTCTTCCACCTCATTGTAACTGTGCCGTTCCTCTCAGGGAACTTCATCGAGAATTCCACTCAGATAAGCACCTTTTAAAGGAGGTCTTCCACCTCATTGCATCTGTGCCGTTCCTCTCAGGGAACTTCATCGAGGATTCCACTCAGATAAGCACTTAGTAAAGGAGGACTTCTTTGGAATCTTTCAATGTCTATAAAATCTCCTTAATACTAAGTCTTCCATTATGAGAAAATCTTAAAAATTGCATCTACTCTACTTGTCTACTAATCAGAAGGACTCGATGATTATATTCCAACACTTATCAATCTTGATACCTAAGACACGGTGTAACTATTTTGTACCATACGATACGTGATACTATAGTGACGATATTTCTACTACTTAACCTCACAGAACCAATCGACAACCTTTCCAAAATTATCTGAATACCACAATGTAGAAGGTGTACAAAAAGAACTTCAAAAATTCATCGATACAAAGACCAAGTATAGCAAACTTATACCAACGCCATTTCCCTAACATTGTTTGGCGAGAAACCGCGATAACTAATCACTATTTTTAATCAATTTTCAATATTGACTATTCTCTCGACGTGAGACGCCATCTCTGAGAACCTCTATGAATAACAATATTTCTTCTCAAGGAATATTTCATTTGTGTCTTCCGCTCTGAGAAGTACTTAGTAATTGAGGTCTTTCACTCGGGAAATCTTGTATTCTCATCTCTATACTGAAATCTTTTATTCCCATCTCCATATTGATCTTCCACACAGAGAGTCTTATTGAATCTGATCCGTTTGCAAGAAATTTCCTCAATGACTCAGTCCTCCATGCTGAGAAAATTTTAAGAAATCGTATCTACTCTTATGAAATCGTATCCATGTCTCTCAAAGACAAGATATGAAACTATTTTATTTTGCATACTTTACTACTGCACACAACGATTCCAAAAATATACTCCAATCCTCAATAATCTCGATACCTACGACACGGTGTAACTATTTTGCACCATAGGTTACGATGTAATGCTCTTTTTATAACAACTAACCTCTAAGAACTAATCAACAACTTTTCCAATATGTCTCGATATCTCGTAGAAGGTGTCAAAAAAAAAAAAAAAATGTGTTTCACAAGACAAAATTGTAATGAACCATGCAAAACTCATAACTTTTGGTTTAGTAGCCATGATATCCAACGAAATGGAACGATAACTTTATCTGAAGTAAAACTCCAATATGAAATAACAATTGCTTGTCAATCTGGTCAATTTTCAGCCACTATTCGTGTAAAACATCGACAAATAATCACTATCTTTCACAGAAAGTTTAACAACATAAATTATTCCAATGACATGGAAGCAATCCATCTTTGATATGAAACCACCATCTAGTTTCTTTCACAAACCTCGATATTTACGAAACACTTTTTGTTACTGATGTTAACCTCATAGATTTAATTCTCCTTATCCTCAATATATCTCACTCTCCGAAATCGCTATTATTATAGCATTATTCGAAAGGCAATCGCTATTATATTAACAACCTGATCAATATTAATTCAACGTTATTTTGCATCATTGTTTGACAAAAGAAAAACCGCGACATATAATCGCTATTCTGCAATAAACTTTCCAATATGGGGTATTCTATTAATATGGTACGCCATCCTTACTCTGAGTAAAGAGCTACAACAAGATATCACTTCCTATTTTAAAATAAAAACAAAAAGCTTTTAATTATCACCACTCTCTTCAAATATTTCGCCATTATATTTTACCGACTTGCGCCATTGTCGTGATCTCACGGATTATTTCTCTATTTCATTATATTTCAACATCCAAATTCAACTACTTGTTTCATTTTCACTATCCACTCTCGTCAAATTCAATCACAAGACTGATGGTTCAACTCTTTCCGTTTTTCAATGTCTACTTTGTTCCATCTTTTTCCATCTGCAGATCCATCTCGGATCAGTAGTAGGCCATCGCTCTTCTAATTTTCGTTGCCAACTATCTAGCGATTAATTTCATTTTTAATTTTTCGTTGCCTCGCATTCATAATTCATTCGTTTATCAATTCGTTCATTATTACTATTTTTCTAATTATTCATCCAGCTCGGCTCAATCCCTACACTACCGTAAGTTCATAAATCATTCCCACAAACGATCGCTCTCCAACCACCCGAAAGCTCTTCAATTTGTCATCAATTAACCCCCGAGGGAGGGCACCTCAAACCGAAGTCAATCGTTTGGGCCTTTTCGACGGCTGGTAATTGAATCAAAACCGTGCGAACGTCCGGTACGCCAACCTGGCCAACCGGGAGCTTAATCAATAATATCCTGCCACACACCGTTGTTAGTTCACCTTTGCACCGAAACGGTGTTGCCCCCATTGTGACCCCCTCCGGGCATGAAAAAAACCGACCGGGGCCGGAGTAGCAAACATCCGGAACGTCTTCAGAGGCCTCGGCCACGCCCCGCACCGGCCAAACACCATCATTAATAATGCTCTTTGTGTGTGACGAAGTGATGACAATCCACGAACCTGGGAACGCCGGAAGCCAAACCTACCTTTTCCCTCGTACGGGGAAAGCAATTTCATCGGCAATTCTTTTCGGCCGAAGGTTTGCCTGTAGTTTTTTGTTTGTTGTATGGGATGCCTTTTTCTTTCGGCCGCTTGCCTTTCTATCACATGGATCATTTCCCATTCAATACCGTTGCGGTGGTGGTGGTCATTGAAAAGAAGATAACGACGACGCCGACCTCGACGAGGGCGATGACGAAGACAATTCCAAGTCGAAGGAAGACAGCAGCTCGATAGCGAAACGACGAAATAATAATGCCTTTGACGTGACGTGACGTCGGTGAAAGTCCTCCATCGTCTTTCGAACGTGCAAATCCGAACCAGCGGGCCTCTTCCGATGGAAATGCCTAACAACAGGTTTCCGTATTCAAAATCATACCGACGCAACAGTTGAACCCCACTCCCGGGGGTGGCAAGGAAAATCAGTCAAAAGTCAGGAAGCAGCACGGAAATGACTCTCATAGTTTCGTTGGCACTCGGGGTTGAGGTGGTGGTGGTATTGAAAACTTCATAACGATAGTTTTTCCTGCTCGAACGGGGGCGACTTTCCGTCAAGTGACGTTCGGAGAACCGTGGAAATTCAAGCCACGAACGTCAACCGAACCCCCTCCGTTTTCTCTCGTTCGGTATGTTAAACATACACAAGGCCTGTGTTTTCCTCTTCCTTTTTTTTACAAAACGCTACCCAATGGTTCACGACCTACGGCCTACGTTCAGTACGTTATTTTCACGGACGATGGCATGACTGGAAAAGCCACAAGCATGCCAAGATTTTTTATGTTTTGTTCGCCCCCTCTTCTTTTCCTCCATCGTCCGTCGGCAACAGGTGTGTGCGTGTGAGACTTGGTTGGGTCCATCGTTTGTCTGCCCGTGCCACATTCCATTTCCCTCGTGGGAAAACTCGAAGGGTCGGTGCAAAATTCCACAATAACCTCATGTCGTGTGCATCGTGTACCGAGAGTAATTTCAGCAATTACTCCACAGGCGTGGCCTATAAAAACGGGAAACACACAGCGGTCTTGAACTTTCCTTTTTTGTTTCTTGTTTGAGCAATTAACAAAAGTAAGACGTAAAAATTGAAAAGCAAATTAAAATCATGCAAAAATTGCATCAATTCGTACTTTAAGGAGTTGTTTTAAATAAATTTGTTTATAACATTTATTAAAGCCACGGTTTTCGAAGGCTAAGCAAAGATAAATCTTCCTAAAGAATTGGTTTTTTAATATGGAGATAGTTTTTATGTTGCATTTTCATTTATTTATGTGGGAAAAACTTTTTAGAAATAATAACAGCTGGCTTTGGAATAAGGTAGCCATGACAATAAATGTATAAAATTCAAATTATTCCTGCCATGTCGAACATTTCCAGTCCAACACTGTATCCTTCGCCACACCAAAACTCCGTTTCACTGAAACAATTTTCCTTGAGAGTCGTCTCAGGACACACCGGACAGTTTTCGTTCGTCCTCTAATCGCCATAATTGTTCCCGTGGGAGTACCTCTTTGTAAAATGCTTATGTGTCACTGTGTGTAATCACTGTAACTAGATGTAGTCAGCCGTGCATCGCTGTACCCGTGCCCGTGTTGTTTTTTTTCCGTTGATGTTTAGACAATTGCGCCTGGCCGCGGAGTGCCTCGGAGTAGATGCACACATTCTTCACCGGAGCGTTTGTAATTAATCTTGTTAGTTAGCGGATCTCCGTGTGGCGTGCGGTTGAAGCGAAAGCATAAATCCTCGGAAAAGCCCCGCACCGAATCCGGTCCAGCCTTCAAAGTAATGCTCGTTCAAGCGATATTGTGTCTCGTGTGTTTGTGTGTGTGTGTTGTGATGTACTTATCATCGGCCTTTCCCCCACGAGGACGCAGAGGCACCTTCCGGGGCAAAGCCGCTTCCTCGTGGCACAACAAAGTTGTAATCTCTTTCGTTTTGTGGTGGCGTTTGGCAAACAGAACAATAAACCGTGGCTCGTTTGGAGCTCGGAGTGGAGATATAAATGGATATGAATTATTCGTTCCGCTGTGCGCTGGCGTTTAGCTCCACTTAATGGGATGATGATTTACGTGCCGCCCAAGATTTATGTTATTAACGTAAGGTTTCGCTTTTTTCTTCCTCCTCCTTTTCGCTTCTTGTGAACCTTCGCACCCTCCTCCCTCGTCCTCCTACACTTCCACAGGGTGCATCCTCTAGCTTAGTGGTAAAGTTCGCAGACACCGAGAAAGAGAGGCAACTCCGTCGTATGCAGCAAATGGCCGGCCATATGAACCTGCTGAGCCCGTTCGTGTTTAACCAGTTCGGACCGTACGGCGCCTACGCGCAGCAGCAGCAGGCGGCCCTCATGGCGGCCGCGACCGCCCAGGGAACGTACATCAATCCCATGGCCGCACTAGCAACACAAATACCTCACGCGCTGAACGGTAAGTGCCCGGCCGGGGAGGGCGCTCGCGGCGCCCACCAGCACCACCCGGACGACGGCTCGCTCGGCATGATGATGACGATGGCCACGATGACGGACGGCTCGGTTCGATTTGTTGCAGGTTCAGGACAGCCGGTGAACGGTGCCATCCCCTCGCTGCCGTCGCCCACGATGCCCACCTTCAACATGGCCGCACAAACGCCCAACGGCCAGCCGGCCGGCTCCGAGGCCGTCTACACCAACGGAATCCCCCAGACCTACCCCGGACGTAAGTAGCTCATCTTTCACGCCACCACTTTTCCACACTGCCCAAACCCACCCGTCCACCCTCATCCCCAAGGTGCTTGGCCACCTTTCCCGCCTTACGGCGAAGTTTGCTCTGCCGGAATCACAATAATTTATGCAGCCCTTTACGTAGATGCGCTGCACCTGTCGATACCCGCTCAAGGACTTCCGAACGGAGATGCCGCCCTGCCGCACGCCGCCTACCCCGGCATCCAGCCGTACCCCGGTGTCGGTAAGTTCCGCCTCGCTGGCCTCTTTACATGCGGCTCCTCGCATTTGCCTGTTTCTACTCTAAGGCTCAACTCCCGCCCACACACGAAACGCCACCACGTGAATGTCTAGAAGTTCTCCCTCCTTCCCCTCCACTCACTACACCCTCGGCCACCGCCCTTGTATGTCCGTGCGTTTCTCTGTACCACTCGTGTTTGTTGCTATGCTGTAGTGTTTTTCTATCGTACCTCACGTTCAATCTTATTTCTTTATCCACTTAGAGTTATTTACAGTTTGTCTTTCGATTAAATTTATATCCGCTACAGTTTTGTTCTCGTCCTACGTTGTCACGAAATTATTGTTATTTATTGTAACCTTTGTTTCGGACTACATTTTATCTCTATTGTTTTGCTACTGCTACCATTTGTCTAAAACAAGTGCACCTGCGTGTGGTTTAACATTTTTATTTCCTTGTTTTAGCTATCGTTATCGATATTCGCGTCGTGGTTTCTTCTTCGTCGCCCGCCAACCGTTTCGTTGTTAATGTGTCGATGTGTTTAACTTTCCGGTTACTTTAGATATTTTATACATGTTTTCTTCTGTGACACTTCATGCATCTTCCCTTGCACTAAATCATCATAAATTTATGAATTTAAAAGTTTCTGATAAAGTTGAATTGTAAAATTAATTTCAAAAGGACACTTTTTGTCACAAGCCAGATTTTGCCTACGATAGCCAAAATGAGTTGATTTTCGCTTTGCAGCGAATATCAATAACGAACGTATGGAGTGGCATAATAGAGAGTTAAAATTAATAGTATCAACCCCGATCAGCATCAACGGTCCACTGTTTACCTGTTTGCCTCAAAAAACATACTGCACTCTTTCAAAAATGGCATTGCACTGAAAAGCTGAAATAAAAACTAACGGAGAAGGAGAGGATAAAACAAAACAACACACGAACGGAGTAAAACATAACACAACAAGTATGTTGCAGCAGACTGGGTGGCTGAGGGAGCTTTATCCCAACTAGCGGCAGCGGTCGTTGAGTCATGTTTCATTGAAATTATAAACTTTCTCACCCGAAAACAAATAACAAACTTTAATTGCATTTCACTTCCATGCACTTCTACGTCCATGGGTGCCGCCGGATCCCTTGCTGGTCCCTTATTTTATCACACGTTTTTTGATACTCCGTTTTTGCCCCTCCCGTGGGGGTAAGCGCATTGGAACCATCTCGTTGTTGCTTCACACGTACCCCGTCCTTTAAACTGCACATACAGTTGGTGGAAACTCATTCGGGGGGACCCTTTTTATTTTTTGTTAAGTAATGATTCTGTTTGGTTTGATGTCAGAGAGTTGTGACGGTACACTTTCGACGTAACCACTTTTGCGTCCTGCATCATCAGCCCAGACACTCGCTTCTTGCTATTTGCGAAGCGCTCGGTTTTATTTCACATTTTATTTATTTTTTATTTGCCGAGACTCGTGCTTCCGCCACTCTCGACGATCGGATGGTTTATAACTTTACGACGGTAAATAACAACTTAGTTGCAAATTGCGACACTTTTTCACCCTTTGCCCGTCTGCTGCAACAATGGCACGGTTTACCGAGCGTTCCGGGATGCGTTAGTTTGTCCCCCAAAAACCTAAACTCAACCGTCGGTTTGCTACCAACGACCGAACGGCATGCACACCACTGTACGTGATCAAAACTGCAACTGTTAGCGTAAACAAACGCCACTCGTCGTCTCTGTGAGATGCTGTTTGTGCTGCATTGTCTGGGATTTAAGATGGCAAACAAACATTCCCGCATTTCATTCATTACAAATACGCCACCCCCGGCCACCACAGTGTGGGCCCGCTTGTCAGCGCTTACCTAAATTGCCGGTGACATTTAAATGGTACAAAATTTTAAATTGTCACTGCCTCCCGCCGGAAGCCCTCAGAATTAGTTTTTCTTCGGCGCGTTCCGTGCGCCACCAGGCGCCTCCATTGCTTTGGTGTCACTCGACGGAATTTCTCCGGCTCCCCGAGGGAGAAACCCCCCCCCCCCCCCCCCCCCTGCCATTTGACAACTTTCAGCTGTCGGGCAAAATTTTCAGTGAATCTCAATGAGGCGGAAGTAAATTAAATCTGATTTCACCCACCCACCCACTCCGGGCCACCCACTCTCCCGGTCGATAGGACGGCTGTGACTGTGTACTGCTTTGATTTGTGCAGAGTTTGCCGAACCGTACCGAAAGGAGCCGAAAGGAAGTTAGTCTACGGACAGAAGCGTATAGCTCCGGGCCAGCGCTGTTTACGTCAAAGGCAGTCCCGGATATTGACGGAGAAATTACTAATAGAATTAAATGTTCGCCGTCCCGAGCGCTTCCGTTGTGCCATCGTTTCGATGGCGTTCAGCAAAGCTCGGGTGTTTCGAGTGAAATGTTTACATTTGAAACGTTTCGTGTGCTTTAACAAGTAGAAAATATTTTATGATTTACACAAACTGCTAGTTTTGGTGTTTTGAGATAAAGTTAGCTTTGTCTTTGACACGTTGACTGCCAAGCGGTCTTAGAACACTTTTTAGTACTATCGGTTTTGGTCAAATTTATTAGTTAAATTTATACATGCGCCAGTTTTCAAAGACTAGGCAAATACTCAGCTTCACAATATATAAACTTACGATATCAATATAGTTTCATTTCTATCATTTTTAAAAATCTTTCATTTTTGACAGCCAGCTGTCATTAGTTCTACAACGTTTTTGTCCCATAATTAAATGAAAATGTTACTTAAAAATTATAGTAATAATTAATATCAATTCTTTGAAAAGTTAAGTTTTAGTTTAGCCTTCAAAATCGTCGGTTTAATAAATGTTATAAACAAATTTTATTAACGCATTGGGTATCAAGCGTTTTAGCACAAGTTTTTAGAACAATCTTTTTAATTAAATAGTGTTTATAATGTTTGTCAAACCGATGGTTTTCAAAGGCCAAAAACTTAGCTTCCCAAATAACTTATTTTTAATATTGCTTGCTATAGTTTTTATGTTGCATTTTCATTTGTTCATGTGTCACAAACTTTTTAGAACTAGTTGCTGCTGTCATCCACTTTTGGGTGACGTGGTACGTGTTAAAAAAGATTGTACTCAAAACGTGGCGCTTGGCAGTCAACGTGTTAAACATCAAACAGATATTTTTCATTGGTCTTTTCCTTTTTCTCGATCAAATAGTTTTATAAACACTTTTCTAGCACAAAAACCAATACTTGAACAAGTGGCGATTGCTGGAACAAAGAAAAATACATCAATGCTAACAGCTTGGGTACAAATGCCGTATGAAGAACCAAAACATCCTCCACAGTTTAACGACAGCTTATGGCCACCCAAACCCCTACGGTGAAGGTACAGCCGGAAAAGCCATGTAAAAGACGATCGAGTATTACTCTCCGTTCCTTCTTGCTTTATTTCACGCAGTTGATATTTTCGAGCTCATATTTTCCCACGTCGAGAAAATGTTGTGTGCCATTTTCGGGCAAGATTTATGCACCGCTCCTGTTTTATTATTACTGCCACTAACTTCTGGCCCCATTTTTTTTGCCTCGCATTCGGTTTGTGAGTGGTTGTTACGGAGCTTTTACCGCACCGAAAGACCCCGGACCGCTGGGCGAACAAAGAAAACTACCCCTAACGGATTATGGAATTGCGAATAGGCCATTGGTTGTGAGTTTAAGTGGATTCCAGTGTGGTGGAAAAAAATGTCTATCCCACCCGCTGTTCAATGAACCAATTTTTGCTGCGCTGTTCAGACGAGAGTCGCTCCAATATCCCCCATATCGGCAATGGATCGTCTTGCTTCTAGCCGTTTATCTCCGGATGCCTATTTTTTTTTTGCGGGCCCAATGTGTTACTGCGCAGCATAACAACAGATCTACAAAATCGGTAGCCATTCCGAGGATGGGTTTGGTGTGGAAAATTATGACCTTGTTGTTTTTCCGATATACTTTCGTCTCATCTTCCTAGTGAAGCATGTTTTTCAGCCCGGAAAGGGCTTTTTCCAGTCCATCCGCCACACATACCATTCCAAAAACACAGCGGAAAAAAAGCCCAACAGTAAAAACCCATCCGTGTGTTGAGCCTGAAACATGGAAGAATGCGCCCAGTTTTTCCTCTCCATCTCTTTCCTATCTTTTCTTCGCCCAACATCCTTACGGTTTCTCCGTAACCCCCCCCTCCCTATCCACACAGTCAATGCCCAACGGGGGCGACGATTTGGTCTACAGAATTTTCCATTTCATTAAACAATACTTTTAGGCAATTGGTTTTTAGCAGCTTGAATTATGGGGCCAGCTTCAGCCAGGCCACGGCAATAATCACCATGTGGTGCCAAACGGTCCAGGTCGGGTTGTAATTTTCAGCTCAACACGGGGGCAAACCTTTCCCGGTACCTCATGATAAAGCGGTTACCTTGATAACGATAAGCCACATGGTAACCCCTGCTTATCTTTATAGTCTTTTTAACGACGGATAGTCATTACATTTCGGACGCAACCGGGAAGTTTGAGTACCGTTCGATTTTGAAAAGTACTCGAATGAAGTACGAATGGTGGAATATGTTTTGATCTCATTTTATGAGTCAGAAGTAACACAAGTTTTAGGTTAAAATGATCTCATTTCAGCATGAAAGTAATCTAATAATATACTTTTATGTTTACGTCAAACTAAAGGAAGTGACCAAAACTAAAACCTTCAATAATGTCTTGTCTAATCAAGTCTTAGCGCGTATATCAAATAAGTGTATAATAAAAAAAAATTGATCCCAAATTTGTTTCCGAATTCGTTTCCATGCTGCCAGTGCGTTGCAGAATTATGCTTAACAGTAGACACCTCAACTAAATTCGCTTTGTGCCTAGTGCGTCATACATTTTACAAAGCTTTACCATTTTGTTCATTCCACGTAGCTGTAGCTAGTAGCTGAAAGTAGAAACAATTGTCCCCGTGAGCGTGGATCAAGTTCGAGTGCCAAAAAGGTCGCACTGAATCGCCATTGATGCCAGCTCGTCGACATTCGCCGACGAGATCCATGCTTGCGCCCGACAATCCCTATAGGCTGTCCCCTGCCCTTCAACACGATCCCACCGAATCGATATTTCTACTGTGTGTTGTTGATGTATACTTGTTTTTTGATTGTAAATTTGTAAATTTAACAGCCTACCCAGCCGTTTATGGACAATTTCCGCAAGCTATTCCGCAACCGATTGCCGCCGTTGCACCAGCACAGCGCGAAGGTAAGCATCGCCTTCCCATCTCCAAGACCGCCAGAAACTGCCCCGCCAAAAAAAGGGCTTAAGAGAACGTAAAAAAAACCCAAGCCAGTGGAGTTAGCAATAATTTGAACGCTCGGAAATTACAAAGTAGACGAAAATCAAAACGAGATAAACGACCAGTTCATTGATAAATTTTGGATCAAACGTTATTAGACGACTGGCAATTTGAATTAACGAAGTAACTCGAATAAATCAGTCTAAACATTAACTAGTTCCACGGAACTGACCCGCAGACGAACACGTTTTGCAACACCCCGGATCGGTTTTTCAAAGTCCCGAAAATGAGAACCAAAAAACATTCTTGATCTACGAAAACCCCGCCAAAGTACAACGATGCGACCAATAGTTCCCATGTTTTACTGTTACGCTCATTATTAGTGTTTTCTCTATGTTTCTGTATGTTTGTGTGTGCGTGTCTGTATGTATGTTATTTACGTTATTGGCCGCTTTCGAAGGATAGCGAGTTTGAGTTTTGTTCTTCCACTTCTGTTCGGTGTGAACTAATGCTACCTTACCATCGGGGACGAGCCGTTTCTGCTTTCGGACACGCTGACACGACATAGTTCGGTGGATTTATCCAACAGGTGGAACACCTCACTACCCGATTAAGCAGAACCGGCTGTCCCCAAAGGTCAAAGGGGCGATTTAGTACGCGCCGTGAAGATTTAACATCAGGATCGTTCATATTCAGTTCCAAACTCCAAACCTTTCGAAATCTACGCCTGATTTGGCCCCCGATTCTCGTTGTTTTACGCTCTTTCTTCAGTTTGTTATCTGTTCCTGTGTCTTACGTAATGCACCTTTCAATGTTTGATTTTATACGTGTTTTCCCTGCCTCATACTATGTCACTCGAATCCCTTTTAGCGTATGAACTAAAAAAAAGCTAGAAAAAAAAAGCTAGTAGAAAACTCGCTAGACATAAGATAAGACCTTTCGAGCTTTCTGGGCTAGTTTCATATACCTTCACACTCCGGTACGGGTCTAATCAGTCTCGTATTCCGCGTGCGATTAGACGCTTACCGCCGGTGTTCACCTTTTCGTTTCATTCCTTTTAATTTTACCTAGAAGAAACAAGAAAAAACACCACTCATGAGCCATATGCCGTTTCTGAGTCGTATGATCCAGTCGAACACAACCCAAAGCTCGTCTCGGCTGAGGGTCGCCGGTAGACGGAACCGCTCTCTTCCAGCTATCGCATTGTTTTCTTTGCAAACCCTTTTAGTTGATCATCCAAAATGAACACAATTTTTACGTTGGTGATGGATTGTTTTAATTTTCTGTAAAGACATGTTGATGTTCCCAGGCTGCTCCATATCGGGCCCGGAGGGTTGCAACCTGTTCATCTACCATCTGCCCCAGGAGTTCGGCGACGGCGAGCTGATGCAGATGTTTATGCCCTTCGGAACTGTGATAAGTTCTAAAGTCTTCATCGATCGAGCTACCAACCAGAGTAAATGTTTCGGTAAGTTGATTTGAAGAAAAGTTTAATCCAATGCCACTGATATAGCATTTGCATTGGCAAGATTGTGTAAGTACATTATCTTTATCTCTATTCTTCTCTCTATTTTTCCTCCCCCCGCACAGGTTTTGTATCGTTTGACAATCCAGCCAGCGCTCAAGCTGCGATTCAAGCCATGAACGGTTTTCAGATTGGTATGAAAAGACTGAAAGTTCAGCTGAAAAGACCAAAGGATGCGAATAGACCCTATTAACAATCAGAGATTAAAAGCGCTTTAAAGAGTGCTTCTGGTGAGTGTTCAATCGTTTATTTCTTTGAATTTATAACTCCCGCCAACTAACGTGGTCCCTTTCCTCCCAAGACCGTACCAGTGAAGTTATGAACATATCAATACAACTCCACTCTTTTCTCCCTTTTTTTCTATTCTCGCACTTTCCACGCAACCAAACATGTTGCCAACTTCGGACACCAAACGTACGTACGTATCTTCAACAGCTGAAGCTTTAAAATATGAAGTTAATCCTTAGACAAATTTAATCTAATATCATCAATTATCAGTGCAGTTATGAATAGAACAAACAAAACTACAACCAATCGCTTAAAGTTTAAAAAGGAAAAAAAACCAACCTAACAACACATATGAGGAAAAAAGGAGGAAAAGTTTAATCTACTTAATATAAAAAAACAAACAAAAAAACCTACACTAAACAAAAAAAAAACAACAACCAACAGATTACAAAGCTATACAACAACTGTTATGGCAGTGAATTTCATCTTATAATAAATCTTATATACCAACCTACGGCCGTTCGTGGAGGCAGTACCGCAGTGCGCGCTGCAGTTGCAGCCGAGTTGAATCAGCTTTTGATTCACGTCGGCACGTCAGCGGGCGTCATCCTGGTACCTGGGAACAAGAGGGCACCGGCACGGGCACCGGCGAACGGCACCAGCTACATCGGGAGGGCAAAACAAGCGTTTCATTGGCGGCGGACGACGGCACCGTTTCACGTAGCAGCAGTTGGCCGGAAGGCGAAAGAAAGGCGTTTGCCAAACCGGGAAGCGCGGTGATAGGGTGGCAGAAGTACGTACATGATCTTACAGTTAAGTTGAGCTACGAACTAGATAAACAACCGAACACTCTCAACGATTTTCATCCAGTAGTTGAATAAGCGGAAGGATACGGCCCTTAAGAATGATGCTGCGAGATTGTTGAACTCAATACAGAACAGGCTTTTCTTTTCATTAGCGCACAGCTTCCTCCAACTGCTAGGGCAGACGATCGCTTTGGAATATTTTATAACCCCATATTAGCAACGTTAATCGATCACAGCTTGGGAAACGATCGAGTCGGTAAAACTTTTTGTAACGAATTGAGTATTTTCATCGGAATAATTCAATCATCATAAATCAATTTAAATACCACAAACTTTTCTTAAATTTTTAATTTTAAATTAAATTTTTAAACAGATTTATTGATGTACGATCATGATTCCATTTCATATTGGAGTTGTACGCGAATTGATGCATAGCAACAATCTCCTTTTTCCGAACAGCTTTTTAAGTTGTTGGAAGAACAATACAAACATTTTGTCACCCTTCTGCTATCGCAATTACATCACAAGATTTTCTAAGCTCACTAAGTCCTTGCAGAACATTATACTAAACGAATTTGTAGTATGAATGCATTTACCGAAGAAATTTTGACTCAAAAGCTAGCCCAAGCAAACAGAGGTGCATTATGTTAACTTCTTTGCAAACAACCCATGCAAAAATGACGTCCTTATACCCTGGAGCTAGTTGCGTTTTTTCTTCTTTTCTTCGAATTTTAGATCGCTTAAAACATTAACAATTGCATTATCCACGAGCCGGCAGGGTACTGAAATACCGCACGGCACACATTAACTATGTAAACAGACTACATAAAACTAACACAAAAAAAAACACGGTACTGGGAGTATGTAGACAACAGGAATTAGTTCTAAAGTTGAATCAACCGCATAGATGAATAATGATGTAAAACAAATAACAAAACAACCAAGTGCAAGGCGTGTGGCTGGAAGGGAAACATTGCAACAATGGAGCCACGTCATCCTACCAAATTAATTGAAATCAATAAATAAATAACAAGTAAACCACAAAAAGAAACCAAACTTACTTCATAAGATAATTACGGACCGGCATGAAAAAAAAAGATCACAAACAAACAAACAAATATTTTACATAAAACGCATAGACATGTGGTAATCGACGATGTAGCCCATACTTTAGTATACTAGATAGCAATAATTTTTTCTTGAACACAATTTTTCATCAATATCGATTCGACTCTTCTGTAAAGGCAGTACTTACTTATGAGCCTTTACTTACTCTCACCTACCTCGTTGAATGAGGTTCTTGCGTTCCCCCTTCCCAACCCAACCCCCGCTCCCTTTTACCGGTACACTGTTACGCTACTTGCAATGACACGTTTAGAAAGTTCAATTTCTCACCTATAACAACATCAACCACTTTATGCACGCGTATGATCTATTGACAAGCTTTTCACATAATCTCAAAATTCTGCATATAATCAAACCTTCCCATTTGGGAAGACTAATAAGGAAACAACAGGAAATAGGAATTACTTTCGAAAGTAAATTTATTAAAATAAAAAAAAATAAAACTAGTTCCAATGCCAGTGGTATCGTGTAACCAGGTAGCTAAATATTTAACAACACTGAACCGAAATGGAATACTTTAGTGTGCTTTAGGTTCTCTAGATCGTGTTTGCATCGTTTTACCTACTGCAGTATTAATTTATCTTTATCGATTGCCAATGTATGTTAGTTTCCTGCAAGCGCCTTTCAAAGCCTTCCCCTCCTATTTCTCTTCATTAACACAGACATACATACACAAAAACACACTCACCTACACACACACACAGTCCCATACAAGTATAGGCTTTTGATAAAAGGCATTGCAAGGATTTGCGATAACATGCGTTTCCTCTTTCAACTAGTCAGCTAGTAGGGTAAGAATTTGAGTATATCCAAATCTACAAATCAGCCCGCCACCGTAGAGCTTTGCGTTTCGTAGTTTTGCATCCCTCCAGAATGTTGCCCGCCACCACCACCGCCGTGGCGGCGTGGGCACGTTGGGCATCTTAGTAATCGGATTCCTGCCTAAAAGAAAACAAACAAAAAAAAACATATTAGGGATTGTAGTCATAGTCACTTGAACGAACGATTCAAGCATAAAACTTTAAACTAATATTGAAAACGAACGAGTATAACCAAAAACTCACACACAAATCGTATAAGAACTACTAATTCAAATGAGAATCTACAGCTAAGCAAAGCCAAAAAGAAACAAACATATACACGAGCGGCGTATCGCGACGCATTTGATACGCGCGTCAATGCTGGCAATGCCGATCGAGAAATGTGATCGTCAACCGTGGTACGGATTAGCAGAATGTTAAGATTGTGGGATTTTTCTAGCGAGAAAACGTAAGCAAACATGTCTTTACCGTTGATCGAGTCTTGCGCTAAATTAATCAACGCTTAAGTTACGATACGTTTGCACCTTCAAACAGCAAGTTGCTTGTTCTATACGAAGGTAGATAACCTATAAACCGGCATCAGTACAGGAAGCATGTCGACCGACGTGGTACATTTCTATCATTTTTCATTAACGGTTAAGTTTGAAAGATCATCTTTGAAAGCTAGTTTATAAATAATCATAGTGGAAAAACTGAGTTTAATTGTAAATATTTGTTATCAGTTTGAAAATATATAATCCTTTCACGAATAATAATTTCAATCGAGGTGGTTAACCATATATTATTAAGATTTTCTTTTCGGTTTACCCTGTGTGTTAGAATTTCATTTGAGTATGTTGAATTTTATAGCATCACTTCGCTTCAAAAGGTTTCAGTAAAATCACGAAGATTTATGCAACGCAAAATGTTGAGTCGGTTATCAATTATTGCATCGATGCAGCGCACAATCTCAATACATCGATGATGTAGAGCATTTACGTTAAGTTCTGCCTCAGTTTTCTTTTGTTTTTGAATGTGTATCACTTCAGCATGCTTTCAGGGTCGTGTTGTGCTTGCCCTCATCAGTTGCACCATTCGTGGTATCCGATGTTGACAATTGACAACTTGCTTGTTCCCATTTTCGCCATAAACGCTTCGACCATTTCAAAACCCACCCATCCTCGGCATTTGCTTTACCGAACCGGTTCGGTGGTGTCACTGCGTAGGAAATTCCCAAACAGCTGCAAAACACATAAACGAAAACATACTATTGTTAGATAAACCAACAAAATGGGCTGTGATTTCAAGGTATGATTTGCAAAACCAAAAAAAAAAAAGAACAAATGAACGAACGCAACATTTATCGATAGCGAAAAACCCCATCACATCACAACCGACCGGCTGAGTTGTATCCCCGTCAAACGTCATGCGGATGCGGATCCAAAATTACCCAGTGCCTATTCGTTTCATCCGTTTTCCTTTTCGTTTGGCTGTATGGATGTACACTGCATGTAATCACTGAGTTGAGGCGTTTTCCCTCCCCCCTGCGAGCGACGATCAATTTGCCAAACTGTGAAGGATTGTCCGCTGTTTTCCCTGAAAGCATGCTGGGACCCATAGTGCGGAGAGCCTGTGGGGCGCGTTAAAGCATAAAGAAAAATGCTGCTGAAACCGACCATCGACCAGGAAGGTTTGATTCTTTGCCAAAACTCGAGTTGACAAAAAAACAAAAACAAGTAGGAAGAAAAACCCACATACATAGACAAATTGTTCAAAGCACCTGTACATAGAAGTAAACTCGAAGAAGATTTTTTTCTCTCTCTATTCTACGTATAACAAACCAAACCAAAAAAAAATACTACAAACCTTAGTAGCAAACCTAGCAAGTATATCTTACACGACACCCACTAGCTGAACGGCGTACTGGATGCGAAACTATATAAATATATTGGAAGCCATATCAGTTATTGAGACTTAAAGTTTCATTTTCGAACGCTACGAACGTAGAAACGAGCCATGAGCCATATTGCCATCTTGACCGCGCGGAGAGCATCTAGAATCCTAACGTCTTTATTGCGTCAGAATGCATATGAACAAATACAACCACTAGAGTTTGGAGCGCCATTGGCGGTCTTGCAACACGATGAACCAAAAAAAGAAGAAGGGGAGAAAAAATAAAAATGGTGACATTATAGCAAAACAAGTAAACAAAACTAGTCTAATAATTAAATAAAACAAAGATCCAGCATCCAAACATATAAACTACTTGAACAGATAAACAAACACAACAAAGTATGAATGAAAAAAATGGACTACAGCCCAACGAACGTGAACCCACCTTCTTCGAGAGAAAAAGCTTTGAAACTTTTCCGTCAAGTTTGATTTTTCTCTCACACTCTACTTGTCTCTCAAAACTATCTCTATCTCTCACCCTCTCTCTACTCTCTCGCTCTATCTTGACAGGGAGCTTTGATTTGTATCCCTCCTAAACTGCCTCTTTAAAGTAATGTAGTTAGTGTCCTCCCTTCTCGAAGTTAGTTACCCGTCCCGTCCTATCTCTCGATATGGCTTATCGGTGATTTATTCACGTACGAATTTTGTTCTGGTGTTTTGTTTGTTTTTTTTTTATGAAACTAGCTTCAGTTTTAAACAGTTTGATACTTTACAATAACTTTTCCTTTCCATTGGTTTTTCAAAACATTAAGTTGTAAAGAACATTTGTTTTTATTAACATAAACATAACCTTGCCATAAGTTTTTCTTTCTCAAACCTTTACTATGTTATTTGCAGCACAATTCTGGGAGTAGTTCTTATTTTCTACTTCCAATTATTTTTCACTACAACAAGAGATTGCGACCGTGCCGTAACGAGGAGAATGGGAGTGACTAAGTAGCATCACGCAAAACAAACGAAGGTATCTTTATAGTATTTAAGGCAGAGGAGCTAGAGTATGGTAGTAGCAAGTATGGTATGGTATTGTAGGCAGCAAAGTTGGCCGGATAACACTCGAAGGACACAGGACAAGCGTGTTACAAACTAGGTGAAATAAATGCCCGTATCAAATCCGTACTGAATCTAGTAGCTCGGTTAGCGATCTCCTTGCATGGACCCTTAGCATACACTACAACACGTACGTACATTCTTTCTCCGTACTCCGAATGGACGGTGGAAACAAGGAATTGGTTTGGTTTTGTTCGAAAGCCCTTCGCCGCCGTTCCCGTAGGCTTCAGTTTCAATCGTAGAGAAATCCTTTCTTTCCAGCAAAGGGATGCCACCAAAAATCAGTGTAATTAAACTCATGTGATAGTTAGATCATCATGTTTGCGACCGAGTCATTGTTTGTTGCTTTCGAGGCAAATCATATAGTGAGTTTATTTTCTCCCTCAAACCAACTACACAGTTACTAACACACTTACAAAAAGAATTAAAAACAAAAGCAACAAACGTAGCGGTAAAGTAGATGCAGAACATAGGTAAAAGTTCTTTATTTGCTTGAACCAGTGAAGGAAGCTAACGCTAACACGACAGAATATACATACATATATACATATATATACATATATTTAGAGATTCGAATTATTATACACATTTATCTTTATAACACGTGTACACACGCATCACACAGAGTTACATTAACAGAAGTATTAACTTGGCACACTAGATCGAAGCAAAAACCGCGAACCAAACTACTACTACTACACTGGTCCAGAGTATTCAGCAGTGGAGGCGAATATTATTCCGGGGAGAAATTATTTTAAACTCTTGAAAGTTAGAGTATTTGCAGTGGAAAAAAGGGAGGCGCAGTCCGGCGTACATACGGAATACATAGCATAAGTAAATAGAGGCGTATTGGTGCACATGTTCGCACCGACGCACACGAGGGTTTGGCCTTTGGTGCTGTTGTGTGTGCATATGTGCATAAATATACGCACATTACGTAGTTATAACTAGATGATACAAACAGTGTAGTAAGCTATTTGCAAGAAAACAATTCACGGGAGGTAAGCGGCAGTGTAAAAATCTAGGATACAGGGTATTTCTTGCAATTATTGAAAATAATGAGAAATTAAATACTTATAGGAATCATGTTGACTACCGATGGCGGCAGAGAGTAAAACAAAACTTAAACTTTTAATACTATTACGAAACTCATTATTATTGCGATGACTAATGCAAACTCCTTAATTATATACATTTTGCTAAATATTATTCCAATTACGAAACACGACCATCCCGGGCGGAATCGGCGGTTCAGTTTATTCAAATCAAATGATCATTCTATGAGATCGGGACAAGAATTTACACAACGCATTAATCCTTACTCTTATATAATCATAACACATTATTAAAAGAAATCTAAAGCATTTAAACACCCTTACGTAATAAGAAACAGTACTCGTAACGGCGGCAGTTGCAACTCGTTCACGTTTCTAGATGGCCCTCCGAACCATTTTACGATCCCTTCGTTCCGATTCGCTACACAGATTCGATTCCATTTACATTTCTGTAGCCTTTAGACGTTCAGGCCTGTGGAAGGAAGAGAAGTAAGCAGTCACGGAATGGGGTAAAGTAAACGAAAGCGATATGGTGTTTAAAGAGGATTAGTTTTGTGATATGAATATTTGTAAAGAAAAGATACATCTCTTTATGAAATTTGCTAAAATTGAAAACAGGAAATAAAAAATACGCGATAGGCCCCCCTCCCCACCGGGTAGGATGCGAACAAACTCGACGACGGTAGGCGAGCAGGCTTTCCACTCGGAAACAAAAGGAAGACATATTCGTAAACAATAAAGTAATGATGAATTTATTAACATTTTACAATTTATTACACCGGAAACACGGAAACTCTTCGCACTTGCAAATGGTGAAAAGGAAGGAAGGTGACATAACACCGAAGTTATCAACAATCGGTCGGAACGAAACGTCCAATTGGCATGGAAATGAACTAGTCCTGATGATGAACATCAATCAATTTCGATTTTCTTATCGTACAAACCACCTATTCGGTTTTGATTTCCAAGTGGAATTTGTTAGGCTTCCTCAATGTAAGAGGGGACTTTAGTTTCTTCCATTCAAGTTTTTTTTTTCTATTTGGAAGCTCAAACCTGTAGTTCTGTGTTATAAAAAAACAATGCTTCTATTTAACTAGAACAATAGGCTCATTTAAAATTTATACAGAGCAAAATTTACTTGCAATTCGCAGAAAGCACATCTAGTTCGGCATATTTTGCATCTAGCCATTTGCGAGGTATCGATAAAAAAATCATCAAAAAAAAGAATACAAACCATCTAAGTTTTAATACATACTAACTTAGCAGATTTTTTGCATACTTTAAATAACTGATAATTAGTAGTTTGAAACTCAGATTTAAGGCGACCCGATGCCGTCAAATGGGCAGGGCCATCAATTGGTGCAGCACGTTTAAGGTATAGAATCAATCAAAGAGGAGCCAAAGCAGAATGACGCAGGAATTCCTGGACGATGAGCTCTGACGGGCGAAAGATGTAGCGCCGGGCTGGAGATGGGCGCACAAGATGAAAGAAATATATATATACCATATATACAAACAAACTACTTTAAACAAAAATTCACTAAACTAAAATCCAATGTGAGGACATCTGTACATTGCGATATTTGACGCTTCGAAACAAAAAAAAGTATATATATAAATGATAATTTAGTATATTTAGTATAACAAAAGGATCGTAAACGATAACTCGTAGCAGCAGAGCCACAAATTGATAACATGTCATGTGAGAACTAACCAAACAAACAAACAAACAAACAAAATAAAACAAACAAACAACCAAGCAGAAGTAAAAAAAAACATACAAGCGGAATGTAGATCGGAGGGAAAACACTGACGGTGAATACTGGAATGCTAAAACTTATTAAAATTAAATGAAATTTTTAGACAAATTTACTTTGTTTTCTTTTTTTCGAAATTGAGAAAACAAGGATCAGACGGAATTCCAAAAGCACTCGCGTTTGTTGCCGTGCACGTCAGCCCTGCACAATACCTACAAAGTAACCGAATGGGTAACGGTTTTAGGAAGGGTTTAATAAAGTATTCACCGACGTACTGGGTAAATTTAATTAGTAACGTAATTTGAAATACCAAATTCTATTCCTGCGAAAAAAACAACCTAGATTTGATTATTTGAATCTGAATGTTTTTTTTTTCTCTCTCCTTACATTACTCAACATAAACGCACAATGTCAGAAAACCAAACTCAGTTGATAGTGCATTCTTCGTGAACTTATGGTTATGACACTACATATTCTCTTTGCAAGCAAATTTGTTAACCATTCCTTCAATGGGGATTTTAGTTAGCGAGTAATCGAAAAGGTTTGATTGTCTTTATATCAGTTGTGATATTGGAAAAAAAATATTGGAGGAAAAGTGATTCACGCATATTTGTTATTAATTTACGTAAAACAAAGCACATTAGCATTAGTGAGTGATAAAGCACATCTACTGGTATTGAACATGATTCGATCCAACCAATCGGAACGGAATAATAGAATTTAATCCAAGACCGAAATACAAAACGTCAGCATGGAATAGCCCCCCCCCCAAAAGCCTCCGAATTTCACTGCATTGCGGTCGCATTGTTTCCACAACGTACACCCCCGTGTGTATGTTTGTGTGTATGTGTGTGCAACGCACGCACGTGCACAATACAAAGTCAAATAATTCATGAGCAACCCCATGAAACGGATAATTCATATGAAACAAATATTAAATGTACGCCAGGTAGAGCAGACACAAAATAATTAAATGGGAAACTTTAATTATTACGACAATATGGTATTATAATAAAAGTAACATAAAGAAAAATTGAAATGAAGCCTTAAACCATGTATATGCTACATTAAAAGCCGACTGTACACGACTTAATTGATGGTGAAACGAGAGTTTTCCAACTAACAAACCATAACAACAACAACTACTACTACTACAAAATGGCCACAACAACATGAAGAGTACACGTGCGCTTTCAAATCCTGGCACATATGAACAATCACACAAGCATACCGATACATCGACACACCAAAATACACAACGGACTCACACTCAACTGCATGCATTCTTCAGTGGGACAAGAAAACAGCACGTGCCACGATTTGCACGTGGTAGGACGACACCGATGGTTTGAATGGAAACCTGGGTTCAAGCTGGAAATGTCGTTTGTGGAGCGGCCCAACAAACCCGGCATCGACTAACGACCACAGATCGCTTAACAACCTACGCCCAACAACCACTACGACCATTTGAATGGTTTCAATCAAAGAATTTTCTCTTTAAAAAAAAATCTTTAAACGGATAATACAAAGCACATCTGCTGGAGGCAAGGAGGAAACAAACGAAATAAAAAAAACACAAACAAAGAGGCAGAAGGTCTACAAAGCAGGGGCCGTACTAACTTTAAATAAGCATGTATCCTAATACTACTACTTTAAATGGAACGTTTCATCGCGATGCAGCACGCTATGCGGTGCGATGATGGCACAGGGAACGACTGTTTGTACCATATCTCTCCGGATTGCTTCGGCCGGGCACGAAGATGCAAATTGGTGCCAGCGCCGTGGACGTAGCGAGTAAGTGGATTGGAAAGGTATAATTTGCGGCATCAATCCTACCAAACTGTCCCTCTACTGTCTCGCCCCTCTCACTTAAGAATTCAGTTGTAGCTAACGGCCCGAATGTTTCGTCCCTTTCGACCGTTTATGTTGCACAATTGTTTGATCTGTTTAACCAAACCGGAAATATTTGAAAATTAGTGCAAATTGAATGCAAGACGAATCCACGTTTCCGGCCGTAACTCGTGAACTTTTCTGTTCGGTAACGGAGCAAAAGGCAACGTCGATGAAAAGGCAAAGTAGAGTTCCAATTTGTTTGCGCTAACCACACGTAGATCGATATGATCGCTAACGGAACGGAAACGGAATTCAAACAATGATTACTAGCATAGTTGAAATTAACAAACGGGAGAATAGAAAGGGAAGAAATAAATAACAAAATACAGAATGTACTGGGGTAGAAACCCTACCCGGGACGAGGCCGCTGGTGAAAAGGTATATATTTATAAAAATAAGAATTATTTATATTGAAACTAAAAAACACAAACACAACAGAATAGAACAGCCGACGTAGTGGAAGAAAACAAGGGGGAATTAGCAGCACGAGCATGATCTAAATTTTAAGTACAACAGTATTAGATGTGCAAGAAAAGGGCAACATTTGAAAAGTGAA
The DNA here is from genome assembly GCF_943734705.1 of Anopheles coustani. Classification (NCBI taxonomy): domain Eukaryota; kingdom Metazoa; phylum Arthropoda; class Insecta; order Diptera; family Culicidae; genus Anopheles; species Anopheles coustani. The sequence continues at coordinate 82,972,524 of NC_071289.1, forward strand.
CAAAAGAGCGTTCATCGGTTCATTGCATGGATAGTGCTAGTGTTTTACTGCAATTATTTTCTTCTAATCTTTGCCCTCCTCCTACAATACCAGCAAATGACAATTTTTATTTATTGTTTGTACTGAATTCAAGCGGAGACTCAAGCCTCGGTGGTACGTAACATTACTTAGTCAAACGCGATAAACATACCGTGTACGAATACAATTCTTTACCATGTCTTCATCGAAACCGAACCGGAAATTCCATCAGCCAAACAACAAAACGATCTCATCAAAATGAAGAAAAGAAAAAAAACACACACACACACACGACAGTGCTGCAAACGGAAACTCAAATCATATCAAACAGGTACTAAAACTAATGGTGAATGGATGAGTAATACGGTTTGTGGAGGAAAATGTTCCAGTTGATAATTTAAAACCCTAAAATATAAAACTATGTTTAAGACCCTTCCGACTTGACACTACTTAATGATTGCTTTACCACCATGGAACCATTGAATAGGATGGTGAACAATAAAATACGGTTCGCTTCGGTGTCCGAAAGGATACGATCGGTTAACCGATCTCTTTGTACTTCCTTTTGTTTTTCGATTATGTAATCTCAAACCAATACTGTCCGTATACTCTCAACAGCTTCGGCCACAATGGAGCCCGACTAATAGAAATCGATATTGAAAATGGTTTTGAACTGTATTGGAAATGAGTTAAAATAAAGCCACAAAGCCACACGGTGCAGCATCCAGCAGAGTATATAAAGAGCCATTTTGAGGAAGAAAGTTCTTAACAAATTATACAATAACTATTGAGTAAGAAAACCGTATATAGTAAACACTACAATCCAACCAATATAAGGGCTTGCGCAACACTAAACCGCAAACGCCACTAATAGCCCTTTACCAGAAGGCGGAAATGGAAACAACAGGCACATCCTTACTTTAATTACAAATACAAAATACATCCGTACTATTACAAATATTTCCATAAACATTCGCGTGTCCTATGACGGGGCCGATACTTTACGCTCGTAATCCACTTTTGGCGTACATGGCAGTAAAGGCGAAGAGTGTACCTTAAATGAAAATGACAAGTAGATCCAAATTCGTAACGGCCCGCACGGACGAAAGTGTAAAACAATCAAAGCCCAGCACAAGAACAACCGGTACCGGAAGACAAAACACGAAAAACAAACTGTTGGCCTTTTTCCACACGCTTCACGCTGTGTTGTCTTTGTTGATGCGGTAGTGTGGAAGGTAGTAAAATTATTGAAAGAGAAAGAATGTAGCAACACGGAAGATGGCAGCTGGAAGCTGGAAGCTGGAAGCGATTCTGGGCCGCACTGGACCACGGAATGGATCCGTGCTGTACGCGAACCTTTCCGTCGAATTAAATTACATATTTTCAAAATACTTGGCAATGCATTACACATTACGAACACAGGCACAAACACTAGAAGCCCAACTCATCCATTATCATACCCATCGTACAACTTTACTTACTCTCGTTCGTAGTGTTACATGGAGCTTTTTTCTGAATTTGTTAAATCATTGCTTACATTAGAGAGTAAGAGTGCTGATATGATGCTCGTCAAACACGCACGCCTGGATAACCAGGGAACATCAATAAATGCCAAAAACATTAAATAAGGAGCATATTATATGAGAAGCGAAAGCATAAGTCTGCGAAGCAAACAGAGGCCGGGTGGGAGTGAAAGAAACACATAACGTATGCTATTAGGAAGGATGAGACGGACGGTGGCAGTTAGTTATAAATCGATGCAAATTTGACTGGATGCGAACGAGTTGGAGTCCCAAATTGATTGGCAGCTCGTGCACGAGACGATTGTACGAGCACTAACTACGAGATCGTGCGATCGTGAATCATTAAACATTGACCCATCTGTACTGAAATGGGAGACGGCTAGAAGAAAAAAAATCTAAATCTGTACACAAACACATTACGAGACCAGTGGTGTAGTAAACGCAACGTCACGCGTCAACAGTAAACCGTGAAACAGTTGCAGTGAATTTAGCGAAAAAGCTGTACAGAAACCCAAGGCGCAGAGGTGAAAAACAATTGCGGCAAGCACCACCAATGAGGGGTAGGCCAACCAGTCAAGAACAAGTTACTTGCTATATTATTAGAAAAGTTAATGCGAAATGTAGGCGAAAACAAAATAAATCTAACATGATTGAAACAGGAGGAAAAAAGTTAAAAACTTATTATGACTTATCATCAATTAATTATTAGTATCGAAGGTGATTACATAAACTGAGCAGTACGCAAAAGAAACCAAACTAAAACAAACAAACAAACAAACAAACAAACAAAGAAAAAAAACTCGTAGTAAAATACCAACCAACAACAACAAGAGAAGAAAAACCCGAAAAAAGCGATAAAAATATATGAAAATAAACTAATTTTATTATTGAACACTTACTTATTGATTCTTGCAATTCTATTACAAAATGCAAACAAAATAATTCTAATTATGATTATGATTATTGTGACCACTGTACTAGCAAACAAACAGGTAAACGAGGACGAAACGGTGGGCAAATTAAATAATGATAGGGACAGTGAATGAGCTAGGCAAAACTGTGCAGAACAAAAACAAAAAAGCGGAGAAATACACACACACACAGACACACACACACACACACCTACAGACACATACACAACCGATCATTGAATTATTTTGTAGATGAAGGCCCACACTGAATGCCCGTCGCGCAGTGTCGTCGGATTGTCACTGATAGACTTTCACTCAGCGTGTTAAGGATAAGAGGAATTTACAGGATAGTTGCGATAGTCTAGGACTAGCACGGGTACGTGAAACAGGCAGCGTCATTCCCGTTAGCAGCTGATTTACGAAAATATTCTCAAAAAGTAGAAGCTCCTAAAAAGAAATAATAAAAAAAAAATGTCCATTGCAAATGCTAACAGTGACAATTCGTTACGATTGTCTTCGATGATCAGAAAAATTATTATATATAAAAAAAGAAAAAAAAACATATTATCTTTATAACGAAGAAAAGTAACAAAATAAAAGTTAAAAATACACTTTTAAACTACGGGTCCAATTATTTTGCAACTGGTTTTGAAAGAAAAAAATCTTAATTCATATGAAGGTACGCCATAAAGGTTTGAAAACAACAGAAAGTTCTTTTTAATAATTTTATTATTTAATTGATTTTCTTCATAGTCGTATTATTAATCTTAAAATAAACGATCACTTAAAACAATGTTTCAGTAATTTCTTCAATCCTTGTTTGCCATTTGTCTTCCCAACACACAAAAACAAGTTATGTAACATCTGTGTTTTCAGCTTCGAATAGGTAATACCAACAAAATTTTATTATTCACTGGCGGCGATGAAAGCTTTTCCATTATTCTTGCCGTCGAAGAAAATCTCGGTTCTTTATATTCAACTTAATTGTATTTAACCAAATGATCCTTGATTTTTAAGAGATGCTTTTGTACAGCGATATGTAAAAAGGGTAAGTTCACCAACAGTGGGTGACGTTTAATAAAATCCTAGCTTAAAGGTAAAATAAATACCACAGTGATAGATATCCTAGTATGGAGTGATCTTTGATATTCTACGGAGTGTTCAAAACATAAATCATATCGCACCGTAATAAATTAAAGCTCCAAAGTTATAACTTTCGATCTAATTTTACAATTAAAGCTCTTAAGTTATAATTTTTGAAATTCGCCTCAAAAAAAATTACAGTCAAAATTTATTAAGGGTTTCCCAATCATAATTGGTATAAATATGTAAAATATTGTGTTCTTCATACATGTAAATTACATTATATTGTTAGTTACATGACTAATTGCACCACTATTGGTATCATTATCCTACATAAACATGAATTCGACATATTTTTCTGGATAAATCATTGACAACTAATGTAAGAAAGGTTTGTTCACAATTTAGAGGTTTTCCAAGTTTGTTAAAACTTTGGGAGCATTTGTTGGAAAAAATTAAACTTGGCTTGAACACTAACTTTCTCAAAACTTTTTTCAAAATTGATACAATTGAACATACGTATTCCATGGTGTGTAGTGTTTGTAATGTAATGTTCCAAGAGTCATGCGTAAATTCTTACTGTTGTTTGACTTTTCTTTCAATTCATTTATTTGAAGAATTATTTGAAACAACCAATTTTAAAAACCTGCTATTGCTACAATATCAAGTAGATAAAAATGAATTGGTTTTATTTTAAGTATTGTTGTTGTGCGTCGTCAGAACAGAACGCAAAGTTGCGCATACCTGGAAAAGATTAACGTATCTTGTTCTCCAGTGTGACATGTTTATACACAAAGTAAAGTGCCACGTGCACAACCTACTTAAAATATTAAGCAAATCACATGACACGCAGTGGTGTCTACGGACTCCACTCTATCCCTTCGGCCGGCCCGAGTGGCGCGTAACCGAAAAGGGATTTTATTTAAATTACAGAACTTCACTCATTGTCCATCTGTTCCTTTGCGCGTGTTGAATTATCACCTGATAGTCCCTAAATCCAGATTTATGGTATAGCGCCTGTCTAGTCTTTAATTGTACATCATATTCACATAAATTTTACAGTTTAATCTCGTCCCGAACAGACACCTCCGGTTATGTGGCGTAAACAAGTTCCGGCACTCTTTTGTGCACGTTCCGAACCGGACAGTTGAAGCCCCATCGATAAGTCTCCCTCACCAGGTGTCCATTTGGGTTGTGTCGAGCCGATTTTGTGAAATCCCCCACGCAACATTCGCCGTGGAAAACACGTCAAACGGACCCCCATCGGTTTGGACTGTGATTCTCTCGGGGACACGCCGAGTCCGATCGGCCGCACATGGAAACAATCGGCCTCCTAGATAGTTACAAAATTTTAAATCAATTGCACACACTGAAAATTTCAACGCATCAATTAATTTATACTACCCCATTGTTTAAAGTCGCGCCGAATGGCCCGTTCGGCCCGATTGAAGGGCTCCGTGGAGGTAAAACGCACAAACCCCAGCTGCAATCGCTGACGGATCGGCATGCGACGTGACACATTGTAGCCGTCCTTCTGTTTTCGGCGGCACCAGCAGGGACATTTTTTGTCGTCATTAAAATATAATGACTTTTCCGCCCGGTGCGCGCGAGGGTTATCGCACCGATGGCATCGGCTCCCGCGGAAAGCCAAGTGTGACCTGGGAAACACCTACGCTAAATGGAGGTTTTCCACCCCGACCCGGTCTCGGGCGACAACATGCCAGCGGGTTCGCACATATTTTGACACGTGTTAACCACGGTGGCAGCACCGCTTGATGGAATGCCCGTATTAACGTCCATCCACCGCCATTGCGGGGGAACTGTGCAGAGGATGGTGGAAAGAATCCGTTACTGTCAAAACCAACCCGTGACCAAACCAGCTCGGTTTGGGCACAAATGCGCTGGAATAGTGTAAACAGTAGATGCATATCACAGTTCATGTTGGTGATGCTGTCAAATTTGAGCAGCATTAGTAAACGGTCAATCCAGAAAGAGTGAATGCAAGGAAAGAACCATTTGAAACATGGAGAATACACAAGTTTTTCAAGAGGAAAGTATGCTGTGATATTAATCTGTTTTTAATGAAGCAACAATGTAAGTATACTTCATATCTAAAATGATTGTTTGGAGTTGAATTTATACAATACCTTCGCAGAGAAATCGTCACCATTTGAACATTTTCTATACACCATCAATTCAAAAAGCTTAATCAAAACTAGTTTAAATAAGAAACTAATTGCTAATATTTGGATTAAAAAGCGAACAATCATTTCCTAACGAGTGAAAGAATGAGAAAACTAATGTTACAAGAAAACTGATTGATACAAAGAATACGAGTATTTACTTCCTTCCGACGTTGGAATAATTTAAAAGCTGCTGAAGAAAATTAAATTTTCTAGTTGAAAACTTGTTTTATTTATTGCACCATTGTTTGAAATTATTTGCATGTTGCCGGACATTGGCAATTTATGTGTTTTATGTCTTTCCAAACCAATCATGGCATTGTTTAATAATACGGATCTAAACCTCAGAAAATCTAGCTTCAACAAACCAAAAAGAATAAATATACCAGGTAAAGGTCCTAGAAAAGTGAGTTCAATATGGAACGCACACAAACCAACAGTTTCTATTTGATCTATTTAGGATTGCTACATTTTGCTGCGTAAATAAACGCAATGTTTGCACACTAGACAGTTTCCAGTTACTCTGATGGTGTTTCCATCCCACAACGGAATAGCCTTAGCTGAAAAGCAATTAATCTGAGTTATTTTTAATGAACCACAAGTTTTTTTTTCTGCATTTGTGTTTCTCTATTTATACCGACGTTCCGGCCTTTGAAGGAATTTGATTTCATTGAACGCCTACAATTTGGAGTAAAAAACCTTAACGGACATTTTTATGTTTGATATTGATTTTGGATCGAGTTTTCCTCCTTTTCTCTTCGTAATTCCAATGGCAAACATGCGAGACGATTATTTGTCATTGGGAGCACTGTTGGTGAAAAAGTCTATTCATGTTTTTTATGTCCGCATGTTTTGTTCCCTCATTCGATTGCTTGTTTGATTCACCTTTCGCCGCGATGCTGGTAGGAAGTTCTTTTTTCCCAATTTCGTTTCCATTCAAATGGAGCTTCCGCAAAGTCCGCAATGGTACGCAAATGAGCTTAAAATGGTACGCCCGGTGCCAGCGTAGGCAGGACACAGATGAAGCGAACCAGAACGATTGCCTGAAAGCAAATGAATATTGCTTTTCCCGCACACCCACACAGAGCCTCCCCAAGGGATGCAACGCAACGGAAGTGACAGTAAATGATGTCCAATTCACTACCTAGCAGTTCAACAATCAAAGGTCATCCGAGAGGAAAAGAAGTGCGCGCCCGAATCGGTACGTCGCAATTCTGCATAGATTTCGCTATCCATAAAAATAATCACCTTCTTCATCTCACCCTCGTTGCATCGGTCTTTGTCATTTGGGGTCCAACGGTTCGGGTCCGGTGTTTTTTTTTCTCTTACTTATCACTACCACTATCTCGAAATCCTTCTCCAACTTAATGCCGGCTAGAAACGGGTGGGCCCAGATGCAGTACAATGGCCGGCAATGGATTAACGGTGATCTATGCTCACAATAAATTTGCCTGGAATTAATTACAGTAAAACTTAAAATAATTAATTGTTGATCTTTCGCAACCCCGCAACGTTTCTTGATACGGTCTGCCGTTTAGTTACAATTCGTCTTCCCCGGGTACAAACTCTTGCAGTTGGCAGACAAATCCTTTCGCTCGGTGGGCACCCTTGAAAAGTCCGCAGCCAGAGGGGAAGATGTTTTCGAAAGGCTGCAGCAATTATTCTGGAGGATTTTTCTCCTTAAAATACGGCTCCAATTAACACCGGATCGGATGCCTTCGGTCCACTTTACAATTATTTTCACACCAAGAGAGAATAATGATCGTTAGCGCTCCGGTAAATGGAGTCGTAGTAGGCGTGTACGGATAGTGGTTGCCTTTTGTTATTTTTCATTAGAACGCGTTGAAAACTGTTATCTAAATATAAAAGAATTTATTTAAAAAAATAAGCTTTCAATATCCCATCAACAGTTCGTGAGATTATTTGATGATAAGTAACTATTTTAATGGCAGTAAAAAGCAAGTGCATCCGTGAAACCTAACAGACTGTTTTCCCACAATTTCCAGAAGCCACAACCCTCTAAAAGGATGAGAAAACTATTGGAGAAATTAAATAAAACCGATAACTTTACAGTAATTACGACATACGAGTTTTATCAACCGATGTACTCAGAGTCATCAGGGCACCAAACTTCGGTGCGGTTCACCGAGTGGCTTTTATCTGGTGCCTTGTTTTATTTTGCGTCCAATGTAAAATTAAAAATAAAAAAACACCCACGCCCTCACATACAACCCGAAGCACTCCGAAAATAATCCATTAAGCAACGTATTTACTCCTTTTCGTAACAAAATCCAAACTTTGCCCCATTCTCCGAAGTCTGTGCGGCAAGATGAAAGGTCGAAACCCACGACAATCGACAGGAAGCCGGCAAGGAAAAACGCATCAGCATGGCTCCACCGTTTGCCGGCCGGAGACGAGCCAGCCTCGTACGTGTCGGCGCCCCGAAGAAGGTCCCGAGAGCGGTGGCCAGGCCACTCTTCCCGGGCACGGCTTCATCAATGCCACAAAAGCCCTTGAGCCTCGCGGCACCGCCAACCTTCCGCCTGGACCGGACGACGGTTGTTTATTTTACACTGAAAGAGAGTCAAAATGACATTTTCATTAAACCGTCGACCGACTAACCTCCGCACGCCTTCCCCGGGGCGTCTTTTGCTGCTTTCGCAGTCCCTCCAGGAAAAAGGCGGACACATTGTGCCCCGGTGCAGTTGCCCGGTGTTTTTCTTCCAAAGACTAATGAAAACATTGTCGATTGTGTTTTTCTGGAAATAATTGGATTTTTCGGCAGACACCGAACAAACGATGAGCGTGCGAGCGCGCGTGTGTTGTTGGTCGAACCGGCCGAAGTTCCGGAACATCGGTGGATGCAGCCCAAAGTCCTTCCGATTGACCGTTGTCCGTCGCGTCGGGGGGTTTTGTTTGGGGATTTTTGGGTCCCACCAAGGACCCTTCGGAGTGTATGTGCACAACGAGGCTAATGTGTGTCTGAGTTCCGGCGAAACACATGCTGGAGAATTTAGCGAAAGACATGCGAAAGCCAAAACTGCACCCAAAAGATGCTTGCGGAGCGGGTCAATCGTCAACATGGTGAGTTGGTCCAATCTTTCGACGGTCAAATTGTGTAGATACGGCGATGCTGGCCCCCAGAAGAGTGTATTTCGTCTTCTTGGCGAAGCGGAAAGAAAACTGAACAAGCTGGCAGGAAACTCCCGTAACGGATGATAATGATAAGAGCTGACGGAAACCACTTAATCTTGGGACAAGTCTTTGCGACATTGTGCTCGATCTTTTGTGAATTTTTCGTCCTTGTGCGACGAAACTCTGTACCGGTGCTGTACTCGAAGTTTAAGAACATTTAATTACGTTCTCCTGCTGGTGTAGGAGGAACTCGGGTTGCATGTAACCTCTATTATACTTTATGGCAGATGTAAGATAGAAAACTTTTACCAATCCCGAATCCTTGATCAACATTCGTTTCACGATCAAAGTTTGTTGTGTTAAGATTCTTCATTAAATTAGATACTTGATAAGAACAGTGATGCTCAGCATAGTTAAAATATGTTCCGCAAATTTGTTTTATTTTATAAATTCTTTTTTTTGTCACTCTTTGTGCAGGATGTCGTTTTAGGAGCGTAACGTCAAATTTTCCTACAGAAAATGATAAAAGTGTCTAAAAATGACCTACTGTGTGCACGATATGATGAACTTTTTAGTTAAAAAGGAATTCAAAGATATGTAAACATAAATCTGCAGAGCATGCAAAGAATGATTTCTTTTCATATTAGAGCTTCAATTACCATAAAAAAACCTAATGCATTTAGCAAAAAACTGCAAAAAACCAAAGCATTTTATCATTTTAAATCCTTGTTGGTACACGTTTTGTTATAATTGATGATCACCAATATTCTACCAACCAAAAATGTAAAAGTAAACCCAAAAATGGCAGTTCTCTCAAATGCATTTATTATCATTTATATCCAACAATGCAACAACTGGAATAACAAAGATATAAAGTCAATTAACCAATCTGTTCACATACTCCATCGAGTTTCCTTATGGCTTGCTCACGAAGGTAGTCGTAAATTGTTTCATCCCTACCTTACTGCCGTGCCTCGCACAAATGAACAAGGATTAAAAGTAATGGTTTAATATAATAGCAAAGTTTATACTTAATTACTCACCGGGTATGGTCACCGGGAAAACGCTCTGCTGGCTGTTGACCCCGGAAGGGCAGGAAAATCACCGAAGATACTTCGGCGGGTTCCGCTTTCGAGCGTCTTCGACGGGAACCGGGAACATCTCGCCTGGAACGGCCCGACGGGAAGAAGAAGTGAGCCAATTTGTGACGTCCTTTATTAAATTTTTCGTTTTATGCCACGACAGCTCCTGCGAAGAGTGACCCGTTTACGTTCCGTCGTAAGAATGTTATGAAATCGTAAAACACGATCATCAAATGTCATGCCTTCTGTGTCCTCCGCTCTCGCCAGCTGTTGGTGGTTAAGGACATTGTGTATATGAGTGGTGGGTGCATGTGTATGTGTGTGGGAGTGTTTTTTTCTAACACATGTACATTTTCGGTGGTTTTAATTGATTGTTTAATCCATCCGAAAATGCGTCCCAACGACTCCAGCGGTATTACCAATTAATGGTGCCATATTGCAACAGACAATGTCCCGTTAATTCACTAGTTTTCTGATTTTTTTATAACACTCCCTCCCCCCCTCCCCCTGTCTCTCCGTTCGTGTCCTTCGCTACCTTAGGGATCTGGACCGTAATGCGTACTTAACGAACGGAACAAGATTTCAACCGAGAGCAAACGGAGCCCATCTTCAACGCTTCCAGCCGCAGACAAAGGAAAGTAAACCGCAGATGTTCATTATAGCTCAATAAAATGGCACGAAATATTAGCTGAAGATATTTTGCACCCTGCTCCTGCTTGTGCAAGGGATGGCGAACCGGAGACAATCAGTTTCAGTTGCTTTGCCTTCCTGCAAGAGATAGTGAGGAGAGACCAATTTCTTGCACTGAAAGTAATGAAAGTTTTCTTCATCTTGGCTTGTGTTGTAACCTGTGAATTGCAAATCAGTTAAAAAGCTTACGATTAAAATGATCCAAGAAAATATGTTTGTCCCTTTAAAAGGAACCCCTGGGGCCAACGAATGATTTTAAATATTGATGACACAAACAACTTTCTGTAGGATTGTATCGAATACTTCCAATATATCATCAAAGTCTTACTTATGCAACACATTTTTATTACACTCGCACTATGATCACTTCTATCGAAATCCATTTATTTTCCCTTCAATTGAGCGCCATTGAACTTCAATAAAACACCAGCTTAGCTCGGGCATATCCTTCAAAGCCCCCCCGAACTACTTCGTAGCGTCTGCACACAAGTATCAACTCCTCCGTATTCAATTTCCCATTAACTATGACTCTTCAAACAACGCTAATAAATTATAGGCTCTCGGCTTTCGGCGGGCGAGCTAATCAAAATGAAATTCACGCTAGCTGTCGCTCCACACGTCCGCCGAATGCGAGTCGAATGTGGCTCACCAGCTCAACATGTGTCACATATGCGCCAGCATGGCCTGTCTCCAACCCCCCTTCCTGCCCACATCACTTGCACGGCCGTCTGCACAGTCGTGCGTGTCGAAAATCGTTCAATGAAGACCCCACAAATTGCCTCCATCACTTAGCATTTTATCGTTTATCCTGTTGTCGATGCCATTTCCACTTCCGCTTGCCCCATCCCAACCCCATCCGGGCGCTGCTGTTGCTTCACTTTCACTTTACGGTTCCACGCCGGGGCTCCACACGCGACCGGGAGACGAATCGAGCGAATCGACGCCACACACTGCTCACCGGGTTTGGAAGCTCATTATAATTTCAAACGCCTACATATCCGCCCTCGGAAAGATATGGCACAGCTCCAAACGATCGAATCTCCCCAGAAAAGGAACGAAGGATTTGCCATCCGGAAAGAGTCACTAACCGGCACCCGAGCAGACGACCGTTCTCGCCGACCCGGAAGAGTGTGAACGCGTTTACGGATCACTTCACGGATTGCTGCCCTGCAATGTACGTAGGGTAACGGCACAGACACACAAGCCTTTTGAGAATATCAAACGGAAAACGGAAGTGGCGAAAAATTCATAAAAAAATCTCAATTATTATTCTGTCCTACCATCCCGAAAGACATATGTTTCCGACCCCCATAAACCGCCAATGCATGGTGGCAATCTGTGCAGTGCACCGAACTCGATAGAGTAATTCGATGGAGTAGAAATTTGAAAACTCGAAAATTTGGCTTCGACTTTGTCTTGCCGAGGGACGGGAAGGTAATATCGGGGTGGAACGAAACGATTTCATACCTGTTGAACGTTATCGATGGATTGTTGAATAATTTTAAGGAGTACCTTAGCGTTCACAAATACTATTTTAGATAGGAAACATTTGTTGCTATTCTTCATCTTGGTTTTATTCTATATTCCTCTGGATTTGGAGTCAATTATTATGAAAGTAATGTAAAATTTTCATGACCTCAAGTCAGTTATTACGTCGGATTGGGCGTACTACTAGGGCCCCAAGCAGCTATGAGTTAATGTCCCAAAAAATATGCACTATTTTCACCACATATTTTTTCGTGTTAAAGTTTATAAAATTTCAACTAAAGTTAAACCATGAAAAGCTTTCAAATTAAAATTTTATTTCAATTTACCTCAATGTTATTCAATCGAAATGCTGTTAATTTTGCTTATTTCATGTTAAATCATCAATAATATTCACAAGGATAATTTTCGTGCTTCCATCCGATTCAAAACTAAAAAAGACCATTTTGTAAAATGTTTGAAAAAGAAAAAGTTAATGCCACATCTAAATTTGCAAGACACTACTTTTGCTAATCCATATATGTGCATTGCCTTTAAAGTATTTTGAGAATTTTCCACGTTGTGGTGTAAAGCAGCCTTAAGCTGATCTAGATTATAAATGACTAGATCATAAGTATAGATAAGAATAATAGTCAGTCTGATACGAAACATTGTACAACGTTTTAAATAAGATATGTATTCTGACTGAACTAGGAAAACAAGAAAAGGCGAAGTTTGGTGACCCTTTCTTCATCAAAACTCAAATCAGATAGTTCAGTAGCACCCATTACACATTTTTATATTCTTCTGCCTACTTTCATTCTATCTACGTTCATTCGGCCGCTAAGCAACAATCATGTAACGCATTTCATGAAAAAATATGCTATCATAAGAAATAACAGCTGCTTAGCTGTGTATAAGACGTATTGAAGCATTTAGAGTTATATTTACCGTTTTATATTGATACAAACTGCTTTGCTATTTAAAGACTTAACTTCTATAATTGTAGCAAAGCATCCCCAAAACAGATTATAAATCACAAAGAACAAAATTCATCATACGTACAACAGCTCGATGCTCCAAACCAGTTGTCTACTTCTCACACCATTTTATAACACAAACGGTTCCCCTTTCGCTTTCCGATTTTCCGAGCGGTAATGTATACACTCCACCAAACAAATTACGGAAATAATCAAATAACTGTTATGTCGGACCAATTTGAGATCAATTTGTAGTTCCAACTGGGGTGTAGGAAATTTCACGAGGCGCGAGGAGGTGTGCATATGAGTTGTGCATGCAGATGTGGTTTTAAAAAACGGTGGCTCGAAAGAAATTCGATTACTTCAAATTTATTGGTTTCATTAATCGAATGAAATGCGTGGGGGAACGGAAATGCTTCAATCAGCCAGAAGGGAGATTAAAACGGTGTGAGCATGCAACTGCAACGATTTGTTGAGCATAGTTAAAGGTGTGTGTTTTCGATTCAAATGCTCAAATAATTCGCAATAGTGCGATTAAATTTTACTTTGTGTTGAATCAAATGATTTTACTGTTATACCTTTTGAACGTATTTGTTCTTTGATTGTACCGGCTTCTAAAAAGAGCAACAAGCGCTACCGTAGCGCTAAAGCAAGTAAATGACAGAATCAAAACATATTAAACATTTCAACACCAATTATCTGTTAGTTCACGTAAGTGCCCGTTTCAATCAACACCTTAATGATGAACGAAAGGAGGCGAGGACGCGTCGAGAATCCCGATGTTGCCACTTGTTCCAACCCAAAAAAACGAGGTTGCACCACAAAGATCAACTGTTTTACTGCACCCGGGTTGGGCCATTTGCCAATTCGGTACGTGTGCATGGTAGTATTGCTTTGCACCGAAGGTGGAACCTACGGCCGTACGTGCGGGTTTAAAAATGAAATGAGAAAATATATGTGGCAGTTGAAGGTACAAATGGTCTGACTGCTGGAGTGTGGAACGCAAGATGCATACAAATGCTTCATTAGGTGCTAAAAGGTGTCGGAATGCCCTCCGAGTGTTCTTTAGATCCTGGGGTGCATTTCATCTGCTTTAATTCTTCCATCTTCACGGTTTCCATGGAAACTTCTAAAAAGTTGCAAGGAGAATAATTGGTCATATTTTCATTTCTGGCATTCGAAATCGTACGCTCAAGAAGTTGGTGTTTTTGAAACGTAAATATAAACTTTAACGGCATAACTAAATAATGAACTACATTTTAATTCCAACCTATCCTGTTTTAATGAGATTTTAGACAATGAAACGAGAGAACATTTATAGAAATATTCCTGCATTTTTCATTTACATTCACCCATTAATGAAATACAGTTCAATCACCATTGCAACGCTCTTCACTCAATCAGGCGCCTCAAACTCATTAAAATATCTCCACTGTGCATCATCCTGCATGTCAAACATCGGTTGCCAAATTTAATAATAACCCAAAAGGCTCATATTTTAACCCCACACAGTAAGTGTCCATAATTAAATTCGCATCCGTGCGGTCCTGTCGCTGCAAGCGAAACAAATGATTATCACTCTCGGTCTCTGAACCGATCCGTTCTTCAACCGGGGGCGTGATTTTACGTCACGTAATATTCTGCAGCAACAACAACAACAACAACAGCAAGTCCCCACGACAAATTGCCCATTATTCGAAACAATCTCATTCAATTTCCCGTAGCCCTTTCAACGAACCGCATGGCTGCTGCTGCCGAGCAACAACAGAAAAAGGCCAGTCTCCTCCACCATCATGGCGCATCATCGGCTCCCCGGCAGGAGTTTTGTATGATGAGCCCGAGCGACGCTTCCGAAACATATCTCATTAGTCGTTCATATCTTCCGCAGCAAACAGGAAGTCAGTTCAAATAAGTTTTAATTGTGTTACCGGTAAACATCGCCCATCGAATGCTTTTTGTTCGGGCCGGACTCGGGCGGTTTTGCGAGCGCCCACGATGACGGCCGGGCTGGCGGGTGCTGTTCGTTGTGGTGCTCTATGCAAATATGTGCGCACTACTTCTGCTGCATATGACTTCATGCGAGCAACCTACGGCTAAAAAAGGCGGGTACCGATGGAAATTTACACAGAAAGCGACACACGATGTTTTGCACTCCGGTGCAACGGTCCTGTGAGAAAACATTGTTTGAAAAATTGTTATTTATTCCTGTTGCGCTTCAATAAATGCGATATTTACCGCCGACGGGAATAAACAGTTTACTAACAAGCTCGAGGGTAACAACGGCTTTTGTAACATTACATGGCGCATGAGTACATTTTTACTGCTCAGTAGAGCACTTCTTGCATTTTAGAACTTTCACCGCAACAATACCATTCTATGCAACTTTTATTTTGAGCGACAGAGATATCAGGAACGGAAAACAAATCACACCGAGAGCCATCGTACCGGGACAAAATAATCGGAACAAGTTTATTCCTTTCGTAAAATTCACGGACGAAGTGTCTTGCAAAGTAAATAAAGGAAATAAATATTAACAAATACAATACAGCATGTGTATATGTTGATATACATTCATGTAAATAGGAGGATATTTTTGCTGCAAGAAAAAAAATCTTCACACTGCACCATAAACAAACAGTTCACTACAACGACCTGCACGGTTGCACGCTGGACGTCGAACAACCGGGGCATCGTGCCAGACGACGAAATAAACCATCGCGCGCCGGCACGACCTAGCACTATCGGTGTTTTTAACGGCTTGGTGTCTTGCCAAATGTCTAACGAACGACCGATTGATGATGGAAGATGTGTCGGAGAATGTAATGCATCATCCCTTCGGCCCTTCCACCAAGACTGCCGCGCCCTCTCGCCCTCTCTTCAGTGGAAATAAAACGTGGAAACCTGTTCGTCATCCAAGCGTCAGTCAGGGACGCAACCGGAACGCTACTGGAAATCAGTCGCTTGCTGCGTTTTTACGCCTTCATGCTACCGAATTTATGGCCCCAGTTCTATACCGTCGAACGGTCGAGCGCCGAGCCGGAAGGAAAACGGGGTCGAAAGTTTTTACTTCCCACCCCCCAACCCCATCACGGTGGCCACCTCGGGGCGTATCTCGTTATATTTTTATGGATCGTGCACACATTCGCTTTTACCCGTACGGTGCGCCCTTTCGCCGAAATGAAACGTTTAGTGAGTTTGGTTTGGATGAGTAGGGGGACGGAGGGTGGGATCTTGTACAGGACCCTTCGGGAATCCGATTCAACTCTGCTGTTAACCCGAGTGCCAAAGTTTACTATGCGCCGATATTAAGTGTTACTCTACAACAAATTTAACGCGGGTCTGAAGATGAGAAGTGGTTGATCTTTCGGAAATCGGGCAAGATGCCATTATTGTCTCCGTCTGTTGCGATGTAAGGGGGTCTGAATACTATAGTGCAGCTTTTTTAAAATGCCTCAAAAATCACACCCATATGTATATTTCTAAAATAAAAAGATGAAGGTAGATTGAAATTCATTAACTGATTTGACAGATGACTTTATAGAGGAAGTGTTATTAAATTATTTGACCTTAACGAGAGACAACTTAATTTTTTTTTAAAGTAGTTTCTTTATTTAGTTTCTCATCTCGAGCTCATCAAGCCTTTTATAGAAATTATCATCATTTTGATTTACATACAATGGTTCTTCCTACAAATGTTCATAGATAGAAACTAATGAATACCACGCGATATTTCTTACACAGACATGTTCTCTGAATCCCACCAAAAACTGTACCCTATAGATTCCTTTTGCTACCACTTCTAATGTGGCTCCACAAAGGGGAGGGGAAGGGGGAGGGGTGTAAAACGGGGCAGCTATTGTGCAACGGTGGTAGCCAGACGGAACCAAGTCAGGAACCGAGAAATGATCACTCTGCCAGAGCTGCTGCACATCAACGTCAGGCAAGCGTTATTTTCGGTGCACATAAAATCTGAAGAAGTGCAGTTTTGCCCCCATCGTCCCGAAGCTTTTGCCCCCATTTCCGAGGTTTTCGGAGGGTTCGCCATCCTAGCAGTGTATCCTGCAGCTTTGCCAGCCGTCAGAAGCAGATATGCCAGGGGTTTTTGACTCACCGCAAGCATGTCACCGCAAACATCGACAGAATTGGTGGGTGTGAATGCTGCTTCCCGTTCGGGCAAGCACACCGAGGGCACACTGATTTCCGAAGCAACCGCCAAAATGGCGACCCGGGGATGGTTTAAGGCGAGATTTTTTTTTGTCTATCCCGGTTTGAGTGTTCCCGGTTTACGATCCAAGATAAATATTGAGCAGTGCCATATTTTGGAACAGACGCGAAAAAAGCTGGCAAAAAGTACTGTATTATGTTGGAAAACTGTTGGGAATAGGTTTCTGAAAAACGATATTCTCTGTTTGCCCTAAAAACAAATATGAAGGTTCTCGAACCTCATTTGAAATTTGGTTTAATTAAGACAAAGAGCCTTCCTCCTTTTTTTACTTAACAAATCTTATTGTAAATGAAAACACCTGTTTCTCCCATTACAAAAAAAAAGCATTCAAATTATGTACAATGGGAACGTATTTAAGTAAACGCACGCCTTCAGCACGTTCGGTGAGGGAAACCGTTTTTTCCTGAACAAAACTTATGCAAAACAGCGTTTAAAACAACAGCCGCATTAAGACGTCCATAATGAGTGGAAACTATTTACGAAGCGCAGATGTTTTCCACGACGAATTTGCTTCCGTACGGAACAAAAATCCATCGAAACGTCCTTCTGGCACGTGTACCAACCATTCCCGCATAATATGAAACGTAAGCACAGCGAGTAAAGTATGCTGGCACCTTTTCAAGCACCTTTTCAGGCCACCATTCCTCTGCTGCTGCAACGAGAGTTTCGTTGTTTTTCTGCATCTCGAAAGAAAATCCCTTTTTTGTGCTGGCGTGAAGGTTTTCACCCACGGGGCAAGCATTATTAATTGCACCTCCGTGAGTAGGCGTTATTGTGGGGCAAAAAAACTAACATGTGTTTCGGAATGAGCACACTGTGCGCCGTACCGTCCCGTCGTACCATATTGGCAACCACTAATGCCGTGCAAGCTGCCACGGCAAAGCGGGGAACCCGCCACGGAACTGATGCCTCCGCTTGAATGCTTACGAAGTATCTCATTACCTACTAGGTTCCCACTATCGATGGTCGTAGTTTCTGCTTTTCTTTTCCAATCAAAACCACACGCGAAAGGATGCTAGGATGGTTCCGTCGACAATGCGCCAAGCAACAACCGCCACCATAACGACGCACGCCAAAAACTGAGGATGCTGAAGCCCGACCACTTGCTGCTAACGATGACGATCGGCTATTAAAGCAACAAATTGCCTTGTAAGTCAATTTCACGTCTAACAAGCGCGTTTTCCACCACAAAGCCTTCGTGTGCGGCAAAGGAAAACCCGCGCCAATTCTTACGGTGTCATCCTTCCGTACCGTTCCCCATGCGCGAAACACCTACACAAACAATCTGTTATATGTTTGATAGTATCACTTGCACCGCCCGGGCGGACCTCCGTCCACCCTCCGCCGAGGCTCCATCACACACGCTTCGACCGTCGATGCTCCTGCCAAAACATCCCTCGAGTTAAACCGGAGCAGAGCGGGACCTTGCGGGGAGGCGCCCAGCCCGGGAGTAATTAATGTTTTCGATGGCAAGGAGCTGATGGGAGCTAAATTTTCATTTCATTCTGTTTGTTCACGTTTCCACCAGAGTAGACACTTTGATGCGGCCAAGTCATGCAAGATGATGCTTAACGGTGGGAGCGAATGGGATGGGCGGCCTCCTTACGGCCAAGTCGCTTAGCATATGCCACGGTGGCGCCGGCTTTGTCGTGTACGCGTTTGTCGAAACGCACATGGCACCACCAACCGTGGAGGGATGCGCGAATATGCGAGACAAAACCACAGTAATATCATTCCCGCTTCCGTTCGGCTTGTCGTCAGTTTATGAGATCACTCGGGCATAATTATGTTTCGAGCGAGCTAATTAGTTTAAAGCGTAGGGTTTCTTCATTAAATACGACGATTTCTGTCACGTTTGATATTCTGCTTTTATTTTCTAAATCGAGTTACATGCTTTACGATAGCGAAATCTACTTAAAAAGGAACGGAATCCACCCGTTTTATATGCAACGCGCCAGAATGTATGCACCTGTAACGAAATTCAATACAATCACTACATAAACTAAATAATCACACTAATGTTGTGCTTACTGAACCTTTCGGCGAGATTCATTCATATGAATCTCTCTTCAAATCTTCATCAATCTGTCACGGATCTGTCACGAATCTCCATGATTTTTTTATTGGCGTGAATCATGCGATCAAAAAAGGGGCCAATCTACCCATTTATGAATCTCTCATCAAAAGAATCATAAATCTCTAAAACGCAAAGAATAATTAAGGTTCATGAATCTGAATTTTAATTATACAACTCTACATAGATCACACCCAATCTGAGCATAAGATGCTCCAATAAGACATTTTTATAAAACCGAAAATAGATCAATTTCGATATTAATATGTTATATTATTATACTTAATTTAATTTAAGCGTTTTTTTTAGCGTTTTCCGAACCCACTTACTGCTGTTCGACAATTGCCGACACAATAGACCAGTGATGTCTATTTCGTTTGACCTCGCGGGCCACATTTCGCCCCAAAATAGGTTCGCGGGCCAAAACGTAAAATTGATTGGATTGATGAAAATATGTTCTTATCAGTGTGGTTTGATCCAAACAGTCAATCGTGTTAAACACCTTAGTTTTTTTTAAATGTTTTATTATTTCTTATAAAATTTACAATTTTCAGTAAAAGATAAATTTTCTATAACACTATTGTGCATTTTGGTAAAGTTTTAAAAAAAGTAAATGTGCATTATTTTTTTTTTTCTAAGTGGCACGACATCCCCTAGTGGGACAACCCTCCCTCCAAAGAGAGTTTGTGTGACCGAAAGACGGTATATTATAGATCGGTGGTCAGCCGTTCGTAATACCGGAGGCCAGGTGCCAAACTCGAGATTCGATCCCACACCTGTGGTGTGGTGTTTCCTCGCGCTATCGCTGCGCCATGGGCACCCCCCAAAAATGTGCATTATTACTACAGCTAACTTATTGCTCCACATCTGTTATTTTATTTAGAATACTCTTGTAGTTCATGACGTTTGTTTTGTATGAACACTGTTTATTCGCTTGTCTCGAAAATCTGTGTGAAATCTTTGCTCTTGTCAACCGCAGAAATTAGAATAATTGAAATTGACGTTCGTTTAGTTCTCTTGCAATTCAATGAAACACAAAACATTTAGCTAATCGAACAATAGCTTATACTCAAAGATCCACACTTTCGATGTATTGCTTCAAAGAGGTCGCGGGCCGGATCCGATGTTTGACATCCCTGCAATAGACCTTCTACGGAACGTGTTAGAAAGTGTAACGTGGAAGGCATGGAATCTTTGGGCCAGGTACTTAATCAAGGTAATAATCTAAAAAACTCAATGAGTAGTCGCATACATTGAGGCACATCAAATGTAACACCAGAGGACATTGCATTTCAAGTCGTTTCTCATTTTAAAACTTACCAGCGAATTGTACTACAGCTGGTAAATCACGTTCACACGGATAGAAGGTGTTTCTTTTACAAGATCTATTAAGTCATTTAAACTCTTAACGTCCCATCATCAACTTAATACGATCGATTAACATCGACAATAGCAGCATAATTAGCCACGGCGTGAACCTTACCGAAAAGGAGTTTACTTCAATTTCTGGCTTTTAAATTCAATTGAAATCAATCGACAAGTAGTTAGTGCTGTCGGTGAAACTTTCCTTCCCGAGCCAACCGCCCGACCGGTACCTGGCCAAATGTCGTGCGATATTAAACTCCAATTTCCTCCCATCGAACCGGCCATTCCATTATTCATCGCTTCGCTACTTTGGCGCTCGCCGTTCGCACTCGACGGATATGAATTAATTTGGTGGCAATTAAACTTTTCCCCACTCAAGACCGCTACCGTAAGGCGGAACGTTCCACGGCTTTGATGGTGAACTGCGGGAACGAAATGGAACGGGAACCGTTTTTTGGGCCAGCGGGAAAAAGTTGCTCCTTGCGAATTGTGCCATTTCAGTTGCTTCGGCTTCCGAAGCAATGAATTCATAAAAATATGCCACCACTTGCACCGCCACGGTTTTGTACTAGCTAGTTCCCTCAGCGTGGGTTATTCGTCCAGACAGTTCTTACTGCACCGCCCATTAAAGCGCTGTCGAACAAACTCTCCCCCAAAGTGCAATAAAACAGTTGAATACGATCGCACAAAAGGACATCGTTTAGAGCCGAAAATTGGTGGCCTCGGTAGCTTTCACTGATTTAAACTATCCTTTCGGGCCAGCAATATACCGAAACGATAACAGGATGCACGAGATGAAACAATGAATAGTTTCCCCAACAAAACCATAATCTAATTTTCGCAGCCTCTCGAACACTCGCAAGATGCTCGGTGGTCGGAAAAAGAACAGATAACTTTCTGATTTTCATAAACCACAACTGCACCTCGGCCAACTGCTTCGGTGCACATCCCCATCGCCTTGACCACCACCGGGCCGGAGCCGAAACGTAGGCTGTCTGGGTCTGGGACTGGCTGGTGCGAATTGTCTGCGTCTGTACTTTATTGTATCATACGCTCAAGACGCTCTCAGTTAAATTAAAATTTAATTCAATTACTCATCACGGCGAACGTTGGTGTGCAATGTTTTCGGGTAGAAGTTTTGTCCAATTTGTGTGTAGGTACCGAATGATCTTCCTTTTTTTTTGTGAGGAATCTATAAAAAGGCAAAAAAATCTTGGGCGTCCGATGCGAACCAACGTCCGTTTGTTGTGAACAAAATTAGATATTATGTCGTATTCGTAGGTCCAGAAATTGAATTATTCAAATTTTGGTAGCAAGAGAACTAGAGAGATTCTATAAATTTGATTTTCATTTGCACAAGAAATATTCAATTTTGCTGATATTACACTTTTGGAACAGTCAATAAATCACACATATTAAAATGCACACTCCCAAAACCTATTAACTAAGAAAAAGAATGATTTTTCATGACATCCATCTTCCTTTTCTGCCTCGATAAGCCAAATAAGATTGTTTTTGAAGCAACGGCACTGTTTTCCAAATAGGGTATGACATATTTACCCGCTAGATTGGATCTGCACATGGTGTGTGCTTCTAGTTTCACATTCTACCAAAACATAGATCCTAGGAAAATTCTACGAAAACTGGGAAAATCCATATCGGCCCAACGGGAAGCTCTGTTCCGTGGTATTACAATATCAAGCCATAATTTATCGTGCTCCCGATGGCGTGGATACAGTGAAGCCTATAATTCCATCACTTTCTTCAGATTGCGACCCGAAATGACTATCTGTTTTTTGTTCCATCCTGTGGCACCCTCTCACATTTCCTCGCTTGACCCATCGTTGTCCATCCTCATACACACATTTGACGCATGGGTGAATTTGAGATATATAATTTCCCCTGTAATAGGTAGGGTTTCAAAGAATTAAGGTTTTTGGATGAAATATTTATGAAGGGATCTCGATACAGTTATAGTTTTCCTTGGGAGCAGTTCCATCTGGTCAATCCTGGGGGGAGGGGGATGACACAAGTACCCAAGTGGGCAGTGACGCTTGGTGTTTTGGAAATTCCCAAAAATATAAGGAAATTATGTGTATTGATTTAATTTGTGACATTTGTGCATTTGAGATGGGGATTTACTCTGCAACGACATCTGCTAACAAACTATAATATTTAGAAGAGAGTCAATGTTGAAATCTTCTATGAATTCAATCTTAAACATAACAGAGAGATTTCTAAAATTTCGCTCTACACATCTTTATGTAGTTTCTATAGACTATGCAACTTTGGATATACATTTAGATTTTCGTTAGCATATTCCCAATGTCGGTAAAAACGTATCCTCAAAACGGTGTCTTATGGTCTTGGTAAACAACCATCTCAACTCAGAATATAGCAAACTTGTTCGTGCCGGCAATCGTTTCGCTGCCCATGGTCACAATCAACTCCAGCGAAGGTCATTACGAGGACAAGAGTGGATACACAAGCGGGAACCAACTCGTGGCAACAATTTCTTCCATCGACTGATCTTATTTATAGCGTGAAGACACACGAGCCAACCCGTCATACCTTTTCCGCGCCGTGTTATTCCCATCCACCGCGCGCAAGCGACGTTGCTATCGACGTGCTTTTATGGCGCTAGGATCCTACCCCAGCCCCCGCGTTCGACGATATAAATTGAGAAAATAAAACATGAACTTCGAAAAATGATCCAATTTCGTAATTAAGCCCTTCGAGGGCACGAACCTCACCGGGCACCGGGCACCAAATCTCCGGGTCGCCCTGCTTCCGGGGGCTTGCGGGATTTTGAGCGCGCGATGTTTTGCCACGGAATGATTTGTGCTATCTATATTAAGATGTAGAGCGCCGATAGCGAAGCTACAACGAGCTAATAAATTGTTTTCGTCGCTTCGCTCCTCCCGGTGCGGGATAAGCAATTCTGGCTACGGGAGGGGAGGGTTTTTGCACCATTGGTGCCCACATCTTTCCGGAAGTCATTCTGGGAACATTTAGATAAACTGGCCCAACTGCCAGCTGCTTGAAGCACCTGGGCAAAGACGATGGAAGAGCCAAGCAGAGTGCCTTGAACGGCGAAACCCCTTTCGCCATAAGATGGTCCTTTGTGGTCACTTAATCACGTTACCTCAAAACGGACCACATTTATCTGCGAATACCGAAGGGAATCCATTAGCAGGGTGATATGCCACAAATGCAGGAAGGCAGGAAACCATCCATACACACGGAAGATTGTCCAGTCGCCAGTCGGGCCTTACTTTTCGGAGCCCCATATTCCTTTACCTTCTCTCTCCTGTCGGTGAAGCACCTGGCCTCCGCTCGAGCGCTTCCATATGCTTCCTTCCCAAAGGCAGCTAACTTCACCGTAGAAGCAAGAAACGGTTGCGTGCACGGAACTAAAGTGTACGGATGAGTTAATATTTTATTAGGAAATGGTTCTCCGTTTCGGCGTGCTGCCTCATGGCCACTTTTGTCGTAGAAAAACAGAGCCAGAGTGATGAAGAACAAGTGGGAGCTGACTACCGAAACCGGTGGAGTGATGATAATAATTACACCGCAAATGCTAACGATATGTTTCCCTATTTCACCGCCCCCTGATGGGGTGCACGACGTTGAAAAATCGTCCTCCAGAGGCCTTTTGTTTGGGATAAGGATATGTGACAAGTAGCATTTCATGTACCGAGTGTCGGTTTCAATTTGTTGCCTAAATGCCAGCATAATGCCGCCTGTGCTTCGGTGTTTTTCGGTGTGGGAGAGGAAAAAAACAGGAACGTTTGGTGTATACGATGGTTTTTCATTTTGACTACATAATTCATACCTAAATATAATCGAAATTACCTTTTTTATTCCGTCCACGACGATGCCTTTTTCAATTTGATTCTTTTTGAATATAAAATATGATTCCTTTCTGCATCATATGCTTTATCAGGTTCTCCAAAGTAAGTCATTCAAAAATAAAAATTCGGGACGTTTCAAAAATCTACAGCACGGGTCGGCATATATTTTTTAAAAAGGTCCAGATGAATTAAAAGAAACCGACAGCACGGGCTAGATACCTTAAACGATGTTTTAATGTTTTCGATGTAGTATCTTTGTAAATGAAGTATCAACTTTCTAAATATTAAATTTACATTAAAATGTGGTAAAAGATATTATATTTGAAATTTTGACGTTGATTTTTTAAAACATTTTCATACTTATTTTCGTTGATTTTTGTTTGCTTTCAACATATAACAGAAACACCTCGTTCAAAATTGTTAATATTCACTTTTTCGAAGAACCTGACGTAAACAAATCCGATTAAAACTGAAATGGGGTTTTTGAATAAGGCACTAACATTTTCTTAAGGGGCGGATGAAATCAGCACCCGGGCGTGACTTTTCCGATCCCTGATCTACAGGGTGCATGACGAATTATGCAGTAAATTTAAGAAAATGTTTTCTCATATAAATTCGACAGTAGTGGAAAGGTTATTTTGTAAGATATAAAAAAAATAAACAGCGATTAGTAAACGTAACCATGTTGACCTAAAAGTCTATTCTGTCGGTCACCATCCCTTTATCTCAATTGATAATTAATGTAAAGCAGGGATCGGCAAAGTGCGGCTCGCGGGCCAAATCCGGCCCGCCAAATGATTTTATTCGGCCCGTAAGAATATTTTAGTAGTTCATACAAAAAACCCATCCCAATTTTTATCGGATTTGCCAGGCTTTTTTTCTTCCCAAAAATGAAGATGAACATTGTTTAACGAGGTGTTCCTGTTATATGTTTATCGATAACATTTTAAATACTTTATCTTTTCCCACTTTTTAAGTAACTTTGCTATTTAGAAAGTTCCTCTCTCCATTACAAAGGGTTTGAAAACATTAAAGCATCGTTTAAAGTGTCCGGCCCGCGCCTTCGGTTTCTCTTAAATCATTTGGCCCTTTTTGGAAAACGTGTGCCGATCCCTGATGTAAAGAATGGAAATGTCTTCAATCATTTTTTTATAAATAGGCCATTCGTTTTTGCACGTTCTATCACCTATATCTTAAAAAGAAAAACAAAACAAACTGATCTTTGATCGTATAATTCCCTTTTAATGTTCACAAATGCATTATTGGTGTTTGTCGACTCGGTATATAAGTTTAGCGATACCCTTACAGATTGCCCCAATCAGGTTTAACGATTCTTTTTGAAGTTTATGAAGACACTCGTCATGTTTTAGTTTGGTCTATCCATACAAACACCCTCCGTATTGATATTTCCGACAGCTTCACTGGCTAAACAACCTCCTTTATACTTGCTCCGGCATGAATGGCCTCTTATTTTGTCATCGTCTTGTTTAATGCTTCCTGTTTTTTTTGTTCTAATAGCTAACACAATAACCTTTCCAGTGCTACCAGATTTATCTTAATATTGTTACGCAAACATGAGAGACAAAACATGGTCGCAAATCAACTGCATAAACTCGTCCCACACTCTTTAGTTTGATGTTCTACTCAAAAATCTTCTATTACATATGCAACGTAAAGATTAATTAATCCGACAGCTGTTCTCTGATCAGAGATAGCAGAAAAAATAACGGCAAATTAAAAAACCAACATGTGAATCTCGCACACAACTTCCATTCACTGAACATTTTGCGACACAGTGAAAACTT
This sequence comes from Anopheles coustani, assembly GCF_943734705.1. Classification (NCBI taxonomy): domain Eukaryota; kingdom Metazoa; phylum Arthropoda; class Insecta; order Diptera; family Culicidae; genus Anopheles; species Anopheles coustani. Next base: position 82,998,916 of record NC_071289.1, read on the forward strand.
CTCTGCCAGCAGTAAAAACCTAACTTTTGAAATTACATCCACCAACATTGATTAAATAATCGAACATCATTCGAACGCGTTTCAGATCCGCACGCCATTCTCCGTCAAACCGTCCGTCCGAACGAACTGACCGACGGAGGACGTTCCGGCCGGTTCGTTCTCCCGTCGGCGACACTGCACCGAATGCGCCAGCTATTCCAATATCACCCTCACGTAATTATAAATGATCAAAGCATTTTCGCTGGGACCTAAAATATTTAATTTTCCTACGGTCTTTCATGTTGCGAGCTTTTTTCTCCATTTACTTCTCCCCAAAATCCCAGCTTCTGGCGCTCGGTTGGTGATCGATTCGTGCATCGTATTCGTATCCACCTGTTACTTTGTCCGGGGATTGCTTTTTTTGCCATAGTTTGTGCTGTGCGTTATTCTCATTTCGTCCGATACGTTGTTGCATTTCCATTCTGTGTGTTTGCCTACAACGGCAACCAATCACTCGGCGCAAGATTCATTTTCAATGGTGTCCAAAAATGGGAAGGTGATAAAAAAAATGGTCAGCGTGCAACAGGAAGGAAAAAATGGTTCACTGGACCCGTGGTTGCCGTCCGCCGATCGACGGGAAAAACGCAAAGTATACGTATCTGTGTGTCGGTGACCGGACCAGGACGCAATAAAAAACCTAATAAACCGACAGAACGGCGTTTGTTTGAAATTAATTGAAAGTCGTGCATATGAGCTGTGAAATGACGTAAATGGCTGCCGCTGACACGGGAATATGGCTGACATTTTAGTTATTTCCGAAATGATTGACGTTGGCCGCAAGGGCCGTCCGGGCGCTGATTGATCGTGCCGCGAGGGGGTGCGGGTGACGGACGCTGGGCACCACTGCACCGGACAAAACCTGAACTAATTTACAATGTCGCTTCGAAACAATTGCAGGTAGCGGAATATTCGGATTGATGCAGGTGCTTTTAATATATCTGTACATATTTGCTTCACGAGAATTTACAACCTTTGGTATCGGTAATTTTTTCTGAACTTTTCCTGTATGCGTGAAAAACTCAAATTAAAACAGCGTGAAATGATTCTGATAACTAAAAGTTGTATCAGTTTGAAAACGTGCTTCACATTGTTATTAGTTTCGCATAATTCAGTGTTTTTTTATTTTTAAATAATTCACAGTCAGTCAGTTTCATAATTAAAAATTGAAAGGATAAAATGAAGCAATGTGAGACAAAAAGCTATGAATTTCTCATGAATACGGAATGCAAATATACCAGAATCATTAAAAAAACAACAAGTTCGGTGCAAGTATACATGGTTGCTATTTGAAAACATTTACAATTAGTGAGGAAATTATTTACACACATATTAATCTCTGCCGTGCAAAGAACCCTCAAACTTTTTATTAAGTAATATTTTTACACTTATGAAAAACAGGTGCCTAAAGAGTGTTTTTACAATTCCTATTCTTTGGTTGGAAGCATTTAAAGAAAAAAAAGGCTAGTCTATGATTATCTCAGGAATCAAGGAGTGTATAATTCTTTCACCCCCGGACAAGTTGTACAAATGTTGCCACTATTGACTGCCGAATGTGGTTCAAAATTTATTTGATTTTTTTGTTACAAAGCAAAACACTATCCATGCATATACTGGGCTCCCATTTCCCGGCTGTACAGGATGAAAAAGTGGACCAAACCCGTAGAGCAGCACTAGCTATTCCTTCGCTATCGAGGCAGTGGAAAACGATCCGTATGTGTGTGTCGGAGCAAACAAAAAAGCAAATCGAATAGGAAAATATATCTGTTAGAAAAACAAGGAAGGACTTTCGTCCTGAATGGCAAAAGGACGCACCACAGTACATTCGCAACCGAGCACTCTGGTTGGCAAGCTGCTGGAAGATGTGCATTAGCGGTGGAAAAAAAGGCAAAAAATCCTACAAACAAAGAACAAAACACAGCAAAAATAAAAAGAGCGGGTAGAGAGCTACCGGAATGCTTTATGATGCACAGCATCTGTTGGACAATGAACCGAAGTGGCCGGACATTTCTATTCTGTCGTCGTATGCTCCCTGTACCGCGCTCGTACGCGGGAACTGAAATCGAATAAACATATACACGAAATCGTTCCAATGCTGAAAAATGCCCGATCTAGAGGCAAACAAAAAACCCGCCACGAAATAGAATGACCCAAAAAAAAAGCGAACTAAAACTCCTAACGGGCGCTCGGTACGTGACCAATGTGCTGGAAAATGAATTATTATGTTTTAATATTGGAAGCCCCGACGGAAGCGGAGCGGGGAACTCAGGTCGAACACCAGGATTCGAGCATCGTTTCGGCCACTCGAAAGGGCTGCGGAATCGAAATCATCCAAGGAATGCTCGAACTTCATCCACCACCGGTTCGGCTATGAGGATGTTGGTAATTGGCCAAGATGTACGACACTAGATAACGCTTTCCACTGGCCATTTTGGGAGCGTTTGATGGCCTTAGGAAGGCGTTGCGACGACGAATTCCATTTCCCCCAAAAGGTCATTCCCGTTCGGTGCGGGGCCGCAGCAACAAAGGGCTTTCGGGGCACGGCAAGTTGGCTTTTTAACGGTGCGAAGATTTACGAATTTAATGTAATCCTTTTTAATGTTATCTCGGACCACCCGGCCCAACTTTTAGCCCGGCCCGTTATATTTACATGCGACGGTGGTGATGCTGTGATTAAGTCACACTCCGGTGAAGTGAAATTTCATATTTATTGGAATAATTACCTGACGCCGGCACCAAATAGCCGGGTTACGTGCCGGGCAAAGCGACCGGCAATATCTGTCACACCTTTTCCCGGTTATTTATGCAGCGTGAAATTAGAGCTGGAGAGATGTCTCAAGCTAATTCATTAGGTGGTGGTCCCTTAGCCCCGGCTTAAGCACGGTGGGGCAAACAAAAACCAAAACCAAATCGAGCGGAATTTCCTCCGCTCGAGAGTGTTGGAGATTGAATAACATGGGTTCGGTTACAACTTTCCAGCAATCGTTACTTATAATGAGTTCATCTGTAACATGCTGATTAGTGGTTTCGGGTTAATTTAGATTTTAGATGGATTTTACACCGAAAATAGAATGATTCTGTTCTTAAATAATGTCAAGAAGGCCAGAATACATAGATTCAATTTTGATTTCAGATAAAGTGATACAAAATTATAAATCCATAACCTTCAGCAATGACTTGTTTGCTTCTGTGTTTCTTCATCTCAAGGATGATTTATGCATAATTAATAACATAATTTCAATGCATTTTATCCTGTTTCGTAAATTAATATTTGTTTCCTTGACGTAACGAAGATTATTCTGTTCATTAGATTATTAATTAGTTAATTACTTGAGCAAGTTCATATTTTTAAATGTTGATTTTATTCGGAAAGCCATCTTAAATTCAACATTGAAAATGCATACTTTTCATAGAACACCTCTCAACAGCGTGCACCTATTTTTGATAACAAAACTACTTCATTTGCTTAAAAATTAATCCGGGGTGTTCAAGAACAAATATCCCTCCAGCATCTGCTGTTGCAGGATACGCATATTGGTACCCTCATGAACTCAATATATTCTTCATAGCGTCATACACGAAAGATTGTTCACTGGCTCGTAATGAAGTTTAAAACATGTTCTCGAGCATACCGAAACCGGTTGTTGGAAAAGGCCAACGTAGCACGGGCACGGCGAACGAAGGGAACCGAACCGAAAAAGGCAAAGCTGGAACTAATAATCCCAAATCCTATCGAACCTGCATGAAAAGTTTACCTCCTCCCCGGGTGGTGCTCGACGTGCTTCTTCATATTTTAACGATAGCAAAATAAACTGAATGTTGCGCTTCACCAGATCAGCAGAACGTGGCCCAGCGACGCTGAGTGGAATCATGCCGTTATTTTCTTCATTATTTTCCGTACCGGCACCGACCCGACCCAGCTCGACGTGGGACTCCGTTTCCCGACCGGCAAAGTTTCGCTTTGATGCAATTTTTCCTCCTCCGCTTGGCGCTACAGCCGTCTTCTGACATAACGATTCGATGGGTTTTTCATCAAAGAAAAAATTCGCCATTTCTCCAGAACGAACGTCGTAGACCGGCCGATTGCGCCAGCTCCACCGACCGTGGATAGACACTCGATCGCTCGCGCTGACTTGATGAGGGCTGACTCGCAAGACACGCGAAGGAAATCTAGCGTAAGGCGCTTGAGAGCCGGGTTTCCTCGGGTAACGGCGCACCACTAACAATGCTGCCAATCGGACGCTACACATTCTCTTTTCATCAAATTTTCCGCCCGCCCGCCCCCGCTCACGCTCGATCGCTCGCCACCAACACCACCAGCAGCACGGTTCGATAGATATCAAGTAAATTATTTGCAATTGATATTTATTGAATGTGAAATGATTTACCGCTCGCGGGGCAATTCTGTGCAGTGTTTTCTCCGGGCGCGATTCGGTGCCGTGTGGTTTTTCAATTTGTTTTTATTGAAAAACACATTTATGATATCGAAAATCCCTCCCGCTGGAAGGGGCGAGCTGCTCACCCTCCCCAAAAAAACCAGTGCCTGTTTTTCCTCCCGTTGTAAGTGTGCAGCGATTGAAGGAAAACAAGTATTTCGATTGCACTTACGAATCGAATTCGATTGTAAAGCGCAACAACCGTAACGGGGAATAGTAAGTGATTACCAACTTATTGGTTGTCAATATGGATTTGAGAGTGAAAGAAGCAATAACGGTGGAAATATGCATGGTCGAAATGAAATTTTATGATTATTTCAAGTACGCGTAGTTCGAGCTATGTCACCACAAATCGATTTTTCTAGCAGTAAAACTTGATTATTGCTACTTATACTAGATTTTTGAGAAAACAACATTGATAGTTTTTACAAACTGTATTGGAATGTTATTTTAAATATACACATGTTCTACATAGGTTAATAACAAATTGTATCGTTCATTTATAAATTTTCGTTAGTTTTCGATGTCAACCATTTTAAGTAGTCAATTTCCAAGTTATCATTGTGGATCAATTCATTCAACACCTTTAAATCAATTAGCTGGATTTGTTTTACCAAAAAACACTCAAGTACGCGTTTGTCGGGCCATGTCATCACAAATCGATGTTTCTAGCAATAACACTTAATTGTTACTACTTAAACTAGATTTTTGAGAAAACAGCATTAATAATTTTTACAAACCGTATTGGAAATGTCGTTTCAAAGATACACATGTACTACCCATGTAAATGGTATCGTTTATTATTAAATTAGTTCTGGAAATTTAAATGTCCACCATTTTCAATGTCTCAAATGGCACGTCTTAAGAAGTCAATTCCCAAGTTACTATTGTGCATCAATTCATACAAAAAATTGGCTGAATACCTGTAAATCAATTAGCTGGTTATGTTTTACCCAAAAAACACTCAAGTACGCGTAGTTCGGGCTATGTCACCACAAATCGATATTTCAAAACTGAGTTTTGGGAAAACAACATGAACAGTTTTTACAAACTGTATTGGAAATGTGATTTCAAAGATACACATGTTCTACATAGATATAAATAATAATAAATGGAATCGTTTATTTTTAAATTAGTTTCGGGAATTATCAATGTCGACCATTTTAAATAGTTACCTTCCAAATAATTATTGTGCATCAATTAATACAATAATCTACAAATATTTGCCTGAACACCTATACATCAATTAGCTGATTTTTTTACGAAACTACTCTCATGACTCAAATTTAATTTTAAACTCGGTTGACTTGGGAAAAAATATGTTCAAGACATGCACAGTATCAAACAAGACCAATCTTCATTTATTTGTTTATTGACTCGAAGGATCTATGTATTCTTACTAAAACAAAGAACTGAAAAAATAATGAACTCATTCAAACAATAGATTGGATAGCAAGAACAGAAATGGCTTAAATGTATTCTTTTCATTTAACTCTACTTCGAACACTTACGTTACATAACCCATCTTAAAAGTGCACGACAGTTTCATCATTCAAAGCATAATAAATGTAAGAAACGGGCCAAGAACCTTTCCGAGTGTTTGCGTCCTGGTAGAAGGGAACGAAAGAAAAAAAAGTTCGCAAACCAACAGGCAATGTTTACCCACAACTCTACCGCACAATAAATCGCTTTTTATAGCACTTCAAACAAAGATTTCCTCTTACGATTCGCCCTTTGGCAGTTAAAGCCGTACAATCACATCCTCGTTAAACTTCCCATTTTTTTATTTATGTGTGTCTTTGTCCTTTCACATTGGCCCGTATTTTACCGACCCTGCTATTCACATGCCTTTACCTAGTTCTTGTGGCTTCGTTTGCTCGAACTCTCTTCCACCGGATTTGTGTGCCTCTCTGTTTTACGGTGTGCCAATGGGAACGTATTTTACTTTCACAGCCGACGAGGGCTTGTTAAACCACTTCAAAACACAAAGTTCTTACAATCGCAAATACAATCAGCACTTAAATATCAAATCTGTCGCCCGGGAAAAGCAACATCCGGAGGAGGAGGAATAAAAGAGCAGAAATTGAAAATTCTCTCCCTATCCCGTAATCGTTTCCACGACACTTTTGTATCACAGCGTGGCCGATTTTTTCCCGTTTAGCCGTCCTTCTCGTCAAGCTCTTTCATGTCGCTTACTTCCGACGGGTTTTCAAGATAGCAAAATATTTAACACAACAAAAGCATCAACCCAAAGCAATGTGCTACAGACAAACCGGGCCGAAGAAAGCAAAACCATGTATTCATAACCTACTTCGACTTCAAAAGCGGCGTATGCGTGTACGGTATCTCGGGACGTCGGGAACCACAAAAGACTTCCTTTAAACCATCATTCAATCACAACGCGGAGTGACAATTATTGTTAAGAAATCTGGGAATGTTTGGGAGACCTAAAGATGTTTTTATTCCTTCTTATTCATAAATGTTATTTTTAAATTATTATCTTCACCCTTGACCGCCGAATCAAATTTTTTTCTTAGGTTCACATTACTGTTTAGCCGGAAAATATGCAGACACTTTAAAACTAATCAAATTCGGAACATTGCAAAAAAAATTGAAATTTTTGCTACTGTTGCATAATACCTTTATTTACATCAACGATGAACGACGCAAATCATGAGTCCTTTTCTTCTACAGTTTGGAAATGATCAACACACGATCCAATATAGCAAATCGAAAACAACATAATGCATGCCTAATCATGCACACGGCGATATCAGGATATCACCACACCCACGACATGTGTCCCTTAATATCATCCAAATTCAACAAAGGCTCGCCGGTATGCAAAGAAACTATTTTATCAAACGGAAGAAATTTGCACCCTTGAGTGCGTTTGATAAGGCCCCGAAAGCCTGCTGCCAACAAAGAAAGGTACCGGCCCCGTTGTGAAGATGCTTTCGGTCGAATATCAATTGCTACCCTCGAGCGAGTGCCACAAAATCGCTCAAGCGCAACAGGCTTTTCGGAAATTCTTCAAACTCCGGTAGCGTGACCAAAACCCCACCGACGCTCTGGTTCTGGGCCCATCAGTGGAAGATCCAAGTATTTTTGCAGTAATCGAAACCGAGGCGGCTCGAAAACTTGCACACACCAACGACCATGAAGGGAAGCTCCGGCCCTGTCAGAAAGTAAGAATGCACAAATTTATTGCTCGTTCTTGTGCTCGTCCGGAGCACCGTACCGTCTTTATCTTGACGTACACAACCTTTTCAGGTTGGAACATGACAATGTCATTAATATGATTGTGACATAAACAAATTTTGGCCCATCTCATACCATACACACACATATACCACACCGAGCTTCCAAGCGCACGGCGTAATGGAAACGCAATGTTGCACAGGAAATGGAAATGTCTTTCTCTTCTTGCCGAAGAACTTTCGCAAACACTGCCGAACCTGCAGCTGCCTGGGCCACTGTGGAAGGAAAACATTGCAGCCACTTGTCCGTGCTTCCGTTCATTCGCTAGCAGTACCGCTTCCAACGCTGCGGAAAACGCTCCGATACGGAAAGCGGAACCTGGAAAGAAGATGGTAAAATGTTTTCCAATCCTCCAACGAAAGCCCGCTCGAGTTCTTCTCGGCCAAGATGCTGCGATGCTCGACTAGGAAATGTAAATTTGAACGGGTTTTCGCAAAAAAATAACACAGGTGTCTTCCCCGAAGAGGAGGAATACGTAAAATATGTTCTACACAAAATATGCTGGCATGGTATACCAGCGTACAACAAGTAAAGTGTAGATTATTATATTTACTTCCATATAGGAATGGAACGTAAGCATCGAAATAAAGAAGGTTTATAATGTCGAAATAGTCATCATAACTTCTCAAACAGCTTCAAAATAAAACTAGTTCTAGCAAATCAGTGGGTAACTTTTGGGTGTATCAGAAATATTCTATTGGTAAACAATACACTAGTTTTTTATTTTAAAATAAAATTTATTTGCTGTATCAAGTTAAATAATGAAAACAGTTAACCTAATTATACGTAAAATAAATTGTTTTATACATGGCACATATCAATATCCATCCATAAACAATTAATCCCTCCAATTAACTCTCCAACGGTTATATATTACAGTTCTCCGCTGGGACCGATTCATTACTTTCCCATGCACAGATTGACAACCACTGTCAGATAATTGATAGCGCCTCTCGGGGCAAACGAGATGATTATGACATGGAGTGAGAAGTGACAGGTGATCTAAGGAGGCCATTTTACAACCTTCAAATTATCCCTCACGTAATGCACAGTTCAACCACGTGACGCGTACCCTGGGAGCCGTTTTCCAGGCTGGGGAATTTTACCTTCGGCATCCGAGCTGGAACAGGCCGAACCGATGACGTCAGGCGACAAACCGTACCATCTTGTGTGCTGCTCTTTCAGCGCCAGCACGGAAATCGGACCATTTCGCATGCCCAGATGCTCGTTATGCAACGCAGTTGCAACTGCGCTTGCACTTTGAAGGCAAGGCTGTACGATTTCAATGCGGGTAGATATTCTTCGAGCTGTAGCTTTTCTTTGGTACTATTAGTATTATTATAACAATGTTGTAAGAACATTAATCAGATACAAAAACTAAAAACGCTTCACTTTGAGAAGTTTTATTGATTTCTCCAAATTACCCTTAAACGTTCGCATCCGCAAGCGGCCAACAACACTAAGCTCACAGTTACCATCTGAAACCCTTTTTTTTCCTACCATCACGAAAACATTTGACAACGTCCCTGGTTTGCCTGGTGCAATTATGCAACTGGGGTAAAACTGGTCCAACCGCATTATCCTTTTCTGACGAAACTTTCTAAACACCGAGGCAGGGAGTTTCACGACCCCGTTGATTACCATCACTCTTACGATAATGCCGGCAGGAACTTACCGCACTGCACGGCTCAAACAATGTCTCCCTAAGTGCTAGTTAGCTGAGGCATTCTTTTTCACTCCATTCAGCCATTCGACGCCCTTCTTAGGACCGTCTTAAGAGCGCTTACCACAGCCGTCGGCACCGAATGCAGTGACAATGCTCGCTAATATTCCGGCGCATTATCCCAAGCTGCTCGGTTCGGTTCGGGTGCTTTGAATGAAAACTTCCTCCGCGTGGCTAAAATACCGCCACGGGCATTAACGATTCGAACCGAACGTACTCGCACAAACCCACAACACACTCCACGCATGCAAAAGGGGGACACACGGCGATGCTAAAGGAGCGATATAATCAAGTGGCAGTAAAACTAAATTCTGAAAAATATCATAAAAACTAATTGACTATCAACTAGTGTCTTCCCGGGTAATGCGCGGGAACCCTAGAAGAACCCGAACTCGGCTCGAAGCTAATCGAGCCAAGACACCATTCCCATCGAGCAGCAGCAGCAGAAAAGGAGCGACCGAAATCAACCGGGGGATGATGTTGATAAAAAGTGAATCTTTTATTTCTCTCGTCCCGCCCCAAGGTCCCATCCACCGGAACCGGTCCCAGAAGATAATGACAACAGGTCTTTTCTCCTTCGCTAGCGCCTGGCGCTATACGTATAATTAATTCATCAGCAGCTTTTATGTCTATTATCATTTTAATTATCTCGAAACGTCGAATGAATAATACATGCAAACACTTACCACATATCCTAGCCCGGTACAGTGAACCTTTATGTTTTTATTATCTTTGAGTGGTACGTGGTATGAGCGTATGTTTAGCTTTCAAAGGTTTGGAAATAACTTTAAACCCTTTATTAAGTGCACCCAGCGTTGCACCAGTTGTGGTTGCTAATCTTTAAATTATGTTTGCATTAAAGGCGAAAAAAATCGCAATGATCGAAAAGCTGATTTAAGTCCCCACCCTTTCAGCTGCACTTGAACACAAAATTGCATCCATTGAAATGTTCTGTGCTGTAAAAAACACCCACACCGACACACGGAAAAAAAGCATCAGAGATCAAGTTTGGCAAATGAAAATTGCAACCCCCAGAGTATTGTTGATTGAACCTGATTGTATGAGGCGAACCCGACGGGTACCACGAACCAACCCAAGCCATTGGTGGATAAATCCATTTATTCCACAGGTGGACGCAGTGCAGCTCGGGGAAACCATAATTGGAAGCGTCCCGGGCAACGGTGCAACCCTTTCCGCACGGCGTGAAGCAACACCGGCGGGGCGGGTGAGCATTCAAAAATCATGCATGTAGACAGTAATCATGCCGTTATGAAATACATCGCTCCTAGCAACGGATGCCCCATAAGCGTACCCGCATGTTTCCGCACCAAATCGAATGCGATCGTTATTTTATTTGCTGCCCCCGTGCTATTTATAGGGTCTCATTATTGGTAAATTCAACGGGTTCCATTTTTTTTATTACATCCGCCACCCCACCGTCAGCAAACCCCGAGGATTCATTTCATTTTATTTCTAGAAATTGCAACTCATCTTCTTCACGCGCGATTAAAAATCCCCCGGGTGCCGTGCAATCGAACTTACCATTCAATAGTACGTTACCGCTTTGTGCGCTGCCATGTTGAATTATGATTACGTTGTGCTTTGTTTCACATGAAAGCGAAATTAAAAGCCCCGTTGCGAAGAACTGCACATTAATCTGTTTTAATGAGCGACCGCATAAGCCAACCAAATGCTCTAGAATATAGCATACAAATTATTTCTCTAGCATTTTATCATTTTCCAACGAAATTTTAAATATGTTAAGTGGATTTTTTTTCATTTTCCTCATCTACTACATATTTTAGCTTTTTTTATGTATGGAGTTCGGTGTACACTAAAAACTCGACCAATACTGAACCGTCACTTCTGAAACATTTCACACATTAAGTTTAAGTACTGCAGATGTTGTTGAAGGTTTGTTTGATCACTATTTCTTGATTCTTCTTCTTCTTGGCGTAACGACCTATTTGGTCATGCCTGTCCGTTAAGGACTTACGAGACTTGTTTCCTTGTTGTACGTGGATAGTCAGTCTTCTCGTACAGGGGAGGGTCCGGTCTCGGTTGGGATTCGAACCCACGCCGTCGAGGTGGTGAGCCCCGGCGCTCATGGGCCGATTTTCTAACCGGCGCTACCGCTCGGCTGTCGCGGACCCCCCGGAATATTTTTTGATTAAATTATCTATATTTTACAATTTAAACTCAGTTTTACTAACACAAACAAAACAAGCATGTAAACAAATGTCAAGGTTTATCCAACATAGCTACCCTAAGGTTTATACATCACGGGGAAATTCATGAAATTTCATACATTTAAATATGCCGTTATTTTAACTAATAAATTAATTCAAACTTTCAAGTAAAGAGTAAAACAACAAATCTTTTCTCAACCTTTTCTTCACCGAGCAACGCCGGGGCGTCAAGCTAGTCATTAATATAGTTAAAGAATCTCTCGATATCCCTCGATTGCATAATTTAATTTTTGGATAATTTTTTATTAAACTTTCAAAACTTTTGATTTCTTAAAACAAAGTTTTAATGAATTCAAGATGTCAATACAAGTTAAAATATAGCTACAGATAAAAAAAAGTTGAACATTGATTGACACACGCGCTTTATATTGTAAATTAAAATTAAATTCAAGAAAAAAAAAATAACTTTTGAGCTGGTAATTACGGAATATTCGCATAACTTGCTCAAACTGCGACCAACATGGCAACACAATCAAAGGTTTTAATTTGTAAAACCTTCTTATCAGCACCAAAACAACACGTGAAACAAACCCCGCCTCGCCAATAAGCCCCCGCCCCACCCTACCACGATCACAATTGGTTGGAAAATTCAACCAAATACAATTCAATTGTTGTAAGCCGTTCTCAGGTCCTATGCATCGAACGGACTCATAAATAAATCTGCAACCAATTTAACTTCACACTCCAATCTGTCAGTTATTTGTCAGATTTCGCTGCTCCTTCCAAACGAATGCAAATTTATGCATTATTTTCCTCGCCCACCTCCCCGCCCGCCCTCGGTCCGTTGGTCCGATCGAATGGCCTCGTCTTGCGCTGGCCGGGCCAACCGGACAGCCGACAAATCAGATGAGCTGAACTACAAGATAGGCTACGTTCTTGGTTCGCTTACAGCGGGAGTATCCATGGTCCATGGTACTTTTCTGCCGTTTTTCTACCGTCTGTTCGCATCTTCCATCCGTTTGCCGAGGGTAGCTGGGTGCCGGGAAAGGAGGGTGAAAAAACGAACCAAACAACCCCGAAGGATCCCTGTGAAAAGAACTCCATTTTAGATCTGTCCTTTTCATCCAATCCATTTGCACACATGTTGACACTTTTTGATATAAGCGAGAAATGCAAATACGCTGCCGTAGTGCTGGCTTCAATTTTCAGCATTGGCAAAAAAAAATAAAGAGGAAGCGGAACACCTTTGAAACAGAAACCGGTGCCGGGCGATGCACGGGCGGGACAAATTCGGAACCGAAGCTCGGTACGTCCACACATCATCGGCGCGCCCAGCAACCGACCGTTCCCATGGGAAAAAGGCAACCGACATCGATACGGTCGCTCCTTTCATACACGTTTAATCCACTCCAGTCGAGCGGAGAAGGAGCTGCAAAACAAACTGAAGCAAAAGCGAACGGGTATTGCCGGAATGTGCGGAGCTCCAGCACGCCAGCCTGAGCAATACAAGTGCCGATACAACTCGATTAAGGCTCATCGGTAAGCTAGTGCAATGTGTTTGCTCATTGATATTCATAGTTTACAGTATTACGAGACGGTATTTGTCTGGTGAAAAACCTGAACAAACTCACCCGGGCACGATCCTGCCTCGAGACTGTAGCTTTTCAATCAAACGATGGGGAAATTATTTTACTTCTATCACTGTGAAAAAGCACACTCTACTGACCCCCTGCCCGGAGCGTTTCACAAGGAAGTTCACAAAGGGTTCGCCGTACAGTGGCACCTGTTGTTACTTTTTGATAGACTGAGTACGGCCGTGTGCAGGGAACCTAAATATTACCGAACCAATTAAAATGAGTTATCGCTCACCAATCTGCCAGCAGCTTCAGGATCCGATTTTGTTGTTTTTCTTTTTTTTTCCTTTTTTCCTGTCCCCGGTGCGAATCCTAGTATTTCCAACTTTCCGGCAATATACTTGCACCGAGTGCCGGGCACAATCGCTCCGACGGGGAAATAATTAGCTCATCCATGTGAATGCAGGCAAAACTTTGTCAATTACGTCGAATTAATTTTTCGTCCCGTAACTATGGCGATCAGTTTTATGCTTCCATGAAAGCATAAAATACAAAGTGGGACGGTGCCGCTCGCAGAACTTCTTTCCACTACCTCTCGCCCCTGTCCCGCTGGCCGCAGGACAAATCTCTCTCGCATCGCGCTGGCTGCTCCCGTTGCCCGGACGACGGTGATATTTTCGGAACGGGATTCGGAACGTTGTTCCGCCGCCAATGGCGGCGTGCAAACACCGTGGCCCTTCCGGGGTGAACAACAACAACAAAAAGAAAACAACAACAACAACAACAACAGCATCAACGACAGTAGCGGCAACAATTCGAACGAACCAAACAAACAACAGCAACGGTAACAAGCTACACATGGCACCACAACCAATCGACTCACCTTTTCTTGTGCAAAACTAATCCTCTCATGCTTGGTGGGAAAAGTGGATTTTCCATTTTCATCTCCAATGGATTTCCCGGTTCCAATTAGAAGAGCAGTGAGGGTACGGAAATAAACTTGATATCATTTTTTTGCAAACTAGAATACTATGTTCAAAGTGGAAGAAGCCTTCGACTGAAATCTTCTTTAAGCAAGTGCAAAAAAAAACTTGAACAATAAGCTAGAATCATGAAACTGTGCCATTGATTATTGGTCTTTGAGAAACGGAAAATTGTTCCTTGAGAAAACGAGACTTATGTACTGAACTTGTACTATTCAATAAAAAAAATACGTTTAATATCCTTATTGGCGATAATAGCGTCACTGATACCATTTCCCCTCTACCCAAAGAAAACGTGAATGAAAATTATGACTTAAAAATTTCACGTTAAAAAACTAAGTTCCTTGCATAACACCATCCTTACTTTTCCGAATGAGAGCCACGATACAATAAAGTAGTGTTAAACACGTGAAAATACGATCACCTTTATTAAGAAATAAAAATCAATTAATTTAAACGTATACTAAATACACCCTTAACTTCATTTAATCCAATCCGATCCGATATAATGCAACTAACATTTCCAAATGAGGATTTAAAAAATGTTTGAATGGTGTTGTAATATATATAAACCATATGACGAAATTATCATACATTGTATTTAAACATATTATGAAATCCTGATTCGCAGATTCGAAGTGAAATTTAATAATTTTAGAGAGGCACCAGGCGTCTCCATTGAATACGAAATTATGGTTGGTTTATTACGAAAATTATAATCAACGCTAAATAAATGTCCTCAACCAGATCACTAACATTCTCAAGGTTTATTATTTGACGCATTAAAATTTTAAAAATACAATTTATTGTTGTTTATTGTTGTTTATTATAAAAAATTCCCCGTCCGCCGCGAAGGCTTAACGAGAGCTTCAAGTTCAAACACATTGTACATACAAAACGTTATAACTTAACTTTAAGGTCGAATCCTATTCTTAAATGTGCTAATATTTATTGAAAAGTCAAAAAAATTTATTAATTATTCCCGACAAAACTGGCATTTACAAGAGCACAATTTTTTGACCAATCCTTTCCCAACACGAGTTAACTCATTTTTTTAATTTCCAGCAAATATCTGTTGTAGGCCAAATCCGGTCTGGCTACTGATTTGTTCCGGGCCGTAAGCAAATGTAAGCGCTTTATGCAAAAAGCCCATTTAAATTTTTATCTAATAATTATTCACGATGTAAGCTTTATTTTCTTCCCAAAATGAAGATTAACATTGACGAAAGAGGTATTCCTATTGTTAAACAAAAAAACAAAATTCATCGAAAATGTATAAGAAAACGTATGAAAAAGTTACCTTTTACTTCGTTTTGAGCAACTTTACTATTTAGTAGTACCCTACTTTGAAAACATTACCTCATCGTTTAAGGTATCCACCAAACGTTTTCTGTTTCTTTTTAAAAATAAGGCCCTTATTACCACATGCATGCCGATCCCAGCTTTAGAGTAAATCTAAGAAATACGTATATTAATTAACGTGCACCATCTTGCCATTGTTAAAGCAACTGCTTTTGAGCTATTATTTTCCTTTTCCTGTGAGGGGCTGTGTTTATGATTTAAACATAAACCGTCGTCTTTAATGGCTCGAGCACTTCCATCATCCGCGAATGAAAGCATTCCGATCCCCGGCTTAGGCCCCCGATTGACGCATTAGACAATGCATCCACGGGCATAAATAGTTTCCCGCGGGAGGGTAGTTGTGTAACACGAACAACTAAAAATCAAAAACCCTCTCGGCCAGGCATGGTGATGGCCTGTCCACCATCTTGCCCACGGTGCGTTGAAACAAGGCTCACATGTTAAAATATTAATTTTACGCATCACTGCACCAATATCTGTTTGAATATAGATTATGCCAGAACTGTTCGGCGCTGGTTTGGGAGTACTGTTTGAGGTGAGGTTGGAGACTCCCCGCACAACCTGCAAAGCGCATGCCGTGGGGCGTTCTTTTAGCGGGAATAATAGCTCAAATAGCGTTCGCACTTTACCGGACAAACCGCGCTGGTGAATGCATCGGTCAGATTGTCGGTCGAGCGCAAAATGCATTCCTTTGTTCCATAGCCCAGCCGGGCAGGGATGTCACACTCGTTGCAGTTCAACAATTTTTGTTATAAAGTATTTAATTTGAAACAAACTTTCCTAACTATTGATTTTTGTTTGTGATACTTTCGTATTCATTGTGTACAATGGCAAATGACAATTTTTCATTTGGAAATTATTGCTCTCTCTATTTTAAATTATTCCTTTCAAAATAGTGGACCAGCCCTGGCCTGGAATACACCCCATTTATGAAAGCCCATGTGGGTTATACTTACATGTACAATTCAGCCTTATGCCCCAGCAGAATTGCTACGGGCTTCATTGAGAAGACATGGACCCAGTACGGTGTACATTGTTATAAGGCCGTCGATACAGGCTGGCACCTTAATTAATATAAATAAAGAATTCGAATTTTCACTCCCAAATACAGACATGCACCTGCAACAAACGGTGATTAAATGCTTTGTTAGTGCAGAAGCTGGATGAATCGCTGCTGTACGGTATTCAATGAGAGGGATTCGGAAAACGCTAGAAGCCACCATTGGGCTCGGTACCTTTGGCGCCATCGTTCCTTCTCATTATCTCGTTCGGTGGAGTTCAGTTAAATCAACCTCTTTATTGGGGCTCATTGCGTGGGAAAACGTGAACAAAAGGCCCACCGAACGGAAAGAATATAATCCACAAGACCGACCGATCGCACCGAAGTCCTCGGTAAATTTACGCCCTGCACTGCCGACTGCATCGTAAAAAATAATAACGCAATTTATATGCGATTCAATTGATTACAATTGACCACCGTGGCCGGCCCAGGGTGTCATGCGTGAAGCAGCTTCGGGTTAGGATCATTTGCTGCGGTCTTATTAATGCCCAACTCGCGGGACCGCGTGCGCTGTTCACGTGCGATGCGATAATTCATCGTCCTCCCGAAAGGGAAATGCAATGGGTTATATTGTTGCTTTAATATCACGTTTTGCCCGTGCGATACCAATCCGTGCGTAGCATTATGCGTCCGCTGCAGCGAAACTGAAACGTTTCGTCAACATCATTGGCACGTCGCTCGTTTGTCAATTCGGGGCCCGCCGTGGATTGAGCGGTTTATCCGGCCGTGAATGAGTATTTTATGAGACGGCAGTTTAAGCCGATTGGAACGCACGGATCGGTGCTAATTTATAGTGTTTACGCAACCAATGGTTAAACAAGGCGAACGGAAAGGAGTGCGTTATGTTACAAAAGCTATTTACACATTCTTCACACTTTTGATAATGATAGAGAATATGTTTCATATGAAACAATTTATTATATTTCTCAATTCAAACATATACGGACTAACTTAAAAACCACATAACTGATCGGAATGAGAAAATCGCATCGTGGCAATTTTAAAAGTACTTTTAGCAGCAGGAAATTAAAAGCGAAAAAAGCTCTTTAAATTATTGGGTCATATTTGCCATTACGGTCAACCGAAACCGTTTTTGAATGGATTGAAATTGAAAAGTTGTGACATAAGAATGAAGTTTCACATGGAAGCAATTAACCACCGCAGCGCGATAAATTAATTAAAAACCGTACTTTTAGCTTCGCGTTGAATTACAATGTCACTAAACTCGTGCCAGCGTTGAAAAAAGAAACAACTTCAACCGGTGCAACATACTCTCGAATCTGTACGACCCGTCACCACAACTGCACGGATCGTTTATTGTTTGCGTTGATGATGCTTGAACGAATGATAATTATGAGCAAAAGTGATGATGCAACCGGGGGGCGCACCCGGCTGGCAATAGGAATATTTGTAATTCAAATATCACCGCAGTTCATTTGATCGCAGCAATTGCTTGCAATCCATCCATCGGCTCGGTCCATGTCGGGCTACGTCGGAGCAACGGCACAGGAGACAGCCACTCCAGCCGACCGGGAGCTGAACTGTTGCAAATTGACGCACTCTAATAAACACGACCTCCGGTCTTGCATAACTTATTAAAACGCATACTGCTCGCAAACACACGGCGCCAAAGGGCCTCCCGGAACCCGGACCGATGCATGACGGAACATCAAAGCAAAATCCCGCCCATCTCCCGGCTAATCCCCAGTGCGAAACGGTTTTTCGATCGATGGGTCCATCCCTCGAGCGTTCAAAGATTGCAAAATATGCTGCCACTCTACGGTGTGCAACAGTGTTGCCGCCTGCCAAGCACTCGCACTCGGTTTGGAAGCAAAATTCGAACCGAAATGAAGGTGCAACATTATTGCGCCAATTTCGCACAGGCCTTGTGGCATCGAGAGTGTCTTTCACGATACACGTGACGTTTGGCGGAGAGCAGTTTCCGTTTCTGGCACGGCAGCAAACGGAAGGTCCACCGGAAAGCTTCCGAGAATCTGTATCAAACCACGACCGGATACAATGTCCATCCTTCTCGAGACCGAAGGCGACAAGGTTGTATATAAGCCTTAAATGTACATAACAAAAATTGGTCATTTAATATTTGTAAAACAAGTCACAAGTTTTGGTAGGAATATAACGACTCCTGAGGTTAAACGGATTTTTTTAAGTTTATAATTAATTTTTATTTTCTTTAAAACTGAACAAAATAAACCAACTTTTCTTTTTAATCTTTCCCAGATTACTAAAGACGGCGTTTAGAGATCCTTTCACAAAAAGCATTAGAGTTATTTAACATGCTATGCAAAAATAGTGAACCATAATGGGTGATCTAACAAGGTTTAAACATATCATATGCAAATATGGTTCATATTATATGGAATGAAAGCCAACTCCGCTATTGCCTTTATTACTCCGGAACAAACGCCTGACCGCCTACTGATGCAATCAGTTCTCATGGAAAATCCGCCTAATCAGTCCCGAGATTTGCGCCCCCAATAAAACCCTCCGATCGAACTCCTAAAACCCTCTCATCACGGTAGAATGCACCATTGCTCCTGAGGCAACGTAGCATTCCTCGTTTTCCTACTTTTTCACGTCATCGGTTAATATAGGAGCCTCATGAATGATGGAACCGATTGGTGTAGCTTGAGCAGAAAATTTATTTGAATTTTGCTCTAAGTATCGACCGGGCGTCCGTCACGTGTTCCCGTGTTGCCAATCCACTGTATGCTCACGTGACTCGCAGACATCGTGCCTGGGATGAATTTGCATCCCCATCCCATCCCGTTCCCAGCCAGCAGAGGAGAGCATCGTTTATAAACAAGATGTTTACTCCAAACAGACACACTCATGCAGCCCATCCTCTCCTTCCCATCGGTGCCTTCTTCACGTCGGATGCATCGTTGAAGTTGTTTGGATGTGTGCTCCCTTCGTTTCTCCACTCCGAATCTTCCGGACGCTGTCGAACGGCACCGATTCCACCGGTGTGGGATGGTTGCCTCGATCGGTGAAGTCCAATGTCGAAACGCCTGGTACACCGATGACGAAAAGGAGTTCATTTCTCGCTTCTGCTATCGCTATCATAACCGAGCGGACGGTTTATCGGAACCGCTTCCGATAGCATGTCGAACTGGCAGCACGGAAGTACAACACTGGTGAGCGCGTAAGGAGAATTTGATATTAAATTGCAAATTTCATGTTGATAAATTTTGTTTACTCATCCTGGCAGTCTTCCTCGAACCGTACCCAATCAAACCGGCAACGAGATTCATTTTGAGTTTCTTGATAGCAAACTAATCCAGCGAGTACTAAATATTGCACCGGATGAGAATAACATCGTATGGCGTCCATCAAGTTTATTTTGATGCAATTTAGGATAAATATCGGTAGTGTAAACTTCAACTTTTCCTTTCTTTCGCAAGAATGTAAGGAAATCTACATTTTTGTCTTGTTGTTTCTAGATGCAAGTAATGTTTGCCTCCACTTTGTAAGCAATTGCACAATTATGCGAAAGAATGATGCAGTCTTACTTATTGAAGGTATCTTTTCATCAGTCCATTGAACTGCCTGGCTGAATACACTTAATCAATGAAGGCAAAAGAACCAAAACATCAATTTCACCCACAGCACCAAACATCAACTGTTCACATATTGTTCTCGGGCAAATCTTTCACCTCAAATCCTTAAATTCGGGGTATTTGAACACTCCGCATCGTATGTACATTGCCCAAAATTGAATCACGCCTCACGGATTTACTCACCAGTCGTCTTGCTTCAAATATTTCCGACCACCCCGAGTGTCCTTGGAGGTTCTACTTCGATGCTCCGGCGCCGCTCTCGATATCATATTCCTATTTCATTGATCCCGCAATATTAAGTTTGCTCGGTTCCGATACGCACGCATTCTGGGTCGCAAGGCGGCGGTACCGTTCGCCGAAAAATCACGCGTAAGATGGAATTTTATTTTCATATCGATGCCAGGCCAGGACGAACGTGCCGCGTGCGCGCGGGTTGGCCGTGGGAACGCAAAAGCACGCAGAACTAGGGAAGGGAAGAACCGACGTACGGCGGACCGGCAACGATGAACCGAATTGAAATTGAAGGATTTAAAACCGTTTATCGTTTGATGTTGTTTATAACGGATAATCCTCCGATTGACAGAATCGCAGTCGGGTTGCCTCGGTTTGGTGGCTTTGGGGATGATGGGATCCCGAAATAAACGCAATGTGTTGTAAAATCCATACCCGTATAAAATCTGACAGCTTTCTGTCAAACCGGCCTCCGTGCCTGTACGGCTAGGGGAGTGTGTGAGCATCTGGCACGCAATCCACGCAATGCTCTGGTTTTGCGCGAATTTCACAAAGTCTTACCAGTCCCAATTTTTTTCCCGATGATTAAATTTTTCTGCATTCTGTGACGCATCTGTTTTGAGAAAAATAAGGACTTATTTTTTTTTAAAGCGAACGATTCAGGAATGTTCAATATGCTACTATTCTCGAATGTAGATTGAGTTTGTCTGTATTTAGTTGATTGCTTCTTTATTAATAAAAATGTGTAAAGTTGACAAATTTACAAGACAATTGAATTGTAAAAAGGTAGCATGTAATTACACGTAAAACATATGTTGTCATATTTTCATAATTTTAATGTGGCTTACTAAACTATATATCTTGTCAAGTCTACAAAAGAAAACATATCATAATAACCATGTCACGATAAAATAACGTGCAACATGGAGAAAAAATCAAAAACGCCTCCATCAGAAATCTCGCTCCCTGGTGTGGCATCCTCAAGGCAAAAATGCCTGCACCCAATCGACAAGTTGTCCACGGCGAAGATTTAATCAATAAAACCCATCCCGTCCACCATCTCCTGCAAAGAAACACACACACTAGCTCGTACAAGGTGCCACGATGGATCGAGCAAAAACACATAGGCAACAGGTTGCCAAGCACTGTTGCCGTTTGCCGAGTGGATCGGAAAAGGAGACAAGAACCGAAACGAATGTTTTATGTACCACCCACCATTGTCCGATACGGAGGCATTGGTGTTAGTGGACACGTAACAAGTTGCCAAGGTGACCACGGGTGGTGAGTATTCAGCATTCTATGTTTTACAGAAAGGATACGATAGCCGGTGAAAGCTTTCTCAATGTGAGAGCTTTTACCATAAAGTATAATATAAAAGGATATATTATGGATTTAAAAGAAAGGCGCGTTTTATAATATAAAACATTCTATAATATGCCATAAGCTTTTTGAAATTTCAGGACCTTTTGGGTATTTGTTCCCATTATAGCATAGCCAGCGCTATAATTAGCCTTGCTTTATCAATTTATCCTATTCATTATTTTGTTTCCAGTACTCGTTTATGCTAGCAGATGACACTAAAATCGTAGAGAAAATAAATTTACAAAGTTTTGCAAATATTTCCCATAAAACGGTTTGTTATAGGACAAAAGGATTTTATGTTCTGTATGTATGCTATGAATTTGAATTTTTAGGAATATAACTTGTAAAATATAACAAGTGGAAAAGTCCTGATTTCTCATTGAAATCTTGCGGAGTGGAAATGAAAAAGAAGTTAAGTCGGAATGTAGTTTATTTGTATAGACGATATGAAATTCAGAAACAATCATATACAAATGGAACAACATTCAATCATCGCACAAATGTACTAATTTTAACAAACAAACATAACTATGTTCAAATTATTTTAATAAACTTTTAAACATTTCACCCGATTCAGCATCCAACAAAAAACCGCTGACCAATCAGTTAAACTACAATTCGGAGCAAATACCGCCACCGAAACTAATCATTTTTGCTCGCCTTAACAACTCAACTGCATTCACCACAAAGCGTATCGTTTACCACCGTTGGCATATCTCCACCGTTGAACAGACCGAGCGAAAACCGAACCATGCATTTCAATCTCGTGTGTCCACCGAGGGGCCCATGTTCCGCATTCGGGTTGTTGCTTGTGGCCTCACCGACCAGCAGCAACCACAGTGCACCGGTACAAGGCGATCCGTGTAGCCTTGCATTTAATTAATATACCATTGATTAGTTAATGGTCTGTGCAGAGTGCGAGAAAATTATGTGCCGTGCTAGGCTTCCGCCCGTAAGAATTGCACGCGGGTGCATCTGTGCGCTGCTGGTCAGCGAAAAGCGCACGTTTTCATAGAAAGAGAACGCTGACCCTTACCCACCCCGGGGTCGGTCGAGATGGCTGGCTGCTCCTCCGGTCCGATACGGAACGAACGTTCTTATGCGAAAGCCGTGCGAAACCGAGAACCCGCCAGGTAGGCGGGATATTATTTTCTACACATTTCATTGTAAATAAATCAATGAATAATTTTCCGCTCATATTGTACGGAACAGTGGCGCCAGAGTGCACGGCTCTTCGGTGGGGTGCGGAGGGAGGCCGGTAGCTGGCGAGAGTGGTCACACGTAGCCGATGGCACACCTTTTGCATAGCTTAACACCGGCCAGCGATAAACGTGCTCGTCCAACGTGCGTTCAATTCTATGCCGTAGCTCTACAAACCCGTCCAGCGTTTTTCCCCGATCCCCACAAAACCCAGCAGAATGAGCGGACGGATGCACGGACGAGCAGAATACGGCACAGAGAACACTCTATCGGATCTTCATCGGACCGACCGGAATGTGATATAAAACATCATATAATGTCAGATTACAAAAGCCGGCTAACGGGCTCCATGCTAGCGGATAACGGCCACGAACGAAGGCCCTACATATCGCCTTGAAGGCGAGTGGAAGGCTGCCGGAAAATGGAGCGATGTGCATTGGCCCGGGAAGGGTAGAAACACGTCGGGGTTTCTGTTATTCCTTCTAATTAAAACGCACCACCGGGCATTCGGGGGCGGGCTGAATGATGATGCATTCCGAAGCCCGCAAGCTGCCCGATGATGCGCCAACGAAGTGCCACACGAACCATTCATTAGCTCCACAAAATGCACAACTAAACGAATGTTTCATCGGAAGCCGGTTCCCCGGGCGGGGAACACAAAGTGATTGGGGATAACGAGAAAACCATCAAAAAGGGAAAAGCCGTTCTACGGTTTGCGTCTGTTTGGTGTGTCAGCTATTTTTGGCCCGATCTGTTTGTGGACTATAAATTTCATTCGCTTAATAGATCCATTCGATTTTCCTCGGAACCATAAAGAGTTAATAGCTCGATCAAACAATTGAAACGAAATGAAATACCTTTGCGAATGCATCATATCTGTGGAATTTTTATTTTTTTGGATCATTCACATTCCTCTTGGACTCTTGCTGTAAACGAAAATGGTGAAAACCAACCGTATAAAGTTGCTTTTTCACAAAAGTATTTACAAAGTACTGTGTTAAATTTATTTTCTACAATTTTGCTTTGAAAACCCACAGTAAACAAATGTAATTTGAAAATTCAAAACAACAAACTAGACCAGTAAATTAACATAAACTTCAAGGAAAATAATTTAAATAAGAATAAAACGAGACTAGAGTTTTGAAATAAATACATCAAATGTAATGCAAGACAAAAATCACACAAGAATCCAAATTGCATGCATTTAAATACCTAACTGCTATAAACCTTTCGATTTTAATATAGTTTATTCAAAACAAACACCAGGATTTTCCAAAAATCCAAAGAGAGATCATTTTTAATAAATTTCGCCATAAATTAATGAGGCAAACGTAAACTTGTGGCGTTCTCTGTAATCTCAATCCTCCAAATTTACATTCTACATTCTGCAAACAAAAAAGTTTCAAAAATGAACAAGTGTTAAAAAGCTTTATTGCGAAACAAAATTCATTTACAAAACCAATTATAATTTTTCAATTCGTTTAGTTTTACCAAGATATATTTATAACTACAACTTGATAATTTAAACAGTTCTCTTTCGATTGAGAGATACACCGGCTAGGGTCCAACTTCAACCGATCCACGGCTTGAAGTGCCAAAAGCAATTTGAGATCTCATCGAGCCCAATCGAACCGAATATCGAATGTCCAAACCCGGTGAAACACCAAACACAAGAATCCCTATTAATCAGTTAAAACACCCAGATCACCGGACCCGCCCCGTGGTGCTGTTGCGCCGGCAAATGGGTTTCATTTTCCAGCTCTTTCGTTCTCCGCTGCCCGCAAAGTGGATGTCAAAAAAGTGGATAGTCGAAAGAAAATTACTCCCCAATGCCTTTAACGAACGAAAGTCGGGAGAGCGGACATGCATTGAAATTGTAAAATGTACACACTCGCACGTACAACCTTGACAAACAAATAAATTACATTCTTATCTCTCAATTTGGTGCACACAGCCAGGGTTGCAAGGGAACCCTTCCCGGCGGAAAAAAGGTGACGTTTTCGGTTTCCCAAAGGAAAAGAAACGCTTGGTAAACTAACCTCTAGCTTCTACCTGCCGTTTGCAGAAATCCTACCCAATCGATGATGTTGGTCCTTTGGGCAAACCGTCTGCTCGGTGCCCGTAAACTAACACTACACAACTCTTTTTGCCTCTCGCTCCCTTTACCATCCACCTAACCTAACATCAACATTATCCCTCCCCCCCATTCGAAACGGTCGCATTTGCTGACGGGCAAGGTAAGAAATTCTCCTTGCACCACTCCGTTCACGCGGACAACAATAATAAAATTTTCAATTAAATCAGGAGGACACCGATTCGTGGACACACAATGTTCGTACGACCTGCGTTGGCTATCACCCGAACGGAAGGAAAGTAAACACGATCCGGGCAACCGTCTGGCACGACACCTCGATCGTCAGTAAGATCTCGGAGACGCTTACTTTGACCCGAAAACGGAAGGTGGAAGGAAGCTTTTAATATATATTAGACAATTACGGCCTTTGTTTTCATTTCTCCATTTGTTGGTTCGGAGACCGGAACGGATGCATTGCGTCCTTGCCCCTCCCTGCGACACACTGCGGCAGGTGTTTCTCTTGGCCAACGAACCGGGGAATCAGATCGGTCAGCCCAGGTAACATGAAAAACCGAAACAGCTCGAAAAACTAATCCGGTTCTCATGCCGCTGAGACTGCCTTGAAAATGGCTCGGGAGAAGATGGTTCCCCAAGAAACCCACTACCAAAAAGGTGAGCTGGAAGAAAGGGTGGGGAGCGTTAGGGGGCGAAAGGAAAAGTAATCAGATATCACCCCGGTATTTATGTGCTGTTACCGCCTAACCTCGAATTGGCGAGCAAAACCCATTGACCGAATCGTAAAAGCAATCGGACCAACTTTGGAGCCCCGACTTTGGCTTCGGAGTAGGATGCACACTTTCCGGCGAGGATCCCGCGAAGGTGGAAGATGGAACGAAGGTCCCGGAGCAGCATAATGACTTCTTTTATTTCGCTCCAGTTTTCATTCCGACGGTGCTTTGCTTTCTTATTTTAAGTGATAGTGCACTTCTTTCGCCGAAACAATCGGCTTCTAACGAACGAAACCCGATGGAACAGCGAAGGCAAGTGGAACATCGATCGCGGCCCAAAGGGTGGGACTTTAAACCGATTTTACTTTTCACCCACCTCCCCCACCACTTGGGAAGGAGTTGAGCCAAGTAATGAAATGGTTTTGGGTTCCCCTTTTTGCCCCTTTTCCCGTCCCAGCACCCCAAACGTTGCTCGATCGATTTCGGTTGTTTCCTGTTTTGCCTTCCGCCGTTCAACGTTCGTTTTCCAACGACCTTTAAACCCTTGTCCCACGATCTTAGCTGCTGCCTTTCGAGTCGTTGGTTTGTCCATTGCGATACGATCCACTTTGTCCGCTCGGCACCTTTCCCCGAACCACCACCTACACTCCTGTACGTGTACCATGAAAATGGAATCTACGACGGTAGATCCTACCAGAGCCTGTTTAATTTCAACTCGATTCCTAATGACGAAGCCTTTCGGAGCGGGTCGATTGAAATTGATAAATTGCTTCCGATATAATTGATGCCCGCAGCCAGTCCCGGCAACCCACCGGGAGCCGATGGCAATGGAATTAAGGCAGAAGAAGGCGGTGGAGAATGTCCCAGCTTTCCATTAAAACACGCTCCATGCTCGGTTTTCCACGCACCGGATGGCGAGTCGGAAAAGGAGACTGTCAAGATGGGACGCCTTGGGGCAACAATCACAGGATTGACACATTTGGTGTATTGCAAGCCAAAAAGGGAAAACAACTCTCGAAAATCGAATTGACCACCGGACGGGCCGGTTCGTTCGCATGGCTTCGCAAAGTAATTGCTCAACGGAAGGATGGGCTATGATCGATTCGTTACCCATTTGACTTATAAGAAACAGCAGGGTAAATTGATTGATAAATGTTTGTTACGTATGTAATTTTAATTGACAAAGCATATGAGCAGAGCAAAAAGGTTAGCGAAGACATGCGGCAGTATTTGCTTTTAATAACACATGCTACATTTGAAAATTATTTCTTACCAACTTTTGTTAAGAAACCAATTTCAAACGGTTTTAATTTAAACCTACTCGGTGGCTAATTAATTAGAATGCCTTTTCATCATCGACTTGTTGTGATGTAACGTAAAACGTAGTTTATGTAAGTCATTATAAGTTAAATTTCATTGTTTTTATTAAATTTTCTTCTTATTTATGTTTTGTATCAGTTATGTTGGGGGTCCGCGACAGCCGAGCGATAGCTCCGGTTAGAAAAATATGCCCATGAGCTTACATGGGGCTCACCACCTCGACGGCGTGGGTTCGAATCCCAACCGAGACCGGTCCGTACACATAGGCCCATTGAAATTGTATTCGACCTGCGAAAGGAAATCCCATGTATTAAGATTGAATGTTTAAATTTCTTTTGAAGTATTAAATTGCTTGATAGAGATTCTAAATTTTCAAATAAAATACGCGTTCAGTTCGTCACAAAAATGAGACATGCAACATCACATGCTATTGCCATAGAACATATTTTCATAACAAGGAAACGGATTAATTTTAATTACTACAAATAACACCACGCGTTGCGAAGTAAATTTAATTTCCTCGTTTCCATGTGAACCTCTAATCAATGGAACCCTTATCGTGAACCACAAATTTATTATTCTGTAAACATCTCAGCCGTCACATGTCTCGCTCCGGGCTCGCAACATCCCCCAATCAAGGGAACAAAGTACAAGTAAATCAACGGAATTATATTTACAAAAAATTTAAGCTGTCTTGCCGGTAAATCGTGTTCGTTGTCGTACGTTCCACCGCAACCGAGGACGTGGTTACCGAGCACGATTTACATACACTGTACCGAGTACATTACATCAACCGCCTTCTTATTACTTCTCCTTGCCTTCTTTTGCGCACCACACCGAGTGGTTTGTTTTTAATATTCTTTATTCCCTCCGCTGGGATTGATTCTTTTTCATGTTCGCTGTCACTTCGCTTCCCTGCTGAGATTTCCTACCACCCGAAGCCGACGAAATCTCCCCTGGGGGGAAGGAGGTACCGGGTATCGTGTACCGGGATTGCTCGGGCCGCTGCGTTGGCCAACCGTCTCGGAAAGGAAAATTAAAAACCAGCTCCGCCGAAACCGCCAGGCAATGTCAACGACGAGGCAGCACACCATGGAAGCAAGCGAGCGGGAGCGCCACAAGCCACAAAATCAACGAGTGGTGGAGTCGCGTGGGAGCCACCCTTGTGTGCCACTTCCGGCTCCGGTTACCTCCGGTTTCTCGCAAGAAAGCTCCCTTTGGCCCCCCAAAAATTATTCGCATCTTTTTGCTTCCGTCTGGAAATGTGGTACGAACGACTGAACCAAGGAAGCTACTGGTAGATGAAGGGTTCTTTTTTAACCCTCTATTTCGAAGGGAAGTTTGTAGTAAGGCACGGTACGGGAAAAAAAACTAGCACAACAACAAAGAACAAATAAACAATCGGGCAGCTGGCTTTTTATCAAACAAACGAAACGAACTGTTACTTCCAGCCGACGACAACCACATCTACGCTGTTTTCTCCCTACCCAAAATGGCTGGCACCACTTTCGTGCAAGCGGTTTCAATTTAATTTCATTTCGGTCGCACGATGCTGAAACCCCTTTGGGACGTGGGAAGGAATTTCCCAACCTCTATTCTATACCTCTCTCGTTCCCCAGGGGAAAGCATGGCCAGCGTCGGTCTGCTTGCATCCCGACCAACTGACGACTGACGTGTTATCAAATCTCGAAATGTACAGCCCGTGTACGGCCAAGGACATTTCGTCCTGATGCTTGTTTCCAACGGTATGGCAAGGCCGAGCCTTTGGTTCGAGTGGATGGAATTCGGACCGTTGCACTGGCGTACGGAGAGCACTGCGAAGAAGTAAATTAATTTAACAAATACCAACACCGACGGCACACACATGGCACACACAGTGTCTTTCCACACCTCGGCTGCACATTTTTCGTGCCAAACGCACCCCGCATCCCGACCCCGGCCACTAAACCCATCATCACTGGTTAAATGCGATAATTAAAAGTCAAAAGGAATCTTTAATTTTCGACATAAATCTACACCGCACGACACGGAACGAAAATTGGGACTGGCCGGAACGAGTGGTGCCAAAAATACCCACACACACACACACGTTGGCCGGGTTTCACCGAAAAACATTCCTCTTGGAGCTGGTGCAGGGAGAATTTTCGGACGACCAAAAAATGCTTTCACCTTCTCGACAACCGACAGCTCAACCGGGAGCTCACACGCTGTGACGTTCTCGCCTCGGCTGGCCAAGCAGCGCAAATAATCTGATCCCGGAAACCGCAGCAAAACCAGAACATTCTAGATTGAACATCCCAAAGAATTGGTCGGACAGTTCCGACCGACGGAGGGCCGTCCAGAAAAAAACCTACACCACGTAAGCTGCAGCCAAGAAAAGGCCAAACTAACCTCGACCACGCGGAGACCAAAAGGGAGCGAAAAACTGCTCCAAGAATAAAATGCCAAATGATGGTACGCTGCAGGAGCGACAAAGAAAACCACACCAAGCAAAAAAAACCATCCCTAATAAACTGAAAACAAATACATTTGTGCTCCCCCACTCCATCCCACGCCTATCCGAACGCCATCCCACCGTACAACCGAAAATTTGCCGATAGAGACCAACCAGCTAGACTCGGTAGGCCGTGGCATAAAGGCTCATGGCCACTAACTAAGGCGGAAAAGAAAGTCAAACTCAAAAACAAACCAGTAACGTGCTTTGAAAGGCAAATCACGACAAAAAGTGTCACTAGCAACAACGGTCACATGCACACATACACACACATACACACATGCCAGCGTAGGGGAATCCGGGCGGAAACCGTTTCTTCCCCGGTGCGCCTCAACCACCGGGCACCTCCATTTGAACCACCGGGCGGCCCCATTCGAACCACCGGGCGCCTCCATTTGAAGCCGTGTTGCTATCGCGTCCGTTTGCTCACTTAAAGAAAAGGGCGAAAAAAGATATCCGAAAAAATCCAAACACGTCGTTGAATACAGTTTTCCTCTTTCGCTTTCCGGTTTTACAATCAACGACCACCCTGCATAAGACGTAAAGCCGGAGTGGGGAACAGTGTTACTGAGCTGACGGTAATACACATACACACACACATACAGGGTGTCCTCGAACGCAACACACGCGATCGTTGTTGTCTCCCTTGCTTCACTCCACTCCACTCCATTAGCGGGCGCTCGTGTTTGCGGGTAGCAGCAGCAGTTTAAAATATTGTTAAATGAGTTGAGAATCATTGGTGCTGGCACGTCAGTTTGCAGTGAAGTTTTCATGATGCTACTAACTTCTCCCGGGCTCGGTACCGTACGTCCGAGGAGCCCATACAGTGCGGCATCTGTTGAGCGAACAGCCTCGGCCATCCGTTACTCTGTCCAGGCGATGGCGGTTTTGGCAACAATACCCGGAACTGGCCAATTCTAGGCGCTCAGGACAGGCATCCGTTCCAGATTGGTTGTCTGTCTGGGTGCGGTGTGGCCACTGGAAAGCGTTTGCTGCCGTACGAACGTACCCGGAACACAATCGGCTGACACTTTGCATCCAGTTTTCGGAACTAATCGTATGTTGTATTCTTATGTCTTCCGCATCGATCAATGGGAAGAAGAATAAACAAATACTGCGCTTAGTGAAATTTGTTAAGACAATTAAGAGCTGACATAGTTTAGACTGTGGGTTTGATTTTGAATTGATATTTCATTGTTATATTTACCGAAAAATTTATCGTTTTAAAGCCGTCGTCTATTGAAAACTAGAATAATAAACCTTCATTCAACTAAACAACCTGATCGGAACGAACGATTCATCGAGAACAATAAACCTCACAAAGCGTTGCTGAAGGACACTTAATTAAAATACGACCCCGCTCGAACGAAATTCCACTCCAACGATTTCACTCTCTCAATTTGGTGAAAATTGCATACCAACACAAACGATGCGCGCAATTTTGACTTCCCTGCTTTCGAAGGCGCTTCCACGCGACTTGCAGAAATTCCACCGGCGCGGGCGGCACGTTAAGAATGACGTTTGCCGTTTGCTGCAGCATGTCAATCTTCCAGCCGGTGCAGCAACGCATCGAGGACACCCGGAGCAGCCACAAACGTTTTATAATGAGGCAATATATGCCGTTTTAAAATTTCGATGCATCCACCGCCGACGGAATGGTGACGGAACGGTTAGGCTGAAGCCAACGACCGTTATGAAAGGACATCCGATATTTTCCATCCCCACCAATTCGGTCAGCCATACCTACCGCCATCATCATCATCATTGTCGTTGCCATCGGGCCGTGTCACCGTCATCATCAACTGGCACGTCACTCAATTATTTCACATCCGCCTTTGGTGCATCACCTTTCAGTTTGGTCCCGGGGAAAATGCGCGCACCGCTCAGCCGGAACGTTCGACGGGGACGATGAAAGAAAATTGTTATGGAGATTATTGATATTAAAATTAACTTCATAAATAATTGAGTGCCGGTGTTTTCACTTACGCCTCCTTGCGTACGGCGTAGCATGTGCGGTGCGTGCAAAACCGAACCCCCCCACACGGTGGTCAGTCCAGCGATGGTGGTGGTGTTCTGGCCGGAAATCAACCGGGGCGTGCTGGGTGGAAAATAGCAAAAATTATTACGCATCATTAAATTTGATAAAGCTGCCGTTCCCCCCGGTTTGGTGTAATCGTGCCTTGCCGCCGGCCAAGGAGTTGCCACCGCGCACCATTTGGAAGCATTTGAAGCGCAATGAGCGGGAAAAAGTTTTAAAATTTTATTACATACTGCAACTGATCCAAATTTGACCAACCAACCATCAATAATTACCTCCACGTTGCTGTTCGTGAGATAAAAATGGCTAAAGCAATTGACAACAGATCCCATAAGAATTTTAGTAAACGGAAGATCATGATACTACAAAAATCGAATTTAATTCTGGAGTTTGATTTTTTTCGGTAGCTTTGAAATAAAATATATATTACTTGCGCAAACCCTAACTAACTCCGATGTTTACTAAAAGGGCAACCAATATTTATTCATGGTACTTTGACACTGTATATAACTTTTATTACCCAAATCTTTTAGCCCAAATTACCAAATTTGTATTTTAACAAGCATTTATTTTTAAAAGATTGATAAAAATATATCATTAACCAGTCAGAACTATATACATAAATCTTTCCACAATGTGCACCTTAGGTGGTGTAAAAAGAAAACAACTACTATACGAACACAAACAAGTTGTGATTTATGATTTGTTTTAAACCCTGCTACAATTTTGAATGTAGTTTTACTTATTTGTCTAATTAAGTCTATGTGCTACGCTTCGAAGGAATTTACTACTGTTAACCGTTAATAAACTTGAACGAAAACATAATTGATTGTCGACACGTTTCACAAAGTGACGTTCAAAATGAAGTTGTTTTTATTTTGTGCTTTTACCGAATCATCAATAGAAGATGTAGCAAAATGCGATACAACCCTTGAGGCTGCTCCAGTGGATTCAATTTGGCAACAATAATTCGTTACGTAGAACAGACGCTCCTTTCCCAACATTGTGCTGACGAACAAGAAACTCAAACCCGTCAATGCGCGAGTCATTACTATCTTCGCTCTTTATTAAGTGTCAGCTGACCCTGTTTTTGGTTGCCTGTTTTTGCAACTCCACTGCGTCAGCCAACACACTCCGTTTTGTGGGTTCTTCCGATGCCAACCGGCTGCACGGACTGACGACCCACGACCGCTGACAAAGTCCGCAATGAAAATTGAACGTCAAACGCACTATAAGTTTCCAAACCGGCACCAAATGCGAAACACGAAATATACCCATGCTTGACAAAACCTCTACTCAAACACAATTCAAACCGACATCCTCGGAGCGTCATGGAAGAAACGGTTTGCAACGTTGTCAGGTCGAGTTTTTCTGTTGTTTCGCTACCCCGTCTCGGTTGTTTTTCACTCTCGCTGAACAAACAAACACTTTGGCAAATGGGTGACGTGCGTGATATTGGCTGAGAGAGAGAGAGAAAGAGAGGGACAGGGAAAAAGGACAGTGTCCGAGGGGTGAACGTATGCATGTGCAGCACACGTCGTGTTCGATGGAACTACGCCACGCATTCGGGGCCCGAAATTCAGTCAAAAACTTCACCAATAATCTGATAAGATTGCTGCTACTTGATGCTCCAACCCCCGGAGGAACCCAGTTCCGTCCAGGCCAACACAATACCGGTGGTTTCATTTTCCGTCGTTGGCCGCCTTTTTTAGACTGCCCCCCGCTCCCCCTCCTCTCCACCCCGAGAGCGGGCGCCGAGTACGTGCTGATAATGCATCCTCCGAAAAACGCAACGTAGTACCGCGCGATCCGGCACGATCCAGGGTGTCTGCACCAAAGCCGGACCGAATCTAATTAGCAATGGAACAACATAACACCAAACGTCAACCTCGTCGTGCTTCGGTTCAAAAAGCTAACAACGCCAAAACACCAGCTTATAGAGTTTCATCTGCATAACTGATGGAGTCTTTCCTTGGTGGTGGTACATCGTTTTTTACTTGTTTGGATGTTTTTTTTTACTCCTACCGTTCCAGTTTGACAAGTTCAAACCTTGTCCTCTGCTCGAACGGCTAACAATGTCGCAACGAGCAATGTGCGTGGTTTTTCGGCTTGGATCAAAGTGATTGAATTACTCTTTTTTTCGTAGACGATATGCGGTGTACATCTCGGAATGAGTACCAATCGGAAAATGTGTACTAAATCATGGAAAGTGGAACACTACCACTGTTTTGTTGGATTGTTGGTATAATTGAAAGAAGACGGTGAAATTTAATATTTAGATTTAAAAGAATTATCGTTTTAACAGCTATTTTGAACACATTAATAAGCGTACAAAGTTTTTTTTTTGTTGATGGCTGTTTTTGGGATTCCTTTTGAAATTATTGTTGCCAAACCAACAGTGCTAGTAGATAATCAATTAATCACACAGACCAGACAGGTCAGGTGAGAGAACCAATTTATAGACCTGGAATAACGGTGATTAGTGAGTAGAGCGAGAGGTGATCGGTCGGGTCAACTTGCCAACGGGACGAGAGAGATACAAGACAAGAGAACGTGATAGAGAATACGTTAGCATCGATCAGCTAATCGATGACTAGTAAATTATTTAAATAAGATAAAAATAGGGAATAGAAGAAGTGATATCTTCCTCAACGGTGAGTAAAGAAAGCCTTTTTTTAAGCTGTACTACCGCCATGGAAGGGTCTCTTAAATTTTAATACAGTCCTTTAATCATATATAAGATATAAGTCCAATAAATTAAAGTTCAGTTCAGTCGCCTCTAAGAATCGATTTTAACCATTAGAATTAATGCAAGCAGTATGTCATACTTCGATTTTTAACAATGTTATTATTGTGTTGATGTTTTAATACAATATGTAGCTTGTTTTCAATTAAATCCTCAACTATTTTAAGTCACATACACACATCAAACACTCTGCAAACACTCCACTGATTTAATAAAAGAAAGATTGTAGTTCAAAGCGTTGTTGATAGTCCTGAGACATATTGATCGTTTTGGTTAAAATTAGCTAAATCAAAGCAATATCAGTAAATATCATGTCAGGAAAAATGTTTAATTTACGACTTACTGTAAGTTGTTTATATTCACTTAAGCTACTTACCCCAAACCACACCAGAGAAAGGGCCTAGTGACTACCTTGTTTTTGCAATTGTTATTCAAAATTTTCAAATTTAAAATTCTTTAACTTGAAACACTATTCCTCCACCACGTACGTATTCCGGTAAGCTGTAGCCGCAATATTCAAATGCGTCCAACCTTTACGCTGCCTGTTCCACCAAACCTCAACGCACGATCGGTACAACGGTCGTGTACTGTGAACTATTAAATTTTAAAATGCCCATCACCGAGCCTTACCCGCCGGTGCGACACCCGGACAGGGACAGTGCCAGCCGATAAATGCCCTGCAGACAGCTTGTTTCTGAATTCATTAGCAGTCCGTAAAATAGGCCCACCGAGCAAGAGAGATGCTCGGCCGACGGGCACACAACAGGTACAACGGTGCGTTTACGGCCGAAACGTACGTACGAATACGGCTAAAACTCTTGCACACATTTCAAATTCTGCCAGTGAAACACGACACGACAACCCCACATAATATAATATTCTTTTCCCAAATCTAATTTTCTATAGTGATGACAAAATTATCATTGACTTTCTGTCCTTCCATACAAATGAAGTGGCTCTTCGTTCTGTATTTGGTCGTACGGTGGGCCGGTTTGCGTACCCCTCTCACTTTATGGTTCTCTTCTCCATTCCCTGGCAGCGACACCGGAACC
This sequence comes from Anopheles coustani, assembly GCF_943734705.1. Taxonomy (NCBI): domain Eukaryota; kingdom Metazoa; phylum Arthropoda; class Insecta; order Diptera; family Culicidae; genus Anopheles; species Anopheles coustani. The sequence continues at coordinate 83,034,363 of NC_071289.1, forward strand.
CCCACCCTGTGTCTTATTTTCCATTTTCAGTAACACGTTGACATCTTATCCATTCAGGCTCCGCACGGAGTCGAACCCTCGGTAATCACCTACAGCTGTGCCGGTTCAAGTTTTCCAACGCAAAAATAACCACTGCCACTCACTGACGGGGTAAAAAAAAGGAACCCATCCATCTACGGCTGCTGTACTTTTAGTCCCACATGTTGCTACACACACACACACACATACCCACACCCAAACACATTTGGAGCCAGTGTCACAGTCGTTCATCTTAACTCGAGCGTGGGGCACCACTAGGAAAACTCCTCCCGTAGATGAAGTTCACATATCCATCCTCACATATCCAAGGAGCCTCGGAAACTCGGGAAAAACACAGACAGAAGTCCTTACAGGCAACGGCATTTTCCCTGGCGCCTCACCCAGCACCGGTTTGCCACTTATCGGCAGAATTGATGCGATGAAAATGAAAATTGACTACCCCGACCGTGTCGTCGCCGGTGGGAGGAAATACATTTTGATGAACACACCTCGCCGGGGTCCTCCTGCGTGTCGGGATTCGAGCGGTTACAGTCGACATTTTCATCAACGAACGTTTACTACTTTTGAATGATTTATTGCCAATCATAAGTATTTTCCAGACCGTAGCGTCTCCAAGGGACGCCATGCCGTATGCCGACGAAGTCCATCTGCGGTACGGAGTGGGATTTATCGGTACGCCCTCGTCTAGCGTACATTTACAGGTGGCGTAGGTTAAGCACAAAGGGGAGCTGTTATAAATATCCTAAGAATTTTAAAATAATGCTTTAATCTAGCTTCGTTGTTCTTTGGAGAAGTTCAGCTACGAATTAAATGGCCTTGTTTCATAACTATCATACTACTTATCATTCGAAAATATTTGAATACTTCCATCACACTTTACTTTTCCCAATAATTTAAAAATTTTAGTGTGCGTTCACAAAATTTCGAATTATGAAATTACCAAAAAGGCCAGCTTAGCCGTTCTTCTAAAATCGCAAACAATCATAATTTAATAAAGGTTTCTTATCGTTTGGATTGATGCTCATAAATTTTTAAAACGTAATGTAAAAAAACCACTCTAGGTTATACAAGCAACCCACTTTTTTATTAAAAGCAATTAACTTCTGTAAGTGAAAAACAAGGAAACGACCATTTGGAAACCGTTCGTGGACATTCAGTGGTGCAAAGAAATAAATTGAAATAAAATCACTTTTCATTAATACATTTTTCTTTGAAATTCAAAGCAAAAATATAAATCAAAACATTCTTTTAAAAAGTGATTATACATATTCAATTTGTCAAGCTGTAGCCAAGTCACCAGCACTTGTGGGCAGGCAACAACACCAATATGCTATTGCTCGAACTTAGTAGTAGACGACAGTTATTACTAAATTGTCCATTGTGGATCTTGGTCTTTGAAACCGTTTAAATTTCAATTTGGAAAAAAATCAACAACTGTTATGCCTCAAATACGGCAGCCAACTTGCTAATCAATCACGTAAGCTGTTTTTTAACACCTAACATGTATTAAGCAAATGCTTATTGAAAGTAGAAACCCCATTATGATGGATCTGTAAATCACGTCGCATAATTCACACCGTGTTTAATTTCCGGCGATCGTCTCCAACAGCCATTACGATTTCTTTCCCATGAAAAAGAAGTTATGATTAACGTTCAGCGTGACAAGCTGGTTTCGCACCTGCATCTACTGCACCCAGAAAGCTCTGGCACCGAATCAATCAGCAGAGTAAATTCCATAAACTCACTCCGACAGCTCCATTTGGTACTGTGCCTGTTTTATTTTCTCGAAAAAGACGTAAACTGGCGAAGCACATAAATTGCACACAACATACTACTATCACACCACACGAAACTGGGCGGGCACATAAAAGCCACAAAGCGTTGGAACGAGAGGGAGAGAAAGAGAGAGAGTTGCCAGAGCAGATCCGGAGCACACCCGGATGAAAAGGACGATTTAATTTGCCTAATGTTTCGAACTCATTGAAATAAATCATAATGAACTCCTTTTCATAGCCGTACGGGCGAATGAAATTCTCATCATACTGACCTTTTCCAACAGAACGAACCTCCGGCCGTGCTTTCCCCGCCCCTTCCACATCCAGCTGCTGATGCAGTCTGTTTCTCTTACTCGCTTTCAAGTCGCAATGAATTCGAGAGTGCAAATTTCAGCACTAGACACCGAACATAAAACTTGTGTCAGGTCAGAGACATCAAATTTCATCCGGCCTACCCTTGCAGTGGCCTTTCCCTTTTGGGCAAAAAAGTACATCCGGCTCAACGCTGGTCTGGCCTAGAGAACCAGCGAGCCTGCAGTAATCGAAAAACCTTTGTAAGGACCATTCTCCCCGACCGTTCAGTGCAGTTTCCCTTTCGTGTCAGTAATCCCTCCCAGCTCTGTCCGGTGCTTTGGAGTAATCGGACCGAAAGGCACACTGCTCGAACAAACACACTCGTGCCCGGCGTTCCATCTGTAGCGCCCCCTTCCCTGTCAGCAGCTACCGCTCCTCTCCCCTCCAAATGGGCACTAGTTTTACTTCTGCCTCGGACGATGATCCATCCAAGAACCATCCCTTCGGTTTGGCCAACATCCAACGATGGCGTTTTGCGGGGCTTGGGTCGTTTTCGACGAAATCCTTCATTCTTTCGTAGCGCATCGGAGTGGCCTTCAACCGGCCATCCTCCCAATCCCCCTCCTCCTTACCATCGAAACATCCCATTTTCTTCCTGTCACCTTCCGCTTTGTTTGTTTCCAATATGAAGAGATAAAAGATTATACAAAGTAAAAGCTGGAGAAAACGAATAATACCCAAAGCCTCAGGTTGACGTACGCCTACCCCAAGGATGCCCTTTCCGCACCCGTTCCCCTTTCCCGCGACACATCGCCTCTAGGCTCCCATCGGATCTTCTTTTCTTCTTGGAAAAGACATCCCACCTCGTAACACTTGCATCACCCCTTTGCCTTCGCCGTCGGCCATCATATTAGCGCTTGTGCATTTGTGGCTCACAACTTGGCTGCTTGCTTATCTTTCACACTTGACGTTTTTTTTCCTCATCCCGTTCGTCCGCTTACACCCTGCCCTCGCACGGAACGGATATAAAACTCTTACTGTCAAACTAAAGCTGATAACTTTGAACGGCAACGGGCGGAGAAACAAAAGAAAGTTTAGGCTATTTTTTCTTTTCAAAGCCCGTAATTTTCTGCTGCCGGCCATCTCGTCTGTTGTCCATTTGGTCCAAGGAGTCCTCAACCCCCCTTACCCCCAGCCGATCCCCCTGTCCGAGATGGACATCAATGGCCACCCGCCCATTGAACAGTGGGCCACTCGGTGAAACTTTGTTGCAACAATTTTTCAAAACATTTGTTTCAGGGAAATCTTTATACCAACTTTAAGCATATTTATGCTTTTTTTCAACACTAAACACACTGGTGTTTGACGACACATTTTTCAAATCAAAATAGAGAAAAACATTTAAAACCCATTTATTTGAAAACAGTGGAAGTTAAAAAAATTGTAATATTTTACTTCCAAACTGATTCTATTCTATTTTTGATTGGAGCTTATAAGTTATCTAAAAGCGAGGACTTCTGCTTCAGTTTGGACTTAGTTCAGTCTCAATTCATAGTTCGTAGACGTCTTATAGGTGTCAATTGAGGCTTAAAATGGTATAATTTGAAATAGTTTGAAATCAGCTGCAAATATGCTTTAAACACTACTGAAGAACTTGAACTTGTTAACTGAACCTGAGTACAGTTCAGATCCATTTGAATAAGAAAGTTATGAATTTTAATTGAACCAAAAATAATAGTTGGGAGTGAAACAAAATTTTGAAAAATATTAATCTGTTTTTTTTTTCAAATCCGCAGTTACGCATGACTCGATTTTCACATTCGTTACCAATCTTGATGAATCCCTAGCTCAGCCAACCAAACCACTGTGCGCCTCGGGGAAAGTGTCACGCCCAAGCAAGAGAATGATGGCCGGATGGGAAAGGGATTGCGGATAAATTTTGTGCTGCAGTATAAACTTTGCTTAGTTCGCCCTGTAGTGGAAGTGCTGTAAGAAAGCATCAGAAGCAAGCCGGCCTTTCCCGGTTTCGAAGGCCGGACCGGGGTGCGAGGCGGGCGAAGTAATTCGAATGCCGAAGTCGGCTTACGTTTGTGTTATATGGCACATTTTTTATTGTCTTCACATCGTGTTCGAATCCGGAATGGAGGGAAGGCGACCGGGTTGGGACAAAAAAGGACAAAACCACAGCGTAACACATAGATGAATCTTACAAATTGGAAAACCAGCCTCAGATTTATGTGTCCGGCCGTCCCTTTCGCACCCAACTTCCCCCATTTTACCCCTGGTCCTTGGTTAAGGGTTTTTTTCTCTACTTGTTCAGTAAGGTAGGTCAGCCATATCGTGGTATGATGATCTCTGCCCAAGGGATGTGCACATGCGGTCGCATCAGTCCAACAATGGCAACCACACACCCATACAAGCCCGCACACACAAGCAGCAAACAAAACACAACAACATAAAATGGGCTAGAATTAGTCTGTCAGGTTTCATTCTCCTTGTTTTTCCCAATACCTCCCGGGGGATGCTGATATCGCCGTGGGAAAGGTATTAGGAAACACCCACCCCCCACACACTCACACACACATACACATAAACTTGGCATCATGGAGACCGGGTTTGTGTTTCCAGTTTCGTATAAATCTATAAACCTGTACGGTGTCACCGATCACCGGACTGCTTTTGCCGATTCCGGGGTGAAGATTGATAAAGAGAGTCGAAAGCGGAAAATAACTCGCATTGACTTGTTGTATCTTACCAGGGAAGAGGGCGTCCAGGGCGAATTTAGTTCGCCAATTTTTGGTAGTTTTTGCTTTGGCTTTATAACATAGTTGGGGATTGAACTCGATGTATAAATACACACCAAATCACTCGAGAAAAAAACCAAATCCACCCCCGTCTAGTCAAAACCCTTCGAACCGGTTCGATTTGTTCCAGTTAGTGCTACATGAATCGAGGGAAAATCGTACAATCGTACAAAGCATCTCCCAGCCGCGGGGTCCGTTTTGAGGGAAAACTTCCAACTCCCGGACTCCCAGACAGACAATGGAACCGGCGGCGAGCGAAAATTTAATCTAACTTTCATCGTTTTTCCATCAACTAGTACCCGATCGGGCTGGTGCCGGTCAGCCGGTTGAGAATTCTATTCAAAAAGTGCGTCCCATTACCGATGGGCCGGCGTTCGGAGGCCGGACGCGCGGTCGGGCACAATCCGTTGAACGGATTTGCAAAGTTTTCCCTTTTTCGCACGGGTTGGATTTGGTTCTGTTTTTTTTTTTTACAGGAATGAGTTTCCATTCCAAAACTTGCCTGAACGTTGCGCAAAATGCGGCATCGGCATGGTATTTCGCGTACTCCGAAGAAGCTCGCCTCGAACGGAGAAAAGCCAGTTACCGGCGATGTAACGAGTGACCTGCAGCTATCAACTCATCAACTTTGTACTGCAACTGGCTTTCAACGGGCTGCGAGGGGTTCATCTGGACGCGATGGTGTGGTGGACCGTCTGTCGATTGCTTCGGCCTTTCAAAACACCGAACGACACGATTCGGTTCCGTAGGCCTCGGGGCAGGATAACCATCAGACGCCACCCGCCGATGAATGCGTTGGCCGTTGTGAGTCACTTTTGCAAAACTTCACCCCCATACCCGCCCGTGTTGATAGTCATCCGGCCGGCATACACAACAAACAGCGATCGAAATTTAATTTAAACTTTCGATCCACTCGACTTCATTCGAGGCGTCGGCCTCCCGTCTCCCTGGCGTGCGGTGGCGTGCGCTTTTCATCCAGACACATAGAGACCCGAGATAGACAGCACCAGACCCTTGCCTTATCGGCTCGCATCGGTCTCCGGCCCCCGTAGGCTTTGAAGAATCCCTAAGGTGCACCACCGGAGCCGTTCTCGTTTTCAGCGGACCTCTACCTTGGGCAGGAGTTGGGTCGGTTTTTATAAGTGTTTTTCGCCCGTTTGTTTCTGCCGCACGGACCATCGACTGTTTTGAGGAAGTCGAGTTTAGGGGGGGTAGGGCACGAAACACACCGTCGGGCCGAAAATTCAATATGGGAGATTTTTCATATGGACTTCCCAATGGGTGGAAGGTATTTATCAACCGGAATCATCCAACCAATGTTCCAACCGACAATTTTACGAGCATTTCGATAATTAAATTTTACACAATGCATTCCAGCATATGTGCGCGCCTTGGGCTTTATTGAAAAGCTTTCCCACCAGACAAAGGGGAAAGCGATATGTAAAACTTTTGGGAAACATCAGCCCCGAGTATTTATTGCAACCAGTCCAAATATTTTTATTCCGTCATCAAAGGTCCAGAGGCAGCCGATGCAAGTCAATAGAATTTCGATATTAAAAAGCCAACAATCGAACGATAACGCACACCCCGTATATCATTCCTGGCTGTGGTTCGCCTTTGCAAGCGCACTACTTTCATGTTTCACCGTTCACCTAAAACACACATCCCTTAGCCCAGGCTGCCCCGGCATGTAAACAGGGTCCGTCCGGGGCGGTGAGCAGATTTGAAAAATTGCCTCCGTATTTGGTGTCCTTTCTTCCGACATCTTCTTCCAATCAATATGTAGACGACAAAATCAAAGGCACAAATAATGCCATGTGGGAAGCTGAGGTCGGTGGAGTAGAAGAAACGAAGAAAAGAATTTTCTAATATATAAGATATGAGAAAAGTTGATCGAATGGAGAGAAAAAAAAGGAAACGACCATTGACAACACCATTTGGCCATTATTCAAAGGCGATAAAATTATGGTACGAGTACGTTCGACGATGGGAGGTAGGCGGGGGAGGAGAGAAGAAAAAGAAGGACGAACACAAACACACCATGTCATAATAAAAATTAATTTCCCAGCAAAGTTTTTCGGTCGCACGTAAACGGTGCCGTGATTTTACGCTCACCAACCGAAAACCCGGTGGAACCGGAGCACGACGACGAACGCGCGTCCCGGTTGACTCCCGAAGTCTCGAGCCGGAAATATAATTCTTCATTCTTTTCATTTATTTCAGTGAACCGTCTTCCGGCGTGTCGGAACAGAAACTTTTCAGAATGTATCTCGGCCTATCGCGGTTGCTCTATTCTATTTTTTTTCACCTAGTTTTCCCATTTTTTCCTACGCTCGCGTAGGCCCATTCTTTATGCCAAAATAGGAAGCTTAAAAACACACACACATTCAGTAGAAGTCTTCCCCTACAGGTTTTAGGGAGGGATTTTGAAAGGATCAGGATTGGAAAACAGCCAACGCCCCCCATGGAAAGCACCCGAATAGCTTTTCCTCCGTTAGAACAAACAAGCGAGGATTAATTGATTGGCAAACTTTTAGCACCCGTGTGAATAACCGAACCGTTTTTTATTTTTTGATCGATCGGGTTTTATGGGAAAAGCGCCAAGGAAAAGCGTCAGATCTAATTGGCCTACCAAAAACCACCCTTTCGCGGATCGCAGCCAAAGAGCCACTCGATGGCGAATAACATCAGGATCTGCTTCTTACATCGCCATCGAGCGTGCATGCAAAATGTTCCTCCCCGCTCCCACCTCGAAAGGAATTCCCCAGTGGGCCGTTGCACGAGGAAAAAGGCACTTTCCCGCGCCGTTCCAAAGCGGTCCGGCGTGCAAATGTGAATTTATTTAGAGCCCGCGAGCCATCGACCCGCGCTCGAGCCGGCAGAAATGTGAAGTATCCGGTTTCAAACAAATTTCTCAATTGTCCCCGGAGGCTAACAAATAAAGGCTTGTAGGGGGTTCGACGTTCGCGGGCCCGCGGTAGAGTTTGCGATGAAAAGTTTTGCGTGCTGGCAGTGGATAAGAAAAATCAATTTTTAACCTACCGTGGTGGCCGAGACCGACATAGTTGAAAGCGATAAAACAAAAACGAAACCCGCGACCAACATCGGCACATGCGTCCACCTACCACCGCTTGATACAATAGGTTTACCGCGCCACCGGAGGCGGATGCATCTGTTCACGAGAAAAAGCACTCAGCTAACTATCTATTTTCTTGTTTGCCTACGGCGACCCTATGCGGGACCCACTACGTGGTAGATCGAGAAAACCATCGACTGGGGCGACCGAAAACTCGATGCCCGGTTCACTCACTGCCTAATGGATATTGATGACAGTTGCGGTTTTGATTTGTACATTTTTATTGAGTCCTTTTTTTTGTGTGGCAGACGAGTTTTATTTGCGCTCGCGGCAATGGCGATAACTTGTGACCGAGTGGCAAAAAGCAGAAGCGCACGCAAACAATTTGTTCTAATAAAGGCGTATTCACAAAAATCGATTTTACTTGGAAATGGAAAATGTGTACCATGTGGTGCAAAAATCAATTTTTCTAGAAGGATTACACATTTTTCTTACAGATTGTAAAGCACCAGCATGCAAAGCTAGGGAAACCGGAAAGTGTATATAAATTGTTTATATATTTTTGCTCTATTTTTCGTATGGAGTTTTTTAATCACTAAAAACTAGTCCAATATTGAACTGTCGATTCTGAAACTTTCCACACACTAAGTTACGCACTCCACATGTTATTGAAGATTTGTTTGAATATTTTTTTATAATACAGTCGACTCTCGATAATTCGAAGTTGGAGGGACCCAGAAAAAAGTTCGATTTATCGAGAGTTCGAATTATCAAGAGTGGTAGGAAATAAGCAGCTACGGTTTTCGCTAACTATTTTTTCTTCACTTTTCTTTGTGCACCTTCCTACAAAGCAGTTGTGCCCCAAATATGTCCGTCTGCCCGTCTACACCATGAAGTCTAATTCGGACGAACATTTTCGTAGCCATTCAACAGAGTGTTACAGGGCACCCACAATGTGACGCAATCTACCACGTTTCAACATGCTCAGAACTTCGAATTGCTGCGAGTTGAGTGGGTACAGCTTCGAATTACCGCGTGAAGAGAGCAAACTAGCTTTGAATTTTACTTCGAATTATCGAGTGTACCAAATCGTATTGTTTTTATTCGAAATAGTGAGAGTTTTCCAAGGGACTACTGATATACTTCGAATTATCGAGAGTTTCGAATTATCGAACGTTTGAATTATCGAGAGTCGACTGTATCATCTAAATTTTACAATATAAACTCAGTTTTACTAACATAAACAAAATAAGCATGAAAAAATTCTACATTTCTAGACAACATAATAAAAAAGCACAAAATTTTCATTTGTGTTCACAAACCAGGGATTGTCTACAACTTTCTTCAGATTTTACGTAGAACAATAACTAAGTGTATAATTTAAGGGTTAAGCAAAATTGATGAAATATCAACCATTTCAAATGTACCGTTGTGGTAACTATTAAATTAAAACATAATTCTCAAGTAAAAAGTAAAATCCATAAATCTTTTCTCAACCCCTTCATCACCGAGCATTGGAAGAACGTCAAGCCAGTAAATAAATAATTCAGATTATCTCAAATTATTTCTCTAGGATAACTCTTTAAAACACTAGCCTTACACTCGTATAACTAATACTCTTTCTTTCTTAGCTCACACAACTGTAACTCAGTGAAAATGCAACAAAGTGGGAATGCATTAGACGTTTTCAGGTGCAAAAGAAATTGAGAAGGACTATAAATAAATGTTTGAATAAGAATCACATGATTGAACTCCAATAACTATTTTGTTTGGTGTAATTGAATCAAATTAAAGGTTTACATGAACTGTTAATTAAAATATGTCATCTAAAAGGAATTTAATAAACAATCTAAGACATTAGAAAAAAATTCTAGTAATTTCATACCAGATTGATTTTCTTAATAGTCTTCTACATTGCACTTTATAAACGCTCTACTCAATAGAACTCTATACAAACACTAAGACTACTCAAGCTAGAAAATACAACCTTATATTTGTATTTATATTACAGAGTGCTAAATAACTTCAGATGGCTTCCATGCAAACAAAAAAGAAAGATTATACGATGAAAATCCCCAAACCACCCGGTTTGAATGATGTTGCTACCTATCGATGATATTACGTTGAATAAATACGCTCGACCAAACCACCGTATCAATACCGGCACCGGAAACCATAAAATCACACGGGGAGTGAAATCGATAAATAAATAAGAAGTAACCCCGGTTAACTCGACCCACATCGGTTGCGATCAGTAAGTCAGGGTTCGGCAAATAAACATCCCGGTGCGGTCAAGCGACCTTCACGACACGCTCACGACTATGTCCACCGGAAGTGCACCCCCTTGCCACGGGCGAGGAATAGCGGAGGGCAGCAGAATTTACACATGTTGTAACAGAATGTCCCGGGGTCTGCTTTTTACGGAATGCTATCCTCGATTCTATCTGGCCTTCCGGCCGACCTACGCCCGCACCGGAAAGCCGGTTCGCCACCGCGCAAACATTACGCAATCCGGGCACGGGTCACAAATCCCCCTCCTTCCACCCTGGTCGGGGTCGGTCGACGATCTTGGCATAACTTACAAATACCTTCCCGGGTACCCGGGGGGCACAAACCGGGATTCCACACCGCTCGCGCGCTCGCCCCATCCATAGCCCGCAGTCAAACTCCGGCGGTCCGATCTCGAAGGGTTTCGGTCCGGCCACCTTCATGACCAAAAATACTTCTGTTGACTTTGCTGACTGATGCCTGCCACCACTACCACCACCACCACGGGCCACTTCCGCATCCGAACAATAGTTCGAAAATGGACCATCATCGCTGCCGGCGGCTGATTCCCCGGGGCGGCCACCGAGTGCCATCCATCGTCCGGATGCCAAAGTCACGGCTTTCGACTCCCCAACTAACTCCGCCGGTCGGCACGCGGTGGTGGATCGAAGCGAACACACAGCGAAAGGAGAAGAAGAAAAAAAGTTTTCCCTACCGCCCTCCCAACCCAACCCACCCCCGATGGTCAGCCTTACCCCTCGGTCGGAACCGGCCGAAACCTGAGCCGGCGGAACCGGCTTGAGCAAACATGTGTGTATTTGAACATCTGTATAGCATATTTTATTTGTTTGTAAGCAGAGCATGATTAAATTTGTTGGAAACTGTAGAACTTTTCCCCTAAGTTCATCTTGAATTTCTTTCACACGAATCCACACACATACACACACTGGCCGTCCCTTTTCCTTTGACTTCTACGGCCCCGTCCTCCATGCAGGGGCACCATTGTGGCGGATTCCCCGATTCGCTTTGCACTAGCAAAGTTTGTTAAATTACTTTACATGTGTCCACACGACCGGGGACGAACCCCAAGCCCTGTACAGTGCAGATTTGGAAGGTATTTTCCACAAGTGCTCCGCATTTGTGCCACTGCGAAACGTGTTTGTGCTGGTGTCTATTTTTATTCTAACCGCGCTGTGAAGCTCAAACTTTGCCCGAAAACTCCTCGCCACTCTGTCCCGATCGGGCATCGAGATCGAGGCTTTCCGTTCGGCCGGATTACACCACCGGGACAGTGTTGAAGCAGCCGGTGCATGCTCGCATGGCTTTCGGGGAGAACGGGCGTGAAAAGTTTAAGCCACACCAGCAACGAACCGCACGTACGGCAGCAGCGTTGAAGCGAGCGTTCCTCGGGACGCTATCGGGCATCGATCGAGAAGAAAAAAGTAATCTTTCCAAGCCAATGTCCTGTCAGTCCCGAAAACCGTAAGATGCTTCAAAGGCACATATTACGGGGAAGCGCCCGTACACTGGCGAGGAGCATCGGCTCTGAAACAGGGTGGCCAACAATTTACACGACCTTACGAACGTAACGAACGGGACACACACCTGCATACATGCACAGTGCCATTATTACACCTCATGACAATTTTTTCTGCTTTCCTCCAACATCCCTCCGAAGAAGAGGTGCACGTGAATAAAGTCCTAAAAATGTTGCTACGAATCAAATCGAGGGCTGCCGTAGGAATATTAATGTGGCACGATTACATTCCACCTGCAGGTGCACATTTTGTTCCGCTCATTTTTGGCCATAATGTGACCCATTGAAAAGGAAAAAAGGAAGATCACACAAAGAAATACTAATAGTTAATTTAAAGACACATTTCAATGATAAACAAATTATTCAGCATGTTGAACCCAATATCTCAAGTTTGATAAAAAATATTTTAATTCTTCTTCAGGGAAAAATAGATAACATAGAAAAGATATATGTGATAAGAAATATTATTCGTGAACCATAACATTACTACGCAGCGTTGTATAAAAAATGTGGCAAACGATAAAACATAACCAAGGAATTTTTGTTTTAAATATCCTTCACTACTTTTAAAAACTTACAATCACATAATTGGCAATATTTCTCATTTCGTTATTATTTCTTTCTTCTTTTTTCTTTCATTATGTTTTATTGCTTTTTTCCCTTTACAGTAAACAGAATAAGCTGCACTAAACCAAGATGCAAAAAATCAAAGGTTCATGAAATTACGTGATTATTAAAATGAAATACCTTAAAAATGTAAGTTTCAACGTAGCAACTTAAAAAGAATAGCAAAGTTAAAAAACTATGGCATCCGAATCAATTGACTTTTCCAATTATAATGGATTGGGTAAAAAGAGTACAATGCAACAAACACTAAACAATAAATTCAACCAACAATCCGCCAAATAAATACCGAAACAGACGACTCCCATCGATGCAGAAAAGATGCAATAAAACTCGGCAGACACCATGGGAGGATGAAAAAAAAACTACCACCCCTCGATAACCTTTCTATTTCCGCACCCATTTTATCAAATTCGCTCGTGGTGAGCGAAAGGATAACCAGTTTGCCATTCCAGTGGAATTCCGGCGTGCGCACGAAATGGGGTGCCGTGCCACTGCTCACTCAATAATTCAACCAACTGTTAATAAAATCAACTAAAGCAAATTTATAACACCACACACCGGCACACCAGCGAACGTTTTCCCATTAATCCTAACAGTAAGCCAGTGCAAACAGCTGTTATGGCCACTGCTTCCCTTCCTCCCATCCCGCACTCCCGCACAGCTACAACATAAAAGGCATTTGCATAGCCGGCGCGATGCATTGCCGCCAGTCTTACAACCAACAACAAGCCAGACCCGCGGAGTACATCGGTGTGCACGAGCGGGGGTTCTCTTTCCACACGAGGAGGTGGGACCTTCCAAGCCCTCCCACATTCACCCTCCCGGATACCCCAGGCGAGAAAGGCGGGCCATAATTCACGATCGAAATTCGCTCGCTCGACGTGGCGGACACTACGTGTCAGCTGTAAATTATTTTTGAATTTATAACCTTTTGCTTTCTCTCAGCTTTGTAATTACGTGCATTCCGAGTGACTTTCGCGTCTCTATTCTGTTCGACAGGGAGGTCACGGTTACGGCGAAGGGTTAGCGCTTTACCACAACTGGAAAGTGTCTGAGTTTAGCGGTTGTCACATTTAAGCTATTGCTAAATTTACACCAGATGACGGTGGGTTTAAAAGACACTGGTGACCAGTGATTAGTAAAATGATTATATTTTTATGATTATATTTTCGTAATATTTGAACCCAAATAATTGACCTCGAACATTTACACAACTTACAACTTACTTATATATTTGAGTGTTTTGTTTCATTCTCTAATTTGTCTTTTTCCTCAAAACGAGCAAATGAATTTCGTGTCCGTTAAAATTATATATTTTTCTACATATGGTCATAGTCCGTACACGTGACTTCATTTTATTACAATTACTTTGAATTCATACAAAAAAAATTGCTGTTCTACCTAGCAAACTTAGTTGACTTGTATATTTCGTTAGTTACTTTTTCAAACATAACCCAAAAAATTCATTGGTCCCCTGTGGCTAACAAAGTTCTCCAGCTACTTCAGAGAATTCAAAAAAGAGTCATTTCACACTAACAAACGTATGGTCTGAATTCTGCCATCGTTTCGGTCCCTCCAACGATCGTCGATTCAGAACGGGACCTCGGGAATCACAACTGTCCGAAAGCGACGAACGGAACACGCCAACCCACAGGCAGAAAAATCGACCGACCAAAGTTACTCTCTAGCCACCATTTCTACAGCATCCTCGACCTTCACCCAAGGGCCCCCAGAAGGTGCGCACACACAAACACATTGGAACACACATGTTACGGGTGACAATTCGCCCGTTGGGTCTTCGGCTCTTCCCACCACGCGGATGCCCGGTGAGGAAAGAAAAAATATTTGCATTTAAAATGAATACATTGTTTATGATAAATATTTTCATTTCACGGTCTACACCGGTCGCACTCGTGTCTCTCTGTCTCTGTGTACATGAAATTAAAATATATTGGATATTTGTTTTTAAAATGAACGATCGTTTGCCGGGCCAGGCCGGTCCACACACTAGCTGCCGGTGCTTCGAATGGTCCGTTCAGGATGGAGATGTTCCACCGGGTGACCATAGGTTAGTTAGGGGCTGGTTTTGTTCTCTCTCTCTCTCTCTCTCTCTCTCTCTCTTTCTCTCTCTCCCTCTCTCGTCTCTTTTTTCGTATGTTTTCTTCATCTCTTCACCATCGAATGGTTTTTTGGTCGAAAAAACGCCGGCCCCGGTTCACCCGGATGGTTCGCTGCGCCCAGTACCGGACCGTGTGTCCCGATGATTTACGGCCACACAGTGATTTGGTGCTAGTTTAACGGACTTTCCTTCTGCCATGACGCACCGAAGGGCGGCTGTGAGGCCTATTGCCTCCCGATCCCTTCGCTCCCGAACCGGTGGAAGTGTTTATTTTCGATGGGAATTATTTGAACTCGGGCTATTCTGGAACGTGATTTGTTGCGGGCCCAAAACCTTTAGCAATGTCGGTTCGTTGTGACACCCACCCACTTGAAACGAACCGACACGTCAGAACGATGCTACACCGGAGCACGTTGACCTTGCTCATTGTCCGTTACACGGCACGGCGCTGACGCACATCAAGCGGCCATCGTTGTCGTTTGCAAAATTGACTAAATTTGTGTAAACGGCCATTGCTCCGACCTACCTGACTGTCAAAGCAAACCCACCGACCGACCCACCGTCCGCCAGCTACCTGTCGGAATAAAATCACACTAATGACGTACAGCCCTGGGCCTTCCGAGCCGGCGGCAAGCGTGTCATCGCCCCGTGCCAACCTTTGTTCGTCGGCGAGACGCGCCGTTTGCACTTTACGCTTTGCAACTTCTCTCGAACTCAATCGATAGCGATAAATTGGTGTTGCTTGATTGCTCGCTTCCTTCACGTCGGGGGGTTCAATATTTTCGGAGACTCGTGCACATACGTGCACAATTGGCCCCCGGTGAGTTTCCGGTGCCGGCCCACCGATCGGAACGGGCCGCAGTTGATGGTTCGGGCCAAAGTTTGCACACCGTCGATAATGCATACGGGGTGGCAGGTAGAACGACCCATACCGCTTTTTCCCCCCACTGCCATGGAGGAAGCGAGCAGAAAAAAGCACACGAGAAGAAATCAAATATCATTTCCACAATTGCAACTATTTTCTGCAAAGTAATGAAAAGGTGCTGCACAAAATTGCAAGTAGCTACGAGTAATAAATCATTTCATCCACATGATGCCGACCCAAATGATGGTAATGGGACTCGCTGGGTATTATGACTACTACCGACGGCCACCCTTCCTCTTCCCTTTTCCCGGCAGTGTTGAAGCCACTGGTGGTGAACCTGATGACGCTCATGACGATGCTGACAGCGATGACGGTGGGAAATGCAAATGCACACACGATTGCAACGCAAGCACCCTGCGAAACGAAAGGAACGCGCCCGGTTATTGTAAATAGTGGTTTCGAGCCGATTTTCCGGAGGTTTGCATTTTTGGCAGAAATGAGCGAATGTGATGCAACTTCACATTTTAACTTCACGGCAAATGCAAATACGCCCATGGAAGTGGGGGTGAATCAAGAAAAAAAGCACGCCACCACCACTTTGCCCCCACCGAAAGATTGCTGACGGTTGGCGAGTTGTCAAAATTCAAACGAAGCCACCAGCAAGGGGGCTTTCCCGGTGCGACAGTTTTCACTGTTGACTTTCCCTCGTGAGTTTACCGACTTACCGACTTAGGGTGACTTTGGGGAGCCACCGAACCAAACCAGTCTACCGCACGGCTGATTTAAATATCGGTCCCGTTCGAGTGCACTGAGTCTCCCCCATTCGTTCGAACCGGCACACGTACACGTGCGCCACGTATTTGTTTGCACCGGGCAACGGAGGGCAAACAGTTTTTCCACCGTCGGTAAATAGCTCATTATAAAATTAAATGATTTCATAACTCCCAATTATGGGAGCCCCTTCACTTTCGCGCACATTCAGCAATCGGACTGGTTGCCGGTGATACTGATTACTGGTGGCGCTGTTGCAGGTGCTGTTGGACGATAAAGGAACTGTATGCACAATTTATTGATTAGTCCCTATTTGCATAACCCACCCAACACCGAACCTTGTTTGGACATTTATAGTTCAAAGAAATATTTTATTTGAACAAACAACAGCGAAAAACAAACTATAAGAATAATAGAAGCGTTGAAAGCTATATTATTATCATATACTAGGTTTTTTAGGCCAGGTACCTGGCCCGTCAGCAGTTCCTGGCTCATCTACCGGTCCATTAAAGGTTCCATGTCGTCCCCGTTACAGTTTCTAGGTCTTTCTGCAGAAGGTATATTGTGTTGACAATTGCCGAGCAGTTAGCAGGTTCAAATACAAATATGAATTGTGGGATCAAAACTAACGAAATAATCTGACCCTCTCCCTGTTCGACCAGTGCCTGGTCTTGGCGCACAGAATTTGTCCCTTTAACTGAAGCCCCCATCGACATAAATGTAAAAGCACTGTGTTGTAACTACAACTTTCGGATTTCGAAGAAGTTCGAAGTGAATAATTATTTTAGACTTAGTCAATTGACTCGTCAAAATTAAGTTAATTCATCCGTTTTCCTGATCCTAACCCCCAGTCCCTTTCGGGTTTCCCTTTTATATTCTGTCCCGGGCTCCGGTTCAAACATTTGAACTATATAGTTCTAAACTAATATTAGTCCCGAGTGAGCGTTCCCGTTCTCACTCCTCAATTCTCACGCTATCACGCATGCAGCCCTGTCGTTTTGACACACTGTTATATCACAAAATGTTACCAAAAAACTAAACGCGTCTATCAAACAGCTCGGTTAATGGGAAATTTTTCAAAGACAGATACTTGTACCGAGTTACATCATATTGTACCCGTTTCTGGGCTCCACAGCGCATGCCCTGTGGTTGCACCACTTTTTATGCTTAGCTTACATGCAAACGGTAAAATGTTGTTAGTGAGTCAGTCAACGGTCAAAATCTGCGCACATTTGGATTTCGGCCAGCGTGTGAAAAAAAGGTTTACAAAAAAATGTTTTTTGCGTCTCGTGTAAACTAAGCATAACACTCCTACTACGCATGATAATCCGTAAATGCGATTTGCGATGTGAATTGCGCATTGTTTCGGCCAATTGTAAGAATCCTCTCAAACAGTATTAAAACAATTCAGAGATGTCAATTGCATTGCACCTCCTTCTCTCACCATGCCATCCGTGCCGCATTCGCTGCAAATTCTGGGGTTCACTATTCCCCACGTATCAGTTTCTCCTTTATTTCGTTTGTAATGGAGAATTCCTTCCATGTGTGTGACGATTCGCGAAAGGCGCAGTATCGACTCGACGTGCGGCACACTCTGCCGCTTTCTATCCCGCATTTCCTGTGTTTCGCGGAAGGAACGACCCCCATCTCTTGCCTTGTTCGTTTCGCGGAAGGTAAAGCTACCTGTCCGAACAACAGTACTCTCGGATCGGTCGTCCGTCTACTCTGCCGTGGATAGCGGTCCCCACTTCTCGCATTCTTCTTTTGTTTCCTTGTATTCGTAGATCCACAAACACAAGCATTGAGATTAGAATACGAATCGATTGGCTGCGTTATAAGCTAATCCTGTATGCGCGCGTGATTGTTCTCACTTCCTCTCACATAATCGCGAAGTGAACTCGGACATACCGTCCAATGCCGTTGGATTTCTCTCTCTCTCTCTTTTCTCTCTTTTTCTCTGTCTTTCTCTCTCTCCCTCTCCCTCTATCTCTCTCTTTCTCTCTCTCTCTCTCTCTTTTTCTCTCTCTCTCTCTTTTTCTCTCTCTTTTTTCTCTCTCTCTCTCTCCCCCTCTCTATCTTACATTTCCCATTTCACATCTAACATCTACCACCTCCCACCTCCCACCACCCAACACCCAACACCCAGCACCCACCTCCCACCACCCACCTCCCAACTCTCATCTTTCACCTCCCACCAACATACCTCCCATCTCCCATCACAAACCACAAACCTCCTGCCACAAATCACCCATCTCCCATCTCCCATCTCCCATCTCCCATCTCCTATCTCCCATCGCATTCACACTGTATCTCTCTCATAATCTCTCTCCCTTTTTATTCATCTCTCTCTCTCTCTCTTTCGCTCTCTGGCTATATCTATCCCTATCCCTATGCCTCACCTTGTCATACTTTCCATTTTTGTCTCTCTTTTTCCCACTATGTCAGCTTCTATCTTTACTGTATGTCTCTCTCTTTCTCTCTCATTTTCTCGTTCTACCTCTCCCTATTTCTTTCTCTCACTCTTACACACACTTACAACTCAAAATTCCAACAATTGCGCGCAGAAGGGTCGGTTTTGTTTAGCAGGCCCAGTTTTCTGATTTTGAATTAGTAGCGACATCGAATCAGACTTCGATCGAATAAGGGTTACTTTTCGCGCGCGTGTTTGTTGGGCCATGGTCGACCCTCGGAAGGAAAATTATTATATAGGATTAAATGTGATCGAGCATTTTAAACGCAACCACGTTACAAAACACCAGGCGTCTCCATTATGCATTAAGCAAAATAACACTCGATGAAAAAAAAAAAACAAGCGAAAACAAAAAAAATTAAACATTGTACCTATCAGCTATCAATCACTCCCAACCAAACTGTGCAAAGTTCTTTCAAGCACATACGAGCGCTGCGAAAAACATTCCGAGTAATTACGCTTAACGATTATATTTCAAAATTACCCCATCAATACCAGTCAGTTCCCGTTCGCAATCTAAAATGCCGTTTGAAAGGCTTAGATCCAAACCCTCCTAGTCAGTGCCCTCGCTTTCCACCAGGCAAATATTTAGCCTGACCTTAAGCATTCCCTGCCCTGCGCCATACTGCGCCCATCCCGCACCAGGCGCCTCCATCGCGCGCTCCAAACACACAGTTGTAAATCTGTACCGGGCCAGGCGAGCGGGTACACTTTAAGGTGCCGTTCGTGAACAACGGTAACAAGCAGCGAATTAAAGTCGCCCGCCAACAACGAACGAACAGCGACAACAGCGATAAAGAGGCACCGACCCCCACCGTGCCGTAATCTGCTTCCACCATCCCCACGCAAACGTTCTCGCCGTTACAAAGGTAGTGTACAAGTAAACGCACGCGCACCGGAAGTACACTTCACACATTTGCACGCTGGTTTCGCGAGTGTCGATGACGGTGAGTGTGCCACTCATTGAGCGCAAGCTCCCTCAGGTTGGGGGTGGCGTTCGCTCAAGGATCGCAGAGAAACTCAACCATCATTGAGTTACTTTGCTCTTGAAAGTGGTGGCTTCCCCTGAATTTTCACTCAGGGAAAATTTCCTTCTAGCAGTTCTCCCCCCAAGTCGAACCATTTTCCCTACACGAGTGGACGGTACTCATTTCGTATTTATTTTATTTTTTCACTTCGTTTGTAAAATTATTTCGTCACCACTTTTATGATGTTTTGTCTGGCTGTAGCGCACGAGCACGATAAATAGACGCGTCACATGCGTCTAGGCGAGCCGGCCACGAACCGGCCACAAATCTACGTTCACAATGGCTGGCGGCCCAGTTTCACCATTGCCACCTAAATAAATATCGACCAGTCGAGATTATGACAACTTGCCCTAAGTGTGAACAAAAAATATTAAAGCTGTTTTTTCTAATTTAAAGGCAGTAGAATTATATTTAATTTCCTAAACTGTTGGAACAACGAAAATTGCAAAATTATTCTAAAGATCAAAGCATCGTCTAAGCTCACTTACATGATAAAGAATTATTAAAAGCAAAAATTCTCTACCCAAGCACAACATTCATAATACTTTATTACCTTCCACATGCTGCGAGAATGGAAAATGGTATTTTCGTGCAAAATAAAAGGCATTCTTTATCGTTCGATCTAATCGTCCGCTCCCCGTTTCACGTGCCAAAGCGGCCAAGGCGCTTTCAGTTTTTAGCCAAAATCAGCAATCATTGCCAAAAACACTCACCGAAAAGCAACCATAAAAGCCACAATATGTCAATTTTATGTTCAATCGACAAATTAACAATGAAACCAAAAACTAACATGGAGAGAAATCGCTAAAAGAGGCAGCCAAAATCGGATGCGATGAGATAAGAGTGCGCGGGAAGGGTGGAGAGACAAAATAGGTAGCCACCCAAAATATCAACGGGTGGGAGGGGGTGGGAGAAGGCCGGATGGAAAGCGTTCATTTTCAACATGTCGCCGACCCGATAACAGCAAACCTGGATCTTGGTATGACATTTTACGGACGGGTATTAGAAAAAAAGTGGAAACCCAAAAATGCTTCCATTGATTTCGCCGACGTGTGGAAAAAAAGGTTAAAGTCATGTAGGGATTGGACTTGGAATATCAATCCGATGGCATTGTCATGTAGACACAAAGAACGGATTCGGTTTTCTGGTCTATCTGGTGGAGATTTTGAATGAATGTTAGGTTTATTTATCGATTTTGATCTGTCCATGTTATGCAAAACTTTAATTATCGCTATTTCCGTCAACGTTTTATTTACAAATTATCTTGTAAGGGAGTTTTATGGATTATTGTCAACAAAATTGATCACATTGATAGAGATGATGATATTTTTGCATTCAAATTTATGAAAATTGAACTTCTATACATTTCAAACATGATAAGTAGGATTAACTTTTGACGACCAAAGATTGCAAGTAATCGTTTTTCGTGAAACAAAAACACAGAAACTGCATGCGAGATAAACTAATAAATAAATGTTTGTATCAATTTACCTAAAACACATACGGTACGGATCCTCCGAAACCCACCCGCACCAATCGGCACGTCCTCCCACTGAAAACGAATACTTTCTGTTTACTTAATTTCACCCATCCCGAAGCGGCTGCCTTTCCACGAGCTGCCGTACGTGAGGAAACTGTCGAACTGCTTCATTGCGAGGAAAATGTAAACGATAATTACATTGCCGTCAAGCGATTAGGCTGGCGGCAACTGAGACGAGGCCCGCCGAAGACGCTAGAAATTACTCCTTACGTTCGGAACGGATACATTTGAGTCGGTTTACGGGTCCGTTTTTCACCCTTTCAAGTGCGCACGTAGGCGCGCTCGTCCGTCGGTCCCGTGTAGGTTTCCATGGACGAAAAAATAACACGTCTTGAAAGGGAATTTAATTTATTGATTTTTCATTTGAAACTAATCGAAATGAAGAAAACAAATTGGAATTAAAAATTAAACTTAAACTCTGATAGCGACAAGGAGTTTGGCTTTTTAGGCTGGCAGGGGATTAGTAACAACTCTCCGTTCTTATTTTATCGAGAAGTTAGACGAAATAATTTAACCAGTTGTAAAATTTAAACTAAATATTGTCCACATTGAAAAGAGTTCTTACGTTAAACGGGAAAGTGAAAGCTCAATAAATTATTTAAATCGATGTAATCGAACACTTCAACCGTTGGAGAAGCTTATCGAATCTACAGCGCCCCTGCTACCGTCCCATTCTGTTTCCGGTACAAACATTGCTCGCAACCTTATCCTCCACCTTATCGGAACATGGTAATAAACAGGTAATTAGACCCGCAAGTCCTTGAACGACCGATGGGATGATGGGTTGGTTCAATCCGGAGCTTAGCACCATCGTCCAACCAACGGATAATCTGGTGTTACACTCCATCGCACGATCGCCGGCTTCCGCAACGAAAAGCGGCTTCTACAAAACGACCAACCGTGAAGCGACGTACGAGCTGAAGTTTTCGTAATAATTTTACCTCAAGCAAAGTCTCGCACCACTGAGAAAACTCATCATATATCAGGTGAAACTTTCGTTGCATAAACCCGATGGCCTTCTGCTGTCTTCCCATTCCGACTCCGTTTCGGTCGGTTCCAGTGACTGTTTGAGCTTTCGTTTAGCCTTAACTTTCCCCGTAACTTGCTTAATTCGAGTGGAAACTTTAGTGCATGTCCGCCTTGCTGCAGACCAGCCGTTGCCTTCGATGGGTTGCGCTTTCCACCAAAAACGGGTACCTTTTTCCCTCGTCTTGCCTTCGCTAAACGCTAAAAAATGTACACTTGAACGGTTGTCAATGTAAACTACTTCCAGAAGGCGAGTCCGGGGGAGAAGGTAAATCCACAAGGATACGCACACATCCCCACACAGTAACATGTGGGCGAACAGTTTCTTTCACCATTACGCCATAAGTCAGCCGGCGTACAACTTTCGACCGCACAGACTTCAACCGTACTACTTTTCAAACTCTTTTTTAATGCTCCGAAGATTCACGAGTAAAGTTTTCAAAACTCCACCCCACCGCCAACGGCCAAACGCCGGCGGCACTAGATCGGCAGGGAAACTAGATTTTCCCGATCACATACTTCGGCAAGATATCCATAAAGATCAGCATTCTCGTTTGGTTTTATTTTATGTTGTTTTCTTTTTTTTTCCCCAGCGTGGAAAAGAATGTGGCACAATTTCATCGGTATGGCCTTGTTGAATATTTATACCACCGGTCGGTCCTGTTGATGTTTTGCTCCGCAGGCTGGGCAAACATGTTTCGTGCAACTTTTACAACAAGAAAATATGAATTAAACATTCCGATATGATTGTGGTTTCCGAGTTTTCAGGTGGTGAGCGGAGGGCTTGGATTTTTCATTTCCCTTATATTTTCCCATTTCTAGTTGTATTCCTACGTGGTTTGATCTTAATCCCAGCGCAATCTTGTCTTCCCTCATGGTCTGTCCAATGTGCACTGAAGAAAAAGTTGGAACGCCAAGTTTTAACGTTTTCCCAAGAACAATGCGGCAGTGAAGATGTCAGTCGATGAACTTTAAAAGTGCTCATTTCTCGCAATCCACACACCACAAGGACGTCGTCATCGACTTCACGACACCACTGTGACCGCTTGTTGCTGGCGAGCCTACGGCTGCCGTTCCGGGGGAAACCGATTCTCAGCAGCTTTCGTGAACGGGCTCTTGTCGGAAACGCTCCTTACATACTTTGCGGTGGTACTTTGTAGCACATGAGGGCAGATCTTGACACTCTTGATCTGGGATGTGCCGGATGTGTGAGATGGAATTCTTTCAAGGCTTTTTTCTCCCCCCTCAACCCATCTGACCTGTTCCTCACAGTGATGAGCTGAAGGCGAATTGTTCTTCATGCTAAATCACACGAACACTCAACGCAGCTCAATGTGCAGCATGGGAAGAAGAAGATGAAAAACCAGCCCAACCGATAAGGATTTTCAACTTTTCCTTTTGTCGGTTGCAAACACCTACGTCGATGCTTCTTATCCGGTTCCATCCTACACTCGACGCGTTCAGTCTAATGATGGCAGCGAAGCCTTCAACCGATCGGACAAAAATAGAAAGGGACGAAAAAGAACAAAACGAACCCTACCCAAGACTGAGAAGTGTCTTTCGAGCGAGAAATTACCCCTACGTTGATTGAATGCTAAGAATTCTACCCCTCCCTTGCGTAGGCCTCCACCGACAGCCGCTTTGCAATGGCCAAATCGACTTTCGGAGCATTTCTCTTCGTACAAAAGATTCCATCCTAGCTTTTTCTTCCTAGGAAAGGCCAAGAGGATGCCTACTAATATGCATCGTTGTATTTCTGTATGCACGAGAGGTTGCGGGTGTGCTACATGTCCATGAAATTGGAAGTGATTCGGTTTGGGAGCTAGGCTTGGGTTTCTTTTCTTTTACTCCTATTTTTCCTGCTTTCTCTTCGTTCCCATCCAACGTTTAAACGATTCCGGGTCGGACGGTAGAAATTTGTACATTTGGTATCGAAACTGCTTGTTTGTACATTAAGATCTGTATCGCCTATGGGGTCAGCAAACTAGGCAGTAGCAATCGATAACGTGCGCCGATGATCCTTCCTTTCACTAGGTCTAATATCATGTAAGGCTTTAAATTAAGTTGCTTTTTGTTATGTGTTTGTCGTGAACAGTATTAATTGTCGTATTGTTAAATATTATCTTTTTCAATTTCAATTTAAACGTTCAATGATTGCTTAGTGAAAACTATGATTTTAGAAATTTGATGTTTGATATTTTTAAATTTGATAGTGGAAAACAAATATGTTTTTTCACATTTTCAGTTTATCAGTTGAATCTTATAACCTCAAAAATAGGGATGAGAATGACGATTCAGTAAAGTGAGCCAAATCAGATCGAGTGCCTCGGAATGGAGAATCGATTATTGAGTTAATCTACGCCAAGCAATTCTTAGTAAACCCAACTTTTTTTTCTAGTCCGTAAAATCACAAATGAGCCAAAATGAATCATTTTGTTGGATTGAATCAATCCACTCTCGACAATTAATCAACTCACTCTCTCACTCAGGGTCAGTTTGTACTTCACTACTCCGAACATGGCAATGATAAAGCCATGTGGGTTTTTTATGACAAATGATAACACAGTGAAACAAATATCTAACATTTTCAGCAAACATCGTGTTTTAATGTACGATTTTTTAATAATTTTCCCAAATAAAATATATCAATAATTTTACACGATCTGAGTTTCATCTGATAGGTTGCTTGTGCAACTCTTACAGAATAATTATATTTTACAATGTTTGTGCAAAAACTTGACACTTATTTTATCGCATCTGTCTGATCAAATCTTAAATCAAGTTATTTTTGTTGCAATTAGGTTCATTCACAGATGAAAAACGAAACATGTTTAATCATTCGCTTGCGAAACAAAAACAATAAGTCAACCTCGTCAACAAAAGAATTGTTACAGCTCACAGTTACCACCATAATTAAGAGTAATGAATGAAAAGGCACTGTTACAACGGACATCCTCCCCAATAATAATGCTTGTCGTGAGCTGTTCGCAAGGCGCCCCACAATACCCTCCTATGTCTCAATATATTTCCGAGTGTCAAAGAGTGCACTTTCGTCGTTCGTTTGCGGAGAAATTTACACTTGCACATCCCAGCGGGCCCGTTCGGATGGCCCCTTCGGTGGCAGGTCAAGCACTTTTCGCACTGCTATTTTCGCTAGCAGTGCCGACCATGTTCGGGAAGGTGTTACCACCTTGCGTTGTTCGCTGCGGCTTACAAGGGCGTGCGGGCGTCCTTTTCTAAATTATAACACTCTCATCCGCAGACCGGAGCCCATCCGCCGATCGGCATCCCGGCCGAAAGAAGGATGTCCACCGGCCGAGCTTCGGCCAGCGCTTCTGGAGTCGCTGGACATTGTGCGTCTGTGTTGCCTTTTCCCCGGTCGGAAGAAACTCTCCTGTGGAATGTTGAACAATGTCATTAAACATGCGACCCTTGCCCGTTACCGGGATCCGGGACCGATCTATGGCTTCACGAACATCTCGAACTACCAATCCCCGCCTCCCAGGACTCCGGGTCGGATCCCCTTGCCAAACGGTGAGAGATGGTCCGGTGAACCTGGTGGCCCGTGGCCAACACTGCCCCACCAGAGCCAGAGCTGTGGTGGGAATAAGAATGCCCAAAGGTGCATAAATCGTTCGCTTTTTCGCTCCGTACGACACTGGCTGCTCCCACGCTCCTCTCCTACGCCCACCAAGTGGTTTCTATGGAAAGATTTACCAGACCATGGCAGAGGTCGGTCCACTACAAGGGTTCCCGGTGATAGATCAAACCGAACCGAACGCCAAGGCCGCCCTCTGGCTACCGAAGCGATTTCTTCTCCATCGCCCTTGGAGAACCTCGAGAACCTAAAGTCTTCTAGTGATTGGTTTCATTTCCGTTAGCAGACTCTTCCGCAAACTCGCCCTAGAGATAAAGCAGCCCAATCAGATATAGCACGCGGGCGGCCCGTTCCGCCGCTGGAGCCGAGAAGTCCCGGCCGAAGATAACGATAAAATCACGTACGACCGTGAATGGCTGCACATTGCGGTGCCAATTAGAATTTAAGCGAGTGATTAAAGCCACACAGCTCGAAGTGGACGTAGAAAAATGGTATCCGTATGGCGACTGCTACGGTATGGTCGCCATCAAACTTACCTTAGCTTCGTCATTCACGTAAGTATCTACCCTTCACCCCAACGGGCTTCCTCTACCGGTGGCAAAATCCTACTTCTACCCCCACTCGACAGAGGACACTCTCGCTCGTCATTCAAAGTGCGGTACGTGCGAAAAACAAGGGAAATGGTAAACGATTTATTAAATACCCACCATCAGATAAACCGCAGTACGTACGTCAGACTTACCGCCGGCTCAGCTTCTCGGCGCGAATGATTCTCACAATTTCACAGCCATTCGCACTCCATGGACTCCGCACACGGTCGGTGAA
Organism: Anopheles coustani; assembly: GCF_943734705.1. Lineage (NCBI taxonomy): Eukaryota > Metazoa > Arthropoda > Insecta > Diptera > Culicidae > Anopheles > Anopheles coustani. The sequence continues at coordinate 83,061,025 of NC_071289.1, forward strand.
GCTGCGTCAGTGCCGGTACCAGCATCGTCCATGATGATGAAGCAAAGTGATAAGACATCGTGATAATGCAAAATCGATACCGATTTAATTAGAAAACCTTGAGAGCCTAACATTCGCCACTGGGGGAAACTCCGACCGGAGTTGAATAAGAGTTCCTCGCTGCTATTGTCACGTCGCTTCGTTCGCTGTCTCACCACGCCAATCGGAAGGTTTCCTTCATGTTTTGAACGTCTTGGCACGTGCACGCTGGGCGGCACACAACCCACCAACCCCCCTTGCCGGACGGTTAGTACACAAGAACATCTTTCACCGGATGTTTTTCTCATTTCTTTTTCCTCCCCTTGATCGCGGTCCTCGGCGCTTTTGTTTTCTTCTGCACAGTCACCACCACAACAGGCCGGTTTGTCGAGTTTGGCGGAAAACATCGGCGCATCGTTCTCTTCGCGTGAAGTGTCGGATCTGCCATAAGCATCAACCGACGGGCGCGTGAGTAGATATGTTGCTTCGTTGCCAGTGTACACACATATTTTGTATTCCGCTCGCCGATTCATAACACGCACTCAATAATGCTGCCGAGCTCCACACACCGAGTGGAATAGTAATCGCTAGGCCATTCTTCAAAATCGACCTGGTCCCTGGACCCGGAGTGGAACCGTTGAGGTGACCCTTGCGCCGGTCAGGCAGTCGGGGGATAAAAGGTAGTGGCGACGTTATTGGATATTGCTTGATTTTTTATCGCCCTGTAATCGATTCTTAATAACGTTTTGCTCATTTTACGGCAAGTGATAGATCGGTAGGCGATGGCGTTGTTGAAAGTGCTAAATCGATTTTCCGGTTCGTGCACCTCTTCCCAGCAGACGTAGGTGCAAGGAGAAATCAGATGCAGTAGGATCTTATGAATCCAAAGGCTATCATTGAAGGCTACTTTACATTTTATAGTTACATAATATTTACAACTTCTTACTTTTTACTCATTTTGCTTTTACCAAAAATCGAGAGCTGCTGATGGGGAAATAAAAATAAACACACGTACAACTGATTAAACGAATCAAGTTTTCATCTACAAACAAACAAATCATAAAACATTTTTATTATGTATAATATTTCAAAACGATAACTGAAAACTGACGCCAGACAACAGCCATAAGTCATTACAAAGAAGCCTAAAGTGGTAAGTAGAAAATCACAGAAATTTGGTCAGTAGCTGGATCGGAACTCAAAATTATCAGTGCATCCTGTAGCAAAAGTAAGAAATATAAGAAATTTTATTATTCTATGTAAAACGGCCAGCTGTGAAGATAGTAAGTGAATCCCTAGCAAATGAAATTGTTCAAGGTTACGCAATGAAACCCGAAAAAATCGATATGCCTTTCGCGCTGCCATGAATTATAAAATCAATTACACGTCGTGGCATGTTGCATCCTGTTTTCACACCTTTCAAAAGCATGAAATGGCACGTTGGGAGCACATTGAAGCTGCCATCAGTAACGACTATTTGTTTACGGTGTCGATGGTAATACCACGTTTGCATTGGCTTTCCCTTTGAATACGTATATATCTGAAGAAAACAGTTCGTTTGATGTTTGTGTTATAGTGTAAGATGGTCCATTAATATTTCATTACAAATCATCTGCTATAAAGGTAGCTACACTGAAGGAACCCTACTCAGTCGGAATAATAATCCTCTAACTTTCCTATACAATTGCGATAAATTCCTGGTTAAATTTAAGTGCCATGGAACTTCATCTTCTGGAGAGCCATTTTCGATACCTTCGATACTGTGGTGTTTATCAGCGGCCAACGGATGGCAGCCGTCTGAGGGTCTGGTACGCCTGTGTCGCTATCTGCGTGTTTATTTTCTTACATCTTGCATACACCCTGCAGAATCGATCCTCAGGCTTGATGAAAATCTGCGATGAAATCATGTTCATACAAGCATTACCGATCGTGATGATAAAGTTCAATATGTTCTTTAGTGATCGCGAGCAAACGCACGCCTTGATGGAGGCGTTTAAAAACATCCATGTTCACGTAGGTGATGTAAAGGAGGAGTTTCATCGGTTTGTAAAGTGCCACGTCATACATGCAAAGCTCGCACGGATTTACTGTATTAGTGCGGCGGCCGTGATCTTAATATTCATCCTGAATGCGGTTTCGACTAGTGTTTCTCTGTCACTGCAAAGCGGAGAGCTCCGATTCGTCACCCCAACGAAGTATGGAACGTCCAAGTAAATGAAGGACGAGAGAATGTAAAATGAATGTTGTTTCTTTCACAGTTTTCCCTACAACTACCAGCATCCGGGGATTTTTGGTTTAACGATTATCTTCTACATCGATGTGCTGATAATTGGTTCGTGCATCGCCGTGACGGTGGATACGTGTTTCTCGGAGATGGCAAACAATCTCGTAATTCATTTCGACATCGTCGGGCAACGATTTGCGAAGCTCGACTTTTCTGGTCCAACCAAAGCGGTCGCCGAGCGCGAGCTAATCTGCTTGATCGCGTACCACGGTGAACTATTGGAACTGGCCCGCAAGACGGTGCAGCGATTCCAACAGGTTATCTTTTTCTTGCTTCTTATAACCTCCACGATTCTGTGCGTCCTAGGGTACGAGTTTGTCGTCCTCGACAGCTTCTCCAAGCGACTGCAGGTAATAATCGAAGCTGCGATTTTTACGTCGCAAGCGGTTATCTACACCTACAATGGATCGCTTATTTGCGAAAAGGTGAGAACGCTACTGAAGGATGAATGGTATGTCTAAACAAAATATTCCATTTACAGAGTGCAGCGGTGGCCGAAGGCATTTATGCCAGCAATTGGTACGGGGCATCTCCGGCCATTAAAAAAATGATCTATTTCTGCCTAATGCGTGCGCAGAAACCCATCGTCATGAGGTGTGGTTTCATCGAGGCCACGTTGCCAACACTGAAGAAGGTAATAAATAATGGAGGAACCTCGAGTCAATCGATAGCATGTAAAATTATGCAACTGTTCGATGTTTTCCTTCAGATTCTTAGCTCCACCGGATCTTACATAACGATGCTGCTTTCGTTGGAATCAGATATGTGAGGAGTTTTATGCTAAGATCCAGCTTTACGTGCTACAGCGCTGCACACAAAAATGCTTATTAGTTCTGAAACTCTTTCACATCACAGAATGTGGCTTAAAATGCTCATAGGGAATACTCCTTATAATCCAAACTTGGATAAATTTAATTGATCTTAAATAAAATCGCTTATTGCATGTTGTAAAAAAAGTGGAATATATAGTTATAGACCATGGTTTTGGGAATCGCATTCCACTTGCTCGGAATTGTATTTTGAAAAGGATTTCTTGATAGCAATATACAGCCTTAGAGGAGTAGCAAATCTCTAGAGCCAAGTGAAAGTTACCAAATACTCAATGGATTACTTTTCTTTGACGTAACTACCATGTTTGGTCATGTCCACCCATTTTTGTCAATTTTGTGATAATTTTTAGCTATTTTGTGATAATTTATTACCGCAGGTCTACACAGCGCTGCAACACTGCTGCGACCGGGAGTTTCTGCGACACTGTAGACATACAAGATGGCCGACTTGCGCCATTTTTTGAATACTTTGACACTTCCGTGGTCGCGAAAAACCCAGTAACAGGAATGTTGCAGCGCCGTGTTAAAGACTGCAGTTACAGACATTCTATATTGACACCTTGCGTCCGGATACACGCATAGGTGTAATGAATCCGTAGCCGTTTTCATCTGATCACATAATTTTGGTGTGCAGTCTAAACTGTCACCTGACACACGCCACATCCTACTGGATGCAAAAAAACATGAAATGGAGTAGGGTAAAACTACCCATTTTGGCCCACTTAGGGAAGGGTCACCCCAAAATAAATCGTTGCATTAATTGTACCGATCGTATCACGATAAACTGTTGTTTTCGCTGAAAAATTATCAATTTCTGAACACACTTTTTGTCGCTATTTTGGCCCGCTTTGCTTCTATTTTGGCCCACCTGTGTACCAGTTTTTCCCCACCTGAAAAATGCCTTTTTCATGTGTTTTATGGTTTTAATAATCTTTATAATAATTTATAATCTGCTATTTACTTTTCCTTTTGTGAAATAAGTAAGATAAAATGTTTAATTCGATATTTTAATTTCCATTTTTTTGCAAGATCATCGGATTTTCGTTTAGACAATTTCTGATAACCAGCTGTCAGTGTCAGAATGCATACAAATTTCGTTTCAATCGAAACTAGATTTCCTTGCATCTATTTTGGCCCACTTTTGCATCGAAATTAAAATTATTCTCGTGCTCTAAAAATTCAAGTAACGTTTTGATAATTCCTTAAAACACTCAAAGCTTTAGAAAAAAAATACTTCAGAAAATTTTACGAAGTGGTTGCTTATATCTCAAAGTGGGCGAACTATTTGCCTAAGGCATGGCTTTTTTAAAAAGAGACAGCTTCGTAGTTTTGAGCGATTTTCTCGAAAAACATTGATTCAATCGCCTCCAAATTTGGTATTAAACAAGAATAAATTGACCTCAACACTAAAAAAAATTTAGGGGGCACTTTTATTTGAAATCATTGAAATAATTGATCTACTTTCTAGTGGGCGAAAATTACATACGTGGGCCAAAATACCCTCACTCAGCCTATAAACAAATTTCACGTAGGTGTTTGTACGGAAGAATGGCGTAGACGAAGCCGCCAATAAAGCCGGGATACGGAATTGGACCAACGTGGCGAGCGACCGTGACCGGTTTCGGATGGAGCTTCGTCAGGCCAAGACCGCTCAGCGGTTGTAGCGCCACATAAGTAAGTAAGTTTGTACGTAAATTTGAATAAAGGAAGAAAAAGAATGATTAAACAGGGAGGCCAGATATGGAAAAACTGGTGCAAACGCGCCTGTCCTAAAGCGTTGCGACATTATGAATTGTGAGGACGTCAAAGTGGTTAAAAGAAAATCAAAGAAACTTGATCAGTAGCTGGATCGGAACTCAATATTGTCCGTCCATCCTGTAGCAAGAGTAAGAAATATAAGAAATTTTGTAATTCTATGTAAAACGGCTAGCTGTTAAGATAGTAAGCGAATCCCTAGCAAATGACATTGTTCAAGGTTACGCAATGAAACCCGAAAAAATCGATATGCCTTTCGCGCTGCCATGAATTATAAAATCAATTACACGTCGTGGCATGTTGCATCCTGTTTTCACACCTTTGTAAACCATGACAAGAAACGTTGGGTACAAATTATACCATCCATTAGTAAAGACTGTTTATTTACGGTGTCGATGGTAATTCCATATTTGCATTGGTTTCCTCTTAGGTATATAGAAGAAGAAAACAGTTCGTTCGATGTTTATGTGATAGTGTTTGATGGTCCATTGATATTTCATTACAAATCACCTTCTATAAAGGTAGCTACACTGAAGGAAACCCATGTCAGTCGAAATAATAATCCTCTCGCTTTCCGACAAAATTTCGATAAATTCCTGATAAAACTGCAAGTGCCATGGAACGTCATCTTCCGGAGAGCCATTTTCGATACCTTCGATACTGTGGTGTTTATCAGCGGCCAACGGATGGCAATCGTCTGCGGGTCTGGTACTGCTGTGTCGCTATCTGCACGACTCTTCTTTTACATCTTGCGTACACCCTGCAGAATCGATCCTCGGGCTTGATGGAAATCATCGAGGAAATCATGTTCATACAAGCTATACCGATCTTGATGGTAAAGTTCAACATGTTCTTTAGTGATCGCGACCAAATGCACGCCTTGATGAAGGCGTTTAAAAACATCCATGTTCACGTAGGTGAAGTAGAGGAGGAGCTGCACCGGTTTGTAAAGTGCCACGTCATGCATGCGAAACTAAGGCGGATCTACATTCTGAGTTTGGCGGTGGGGGTCTTAATGTTCATCCTGAATGCGGTTTCGACTAGTGTCTCGCTGTCGCTGCAAAGCGGAGAGCTCCAGTTCGTCACTCCAACGAAGTATGGAACATCTAAGTAAATGAAGGACGAGAGAATGTAGAATGAATGTTGTTTCTTTTACAGTTTGCCCTACAACTACCAGCATCCTGTGGTGTTTGGCCTTACGGTTATCTTCTATATCGACTTTCTGATAATTGCTTCATGCATCAGCGTGACGGTGGATACGTGTTTCTCTGAGCTAGCAAACAATCTCATAATTCACTTCGACATCGTTGGGCAACGATTTGCAAAGCTCGACTTTTCCGGCCCAGCCAAAGCAGCCGCCGAGCGCGAGCTAATTTGCCTGATTGCGTATCACGGCGAACTGTTGGAACTTGCCGACAAGACAGTGCAGCGATTCCAACAGGTAATCTTTGTCCTGCTGCTGATCGTCTCTACGATCCTCTGTGTGTTGGGGTACGAGTTTGTTGTCGTTACGGGTATCTCGAAGCGTTTTCTGGTAATAATCGAGGCTGTGGTTTTCACGTCGCAAGCGGTTATCTACACCTATAACGGATCGCTTATTTGCGAAAAGGTGAGAACGCTACTGAAAGATGAATTGTATGTCTAAACAAAATATTCCATTTCCAGAGTGCAGCGGTGGCCGAAGGCATTTATGCGAGCAATTGGTACGAGGCAAACCCAACCATCAAAAAGATGATCTATTTCTGCCTGATGCGTGCGCAGAAACCAATCGTCATAAAGGGTGGTTTCATCGAGGCCACATTGCCAACACTGAAGAAGGTAATAAATAATGGATGAACCTCGAGTCAATCGATAGCATGTAAAATTATGAAACTATTCGTTTTTTCGCTTCAGATTCTGAGCTCCACCGGATCTTACATAACGATGCTGCTTTCGTTGGAATCAGATATGTGAGGAGTTTTATGCTGAGATCTTACCGATGCTCGATACTCAACAGCTTTATGCGTTACAGCGCTGCACATAAGCATGCTTAGTTGCTAAGTAGATTAATTCTGAATTTCTTTTATATCACAGAATTTGGCTTAAAATCCACATAACGAATATTCCGTATAACACATTCTTCGGTGAATTGAATTGCATACCGATTGATCTTCAATAAAATCGCCTATTGCATGTTGTAAACAAAATACAGTAGAATATAAAATTATAGACCATGGCCTCGGGAATCGCGTTGCATCTGCTTAGGATTCTACTTCGAAAAGGTTTTCTTGAGGGTCACATGCACCTTCAGAGGAGAAGCATATTACAAGAGCCAAGTGGAAGCTACGAATTAAAACCATCAGCTCTCCAAATAGACGAGTTCTTTTTACACCTATATATTTCAATTAGTTTTCTTTGACGTAACGATCATGTTTGGTCCTGCCTTCTCATTTTAGCCAATTTTATTATGGTGTTAATAGTATTTGTTCATTTGAGACATTCTTTTGTAAGACAATAATAATTTTGAAACAAATTTATTAACAACGCGGTCAACCAGGTCTATGATGGCTTTCGCTATATAACAAAAATCACAATTGCCAGAACTTTTACTTACTGTCCCCGACACTCACCACCCTTGTATAATAGTGGAACTCAACTCAAAAGACACTGACCACACCCCCAGCTCTTCGACAGTCCCAATCTACACCTATAACTTTACCAAGGCAAACTGTATGAAAATGAGTGAACTACTACAAAACATCGATTGGAATTTTTGCGAATCTTCTCAAGACATCGACTTGGCTACAGAACTTTTTATCACCAAGATAAACAGCACCTTTGCAGAATGTTGCCCTAAGATCCAGACACGAACAACATATCCACCCTGGTCGAACCACGAGCTAAAAGCCCTTAAAGCAGAAAAAATGAGAGCCTACAAACGATACAACAGATCGGGCCTCGAGCGTGACAGAATAACCTTCCACGGTGCCACTGATCGATACCGGCGACTCAATTACGTGCTCCACACGCGATACACGCACAAAATGCAAAAAACATTCTACTCAAGCCCCAAAGCATTTTGGAAATACGTCAACAACAAACGCAAACAGCCTACAATACCGACAACAATGACTCTTAATGACACAAAAGCCTCCACGCCAAATGACATCTGCCAACTTTTTGCTCAGAAATTTGAAAATATGTTCTCAGCTAGCTATGTGGCTTGCACAAACATAAATGAACGCCTCTCACCATTGCCACAAGATGTCCTAGATTTTTCATTTGTGAACGTAAGTGTTACACCTGAATCAGTGCTGGCTTCCATAAACAAACTAAAACCCTCTAATAACCCTGGACCGGATGGAATCCCATCGTCTGCACTTATAAAGTGTGCAAAAGCCATTTGTGTTCCTCTCTGTAACTTGCTTCAAACCTCAATACGCTTGCGCAAATTCCCTGACGCATGGAAATACTCATACATGACGCCAAAACACAAAAAAGGTTCAAAAAGTGATATAAATAACTATAGAGGAATAACATCTTTATGCTCGGGTGCCAAAATATTTGAGATCATCCTCCACGACGCACTATTATTCTCATGCAAAAACTATATATCCGTTAACCAACACGGGTTCGTACCAAAGCGGTCAGTGTCCACGAACCTAGTACAATTTGTTTCGAACTCTATAGAATGCATGGAATCAGGAAGTCAGATAGATGCAGTCTACACAGACTTCAAAGCAGCCTTTGACACAATCAATCATGACTTACTGTTAGCTAAGCTTACTCGCTTAGGGGTAGCACAGGAGGTCGTAATCTGGCTATCCTCATATCTAAGCCAACGAAAATACCGCGTCAAAATTGACAACACCGTCTCAAAGGAATTTAGTAGTAAGTCCGGTGTCCCACAGGGCAGCAACTTGGGTCCACTACTATTTATTCTCTTCATAAACGATCTCTACTTAGCCATTCCGGACCAACCCCTATTGATGTATGCAGACGACATCAAACTATACAGTACGATAAACAGTGTTAATGACTGCCAAAGAATGCAAGCTTCGTTAAATGTGTTTTCCAATTGGTGTGCGTCCAACCTTCTTACCTTATGCGTCAATAAGTGCAACGTTATTAGCTTCTATCGGAAAAAGCAACCAACAACCTACAACTACACCCTGAATAATCATCAACTGGCCCGCAAAAGCGTAATACGAGACCTTGGCACCATTCTTGACCACAAACTTACATTTAATGACCACTACAAATCTGTGATAGACAAAGGAAATCGTATACTCGGCTTCATTATGAGAAATGCTAATGACTTGAAGGACCCTATGTGCCTAAAAGCTTTATATACCTCGCTAGTTCGCTCAATATTAGAATTTAACTCTATCACTTGGACACCACATTCCGCAGTTTGGATAAATAGACTAGAGTCAATTCAGCGCAGGTTCACCAAAATAGCTCTCTATTACACACCATGGCTCAACCCTACTAACCCGATATGTTATCGTGACCGCTGCTCACTACTAGGATTGCAACCCCTGTCCCACAGGCGAAATGTAGCCCAAGCTACCTTTATAGCTAAACTACTAAACAATGACATTGACGCACCATCGCTACTAGACAAAATAAATATTTCTGCGCCGAAAAGGGCTCTGAGATCCAGAGACCCCATCAGAGTCCCACACACAACTACGACATATGCCAGCAACGCCCCGATCATCGCTATGTCCAAAATGTACAACGTATTCAGTGCCCACCACGATTTCAATGTTAGCACGACCAGTTTTAAAACCAACATACTTTTAAGATGGACGTCCACCACTAACTAAAAATGCTCATGTTGTGATTCTCTTTTCACAGAAGATTGTAAACTCAAATGTAATAGTAACTGTAAGTTCAAACAGACTAAATTGTCCATTGAACAATCTAAACTAAATAAATAAATAAATAAATAAAAAACTTTTAGATACCTAGGTGTATGGTTCGATACATAAAATGTGTGGAGGTCACATGTCAATTACTTACTGCAGAAATGTAGTAAGAGAACTACAGAAATGTAGTAAGATGATCAACTTTTTGCGTACAATCTCGGGATTTTGATAGGGAGCTCACACCTCCGATCACTTGAGGCGATACCAGACTACGGTTCTGTCCGTCTTGGAATATGGTTGCATCTGCTTCCACTGGGCGGCCAAGACGCACTTGATCAAGCTTGAGCACATCCAGTACCGTTGTTTGCGTATTGCTCTAGGAACCATGAAATCAACGCATAACATGTCCTTGGAAGTGATGTCCGGAGTGACACCGCTGATTCTTCATTCCACCCAGCTTTCGCTTAGACTTCTTATCCGAACTAGTGATAGAGAATTTTGAGAAGCTAAACCAAGAGGAAAATCAAGGACATTTCCGATTCCCTACGCAGGATGTCCATTCCCAGCATTTTTGTGAAGAAGTTTGGCTACTTACCGATGCACAACATGTTTTACACAGACTGCTCCTCCTTGAACGAAAGCACGGGATTCGCAGTGTTTAGTCGCACATCCGAGACCTACCATAAACTGCGCCAGCCATGTTCCGTCTACATTGCAGAACTGGTAGCCATCTTTCATGCACTGATGACTATGAGCGCGAGACCGCCTGACACTTTTCATATTTTCACAGACAGTCTAAGTGCTGTGGAAGCGCTAAGCTCAGCCAAGTATCTTAAGAGCAAACATCATTTTATTCGTAATATACACGACGTTTTGTGCTCAATGTTTGATAAAGCGTTCAGGATATCGCTAATATGGGTTCCAGCGAATTGCGGCATTGTGGCCGTTATTCTAGCCAAACACGGTGCTCACGAGGGCAGCTTCTTTGAGAGTTCGATTCCACCTCACGTGTTCCTTTCCATGCCACAACACCCTATCTAGGTGGCAGAGAATGTGAGATGATGATGAGCTTGGGAGGTTCTTGCATTCGATCACACCCCAGGTAACTTAGCGTCCCTAGTTTAAAGGTTTCGGAGTGGGTCGTGCGTTCATCCGCATGTCTAGACTTATGTCAAACCATTTTGCGATGAATGCCCACCTGCAACTTGTAGGCTTGGTTGACTCCAAAGCATGCGTCTGTGGCGAAGGAAATGTCGAATGTCGTGGAAATTAACCACATCCTCTGGTCATGCGTGGATTTCGATGCCTCACGTCCCGAACTATTAGACGAGCTTTTATTATTGGGGAGGCCCCCAGCGACCGTCATCCATGACATCCTGAGGCAAAAGGATTTCAAATACGCGTGGGTGATATTTAAATATGCCAGAAAATATGGAATCGCATTGTAACACAATGCTCCTCCCATCCACTTCCCTGTCTTCATTTTGTTGTGTAAATTAATGTGTAGGTATGGATGCAATAGACCTCGAGGAGGGGGTAGCGTGCGGTAGGGGGCTGCATCGCTTGCGTCTGCCGAGCACATCAAATGCGATCTCCAGCCACTCCACAGCACAACCTGCCCGCACAGACTACAGTAAAACCAGCCAACAACAACCGAGTTAACTTGGGATAAGGTTAACGTAGAAGAAACCTTTTTAAAATACATATACATACATGACTTTCCAAGATAATTTTAGATATGATGTGTTGTTGATGGTAAGTAAACACTGAAAGAATGCAAATTATATATAGGGTAATGAGAAGTAAAACCGATCTTTTCACCGATTGAAATTTACATTACCTGTTTAAGGGTCAATGTTATATCTCAATCGATATATTTTATATACTTTGTTATGCTTTTGATGTAGCAGAAAGTGTAATTTTATCGGTGAATATAGCAAGCAATTTTTATCCCTAAAACTTCCAATTGTTCAATATTACGCAATGAAAATATGGAAAAATCGATATGCCTTTCGCGCTGCCATGAATTATAAAATCAATCTAAAAAACGTCGTGGCATGTAGCATCCAGCTTGCACACCTTTGTAAACCATGACAAGAAACGTTGGGTGCAAATTATACCATCCATTAGTAAAGACTTTTTATTTACGGTGTCGATGGTAATTCCATATTTGCATTGGTTTCCTCTTAGGTATATAGAAGAAGAAAACAGTTCGTTCGATGTTTATGTGATAGTGTTTGATGGTCCATTGATATTTCATTACAAATCACCTGCTATAAAGGTAGCTACACTGAAGGAAACTCATGTCAGCAGCTGCAAGTGCCATGGAACGACATCTTCCGGAGAGCCATTTTCGATATCTTCGATACTGTGGTGTTTATCAGCGGCCAACGGTTGGCAGCCGTCTGCGGGCCTGGTACACCTGTGTCGCTATCTGCATGTTTATTTTCTTACATCTGGCGTACACCATGAAAAACCAATCCTCGGGATTGATAGAAATCTGCGATGAAATCATGTTCATACAAGCATTCCCGATCGTGATGGTAAAGTTCAACATATTCTTTAGTGATCGCCAGCCAATGTACGCCTTGATGGAGGCGTTTAAAAACATTCACGTTCACGTAGGTGAAGTAGAGGAGGAGCTGCACCGGTTTGTAAAGTGCCACGCCATTCATGCGAAACTAGGAAGGATTTACATTATGAGTGCGGCGGCCGCGGTCTTAATGTTGATCCTGAATGCGGTTTCGACGAGTGTTTCGCTGTCGCTGCAAAGCGGAGAGGTCCGTTTCGTCACCCCGACGAAGTATGAAACATCCAAGTAAATCAAGGACGAGGCAATGTAGAATGGCCGTTGTTTCTTTTACAGTTTTCCTTACAACTACCAGCATCCTGTGGTGTTTACCCCAACGATTATCTTCAACATCGATGTGCTCATAATTGGTTCCTGCATCAGCATGACGGTGGATACGTGTTTCTCGGAGTTGGCAAACAATCTCGCAATTCACTTCGACATCGTCGGGCAACGATTTGCAAAGCTCGACTTTTCCGGTCCTGCCAAAGCGGCCGCCGAGCGCGAGCTAATATGCTTGATCGCGTATCACGGCGAGCTTTTGGAACTGGCCCGCAAGATGGTGCAGCGATTCCAACAGGTTATCTTCTTTTTGCTACTTATAACCTCCACGATTCTGTGCGTCCTAGGGTACGAGTTTGTCGTCCTCGACAACTTCTCCAAGCGACTGCAGGTAGTAATCGAGGCTGCAATTTTTACGAGCCAGGCGGTTATCTACACCTATAACGGATCGCTTATTTGCGAAAAGGTGAGAACGCTACTGATGGATGAAATGTATTTTGAAATACAATATTCCATTTACAGAGTGCAGCGGTTTCCGAATGCATTTATGCCTGCAATTGGTACGAGGCATCCCCGGACATCAAAAAGATGATCTATTTCTGCCTGATGCGTGCGCAGAAACCAATCGTCATGAAGGGTGGTTTCATCGAGGCCACGTTGCCAACACTGAAGAAGGTAATAAATAATGAAGGAACATCGCGTCAATCGAAATCGTGTAAAATTATGAAACTGTTCGTTTTTCCCTTCAGATTCTGAGCTCCACCGGATCTTACATAACGATACTGCTTTCGTTGGAATCAGATGTGTGAGGAGTGTTTTGCTGAGATCCAGCTTTACGTGCTACAGCGCTGCACACAAGCATGCTTATTAGTTCTGAAACTCTTTCACATCACAGAATTTGGCTTAAAATGCTCTTAAGAAATAATCCTTATAATTGTAAAAAAAGTGGAATATATAGTTATAGACCATAGTTTTGGGAATTGCGTTGCACTTGCTCGGAATTGTAATTCGAAAAAGGTTTCTTTATAGCAATTATAGCAGGAGTAGCACATCTCTAGAGCCAAGAGAAAGTTACCAAATACACGAGGGATTACTTTTCTTTGACGTAACTACCATGTTTGGTCATGTCAACCCATTTTGTCAATTTTGTGATAATTTTAATAGCCATTACCGCAGGTCTACACAGCGCTGCTACACTGCTGCGACCGGAAGTTTCTGGGACACTTTAGACATACAAGATGGCCGACTTGAAATATCCAGGGTGCTACAGCACGAATGGCGAGTCGAGCAGCAAGAACGAGCTACTGCTGCAGCAGCAGCGACAAGAACGGACGCAGCGGAGGCGGCGGGGAGACGGGGACAGAGTCGGCCCAGGTGAATTGGGGGCACCCCGAGACATCGACCGGCTCTGGCTGCCCGGGTTCATGCAATGGCGCCTAATGCAATAGTAGCCTGGAACAGAGAACATCGAAATCTACTCCAACGCATTAGGCGGCTGCGGAACAGGACGGTCCGACGAAGAAACCATGAAGTGCTCGAGCGTAGAAATGAGGCGATGCTACGCGTGCTCGAGGCGGTCAACAAGCAGGAGCTGGAGGATGCCAGCCGCGACCTCGCTACTGCAAACGCACAGCTAGTGCCACCACAACCGGCGCAGTGGAGCCGCTCGCAACGACGCAACCATGTGAGGCGTCAACCCGAACAGGTCCTTCCTCCAACTCCGAGATAAGTCGGGAAGGAAAATGCTGGGAGCTTCCAGCGAGTGCTTCGGGAAGGTTTTTAGGGGGTAGTAAACGGGAGTAAATCAATTGGTGGGCAACCATGTCAATTGTATCCCGCTTGAGTCCATCGTCGAGAGCAGGATAACTTTGGTCTGTTTATCCAAAGGTTGTCTAGAAGCCTCTCGGCGACATTCGCTTTCCCTCTTCAGGGGATCGTCGCGTGCCACAACGTCCGTAAAAGGAGATTTTTGTCCTTCCGAAACCCTCCCATTCTAGCTCTACCTTATTGGTGCGCATGCGGGATGGGGACAAAGGGTCAGAGAGGTCGCCTTCGAGGTCGATTATACAAAAAAAAAAGATGGCCGACTTACGCTATTTTTTAAATACTTTGACACTTCCGTGGTCGCGTAAAACCCGGTAACAGAGGTTTCAGACATTCTATATTGACACCTTGCGTCCGGATTCACGCATAGGTGTAACGTAGCCGTTTTCATCCGATCACATCATTTTGGTGTGCTATCAACACAGTCATCTGACACACACATAAATTCGAATAAAGGAAGAAAAAGAGTGATTAAACAGGGACGCCAGATACGGAGGAACTGGTGCAAACGCAAAGGTCCTTAAGCGTTTATTGCTTTCATTATTTAAACTGTGGTTTACTACACTATCGCCTTTCTATTGCAAAATGTGACGAAATAAACTTCTTTAGAGAAGCGATCGGGGGTCCGCGACAGCCGAGCGGTAGCGCCGGTTAGAAAATCGACCCATGAGCGCCGGGGCTCACCACCTCGACGGCGTGGGTTCGAATCCCAACCGAGACCGGACCCTCCCCTGTACGAGAGGACTGACTATCCACGTACAACAGGGAAACAAGTCTCGTAAGCCCTTAACGGGCAGGCATGATCAACAAGGTCGTTACGCCAAGAAGAAGAAGAAGAAGAAGAAGAAGAGAGAAGCGATCGAATATTATCCAATTGCACGGAAATGAAGGAAAACGTCTCAATGACATTTCTATTTTATTGAACGTGAACAGCAATACAGTTGCTAAGGATGGAAAAATGAGAGAAGTGTTGATTATTTGCCAACAACTGGTCGTTTTACCATTAAATCGAACCGGATGAGGCACAAGATTAAAACGATTGTTAATGCTGACCCCAAAATTAGTATTGTAGTGCATCTTGCGTCTTATTCCTCTCAAAATATTGTATGAATTTATAAATGTAAAGTTCATTTTATAAGCCGTTATTTCATTGCTTGTTTCTTGTTTCTTTTCCAATGCCCATTACACATCGAACCTGTTTTGTTCTTTGCATGTTTAGTATCGTTTCATTTATAGACTTTTTTGTAGGAAATAAAATTCAATTACTTCAGAACCCTACTATATGTTTTCAATTGCCCTAAACAGTTTTCCCTAATTTTCATCACCTTTCACTTCCTATCATTATCTACACAACAGGAAGCGATATACCTTTGACAAGGTAAGACCATCAAAAAATGTAATTTTGATGTTTTATGGTACACTTCTTTTCGGGGCAACTTTTATTCATACCTGAATAATCCTTACGTTATCCCACTAACTCGATCTGACGGGAAGTAGGAAAATTGGATTTAAAAAGAAACGGCTTAATTCCGAGCGCATCAGGAGACGTCATCATCGTAAAATCCTTAAAATAATTAAACAATTAAACCGAAGCGCTCATCTGTACCTACCGGCATATATCAACGGCAAGATTAGCACGGTCCATTAAGACAATCAACGTGCCTGTGCCGGTTGCTGGCCGGCCGAAGGAAGGTAGGTAGGTAGGCACCGGGGCCTCCCTAAAAAACCCATAAGCCGGATGGACCGAACCGAAACACCGGCGAATGTCAGCCGGGCAGGCTTAATTGCACTCATAACGCTCGTGAATGCAGACAGCGGCCGACGTCGGCGACGATGAAGTGGCCTTGCATCGCTTTTTAGATGAAGTAAGTTTTTGCGATGCGGTGGAAAAACCGCAACACTCTGTTCCGGAAAAGATGGGCAAAAAAACGAATAAGGAAAACAAATCCGGAACCTGGCAACACGCTTGCCCATTTCGGTGCGCACACATGGACGGCTCGATGTTACATTTGGACGGGGCTGTCTTTCTGTCCGAAGGGTAAACGGATAGGACGCCGCTGGCCGGAACACGGCTGGCCCTGATTCTTTCGACTGCAAAACCCGGGCCCCGGGAAAATCCGGCACTGGCAGGCAGACCGAAGCCGATTCGGCGAGTGGCAACGTTTTGCGAACGGCGGCATTGTGGTTTTTGCGCTGCACATCCCGTGAATGTCTCTAATAGGCCCGGCATATGCAGCGCACACGATAATTAAACTGTAATGAAGGCTTACGGCTTTACGGCGGCTCAAAAACACCGTGGCCATGGTGTCGGTGGTCGGTCCTGGGCCGATTTTAATTCGCCATATGTTGCAGCCCGCTTATCGCAGCTCCTCCGGTCCACGTGCGAGATGTGGCTTGCATATATGCGCTCTCACCTCTGACGGGGGGGACTAGCGCGTCGTGAGTCGGACCATTTTTACCATAATTAGGATGTATTAAGTGCAATTATTTATACATTAGCAAATAGAATCATGTCCGGGCCGAGGGCCACAATCTACACTCTTGAGAATATTTCCCGCGCGAACAAAAATGGAACGGCGGACTCGTTCGAGAAACATCACGTACAACCATCAATCGTGTCCGTTTGTGGCAATTTGGTTGAGAAATAACGTCCACGGTGTGGCGGTACGATTTTTCTTCCGAAACAATAAGCCCACTTTTCAAACCGAGCCCGGTACCGATCGTGGGCGGCGGCCGGAAAATCCGCTGAACGTTGAAGAATCGTTCCATCGAGACGACGTAAATCTATTGCATTTCCCTTTTCCAGCACTCTCCAACATCCTGTACATCGTTCGCGTTTATAAAGCGTCCGGATTAAATTGGCACAATCGAGACGTTCCACGAAAGTGTGTCCGTGTGTATGTGTGCGTGTTTGTCTCTGTAAGCAAAAGCCACACTGCGCGGCAGACGATAAGGATGGACTATTTTGCATTTCTCAAGCACCGCCGGGTAATGCAATGCGTCTTAGAGCCCCCTTTGGTCCCATTATGTTCCGCCCGCACTTCATCGCCGTTGGTGCCGCGGGCGGCGCAGCCAATGGGAAACGGTAAATTTTCACATTTTCTTCATTACGCCCATTATGACTCCCGATGAGTGTGCCTCTTCAACTGGTGCGCCCTTCGGTTCGGGAAAAATCTGACGGCGAATTACCGAAACCGAAACCCACCGGCACAAGAGGCACGGAAAGGCGTCTTATAAGTTTGGCCATGCTTTTGCGAGGCATTGAGGAAATTGCGAAAACTTTCCCCGGCACCCAGCAACCCAGTGGACCAGTGTTGGATGGATTTTTCCCCTAGCTCCATCTACCAACTCGCGGGCAGGACGTGTACCGTGCGGGAACGATGTCGCGATTTATGTTTTCCCGTGTCTCACAATGCTTTCCCCTCCGTACGGCTCAAGGACCCTCCACCCTTCGACCCCACTGCTCAACGTGCCGAAAGATTTTCGCGAATGCGCCTTTCTGTGTGCAATGATACTCCGGGGATCCGGTGCGACGCCTAAAATATGAAATTAAAAGTGCACCACGGCCGGGCCCGGCTGCAGATGGAATTATAAATTATTTTCCCGCTCGCGAGAGTGGGTGGGTGGGTGAGGTAGGGAGCGAGGGATTTACAGCCGTTGGCGCTGGCGGGTGGACAAACAATCGTGGCCCACGAATGAGGCGAAACGGAGACGGCTTCTGGGGCGTGGAGATGACAAAGGCGGGCAGGTTTTCATTCTTTAGTTGTTCCATATTTACGACTTTACGGCTTTGGACGAACCTCGACTTCTATTCATAATCCATGCATGCTGTAAATGATGGTTTGGTAAAGTTTTCCGCTGCAGGATCCTTGGGTAAATTTGGAATTATAGACGTGTTTTAAATTACAACACCTAGTTCCTTCAAGTTTCAACGGTTTTCGATCATTATTCACATAATTTTTTTTTAAAAACCATTAATATTGTTATTTTCATGTACTGTACGGAAAATTTCTGTAATCAAAACAAATTGAGATGCAAAGAAAACAGCACCAACTATAAAGTAACTTTTGCAGTTAAAACTGATCAAAACATTCAACTATTCTATCGGTCACAAAGATCTTTGTCACAATGCAAAAAAAAACATCATTTATATTCGTTTTTCGGTTCTCAAAAGAACGCAATACAAACACAACGATTGCGAAAATTAATTGAAAAAGAAAACTCTGCACACAAAGCCTAGTATTACGGTGTATTTTTTATCCCCCGCCCTTTCCCTGCCAAACGATGCAGTTTGAATTGAAAAATATTCAGGAAAGAAATTTTCGAATGCAAATTTCCCAGAAATTGCACTTGATGTTCTTCCACGCTGTACCATTTATGAAGTAGTTTTTCCTACCGATCTCTGCTCGCTTGCCGCAGCTCGATCAAGTTGCATGCATATTCATTCCATTTTATAGAAATAAGGAACAATAATCTTGCGCTAGCGCACAACGCGCATGGAACCGACCGGTCGGGAGATGAACGGAGATGGGTATTTTTGTACACACTCACACACACACGAGAGGAACCGGATGCCAGGGTGCAGGAAAGCAGCCGGACAGAGGAAAAACGGTGGCCCAGTGCACCTCTTTCACGCTTCTCAATATGTATAATCTTTTGTCCGCTGCAGCGTCGGTCGGAATTTAATAGAATATTTTCGATTTCGTCCCACGATAGCCATTCGAGGCTTTCACATTCAAAATACGGGCTATTGTCACCTTCGAACAATCGGGCGGGTTCCGGGCAGGGACACGCGAATTGCATTGTGAAAAGCGAACGCCATTCGGCGAGCCGACGAGGTGCACGATCAAATGATAGCGAGCAGAATGAAAAGTCACTTAAAAACCGACCGGAGCCAATAGTCGTTTGAATGCGACGGCTAAATTGGACTGGAGAGTTTTTTTTCCATTATTATTTTCCTCCTTTTATTATTATCTTCATTTCCTTTCTCGTCCTGCTATGCCCCATACACCGGTCAAGGAGTGAGCCTTTCGTGAAAGAGCACCGTTTTTGTTTTTTTGCATTCTCCATTTCCCAGCGTGAAGTTGGTGAAGAAAACGGCTTCACTTTGAAATCTAATATATTAATTAATTCTTTTCATTTGATCATTCTTGCGCTACTGCTATTGCTCCTGCTGCTCGTGCCTGATGATGGTGTTTTCTACTTTTCTTTTATCTTTCGCACGTCATCTACCCCTGCTGCATTGTGAAAGCATCATGAAGTGCATGCAAGCGACATCTTACACTATAAAGTAATTGACTTAATTAGCAGTGCACTGAAGCCCGAACGCACTCAATGCGGAGGATTCAACAGTTTAGAAAAAAAATGATAAAACTAGCAGACCACGTTGCACTTTTATGGCATTTGTCGGGCGCTTTAATATTTCCGCTATGCTACCTTGACATGATGTAATTCAACTACAATGGTATTTGCTTTGTTCGTGCTCTCCGCTAGCCAGTGAATTAATTTCATAGCATCCCATTAAATTTAGGAAATAAAATTGTTTAAATGTTTGTTTGTATAATTCACTCAACATTGAACTAATAATACGAAGGACTCTGGATTACATTTCGATTATACCACAATTTCTCGTTGAATTGAAAAAAAAATAGTCTAATTTCAAGCACTTCTTTCGGAAAGCAGCTCTAGGCATTCGGTTCACCTCTTGAAATTTCTTACTTAAAAAAACGCTACAATCGAGAATTTATCAATATGATACGTATGCATATAACTTGAAGTGTTCGATGTGAAAAGCAGCTAAAATTGGACTTAATTTTATCAAATTTAGAAGGATACTGTTTTTTACATGGGTTTATATGTTGTTTTACATAGGAATTGGTTTTGCACTTAGTTTTCTGTACCAATTACTGCATTCACATCACAGGTAATCAATTTTTCGGAAAAAATGGAACTATTAGACAGAGGAGAGAGTAAAACAAGACACGGAAAGCGGGAAAACGCCTTTTTCTATACTAGCAAGGGTCGAGAAATAAAAACTAAAATATTGATTGTTTTCTACAACCAAAGTTGATAGCATCCGGACTTCCTCCCTTTTTTAGTAACGTTGAAAGTACTGATGAGCATACCATCACAAAGCAAACGGATTGTGCTGCCAACAGTGATCTAAGTTAAATTTATTTCAAATAAAAAGCTTTCTAAAGTTATTTTTTCAGAACATAATAGAAGAATAGAGATAGAAAAACTAATTAAAAATAAACATTTGCATAATCCGTATTATTATAAAAATCACTTACATTATCAAGACCTGAAACTAGCTTGCTAAAATTATCTTTTTCAAGCATAGAAAAACTAATTTAAAAGAAACCTTATACAATGCCTATTATTATCAAAGTTCCTAATATTATTAAAGTGAGGTACAAAAATGCATTCGTAGTGTTTTCAAAAGATTGTTTTTTAAAGTAATATGTATTCCGAAGAGCACAAATTACATTACACTTGCATGATTCAAAACTTTTCATTAGTGAGAAAAATAAGATTGTATTCTATTATAAGAACACATCACATATTACAGCAAACACACACTAAAATTTGCCTCGTTTCAAACCCCATAAGGATTAGATAATTAATGTTCAAATCATGTAAAGTATTGCAATGAAGAAACACTGAGTGAAACTTCCTAATGTTTTTATTTAAAAAAAACCCACTCCCGAACATCCCCCCACGCAAGTATTCCCTGCCGGGCGGCAAGTGTCCGGAAAATTAGAATAATCAACCCGTCCAAACGGTTAAATCAACGTTTTCGGAAGCAAATCAGCCGTGAAAGCAAACCAGAAACCTACCATCAACAAAACGCGCCATCCAAACACCACGCTTCATTAGCATTATCATTTACATTTACAAACTAAAACGGAAAGGCTCACCACCTCGTCGCCGGCGTGGAACAATCATAACCGACGTGAAATTCGTTGACACCGACACACCGGGCAAAGATATAGCGTGTAAAACATTGACTGGTGGTTCGGTGGGAATGTTTTGCTTTCTGTTGGGTTTCCTTTTTTGTGTGTGTGTGTGTGTGTGTGTGTGTATGTGCATTATACAAACTAATTTGCCTACCCCATCCAGCACGCCAAACAACAGGACGCTAATGCTGGGAAATTTCGCAACCCCCACCAATACCGAGCAACAGGGGTTGTGTTTCGCGTTCACTAAAGTGTTGTCCTGAGAAACTTTAAGCAAACAATCAACAAGTTCCGGTTTGCGAAAAACTTGCTCATTCGCGCTGGGACTTGGGTTTCCAACCACCGTCACCACCATCCCGGCCGCGGCCGGGGGGAATGTGTTAACCAGCGATAAATGAGTCACGAGACCATCGAAATCGGCTGACTGGCAAGTGTGACTGCACCGGGCCGGAACCGGGCAAAAATAAGCCGCATGAAATATGAAACAGAACGCATACACACACACACACAACGCTCACAGGTTGTGCTGGGCCTAGTCGAGGGGTGGACCAGGACTACCAGCCGTGCACGTTTGCACATTCAATGCTATTATGCACACGAAATATTTCATATCCCAAAAGCTGGAAGGAAAAGTGAGCATCGCACGGCACGAGAGCAAAACGTGAGTGGAAAGGAAAAACTCCACAATTGTCGACACACAAAAAAGAAATCAAACACACACACGTACACGCACCTCAAAATGTACCCATCCACGAGCTACGAGTCCCGCCGGAAAAGCCTTGTTTTGCTTCGGTAAATGAAACGGATATTCGTGTCGCTTCCGAAATAATAAATCGATTTTAAAAGCCTTACATACGCTCGAATAAATACGCCCGGCTGGGCGCGTCCTGTGTCTCTCGGTGGATGTAGCAAGTAAATTTCACCGGATTATCCTTTTATCATTCAAATAACATTCGCTTTCGAAATGAAAAACCCGTAACCGATGCCGTCGGCGCAGCGCGGTTTTCAGCGCTGGCAAGATTAACTGAACGTGCTTCTTGATTTCCGCGCTTTCCCTCCCCTTCCCTCACCGGATTGGATCTCTAAAATACACGGAAAATTGCGAACAGCAAAATGTTGCAACCGGAACCGCGTTCCGTGGCGGGTTGAACCGGTGGATTGCGATTTTAATCTAAATGGAGAGTACATTTGAAAAGCCTGCGGAAAACTGACATACGTATGAGGTATTGTTATCAATAATTAGCAGCGTGTAGTCGCCGGAAAAAGCACCGAATGCGTTATTTAGTGTGCGGAACTGGGGAAGCTTATCTAGGCGACAGACTATGCTAGCAGATTTACAGGTATTACATAATTCATAGCAAAAAGGAAGCTTAACGCGCGCACGCCATCAAGTTCAGTGCTGCTTTTATGGTTTAAGATAAAACAAAATACAAGCTGTTAGTATGTAGTCGATGGTCAAATAAACTATGCAAATTATTTTTTAGTTTTGTTGATCCTATGCTCTGTAAAGGAAAACTATAGTGTATAAATACATTTCTATTATTTTATCAACACCTAGAAACGATTTTAACTAGCAGGTTTACAAAAAAAGGTGTTAGGGTTATTTTTTATTGTTTTTCAATTGTTCGTTTTCCTTAAAGCTATGATCAAATTTAGGGATGCATTTTGTAACAGATTGAAGAGAACTTTATCCATTTTAATTATTCATTTTTGTCGCTTGTTCTATGTTTGTGTGAATTGAAAACATTTCATAATTATCCGAATCTTCTTAAACCTTCGAAGGACTTCATTGCTATTGCCATTGGTGAGCTTAACGTGTGCCAAGTCTGTTCCCTATTGTTAGTATGTTATTCTAAAACCTTCTCCCCGAACCGTGCTGCCACAGAAATTGCGCCATAACTGTGGAGTTCTGTAAGAAGTTGGCTAGCCCGATACCGGGAATCTAAGTGCTCTTTTGTGCCGTCGGGGTTTTCCCCACCCGAGCGGGCCCCCTTTTTGTCGTTAGCATAATTCAATTATCCATGACAAAAAGCTTTCCGTCTCGGTTTCGTCAAATTGCGTGCCAGCGCACCATGCACCATGCATGTGCTGATGTGCAGTGTTGATGCAAATGATATTATTCTTTTGATAATCATAACAAAAGTTCCCAACCATGGTTTCTCTTCCAGGCACTCCGAAACTCCTGTTCCCACCATCACCACCGTGCGACGTTGACACCAGGAAATTCCGCACCAGTTTGGCCAAAGTTTGAACCCATATTTGAACACCACGGCTTGTGCACCCCGAAGCCACGCTTCGAGGAACGTTATGCAACCGGCAGGCTAGGGTTGCCTTTTACTTGCTGAC
This sequence comes from Anopheles coustani, assembly GCF_943734705.1. Classification (NCBI taxonomy): domain Eukaryota; kingdom Metazoa; phylum Arthropoda; class Insecta; order Diptera; family Culicidae; genus Anopheles; species Anopheles coustani. The sequence goes on from NC_071289.1 coordinate 83,084,745, forward strand.
TTCGCGTTTCCGGCGAGTCTATGCGACGCTTCGTTACCCCGGAAATCATAGTCGCCTTTCATCTCGACAACGCGCCCTACACCGAGGACCCGGGGCCCTGGGTGGTGTAAAGCGCCCGGGCTACACGAAACACCAATCTCGCTCGTACGATGGCGCTGTAAGCCCCGTGGCTAATGGTGTAACAATGTCGATGCAATATCTGCTGTTATCCCGAAAAGCGGGCAAAAATCGGCCACCGTACGGGGATGGGTTTCGGTCGATGGTAACGTGAAAGAATTCCCGGGCCAAAAATGTGGCAGCATCAGCGAACGGCAAAGCTGAAACTATCGTTCCGCTCCGCAGGGCAGGAAGCCTAAGTCTTCGTTGCAACCCTCCTCTCGTCGGTGATTTCCCAAAACTCAAAGCCCAAAGCGTTGCACGTTTGCATTCGAGACGGTGCATTTTCTTCTTCCGACGGGCAAAATAAACAGAAAACTTTTGTTGTAAAACTTTTATTAAAACCACACCACACAGCTATTGTCTTCGAAGTGATGGCCAGGACTGGCGTTGCAAGACGAACGAGCATTAAAAGTGTTTGATGTTGCCCGTTCTTGTATGGCTTTGATTTGATGTTTTTCCCTCCACAACGTTGCATTAAATGTGGGCATAAGGAAACCACCATTACTTCCACAGAAGGATAATGAGGAGGATCTAAGTAAGGCAATTTGCTGGATAGTTTACATCCAATATCCCTGCGTTATGATTTATTTTCATTCATAATTCCGACCATAAGAATGTGGAAGTAAACAAAACCAAAAAGAGAAGTAAAACCGAACTGCTAGAACGATTTGATTTGATTTCATTTTCATACAGCTTGATAGGGTTTTCAACGGCATCAGTAAAAAAGAGCATCCCCAAAAATACCGTCACACATGGTTCACAAACGAAACTAGATCTAACCAACAAAACCGACCTCAAACTGTCAAAGCAATAGCAACTCGTTTTTTTTTGGCTCATTCAACTGCACTCATAAACCTACACCCAACCGAAAATCATAAAACACTCCGACATCCTTCCCGGAAGTGGACGATGCGAGGGATCAATCAGCAGAACGATATATCGATATGGCTGCGAAGCGCCGTCCGTAAACTTTCCCGTATCAAAGCGGCCGAGCCTAAGCCGGACGCATGGTAGAGATCACTCGGAAAATTGTTTGACACCAAACAGCGATGGAATTTGTCCGTAGTTGGTTTTCGATAACCGTACCACACCGGAGATGGGCGGTGCTATAGAAAATCATTATTGACTATGCGGTCCACCCGATTTCGGGAGCGTTCTTTCGTTTTTACCGGAAGTTTTTTAGATGTCGAATTTTTATGACACCACGCACCGGAATGTAAAAGAAGAAAAAAGTTTTATTTTATTGTTATTGGTTGAGTTTGGGCAAATACTCTCGGTTGTATCTGGGTTTTGATATTTTTTTGTCAAATATATAAACCTATTGATTTTTTTTAAATACGGAACCAATAAACCATGACATACGAACCATTATTCAAACAAAGAAAAGATTTTTCTAACAAAAATCCTTCTTTAATTCATCAGATGTTATGAAACTCTTGTTCAGGTTCAATCAGGTCCTTTTTCACATAATTTTGTTTTTTGAATTACTTTGATTAAGAAACTACAATGGATAGGTAAATTTATGCAAAATTTATGTCTTGATACTGAATCTTCTGTTCTATCTATTATTAACAGAACAAAGCGTTAATTTTAATGGTCTGTTATTAAATGCTTTATTTGACACATGTTTGTTTATAATTGGATCCTTCTATTTTATCCCTTTCTGATGTCAATTTCCCATAAATTGGCGTGTGAAGGAGTTCATATATCCAACTTTCCAGGGTTTTACCAGTTTTATCCAATCGTTATATTTTTACGATATACAATTGAATATCAAACAACTAAAATTGAATATCGGGGAGCAAACATTTCTTGAAATATTGTGTTAATTGTTCCGATTCTGAAGTAACCAATA